>NC_083337.1:157059004-158259004 GCF_019175385.1 Lycium barbarum | reverse complement strand
TGATTAAAACTGAGGGAATCCATCGACTAAATAAAATACACTAGACTTTAGAAATAAATTAGAAATAGCAGAAACTAAAAAAGTTGTCACTACCAAAAACAAGCGAAAAAAATGATGGACGGAAACCGATGGATAAAATTGAGGGACACTATTTTTTTTAATTTTTATTGTTTTTTACGAAAACCAACGGAAGTCCATCGGTTATTTTTGAGGAAAAATGCGCAGAAGTCCATCCTATAACCGACTAACGTCCATCGGTTTTGTCCCGAGTTATTTGACCGATCTAGAGTTCTCACTAATTTTTCCCTTTTTTTCATAGTTCTCGTCAAATCTAACAAACAGAGTTCGATGAATATTTTGTCGAGACTAAAACTGTCAACTTATGGCAAACTTAAAGGACCAAAACCGTTAAGTGCATAGTTAAGGGACTGTTTTTGTTAACTTGTAACAAACTTAAAGGACTAAAACCGTTAAGTACATAGTTAAGGGACTATTTTGAACCTACTATAATAGTTAAGGGACCATTTTTGTCCTTTTCTCTGCATTTTCTTCATTTTATCTCCTATTGTTGGTACCATATTTCATGGCCCAAACAAATTAAGTATTGAATAGCAACCTAAACGGCCTGAAATCTGCAGGTTCGCAGCCACCATTGTTGTGCCCACTGCGACTGCCCCTGCCGGATCTTGATTTCCCAGCCGAATCGGATTTTAGCAGCGCGGACGAAAGTGAGTATTATTATGTATCCAATTATGAAGATGACAATTACACCAACGACGAAGGTGAGGGTTATTATTCAGATCAAGAATACGATAAACCAAGCTACTTCCAACACGTCGATGAAAGCGTACTGGATTCCCCGGCAGTGAAATAAGATATCTATGACAATAGCAGCGACGACGAAAGTGAAAGTGAGGGTAATGTTTGTAAACTGAGGATAATAGACGGTATGGACTATGATTCGGATGAAGAATACGATAAACCTATTTGGAAGACCTACTTCAAACAGCTCGATGAAAGCCAGGGTTTTGATATTAAAGATTATCCTGGTCCACCCCCCCGTTGGCTACTGTCTATCCCCAACCACACTACTTAGATAGTCGTAAAAATTATAAGCAGTTGAAGGGTCATGCTGAAAAGGCACTTAAGAAATACAATGACGATAAGGTATGTTCTAGTCACTTACGCATGCTATCTTTCTTATCCATAAAAAAAAAAAAAAAAAAAAAAAAAAAAAGGTTTGCTCTAATTAATCATATATTTCATTGTCTTGCCTGTTTCGTGGCCTTTTCCTTTCTTTGTTTTGTTCATGAGAAAGCTAAGAAAGTTCCCTTGTTACTGATTGTAGGGCACCAAATTTGGTGAATGGAGGTGGCTGTTGTTACTACGAATGGTATCTTACCTTTTCACTCAAGACGGTGGGTGCCTTTTCAGTCAAGACGGACTATTTTCAAGCTAAGGTGGTCGAAGATCAAGACGATAATTTGAAGTTCGAATCGTTAGGCCAAGGAAGAAGAAAGATTTGGACATATAGTGCCTGCACTGAAATCTCCTTTCCTAGTACTTAACCTTGAGCATTATGTTAAATGCTAGAGTTGATCATCACACTCGAACTATCACTTTTTCATGTGACACTCCAACTATCAGTTATTCCATTTTCGTATCTGAACTATCATTATTTATGCATTAACCTCCTGTTTGGATGGTGGTTTCCCGTGGTTCATTAATGTATGGTTTTCTATGAAACCATGTTTATTTTCATTGTTCTTAAAATAATGTGGTATGGTGTTATAAATCTGTGGTTCATCTCATGGTTATATAACCATGAAAAGTCTCAATTTTTGTAACCACGGATTTGGTGGTTTTTCCGTGGTTACGTATTTTATTTCCCCATTATACCCCACCCTCCACCATACCCACTACCCCCACCCTCATCCCACAACCACCCACCTCACACCACCCACCCCTCCACCACCCCCACCCACTATCTACTTATTTTTTAAAGTTCCTATTTTATTTTATTAATATATATAAATTAATTTCTAATTAAGAGTTAAGGGTATTTTAGTAAACTTGCAAGTTATTATACAGTACCATACAGTCAAACAAAACAATACAAATGTTATTAAACAACAACAAACGATACAGTCTATCCAAACATTGTGTTCATTAATACAGTACAATACAGTACAACACCATACTGTACCATACCATATTGTACATTAATGAACCACGGGAAACAACCATCCAAACAGAGGGTAAAACACCTCGAAGTTGACTAGGCCAACTATCGATTGTTCTTTTTTCCTACTTGGGCTATCACTATCTACTCAACTATGTTTGTTTTAATACATAGATTGTACTAGTTCGGTTAGAAAA
The DNA here is from genome assembly GCF_019175385.1 of Lycium barbarum. Taxonomy (NCBI): domain Eukaryota; kingdom Viridiplantae; phylum Streptophyta; class Magnoliopsida; order Solanales; family Solanaceae; genus Lycium; species Lycium barbarum. The sequence continues at coordinate 158,256,625 of NC_083337.1, read as the reverse complement.
ACGGAATAACTGATAGTTTAATATGTGTGAAACTCGCGAAAAAGTGATTGTTCATGTGTGTTTTTGACCATATCTCTAAATGCTAGTATTATATATGGGGATGTTTATCTGGATTACAAGCTTCGTAACTTATGTTATTTGACTGCCTTGTTCATATTACGTTCGACATGTTAAAGTAGTAATGGACTGTTTCTGATGTGAAAAATATGGAGGAAAAAAAACTTCGAATGTTGATTTCGCAAATATCCCTATGTTCAGGCTATTAAGATGAGGTCTACAAAATGAATCCACCAGGGTGTTTTAAGCCTAAGGGCCTGGGAAGCCACCTGGTAATTGGAATTGGTGTAATTATTAGGGCAGTAATTACACAGCCTAGTAATTACACAGTAGTGTAATTACAACGACTTGTTTGTTTGTCATAACGTAATTACAGTGTAATTACAAGCGTGCTGTTTGGTTGCACAAGTGTAATTACACAGTCAGTTTAATTTAAAAATAAAATTTAATTATAGAAAATTTAAAATTAATATTTAAAATATATTGCCTTTATAAATGATATTAAATTAGTTATTTAATAACACATTGTTTCTTGAAAATATATTAATTAATAATCATATATTTGTAACTAATATTGTAACAAAAATAATTGATATATATTTTTCAAATTAATATTTAATTTTAATTAATTATAAAACTTAAAAGAAGACTTTTTTTGTGAGAACGTCATGGATTGGATGTTTGACAAAAAAAAAAATTAATAAATATAATGCCATAACATTATTCAAATGTTTGACACAAAAAATCCATAAAATGTAAGTGAAAAATAAACAGCATGCAATGTGAAAGTAAATAACTTAAAATTGAAAATATAACCTAAATTCAAAATCCAAAAGAAAAAGTTCAACATAATACTCTTATGTCAAATTCCAACATTACATAAGTAAGTTCCAACGTAACTTAAGTAAATAATTCAAAAGAAAGGAAAAATATAAGTCTATAACCCCATTCACAATGAAATTCTACTTTAATAACATCACCCGTTATATGTCAAGTTTGTTAATAACTCATTCTTTCCAATATTAAGAGGTGTAGTTTCAAATATTAGAATAATAACACGGTTATGCTAAATGAATAAAATAAAAAAATAAAAAAATACGAGCAATTATATGGAATCACAAGAAGTAAAGGTTGAGAATGAAAAGAAAGAAAATGAAAAATAAATAATATAAAAAGAAAAATACATTTTAAAAAATAAAATAATAAAAAAGTAAAAATAAAAAAGAAATTAAAATAATAGAAATAAAAAAATATTAAAAATCAAAAAAATTAAAATAATAGAAATAAAATAAATTAAAAATAAAAATAAATTAACGTAAAAAAATAAACAAACTAAAAAGTAACCCTGTAATTACAGGGTGTAATTACACCCAATTCTCAGCCCCCCTTGAGAATTGGAGAGTGTAATTACACCCTGTCAATTACACTCAATTCCCACCTAACTGTGTAATTACTTGGTCAAACAAACAGGCCAAACTGTATAATTACACCCAATTACACCAATTCTAATTACCTGAGTGGCTTTCCAAACAGGCCCTAAATGTCACATCCCCAAGATCCCTCTGAAGCGTCCTAGGAAGTTTCTTGGTAGGCTTTTGGATACTATATGGTTGAGATGCAAAAAAAAAAAAAAAGTGAAGTTGAAATAAGTATTTTAAAATTGTTTACATGTTTAAAACTTAAAAGAACGTTTCAACACCATCACAAGAAAATCATACTCCTCCGTTTCAATTTACGTGAACCCATTTAACTGGACACGAAAGTTAAGAAAATAGAAAAGACTTTTAAACTTGTGGTTTAAATGAGCCACATAATATTTGTGTTTATAAATAATTGCATAAGATAAATTGTTTCCAAATACATAAATTGTTTCCAAATACAGAAAAAGATCATGCTTTTTGGTACGAACTAATAAAAAAATAGGTTTACATAAATTGAAAAGGAGAGAGAGTATATTTTCAGAAAGAAACTCATCTATTTTTCAGGATTATACTACCTTAACTCTCCATTTAAGAAAGGAAAAACGAGTATTAATATATATTTATAGTTGTAGTCACAATTATTTTGTGATCACACTCAAAATTAGAATTCACATAGGTGTAATTTTTTTTAACTTCTATTCATTCATTGGAATGAAATACTAAAAGAACTTATTAAGCTTGCTTTGTGATTTGACTGATGTTGACCTAGTTGAACCAAATCTTACTCAATGTGAAGAAAAAAATCATATAAAATACATTTCTGAAAAAACAAAGTAATACTACTTCTATTACTCAGCCACTGTTAATGTAAGCCATTGCTAGCGACAAACTTTAAGCTTAAGACAGCTCACAACTGGAAAATCCAACAAATAATTTGACTTTGGTCATGCATTTGCCACCTCATTCTTTAAATTTTGTCTTTCCTCTTTCTCACATCAGTCTCTGAACTTCAAGAATAGCAACTGCCCTTGATTCTTGAATGAATGAATGCTAAATTATTGCTATTTATCAGCCAAAAAAAACATAAAACCTGTTACCATTTAACACCCTCATAAAAAAATTCCAACCTCAGCTGATAAACTTGAGAAATTACACTACTAACACTTACCCTTTTCATTTCACACGCTTTTCTTGTCCTTCACCTGTGCATTCTTTTCCCCCACCACGAGGCACTGTCAGATAAATGATAAATCTTGGCCTCTTAGTATAGAGGCTGTAAATTATCAGTGTGCTTTTTTTTTTTTCCTTGGAACTTGTAGTTGTGCTCCAGTATTGTCACTGATGGTCAAATTCTTGTAGTGTTTGAGTTTATTTCTCAACTGGGTTCAGCTCAATTTTTTTGGGTATGTTGAAAGATATTAGCTTTTTATTGTTTTGAAATATCAATTGTTCAGTGTTAGTATAAGGGACTTCTTGTTCTTGTGATTGTTGGATCTAGTTCTAGTTAGCTGATTCTGATTTGTTAATTTTCTATCTTTTCAATTTTGAGTTTTACTATCCATATTTCATGATTACTGAAGTGTAGTACTTCCAAAGTGTAATTATCTGCACTTGGTCAGTTTTGTTTTTGAGCTTCTGTAACATCTGATCAAGAAAAGCAAGTTGGTTTGCAGCCTCATTTCCTGTTCATAAATTGTTATCTGCTTTTGATTTTTTGACATTATCTTGGATTTTTTAAACCTAACCAAGAGAAATTAATTGAATCTATAGTTTCCAGAAGGGTATAATAAGTAAATTAGTTGTTAGCTTCTTCAAGATACCCTTATATACAGAATGACAAGAAGAAGTTATTTTGTTAAGCTGCTTAATCAGAAAATTGCTAACTTTCTGATGAAATGTTATATTTTTCCTCATTGTCATTCATGTGGAAGTTCTTTTACGTGGTTAAACTTCTCTAAGACTCTTAACGTTTATTGTATCCTCGTTCTTTACAGCTTATGACCCCGTTCAAAGAGGGGTGAAGCTGAGTAGGTTAACAGCCCATGGGTTTCCGACCCTTCTTGTTAATCTTTTTGGCATTGTGTCCTGCATTTCTGGCACAAATAGTCGAAGATACAGCATTTTTGATTGATGGAACTGTAAAAATTGCTGAGACAGATGATAATTATGTATGCGCTACCCTTGATTGGTGGCCTAAAGAAAAGTGTAACTACGACGAATGCCCTTGGGGCTCGGCTTCTCTGATAAATCTGGTAAAGTTCTACCACTAATCGTTATTGTGTGCATATATTGCTTTGCAAATATCACATCACATGGAATGTGCAGTTAACATTCTTTTATTTTCTTTTGTTTTTTTCAGGATTTGTCTCACCCTTTTCTGGCAAATTCTATTCAAGGTTTGCATGTTTCTGTCGTGTTATAACTCTTCCTTAACATTTGAGATGTTGTTGTTCTTACTCTAATTAACAAACTTTGATTGGTAAACTCTACAACCTCATCTTAACATCAAATGCACCATCTACTTGCAGTAGTGAGCAGATTAGACTTGATGCTTCTTTGGAATGCTCATTAATTTCTCTTCTGTTCTGATTGCTACTATATAATTGGTGGTACAGCTTTCAACCATTTGAGATTACGACTTGGAGGTTCTTTGCAAAACCGAATACTATATGGTGTAGGCAATTTGGAGTCTCCTTGTCATCCATTTACCAAGCAGGGAGATGGGTTGTTTGGATTTTCGAGGGGATGCTTACTTATGGATAGATGGGATGAGCTAAATAGCTTTTTCAATAAGACAGGGTGAGTTATTAGCTTTTGTGCTGCTATCTTATTCCTATTTTCTTCTCATGTTGCATTTGAAGTGCCTTAAAGATTTAACTCTACAATCTCACAGTAATCTGCTTTGCGCTCTAGACTTGGGATTTTGTAATTCCTTCCTTGCTTCATGTTTTCTTGTTCTTTTCTTTTTCCTCCTGAAGCTATTGAGGGAATTTTCCACTAATTGGTTATACCAAAAAAGGGACCATTGGATATCTAATTATATGGATATTTAGAGTATTCCACTGCTAATCAACCAGTAAGTATACAAAGCTTACACAACTAGGTTCTTATATAATTTATGTTTATTCAGGATTTGCATATGAGATTGTGAATGCAGATAGATCCTGGATTTGCATTTAGTAACCAGACACTTGTACATTTCAACATGTTTGTTGATTTTCCTGCGACCTACAAATCAAGAATATAAGCTCTGGAAAGCTGTTATCTCTTTGGATACTTTCCGTTCCTTCTAGCATAACAGTCCCACCCGAAAATTTGGTATTAATTTGAACTTAAGGTACTAAGGAGTGTGCCATAACTTTCTTAAAATTCTTTGAAATTTGTGAAGACATATACTATGAAATAAATATAAGTGTACTCTCTCTAATAGTAAGTCACTTCAACATGGTATTAGAGCCAAACAAAGGTCCAGCTTTCAAGTCTTACCACCACTTATTAACATAAACTATTTCCACGTGTTTGGCAAAGAAAGATAGAGCATTAAACCTGCATGTGAGGAGTGTGTTAAGGCATAATGAGATAAATAGAAGTGCCCCCTATTAATAGCTCAGCTTTTAGATTCGGTGGTCACTCACTCACTCCAACAAAGTTCATCCCAGTTTCACTGCTTATGCTGCAGAGCACTTGTGACCTTTGGTCTGAATGCATTGCATGGGAGACACCGGGCTGGTAAGCGTGCCTGGGAAGGGAATTGGGATTCCAGCAACGCCCGTGATTTCATAAGTTACACTATTTCCAAGGGCTACCAAATACACTCATGGGAATTTGGTATAATTGCTGACAGTTTCCTTCTCTCTTTTTATGGTAAATCACTCTAGTTTAATAAAGGTTGGATTTCCTTAAAAGTGGTTCCCCTTGGTTTGCAGGAAATGAGTTGAGTGGTAAGGGGATTGGTGCAAAGGTTGATGCTGAACAATATGGAAAAGATGTTATCCATCTTAACAATCTCATAGACCAATTGTATAAGCATTTCCAACCGCGACCACTTCTCTTAGCACCAGGAGGATTCTACGATAAAAAGTGGTATGAGACGTTCCTTGAGGAGTCAGGGCCTGGCACTGTCGGCGCCTTGACTCATCATATATATAATCTTGGTCCAGGTAAGCTTGCATAAATTTTTTATAGGTAGCTTGGAGCTGTATGAAAGCCTCTTCTGATTTAGAGGATCTAATGCAAGGATTTATCACATCACATCTAAGCATTGACTCTGTTTCCTGGCTCGGCTTGTTTCAGTTTATAAAACATTTTTCACGTCTTTTACAAAAAAAATAATAATAATTATTTCCATCTATAATGTAACACTAGCTATTGACATCACTAGGAGGTTGGGAACCATCTAGTAAGAGAAAATTAGTTGATAGAACGAAATTAGATAAATTCAAATCTGCAATGTATTTTGCAATATGATATTCAGCTTGTCTCACTCTATCATTTCAATTACTTTGTTCCTGATATCATTTGAGATTGCAAACTGCTACTTTTAGAGATTTTTTTCTGCTTGATTATTTCGTTATGTTATATTGGTTTGAATCATGGTTACTTATGGCAAAAGTATATTATCATTTTTTCACGGCAATTATAGAAGAGAGAGAGTGGGTGTCATTATTTGCCACTCGGCGTTACCATTGACAGCACATTTCATGAACATAAATGTTAGTATTTACTTCTGTTATATTCAATTTATGAACGGCTGCTCTGCTAGTGGCAGTTGGATGTTTTACTTTATCTATCTTTTCCTTGTAAGTGTTGGTGAGGTGTTCTATTTGTGTATAAAGTTACATTACAACTTGTGTTCTCTAGATTCGTAAGTCAACTTACTCGGGTTGCTCCATTGAATAAACCAGCAAGTTTCTGTTTCAGGATCTGACCTCAATCTTGTAAACAAAATTTTAAGTCCTCGGCACTTAAATAAAATTGCTGACACGTTCAGTAATCTTACCCAAACCATTGAAATCAATGGTCCTTGGACTTCAGCATGGGTTGGAGAATCTGGTGGGGCCTTCAATAATGGAGGTCATAACGTGTCTAACACCTTTGTGAACAGTTTTTGGTAAATTTCTTGCCTGACTTCATTTATTTTTAGCATTCAGTAACAAAATGTAATCAGTTAATTGTTTTTACTCATGCTTTATCTTGACCTGGAATTTAGGTACTTGGACCAGCTTGGGATGGCAGCCAAGTACCACACTAAAGTATATTGCAGGCAGACTTTTATTGGTGGAAACTATGGGCTCCTTGACACACATACATTTATCCCAAATCCTGATTATTATAGGTGAGATGATTGGCTACCAATCCTGCTATTAAAAAGAACATCTTTTCTTAATTCTAGTTATTAAGTCCCTTATAACCTGGTCCGAAATCTTTATCTTCCTCTTTCAACGAATACAGTGCACTTCTTTGGCATCGGCTGATGGGAAAAGGAGTTCTTTCTGTTAGCAGCAATGCATCATCATATTTGCGCTCTTATGCCCACTGTACAAGAGATAGAGTAAGAGCTTCGTCGATTCCTGAATCATTCATTTGTAGAATTTCAGATGCATCATTCGGTTAGAAATGCATTAACCTTCACAGAAAGTAATTTGACCGTTTCCTGAAAGGAAGTTTTAAGTTTACCCAAATTACTGAACCTTGCTTGTCATCAATAGTGCTATTTATTACTTTTTCTGTTGCATTGAGTCCATCCGCTTCTTGTCAATCTAATTTTTTGCAGAGGCTAAATTTCACACTTACTTGTAGTTAGGGCAGCAAAGATGCAATGAGAACCCAACCATATGAGCTTTGCACAGTCAGCCCAAGCCCGGGTCGTGGTAGTTGGTTATCAGCATAAAAATAGTCATAATATGTTGAAACCTCTAAATAATGAACATGGAATTCATTGGACAGTGGCATCCATGTTAGTGTTAAATGGGTAAGGTGTTCCATCACATTGCTGCCCGAGTGTGAGAGGGTTTATGCTAAGTTCCAACACCATGACAGGCCTATCAGCTGAATTCTTTTAGCACTGGAATGAAATGGTTTGAATTGAGAGAAAAAAAATAGTATAACATTCATATAGCCCCCAAACTAAATGGTTTGAATAGAGCTGATCCGAATGGATATAGGGGATTCATGTAGCCGCCAACTAGTTTTGAATTGAGGTAGTTAATTGATTGATTGATAGCGAAGCAATCTTTTTTTCTTGATGCATATCTTTTAGACCATTTAAAAAATGTAACTTGCAAAGACCATATATTTGGAGTAACAATTAGCAAGATAATTTTGTTAAGTGCTGTGATTATAATTGGAGTCTATGCAATTCAGTTCCAACTAGTTTTTCTTTTCTAAGATGCTGGTTCTCGCTTTCGCTTAGTTTGGTGGCGAGATTACCACTCCTGGATAAGGTTTAAATCTGAGTGTCTATGCTTCTTATGTGCTGCTTAAGATAAACGAGTCAATCAAAATGGAGGATAGAACGTCCTTATACTGAACCATTTTGTGGCATAATGGTGCAGCTAGTTTCTGGTACGAAGCTACTATTCCCATTTTATAGCAATACTGTAGGTAACTTTTTTTCCTCATTAATCTATATTTGGTAAAGCCTTCATATTAACGTGTGATGATTTGCATTTCCCTGCTAGTGCTTAAGATTTAAACCTTTCAATTTCCTGGTGTTCCCTTTGTGCAGGCAGGTGTGACATTACTTTTGATCAATTTAAGTAACCAAACTCATTATGGAGTCAACATCGAATCTAGTGCTAGAACTACCTCACATGTCAACGAGAAATCAAATCACAAGAGGTCTTTCATTCATCATATTAAGAAAACTGTTTCATGGATTGGAAGCAAATCATCAGACGTTGCATTATCACGAGAAGAGTACCATCTGACTCCACTAGATGGGAACCTTCAAAGCAAAACTATGCTTCTGAATGGTAAACCATTACTACTCACAGAAATAGGGGACATCCCAAGTTTGTCTCCAGTCCTTGTAAACTTGAAGTCTCCAATATCAGTTGCCCCCTTGTCCATCAAATTCATAGTCTTCCCAAACCTTAGCTCTCCTAGTTGTAGATAAGGATTAGGAGATACTACTGCCTGTGAGCTATAATCTAGAACCTTAGTAATTGTATAATTGATAATAAACTGAGCCGCCAATTTTTTCACAGTTATGTATTTTATGTCTAGATAAATCCCTTCCCCTATTAGTGTTTCGAGGAACATGTGTCTCGTAATGTAAGTTAACTACCAACTGGCATAATTAAATATATTTCAGTTTTTCTTGGTGCTTATTGGATGTTTTCATGGGACAAAATACCAAACATTTTATAACTGGACTGTTATTGCTTTCTAGCAAATGTCTAAAATGTTGCACATAAAGAACAATAAACGATGCCATCAAGCGATATGAACTGGTGTTGGTCTAAAGGGCGTTGAAGAACTGAATTTAATTCAGTTTTGTCTGTATCTTTGTGAGTGTTTTCATGTGAAAGTACTCGAAATTAGTAGTAAGGACCCTCTGCCTCCAACCATATAAGTTTGAGGGGTCGAATCACCAAGAAGCAAAAGTGGAAAATGGCCACTGTTGAGCTCCTAGTGGGATTTGACAGGACAGATGTAACATATCAAGAGATAAAAAAAAGGGAATTACTTGAAATTTAAAATAGGATTATTGTTGCTATTTTAACAAATGTTAGGATGTTGCACATTTTAAGGGAAAAGAAAGGTTTTTGAAAGAAGTTAGACGATACAACTCTTATTAGCTTAATAGCTTACCTAAGAGATACTCGATGAGAATTGTTTGATTGGCTGAAAAATGGATGTTGAGCATAAATTACATTCAAGGTTTTTGAAAGAAGTTAGACGATACAACTCTTATTAGCTTAATAGCTTACCTAAGAGATACTCGATGAGAATTGGTTGATTGGCTGAAAAATGGATGTTGAGCATAAAGTACATTCAACCATATTATCAGGCAGTACCTTTTTGTGTTTAACATTATTTCTCTACAATGGTTACAACAGCAATTTGTCGACCAGCCTTCCGAACATCAGACAATTAACTAACTTGGCTTACTGTCATAGAATTGTGTAAAAGTAAAATACAAAGTAACATAAAACTAAAAATAACAAAAAATAACGGAAAGGGGATCTCTGAAGAACTCAGAAGCGTTGAAATGATAAAAAACTGAAGCAAGTTATCATCCGAAAGCTCATTAACAGGTCAAACAGACCTCTCTAATTTACTTCCGAAGCAAGCGGCGAATCCGCTGGTTGGCCCCTTTAACTCTGAAACCAAGCTCATCAACATCATCTTCAACATGATCCAATCCCTTGTTCTGCCTGTAATATCCAACAGCATATATAGAATTATTAGAAAATTTAAAGAACTTCTTGTGCTCGAGTTTTTATTTAAAGGTTATTTTATAATATTGGACTGAGACAGGTTTAAATGGAGATATGAACGGTAAGGATTCATATAGGCTATGCCAACTTGCTTAGGATTGACGAGAAATTGTTGCATATACATAATTCTTGAAGTGATTAGAACAGTGGCATAGTACAATTAGGAGATAAAGAGAGGGGAGACAACAAGGGAGGAGACTGGAATCTTTTTAACAGAATTTTATAACACTAACCTCTCAATTTCAGATCCCATGTCCACAGCCATATTCTTGAGCTCCCCCAACAGATTGCTGAGATCAGATAGGCCATCATCTTGCTTTGCTTTCTCAACCTGTCAAAATTCCAAATGAAGCAACAGATTTAGCTAACTGATATTATGAGTCATATTCATGCAAATGGCAGAGAAAGAAAAAGGGGTAAAAACAAGGAGGAGCGGAACCATGCTTAATCATCAATCTGGTTGTGACGAATGAACAATGTTGCATCAGTAGGACTTCAAATTTATGTCAGAATCACATCATAACAAAGAACGCAACTTTTTCAAGAGAACTAAGGTACTGCGAGGATCATAGTGTTTTACACTCTTGCTGTTCAACTTCTGGGGTTCCAAAAGGAAATTTCTGTTATAAGTTCTTCAAACATCAAGCACATTTAAAAACACAAGATAGCCGTTTCTCGGGTTTTCACTCAGAGAAAACATGGTGCTTTAGCTTTATGAGATGTTGCACTAATTCCCTCTAGCAACTCCTTTTTTAATATTTCCTCCTTTCATGAACACAAACAGGTTTTCCTTCTATGTTAATTATTTCAACCAAAAAAAAAAAAAAAAAAAAAAGAAGAAGAAGGTAGTCCTTCTCCCAAACACGTGTAGACAGAGCCCATGAAATTCCGTTAGGTCCACTTGTCTTTTTCCTGTACTCACATTTCCTTGCTCATCATTTTAAATGAAGCTATTGAGAGGTTGAGTTTCTAGAATTAAATCTTTCTATAGACAATGGAATATAACGATGTAACTCTAGAACTAAACAGAAAAAAGAAGAGAAATGAACATGATTAGTTAGTAATTTACTCTTAATCATCAACGTTAACCAAAAAATTGCAACTTGAGTGTAAACGAGAAACATTAGATGAAAAGGTGTCAAAATGCTAGAAAGGTGAACGGTGAAGTGAGGAAAGATGTCGAAAAGAAAAATTCCAAAATTAATAGCGTCCAGCATATTGGATGGTTGAAGGTTTGGAGTGTATTTGGATCTCGAGAACTTCCTTATTTAATTTTTTGTTTCTTAAGGAGAATTGTAACAGTATTGTCGATTTTTCCCGAGTCACATGAACATACCTCAACTTTCTGCAGTGAATTTGTAGGCTCTGGGGGTGGTGTCCGTGAACTTGACCTTGCCTTAGGTGCAGAGCTCAATCCTAATTTCTCCCTCTGCTCCAAGTGGTTGCCCCTTCTTTGAATTGGATCATCTGATACTGTGCCACATTAACAGAGCATCAAACTAGCTATCATTGTCAGTTGACTCAACCTTTCCGTTACTACTCCTTTCAACATCTTGTGCACATTAAATCCATCATTTTTCCTTCACGATCATCAATCATAGTAAATGAATAAGAAAAATAAAATGAGTTACCTCTTGTGATAACGGGCCCTGTAATTGGGCGATTTGTCTTTGGCTTCCAAGTCCTAGAAAATATGCCGCCAAGACTCCCCAAGAGTTTTTCACCCTGAAATTAAATTTCAAACATAAGTTTCACAAGGATATCAGGTAACAATTGCAAAACACCGGCAAAAAGCAATTAGATGTAAAACATGTAATGAAGAATTTTTTTGTATTAAGTACATGTAATGAAGAATTTATCAGTTCAAGAGACATCTTTAAGGGTTTAAAGACTTCTAGGTGGAAGGGTAGAAACAGACTAGTTACATATAAATCTATATCTCCTTCTAAAGACAGCAGAAACACAGAAATAAGTTAGATAAAAAAAATTGCGTCATGAAATGACAATTAAAGATAATAACGTATAATGTTTGACCACAATTAGTTCTGCTTCTGCGAACTAGAAAAAAACTTGTATTAGTGAACTAAACAAGTCATACCCTGCTAAGATCATGGTCAATATCTGCTGCAGTCATATGCGTTCTTGTAATTTGTTCTCCCTGTTGATGTAAAGTGATCAAAGTTTTTGTTGCATCCTCGCGCATGTCTTCTGCAATCTTCAGGCAGCTGTTAACAGACTTTGTAGTCTCTTCTGCCCTGTACACGGCATAGTTTTCCAACTCCTCTACAGTTTGGTTCTCAAATCCTCCAGACTCTTGGAAATCGTTCTTGTATTTATTTCTTGCTGTTGAAGTTGAGTAAGCACTTGAAGGAGCCTCTTTAATTTCATCATCATCAAAAGGGTTCGTACTCAAATTTGGGGTAGCTACAGAAGGATCTGATGACGTTCTCCTTGATGGTTTTACAGTTTGCTTCTTGTCAGACTCATCGTCAGAATCAAAGGGATTTGACCCAGAATTACCATGGACCACAGGATCTGGAGATTTTTTTCTAGCATTCCAATGTAAAGGAGACTTCTTAAGACCATGCATTTTTTGATAGATGAGAAAACAACGGGGATGGACCTGCTACAGATTAAGGAATTATCTGCAGAAAGAGATGATCAAACTATTAAGCGAACGTTATAATAGAGACAATCGTTAGTCTGTTACTTGAGACACGATAAAGGATGCAATTCAGTTAAAGATCGCAAGAAAACATCAGCTAGAAGCTAAAGATCAAGAGCAGTAAACACACAAAAGATAGCAAGAAAGACTCAAACCAAGCTTTCTTCACAGAAATAGCATTAATAAGTAAAGGACAAGTCCAACATCAAGTATGCAATTCTAATACAATACTACGATAACAACAGCAGCAGACTGCATCCCAATCCCAACTCGCTTCCTATTCATTCGTGGGTCCAGACCCAAGGGGCCTTTTTTTTTTTTTTTTTAAGATGTGATTTCGAAAATCAACCAACGAAAAAATGTATAGCCCAGGTGACTCACATCCTCCCTCTCGCCCAAATAAATGGAAACGGGATGAATCAAATCAATAAGTTTTTTGATTGACTCACGGTGCAGCGAAGCCAAATTAAACTTTTCCTCAGGTTGATTCGTCATACTCAAATTTAACTGTGCTAAATTGCTAATGGAAAGGAAAATAAGGGTTATGAATTTGTCTCTATTTGGACCAGTTTCATTCTAATAACACAGACAAGCATGGGATGGCTTGGTGGTAGTTGGGAATTTAGTTAACTAAGTCAGAACACTGTTCCTCCTAGGAAAAAAAATAAGAGAAAACCCAACAACAAGGACCAAGAATAATATAAAAAATTTAGGGGATATGCAAGTCCAGTTCTATTTACATCTCCAACATACTAACAAAATGGAATTTTCCAAGTTTCTTGTGTAGAAGTAAATTACAGCAATCATCCTTTAACTAAACAGAAATTTAAGAATATTCCCCAATTGATATTCCTAACTGCTATCATGCTGATTCTCAATGACCCACAAATCATTTTATTTAAAAAAAAAAAAAAAAGGAAATCAAGATTAAGCATAGGGGGATTTCCCTAAAGAGTATGTAAGATAGCTACAACTAATAATTTCTGAAATAAAATACATAAAAGGGTACAGCAAGCAAAGAACAGAAACAACAAAAAGATCATATTTTTTTTTCAAGAAGTCAATAAATAAGAGCACCATGACTGAAGAACAAATACACCAAAAAAAGGAAAGAAAGAAGTAGTTATGTGCAGTACCTGAAAATCCAAAGAAGATAAACACTGCAGAAAATCTAGAGAAGAAAGATTTTGAATAAAAATTGAAGAAACTATTAGTTTGAAGTGGGTATAAATATAGGGGATATTTTTTTAAATTTATTATGAAAGAAGCGTGGAACAGGGGATTGTAAGACTTTTGAAATTTAGCCAACCAAACCAATGTCGCAAATTGGACCGTTTCTTCTCCGTATGCCTACGTAGACCTGACTTTCTCTCGTCAACTGCTTTCTTTTCCTTTTTTTTTTTTTTTTTTATATATATTGAAATTTGGATATTACTAGTAATAATTTTCATCCATTTTTATTGAGGGTTAGGTCACATCTTTGAGCAATGACGGAGCCAAAATTTTCAGTGTGGAGATTTAAAATATAAAAACAGTAAACACATGAAAAAGTTTAGAATTCGATATCTATTATATATACATAAAAAATAAATTTAATCTTGTATATGTAGTATAATTCAAACACTATTTATCTAAATAACTTCTTTTCCACTTCATATATATATATATATATATATATATATATATATATATATATATTGTCCAAGAGGTGCATTAATTTTGGAAGACAGAAAAAATCACTAGTCTAATTTCCATGAAGTCCTGTTACTCTACATTCTCCCCAATTTAAACCTCAATTTCTCTTATATAGAAACTCTATGTTGCCTGCCCACTTGAGCATTTAGATTTGTGATAAATAATTTTATTTAAATCCGCCAAAGAAATTAAACTGATTAACATGTCATTTTGCGAAGGATGTACTAGATTGGTACTGAGTATCTTTTTCTTAACAAGAAATTTATCATTATTTCAAAAAAGAAAAAAAAAATGATCCTTTCTAAGTGTTTTTCAAAGGTTAATATATTAGCAGAAGGAAAGTACTCTGCACTCATTTATTTCCTATTGACAATAACATTTTAATAAGGAAATATCAAAACCACCAAAGAATGTTTTCTTATTTTACTTTTTAGTAGTAAAAATGTATAGATATGTATATTAAGGTTAAAAAAAGGATGTGGTGGTCGGTGGATTGCAAAATAAGTAAACAGGTGTCCGCGTAATGCCATTATATTTATTGACATGTAAGAATTTCACTAACATTTGCTTAACTTAGAAGGATTAGATTAGTCTAGAAATTCCATTTCTTTGAGTATTTCCTAATAGCTAGTCACCAATCTCTACATTTACCAAATATAATTGACAAGTTATGCGTTCATTATATGACTACTATTTTTAGTACTTTGTATATTTCAGTTTCAACTGAATATGAGAACACTATCCAAAGAGAGATTTAGGAAAAACCTTTGATCTGATTTGGAAATGGCACACGTCACACGCCCTTCAGGGAAGGAGCTTTTGCACTTTCCAGGCACCTTCCATGCAACCAGTAAGATTAATGATATAGAACAATTCTTAACTAGTAAGTTCACATTGTGACTTAGCTAATTACGATGTAACATTCTGTCTAAAGACAAAAGGCACATTGCATTCTTTGTATGGTTCACCCAGGAAACAAACACTCCCTCCGTTCACTTTTACTTATCCAATATTTCAAAAATAGATTTTTACTTTTACTTGTCACTTTTAGCATATCAAGAGAAGATAATTTTATTTTTTCTGTTTCACCCATAGTATTAATTACTCACTTCAAATCATTTTTCAAATCCAATAAAAATATGCACTAATTAATATGGGCACATTGATAAATTATGCACTTCATTTATTATTTCTTAAACAGCGTGAAAAGTCCAAAGTGAACAAATAAAAGTGAATGGAGGGAGTACTCTTTATGACGTCTTACTGAAGCGTGTGATCATTTCATCTAATTTAAGCAGTTAGAGAAAACACATGTTTTTGCCTTAATTATCTTTTCAATACAGTTGGCGTTCTCATGTGAGCTACATAAAAAAATATATATATATTTCTCACACAACTTGTATCAGTTGTGTGAGACTTCTTTTGTTTACAAATTAGTAGATCGAAAGTTTGTGGACCCAAAATATAAAATTTAAGTCCACTAATTTGTGAAACTTTAACATTAGTAGGGTTTCATTTGCGAATTATTTGCATTAAAAACTTCTCTCCATTAATTAGTAATGAAAGGATTTTTGGCTTAAATATAATGTCATGAATTTTTTAGTATTTTAACGTTAACATGGGAAATGAAAATCAAGCTGTTATTTTTCTTTAATTCTGATGAAAATGGCTTGAATGAGGCAAGTGGGCCGACTGCAATAAAAGGATGTCAGTTGGAAGCTTATAGGTTTTGCGAATTAAGTTATGAACAGTTGTTCAACTAGGCTAACTGGATGGAAAAGGACCACAATATTGTCATCCACTATCATTTTGTATGACGAAGTTTTGGACTGAAAATTTTCCATGAAAAGAATAAACAATCTTTTTGCATAGTAAGATTTGAAGTTAAACTTATGCACAAAGTCAAGCTTTCGACGAGGAAAAAGTGATTAATAAACTCTTGATATGAAGGTGCCCTTAAAGAGTTGGTTTTGGATTAAATTTTGAAAATTAGGTACTGAAAAACGTTTAGAAACTATGTATTTTGGGGGGAAATTATGTTAGGATACCTTTTTATAAAATCAATTAGGAGATTCTTTTAGCTTTTTTTAGGATCAAGTAGACAGGAAACAAAGAGTTTTATAGATAATTCATTTCATGTCATGTTCTATAATCTAAGTGGACTTCGCTGTACTGAATATTGTATTTATGACGACAAAGGGCTTTAGTTTTGCCATTTAATCATCGACCTTCTGGTAGCCTAGACTAAGTCTAATTAAGAGTTCTTTTATTTGTTTGATATGATATGTATAGGTAGTCCTATCTACTGAGTCTTCATTTTCTCAGTTGTATAACTTTTCAAGTTGAGCATTTAGTATGGTTTTGAAGATTATTGAAAACCAAGAGTATATAGAGATAACCACCTTTTGACCCAATCTGCTTTCTTTGTTGTCAGACACACATGATTTGAGGCGAAAACTTCTAATTTTTAACCTTCACAAAATCATACTTCAAGTCTGAAATTGCCAAACTCTACTATCTGAAATTATGCTCAGAGCGAGTAAACTTGTAAAAAAATTCAACTTCGAATAAAAATTAAATGACGACCTCAAAAAATGCGGATTTGTGCATTTTGCCTCTCTTTTAATGTCATGGGCCTATTAACGAAATAATAGGAAGAAATTGCACAGTTTGCCCGTAAAATGGGCCGGTCTTGAATTTTTCCCCTTCAAATGGGCTGGTCTTTAATTTTTGTCCTTCAAAATCGAACTTATGGCTAGCGGGACATAAGTTCTTTAAGGGCGCGCTCATAACTTGTGGGTAGAGATGTCAAATGGACAGGTTGGGCTGAATTTGGTGTCACGCCCCACACCTGGTGTCACGACCCAACCCCGTGGGCCGCGACCAGTGCCCTAGCTGGGCACCTATACGTACCCGATACCCAAATTAGCATATTATCAGAATAATAATATAATAATAACATTAGTGGATGCTACAGAATTTAGCCGAAGAGCAGACTTGGCACATAGAAGCCGATAAGGCTATCATAAAACAAAACATCCCAAACATATGTACAAAACCCACACAGATGTATCCACAGACCTCTACAGAACATATCATAATCATAAGACGGGACAGGGCCCCGTCATACCCTGAACAAAGTACATATCCCGATAGCAGTAACAGACTGTACCAAAAGATGGGCTCTGTAGAAGAGAGCGCCCCAAAATAGCAGAAATGGGATCCTAAACGTGTGGATCAGCAAACCTGTCGTCTGTACCTGCGCGGCATGAAAACGCAGCCCCCGAAGAAAGGGGGTCAGTACGAAATATGTACTGAATATGCAAAGCGGAATCACAGAAGTCAAATCATAATGGTTACAGAAAATGAGTACAGAATCCAGAGTGTCAAATGCATATTTCCAAAACAGACAGAATGCGTACAGAAACATGTCATATCATATCATATCCGGTCCCTGCCACGGGACTCGGCAGACAGAATGTGGCCACCCTCCCGACGCTGGTGCCACTATACAGAGAAATCAGAAAAAGGGGCGTGGCCGCGTATCATATAATGTCATATCAAAATGGCCATAACAGATCAGATCAGAATAGGCGGACATGGCACATCATACTCCACAGACCCATGTACGCGTATACCTGCCCCCTCACATCGGGACGCGGCGAACAATGCAGAGAATTACGCTTGACAACATATCCTGGCCCGGGCTCAGTGTGGGAAACATTGGGACATCCACGAATGGAGTAGTGAGAGACTAATGCAATTTAAAAATATCATAAGTATTTTCAAAGACTCGATGAGGCGTAGCAAAGACAAACAAATCAAATGGAGTCGGACGGAATCATAATAAATGTATTCCAGATATCATAATAAATTACAGAAGTCTAACTTTCCCGAAGTCATTCCGGGTGTCAAAATAATGTATAAGGTTTAATAGAATATTTAAAATAATATTCGTTAAGCGATTAGTAGGGTAATTAAAACATTTCTTTCAAAAATCGCTTAAAAAGGAAGCTTTAGCATAATAGGGGCAAAACCGTAAATAGTGGGCCCGCCTCGGGACAAATAAGGCGGCGGGCTCAAATTGTGCCCTCTAAGCATATAGTGTCACCTAACGAGGTTATACAGACATTCTATGACTTTATGAATAATTTAGAGCAAGTTTGCATAATTTCAGAAAAAGCGTATCAAAGAGGTTCAATTCTACTGAAGGAAAAACTGAAATTTTGTCTTTCGGATTCCGAGGGCCAAGAGGTCCTTCGAGGCCCGGATCCGACCCTAATACACTAAGGGCATGCCAAGGGAAGAATTGGGTTTGCTTTACATACCTTTCACGCTCCTTAAGCCTTTCCAATCTCACTTCCCGTTTCGTCGAAAAACTGCAATTGGTCAAGTTTACCAATTGTGAATTATTAATGCCATTATTTCAACTTTAAGCATATTTGGCTACCGAAATTTCGGCAGCACTTCCCCTATACATATGACACCCCGAGAATTCAACTCGGCTATAAATCATCAACAACAACCCAAACGACAACAACAATATCAACAATGAACATTAAAAACACAAATATCCTTCAACTAGTCATTTTTCTCACAAGTTGACATAATCTTCAATTCAACCCAACTTTCAACTAAGATCAATAATTTCATATTCAACAACCATCATGATCATCACCATATAAATCTAAAGACATCTCATACCATTTCCCTTAGGATATACACTTGATATACATGATATACACTTTTCCGCCAAAAGCATAACTTATGCAAAACATCAAATCTTTGGCATATAATTTCATAACAAGTTTTCAACTTCCAAATTCATCAATGAACATCATAATTCACAACCAAACACTTCATTTCCTTAATGTCGGAAAATCATACTAAAACGACATAAGTGTTCACATTCCAATTCAACACAAACTTATATCATTCTAGCTTAATTCACATTACAAACATCACAATACCAACACTCCAACGCATTACACAACTTGATTCATATTTATTCCAAGACCATTACACCACACGGCCATATGCTCATTTTGCAACATCAACTAAATTCATCCAACTTTCAATTCCCATATGCATTTCATTACAATCATGACTAGATTATAACATAAATTCAACACATAGAGGCTATATATGTAGTATATACCCACGGCCACACACTCACACACACACCCACTTTGCAAACTTCTATTTCTTCATACAATCAACACATTTCCATAAACTACAACACAATCAAAACTTCATAACACAAATAAAAGGTAGAAATTCTTACCTTTTCTTCAAGTTTTCTTCACTTGGACTTGTGTTCAACTTGGAGATTCTAGAGCTCCCCACTCCAAACCAACTATACCAAGATGCAAAGAAACCTTGAATTAGTAGGAAATCAACAAGATTTGAATTTTTGGGACAAGATTTTTTAGGGCTATTTTTGCCCCTCAAACCCGAGAACCTCACTTTCTCTCCTCTTCTATTTTTTTGCTCTTGCTTGCTTCTAATGGATACACATGAAGACTTTGTCTTCTTATATAAAGTTGTCACATGCCATGCACATGACATAATTAATTTGGGCTTGGGCCAAGGCCTACTATGGTCGGCCACCCTTGTCTCTTTGGGCTTCAATTTGTTTCACATTTTGCAAGCCCAATAAGGTGTGGATCGTATTTTGTAATTCCCGAAACTAATTTCCAAAATTCCAAAATTACCCTTAGCCTTGTCCCACGCTTTCATGATTCTATTCTTTCATGCATAACTCCTATGTTCAACAAAATATCAAATTTGACATTATATCTCCAAAAATCCAATATTTCCAAGTTTTTCCAAACGTGTGAAAACACGGGATATAACACCTGGGTAGGCGTGGCCGGCACCTGGTGTCTTATTTGGCACCTAGCGTACCACTCTGTAAACTATGAAACCTGAAACAATCATCAACCTAGCCAAACAAGGCCTACTTGCAAGCAGACAATACCAACCAAGCAAGGCCGTACTAAGAATAACCTGTAAACAATATCTATCTCAAGTGAAAGGGAAACATCCCAAAACATATATATATATATATATACGCACACACACACACACACACAACTATGCGGGCCAACAAGGCTGCTATGAGCATCTACAAACAGCATAGCCAAAATAAACATGTACAAGGAAGGGCCGGCAAGACCGCCGTACTAACATACAAAATATACAGGACTCGTCTACAAGCCTTTAAAGATAACACAACTGTCCCCGTGGGGACAGGGCTCCGACCTATCCATCAAGTCTATATATACACAAAGACTCCCAAAGTCTAGACCTGGTAACTCCGGATGAAAGAGCTTACCAAATCAAGCCGATACTCGGCTCTGGCTACTGGGGTGGTCTCTCTAACTGTCTATCAGAACCTGCAGGCATGAAATGCAGCGCCCCGACATAAGAGCTTGACATGGTTACGTGGGAGCATGATCATGGATCATGAGAACTGAATGCGTGATTACATGGAAACATGTACATGGGCAACATGAAACTGAGTAGCACCTACATGAATGAGAATCATGAAACATTTGTCCTCGATTTATGACTAGTGGTTAAGAATCGCTACTAACTCCGGAATCTACAAAATTTATAACAGGACTTCCTTCATAATTCAGACCTTCACGACATTTCTCAAACGCCTACCAGCTAACTAAAGTACCAACACACAACTCACACGGTATCTTAATACGCATGATGTGACATAACGTGATTACTGAATCTTGAATGTAGCTAACATATATACTGAGCTGGCTTGAACACACGGATATTGGCTGAATGATTACATGATTACTATGCATGGGGTTTGGAAGAAATGTGTAGGCACGAATGACATGAGTACTGGAAATAGGCACGAACATGACATGATTACCTGGGCGTGAGATGCATGACATGGGACCTAAATACTTGAAGACTGGCTAGCATGTAAACATGAGTGCTAAACTTTGATAAGATACAAACACATGTAAACATGGACATCAACATGAGATCTGAATGTCGAAAACATGATTGTTGCAACATGAGGGTTGAATACTGAGCGCAGGTAGGATCTGAACACTTAGAGACTTGATGATAGATGTTCATGTGTTACCACGATAGACATACGAGATAAGAGTACGACTTAGGCTCTGAATGTAAGTGCAACTCCGTGCGAATGAGATAGAGTTGAGTCATATACTAGGAATACGATTCTAACATAGGTATTCATAAAGCTCTAGCGTAGGCATGACATAATACATCAAATCCGAGTAGAATACTTTTGAGATAAGTACCATAGAATACCTGAAGGGATCTCACTATGAACTTGGAACATACCTTACTTCGAACCTTACCTTGTTCGCTCTGAAACATAGATATGAATATCTTGGCTTACCTTGCTTATTACTGTAAGCAGATCATTAAGGAGTGAGAGAAAGGGATCATTCATACGAATCAGACACTTCATCTTCGAAGATAGAAGTGGCATGGGTACATCAGACTGAACATAACATGGAACATGTATACATGGAAATGGGACAAATATAGCATAAGACATGAATACATGAGTAGCATGGCATGGGGCATGAGAAACACGACGTTTACATAAGTACTTCGAAGCTACGTACCCTGACATTTAGACATTAGGTCATGAATATTGAAGTGTGAATAAGACATAAGTGTGACTTAAATGGAGTATAAGTTGTAGGCTTCACTCTTGAGTACTTAGAGACATAGGGATGGATAAGATATCACTTTTGGAACTTAGCTATACTTACAGAATGGGACATGGTTAAACATAGTTTACTCTTATTACTGTAAGTCGACACCCTCATTATAAAATAAGACTCATGAAGGAAAGGATCATAGGCATGAATGCTTCGTTCTTCAAGCACCTAAGGCATAAGTAGAAAGTTACCTTGAACTTAAACAGGGCATAGGTACTTCGGAAAATAAAATGGCATCCTTTGTGCCAAGCTACGAGCTGCTTTAAAACAGTAGTCAGAGGAACATAAGCATGAGTTACGTAGAATCGTGGGTAGGACATCCATCTTGACTTACTTTTATCATTACCTACCAACCCCACTGTTATGCTATTCTATATGTGGATGCTTAAAGAAGTCGGTCGTGGGCACGAGTACGTGAGAACGTAGGTAGCATATCTTTGGAGTTGAAATAAATCATTTACCTATGGCATTTTCCCCTTGTTTAAGGACCAAGTGGGCATTCCATAGGATTCTTAGTCTTTAATCTATTGTGTTACCTTCTCCTCAATCATTATCAAAATCAACATCATATTCGGAAAGCACTTAGAAGCTAGAAAGTGGTCATGGGTATAAAGCACGATAGATACGTGAGACATAAATGCAATCTTTAACCTTGGACATGAGTACAACCTGATGTGCCAGACATGAAAGGACATTCCCTTGCATAACTTACTATCGTATGAAGTCTTAATTCTTGTATCTTAGACGCGGAGTATCAATATCTAACATGGGTATGATATAGGTACGAAAGGCACGAGTAGAGTACGTCTGGGTATTAGTACTACATAGTACATGAATTACTCTGGAATTGGAACCGTTATACCCTTAAAACCCGCTATTCGCTCTAGAACTTTATCTTATAACATAATTACCTAGTACTTAATCTCAACAACATGACAAAAATCACATTCTACGCACCTTATCTTGGCTACATGAAGTTGTGACCCTCAGACATAATCTCCTTAACACCTATCAACTTACAAAACACATAGTTTATATCGACGCCTTATCACACGATCTCCCCCTTAGTTCAAAAGTTGACGTTTAAAGCCTGTGGATCCCTTGAGTTAGCGATAAGTGGTCATCTAGTGGTTCTGCTAATTTCCTCTAAAATACTGAAGACTCATTTCTTCTGCTTACTTAAAGCAAGTCTTACTTACTGGGAAAACTGGATTACTTAAATGAACGGGTTTCTAATGTACATAACTGGCATACTAGCCTTGTCAGTCTTGGGGAAAACTCTTTTCTGATAACTCTTAAAGGCTCTTCTTCTGTAGCTTGCTCTCTTACTTCTCAGATGGTTTTCTTCTTTCACCAATTTCTATACCTCAAATTTAACTTAAACCCTTTGGGTTCTAACACGCCTTCGGTGTATTCAGACAGTTACCCACTTAATAGTGCTAACTTGACTAAGTAACTCAAATCGTACTTCTACTAACTCTGCTGAAAATTTCTAATTCACTGTGTCTATTCAAACTTACTTACTATGCTTCTGTTAACCACTTGCTAGCATCATATTCTCTAATTCTTCTTTGAGTACTAAAGTGAAGCATAAGGTTATTTCTAACTTTTCCTCCTTACCTGACTCTATTCTGGGGTTGTATACTATCTTTTCTGAACTGTGGACATGGATCACACTTAGGGAAATTTCATCTGTCTCAAAAAAGGAATTGGAACAACTAACCCCAAACTCCCTATACACTTTCAAAATTTATATCATACTATACACATCAGGGATAAATATTTAATCACATAACCTAAGAGGGAATTGTCATATCTTTTATCTCATAGTATTATTTGCTTCTTGTAGTAACTCACTAACATCATACTCTCTAGGTCTGATCTGGATAAACTTAAATGATTTAAAACTATCCCTAAAATATATATATATATATATATATATATATATACCTTTGAAAAAAGTCGAGACTTTCTAGTATTACAGGTGGCTGGCTCTTAGGGCTATTTCCTGCTTAAAACTACAGTGGACAATTTATGATTGCTGCCACTAATTTCATAACATGTTACTCTGTAGGGTCTTAAATCTGAACTATCATCCTCATACTGTAGCTCCATGATCAGATAATCCAAATAAACTTATTCTGTAAGGTATATAACCTATGTGTACTGCCATGCCGAAACTTGTTTTTTTTAAAGGGTATTATCACCTGATAAACACACTATGCACTGTTTGGTAAGTCTTGGGTCTCGAATTTTCCTTCTCGCCGCTTACGCATTCGATACGTTTAGAATTCGATGGAAGGAAAATATTACTTACTGCTCTAAGCTTCATGGCACGAGTTAGAATAATTCCTGATGCCTTCATCGGAAAGCAACACATCGATAATGACTAGCTTTATATCTTCCTCATCCATTGAGACTAGGCATATTCGGTAGAATGGGAAAAAACACATGAGTTCGAGTGATTTCTGAGAACACAACTCTATTGCACGATCTAGAGTTGAAAGAAGTGAGACAAACTTAAATGTCTTGGTGGTCAACTTTTATATGTGTGGCGCGCACACACATATAAAAGTGACCCCACTGGACACGGTTTCATTGACTCCCTAAGACACTTGAACCTAGGCTCTGATACCAAGCTTTGTCACGCCCCGAACCATAGCCTGGGCGAAACACGGCACTCGGTGCGTTACTGCATGTGACCGAGCTAACTACATGGCTTACTGAATCATCATAAGGCATAACATGAGCGGAATATAACGTGAATGCATGATGAGCCTTTATAAAACGTAGTAAGTCATAATACTTAATAAAAATACTTGTTTAAACATGAGTGCGGAAATAACATAAATGAGCCAAAATGGCTATACTACTCCGAATGTCTGACATAACATAACTGACTTGTCTAGTCTATGAAACCTCTATCATGAGTCTGACTGGAAAACATACTTACTGGAAAAAGGCCCCCAGCATACCTTAGATGCATAACTAATTATAAAACAAAAGTTGACTAAACCCCGAATGAGATGGGGCTCACCAATAAGCTGATACGAATGTTGTCCTACTAAGCAGATGTGTCGTCCTGTATATCAGTACCTGCATCGTGAAATGCAGGCCCCTGGGCAATAAAAGGGGACGTCAGCACATTGAATGTACTGGTGCATAAAACAACTGAATGAAATAACATGGGACATGAAATAACATGATAAGAACTGAAACTGAAAACCTGGACATGAACATGAATACATATATTTATATATAACATGGTAAAAATATCATAAGTAGGGAGACCAATAACTTATAATTGATCCATGGTCTGGTGCTTGCGTCCCGCCAGCAGAACACTCAGTCCTTGCCAGGGAACATGAGATTTAATAAAATATGAAAGGATCCAGTCATTATGAGAGATCGTCCGGGACATAGGTGGAGCGATCCTCATCCTACGGTGGCTACGTAGTTTCAGACTATCTGAAGCCCTCCTCGGTAATTAAAGCAACTCCCAGAAACATGAACATAATATAGTTGGCTAAGAAGCCCATGATTTTTGTGAATTAACTCGTACTTGTCTTGTAATCATGATTTCACGAAATAACTTGTAAAATAAGTGGCACTTGCTGCCCATGGTTTTCATGAATATAACTTGCTTGTACATGGATATCATGAATTATAGCTTGCTTGCATGAACCTGTAAAACATGTATAGTATTTTCTTGAAATAACATAATATATCATAAAATAGCATGCATGAACCCATGGAATGAGATATATGGGTTTTTCATAGATTACGGACAGAATCTTAATAATCATAAAGAAATATTAAGAACTCAATGATGGAATTATAACCATTCATACATAATATAATCATGGACATGGACCTAGGGTTATCATGAGCATGGTATTGAAACCCTAGTTTTAGTAGAGAATCATAATTTTATGGATTATGAGGCGTGGGGAAGAACAATGATGTTCCCACACGTAGATAGTAACTCTACATACCTTAGTCGCCCCAAAACTTGAATTAAAGACTTGAGCTTTGAAGAAGATTTCCAAAATCTTGAATTCTTGAACCTTGAGATGGGTTTTCTTGAAAACCCTAGTTTTAGAATGATAATTTCTTGTTTAGATTACAAGGATAGGTATTAGAATTGAGTTAGAATAATTAGCGTAGGCTTACCTTGGTGTTCTTGATGATGGAAGAGGGTAGGAAGTCGTTCTAGGGCTTGAAGGAATGAAAAATAATGATTTGAACTTATATGGACGAATATATACTGTCCTGTGAAATTGCAGTTTACGTCCAGCACAGTGCTGGCCGTATTTCAGTTTACGGGTCGTAAATTGAAATACGGTCCGTATTTTGCAATACGGACTGCACTGCGTCTCCTCAGTAAAATGGCCATAACTCTTTGCACAGATGTCCATTTGACCCCCATAATATACCGTTGGAAAGGTATTTCAAAGATCTACAATTTTCATCAAGGAAGTTTTCCCAAATTCCAAATATGTTTTGAAATATGGGCCGTAAATAGAAATACGGTCCGTATTTAACCATGTGACATCAAAATGTCAAATTCCAGAATGTTCAGAAATTCTTGGTTTCAGTTTACGATCACTGTTCATGGGCTTAAACTAAAATACGGTCACTGTTCATGGCGTAAACCACCATCTTACAACTGAACAAAGAAATTCTAACTCTCACATTCTTTATCTGATTTTCTAAGTCTAGGATCATGGTCAAAGTTTAAGTTAAAGGTACAGGGTGTAGCTTGCCTTAGGCGAATCCCACATCGGTTTAGGCAAATCCCACATCGGTTGAGGAGGAGAACGAAGAGTGCTTTATAAGTGCTTGGATACCTCTCCCTTGTAGACGCGTTTTAAAACCGTGAAGGGCAAAGGCTCCAAAGCGGACAATTTCTACATGCGGTGGCCTGGGCTGTTACAATTGGTATCAGAGCCGGTGCCGGGCTGGTGGTGGGGCAAACCTCAGCGAGGACGCTGAGTCCCAAGGGGGAGGGGGTGAGTGTAAGGCTTGCCTTAGGCGAATCCCACATCGGTTTAGGCAAATCCCACATCGGTTGGGGAGGAGAACGAAGAGTGCTTTATAAGTGCTTGGATACCTCTCCCTTGTAGACGCGTTTTAAAACTGTGAGGGGCAAAGGCTCCAAAGCGGACAATTTCTACATGCGGTGGCCTGGGCTGTTACACATACACTCTTCTAATAACATAGGATATGAGTGAGACTATTATGAATTCTCAACAAAGACTAAGTATAACATAAGAGAGGTGAAGCATTATCAATTTAAGAACTCTACAATATATGCTTCTCTTATACGTTTATTCGATTCTCTCTCTTTCGCTATGGATTCATGCCAATGAAAGAATGGGGTATAGCCCTTATATACATCTCGTCGTCTAATCAATCACAACAATGAACCCAAGCCATATTGCTTTAATCTACGACAACAATAATAGAGCTTGTATTAATGAGGGAAAACTAGAATACGGTATATCAAGCGACAAGCCCATCTCTCAACCCAACCAAACTTCCCTTAACTTCCTTGTATTCATAATACAAATAGCAACAACATCAATAACAACACAAGCTAATATCCCATAATTCCAGCCATAGGATGGCTCAAGAACAACTCAAACCAGTCCAATATACAATAATATACCAACTATGGTTTCCGCTCATTCAAACCAACTAACTAGGATGCACTTCAACTCAAACACATACAAGAGATGATGAATCTTACCTCAAGCAACAAGAATCACCTCAAATCTGATGTTACTTCACCTCAAGGGATCCTCTCAATTCAGCACAACCAAAGGAAGAGCAAACTAGCGACTCCCACGGGATTTTCGATGTTTGATTCACGTTGAAACTCCTGATTTTACCTTGGGGTGTTATGGGAACCTTGGGAGAGTATTTTCAAAGTGTTTTGGACCAAGAACAAGTGAATGATGACATTAGAACTCACCCCCACCGATTTATACATTCATTAAAGTTGCCACCGCCTCAAATATACAGACCCCAAATCAATATACGGTCCGTATTTTGGACCGTAAAATTAAAAAAATACTCCCAACCTACTGTTTCAATTTTATGGTGGAGCCCTCAAAGTGTGGGTATGTATCCCATTATACGGTCCGTAAAATACCCAAAAAGAGTCCCAACTTTCGATGAAATGTACTAGATTTGTTTATGACCTGCCCAAAAGTCATTTGGACTGAAATGGACTAAAATGAGGGTCACAACCCAATCTGCCCAATTTTTACTGAGTTTTAATTTCTTTATTTGTTCTTTTATAATTTTTAGTACCTTATAAAATTACTATTTTTCTTTTTTATGATTTTATATAACATATCAAATATAATATTTTTGACAAGATTTCTTATGAGTCAATTTGGGCTATATAGCTGAGCTAATAACTGACCCGCCCAAATTTGAACAGGTTGGGCAGGTTATATTTTCATGCATTTATTTTGGCATTTCTACTTGTGGAATTTTATGATTCGAAAATATAAATTTATGCCAAAGAGTTGTTGGTCTTAAGGGGAAAAAATTTAATAACTTGACAAAATAGGGACAAAAGCGCAAATGAGTCCAAGTTCTGAAATGAAAAGGAAAACTTACACAAATACAACTTTTTAAAATGGTAATTAGAAAGATTACAACTACTTTATAAAAATTACATAAATACAACTTATTCAAAATTTTAACTTTTTAATTACAAAAATACAACTTCTTACATTCCTAAAATATCAATAATACTCAATTTTAAGAGTTACGACCATTAATGCATATATTCACTTTTTACTTTCTCTTTCTTTCAAACCATTTTAATTTTTTTTTTTTCGTTTCCTCCTCTTTATTCTTCTTTTTTTATTTTCACTTGATGAATGCAATTATTTTTTTGTGACTTAAAAAAAATCATTTAAATATATTAATATTAAGAAAAGCACATGAAAAGATATGGTATATGAAAATATACCTATATGGTATATGGTATATGGAGATATAGTATATGGCATAAGAAAAGTACATGAAAATATACATGGATATGGTATATGGTATATGGTATATGGAGATATGGTATATAGTATATCGATGCACTCATGCATATATATGCATAAATATAATATGCAGTATATTATTTTTAATATATGTTATATTAACACTATCTATGTTTGACGGCTAAGTTCAAGGGGAAAGTGGAAAAACCTTCAAAAGACGACTTAAAGCCAAAGATTCATGTTTAGTATATATGGTATATGTATATCGTTTATGTCAAGTATACTTAATATTATTTCCTTCATCATATCATTAATTATATTATTAATGATAGGTAGGAAAGGATAATTTGTAGGGACAAATAAAGGAAAAAATATAACCTGTATAAATTGTTACCATATTTATACTAAATTGACCATATCTAAAAATTTATGTATATTATTTATGTCACTTATACTTAATATTATTGCCTTCATCATATTATTAATTCTATTATTAATGATAGGTAGGAAAGGAGAATTTGTAGGGACAAATTAAGGAAACAATATAACCTGTATAAATTTGTTACCATATTTATACTAAATGGACCATAATTAAAGATTTTTTTCTTTTATCATTTATAGGGTATATTTTGTAGATTCTGTAAATTAAAAAATAGTTGTAGATATTGTAAATAGTTGTTTATTTACTATAGTATTTTTGTAAGTTCCTCAAATGAAAACATAGAGGGGCCCAAATCACTAGGTAGAATCCGCGGAAAGGTTATTTTGTTCCTTTGCCTTTGGAAAAAGTGCTATTCATTCTTCTCGGTAGAATCTAGGGTTCCGTTGGGTTTGTCTGATTGTTCCTCATCGCATCATGAAATCTGCATGTTCACAGCCACCGCCACTTCCCCTATTGTTGCGCCCACTGCAATCACCATTGATGCGCCGATTGCGACTGGTCATACCGGACCCACCAGTTAGCAGTGACGACGAAAGTGAGTATAATTATGTATCTGATTATGAAGATGATGATGATGACAATTGCGCATACGACCAAGGCGGTGACGGTTATGATTCTGAAGATGTTGAATACGATAAACCTATTTTGGGTAGCTCCTTCCAAAAGGCCCATCAAACCAACGTACCTACCTGAATCTATTCCTTTTTCTCAATTACTTTGCCTATCACGATAATTTTTCACTTTGTTTGAAAAAAAATCACTTTATTATGAACCGAAGGTCTATTAGAAACAACCTCTCTACTTAGTGATAAGGCCTCCCCGACCCCACTTGTGGAATTAATGGTTATGTTGTTGTTGTTGTTGAAAATCAACATTTAGCCATGAAAACTATAAATACAATTTGAATTTGAAGTTGTATTTGAAATTTAAATGTTATACCCCGTATTTTTGTACGTTGGATTATTCGTAAGCCGAGTTGGGGTCCACATGTCGAGATTTTCTTTTAAAAAAACATATACATATGACAAGTTATATGGATAATATATGTGAAGTTAAACACAACTCAAGAAGGACCCTTGAGCCAAATCTAAGTGTAAGCCCTCCAAAAAGATGTTTTTAAGTTACGTTTTCGGGTGATCTGACTTCGGGAGGACATAACCCCATCATTATTTGGTAATTTGGGAAAACTCCTAAAATGAAACTTGTAGATAATTGAAATACCTTTCCAACCATAGGTCGTGAGCCTGTATGTGACATCGGGATAAAGAGTTATGGACGTTTTAAGGCAGAAAGGTCAAGCTGGGCAGTGAGGGCCCAACCCGATTCCAAGTCGGGTCAGGCCCATTTCCCTTGCTATTTAAGGGAAATTTTCAGCCTTTAGCCTCATTTTTACACCAGAAAAATCCAGAACAATTGAGAGAGAGAGAGAGAGAGAGAGGAGAGTTAGAGAGAGGAAGTGGAGAATCGATCAAGTTCGAGGCCCCGAATCCCGAGGCTCGTTAAGGATAAAGTGCAGTACGAGTTATCATCGTTGTTTTAAGCTAAATATTGATCCCGGGGGAGGATATTTTCGTGGTTGAGCTGCTGCTAAGGTATGTATAAGATTCCTTTTATGTTATTAAAGTGTTTATTTAGAGTTTTGACGGATTAGAACGGAGAAAATAACGTAATAAATTTGTTTGTTGTTTTGTTGAGATTTATGGATCGGGGGCTGTTTTAGTTAGATTAAATGGATGGAATTAGCTGAGTTATGATGTATAATAATTGTTGATGTTGTTGACAAGTTGCTGTTCTTGAATTTGGGAGAATAAAGTGTATGAAGATATCATATACAAAGCGTTTACCGGGCTATTTTTATATGATTTTCGTGGCTGTTTTGTGACAATATTTTGGGGTTGTTTGGTGGTTGTTATGAATTGTTTTGTGGGCTGGAATATCGTGGATTGGCTGTAGTTGTTGTTGTTGTTGTGTTTGTTGTTATACTATAGATATACGAAAATAAAGAAGTGTATACAAGCATTGGTATACGAATGTATATTGGGCTATTTTGGAAGTGATTTAAGAATGGATTTAATTCTAGTTTGATATGAAATTTTTGGTGTTGTTGTTGTTGGTATTTTGATTGATGTTTGGCTAAATTGGAATCTCGAGGATTGTTAAGTTTTCAGGGGAAATGCTGCCCGAATTTTGTTAAGTTTCATTCGTACTTGGATTGGTTAGTAAGTGATGTGGATAATCTAACTGTGGCTTATGTTATCTTAATTTTAGACCTACGAGCTCGAGAAGTAGACGTTGGACATTTAAATAAGCGTTAAAGGTATGTAAAGCTAACCCTTCTTTCTTTTTGGCATGATCCTTATCATATGAACGAACACAGTGAGCGAGCAAGTTCCAAAGACTCTGTTCTCAGAGAGTGTAGAGATATTTGTATCGTTGGCCTCCTATGTTTTATGTCCATAACTCCCAGAGACTTTTCATACTAGCTTCTTATGTCACCAGAAGGGTTCAGAGTATCATTTTCCGAGTTCTACATGCATTTATACATATTATATTTATGGATTATATACGGATCGGGCTGTCCGTTCCTCGGCACTAACATATTATATTTATGGATCGGGCCGTACGTTCCTCGGCACTAACATATTATATATATGGATCGGGTCGTACGTTCCTCGACACTATTATATATATTATATATGGATCGGGCTGTACGTTCCACAACACTATCAGTTATATTATAATCTATGCCTATCATACGTCGTAGAGTCAGTTTCAGTCAGATAGAGTTACGCAGATATTCTCAGATGTTAGCCACAGATGCATTCAATTATTGACACTGGTTTTCATGATTCATCTGTACTTGATGTTCTTATGCGTTATATACTCAGTACATATTCCGTACTGACCCCCTTTCTTCGGGGGGCTGCGTTTCATACCCGCATGTACAGACGCTCGATTCGGTGATCCCCCAGCTTAGGATTTCCAGTCAGCTGTCTTGGAGAGCTCCGTTGTTCCGGGGCCTAGACTTTTGGTACAGATCTTCTAATGTATTTATATATGGTTGTCCAGGGGTACGACGGGGCCCTGTCCCGTCATATTTCACTGTTAGTACTCTTAGAGGTCTGTAGACATATGTATGGGTTGTGTATAAGTTTTGTTCAGCTGTGTCTATACGATTTGCTATGATATGATGTTCGTCTGTAGTGGCAGCCTTGTCGGCTTGCATATGATATTGATATGTAGTGACAGCCTTGTCGGGTTGCCTATCATTTTATGACTTGATTAGTTGTGACTCCTCATGAGACAGTTTATCTGGATATATATATATATATATATATATATATATATATATATATATATATACGTGACGACGTTATGAACCTTGGAGTTCTTTTGCAAGTTTCCATATTGTTCTTAGATTCAGTTCGAATATATCCAACAGGTACGTACGAGTGTCCAGGTCGGGCACTAGTCATGGCCCACGGGGTTGGGTCGTGACATTAAAAAACACCTGTTTTCACTTTTGGTACATCCAATCAACCAAATATTTTTTTTCTCAAAAATTCAAAAACTATAACCAAATACAACTCTAACTTAATAAATTCCGGATCAAGTGAAAAATATTTGGTTTTTATGACCAAACGCCTACTTAGATGCATCACCTTGTTCTCATTAATCTGTATATACGTATTCGTTTACCGAATTTCAGGGGGTAGATTTGCCAGCCATACACCCAGTGAAAGAAGAAATCGATAGCAGCGAGGACGAAAGTGAGGATTATGAAGATGACAATAGCACTAACGATGAAGGTGAGGATAATGTTTGTAAATTGAGGATAATCAACAGTATGGAATATGATTCAAAATCAGAATACAATAAACCTATTTGGAAGACCTACTTCAAACAGCTCGATGAAAGCCAGGGTTTTGATATTAAATATTATCCTGGTCGGCACCCGCTGGCTACCGTCTATCCCCACCACACTACTTAGATAGTCCTAAAAATTATAAGATGTTGAAGGGTCATGATGGAAGGGCACTTAAGAAATACAATGTCAATAAGGTATGCTCTAGTCACTCATGCTGTCTTTCTTATTCATGAAAAAAGAAGTTTTCTCTAATGACATTTTTCATTGTCTTGCCTGTTTCCCTTCTCCTTTGTTTGTTTGTTTTGTTCAGAAAGCTAAGAAAGTTTCCTTGTTGTACTCATTGTAGGGCATCAAATATGTGGTTAAGAAAGTTCTTAAGGTGAATAGAGGTGGCTCTTGTAACAATATTTGGTATCTTACCTTTTCAATCAAGATAACAAGTGCGTTATCAGTCCAAAGGGACTATTTTCAAGCTAAGGTGGTCCAAGACCAAGACAATGATTTGCAGTTCCCCATTGTCAGGACAAGGGTACAGGATAGCTACTAGATATTCTAATATGTTGCTTCTGATGTTTTAACATGTTTAAATTTCTAACTGTAATCTTCAAGTATCATAACTGCGGATTTATTATAGAAGAACCAAGAGTTTTTAAGTAAATTCACCTCTATAAGATTAAGACCAGTTATAAACATATTAACATGCCTTAGGAACCAACTAGCAGCAGTGGAAGGCGTAAGTTTTTCTAAGTGTACTACCTTCTCTGTCTAACTTTATGGGGCAGCATTTGACGTGGCATGCCATTCAAGATAATAATGTGTTTTTATATTGTATAAGTAGTATCGAATAAAATCTCATGATAGAGGTTGAAAAGTGTTCTGGGTAAAGTAAAACCACATTAAAGTCCAATATTGATTGATTTATCGAGGTTAGCTTTCTACTGGATGATTTTTGAAATGCTTCTTAATGAAGTTTTGGTGCTGAATTTTTCTAATATATGCAAAGTTATTCCTTTTTTATGAGGTAGAGATCTATCAGTTGCTTTTTCTTTATATAAATTGCACTGTTTTCACTTTTCTGTTGTCAAATAATCTGATCTATTTAGTTTGTTGATTTTAGTGAAATAGGTGAATGTTTTCATAAAGTTTTATCAACACTAATCAACAGTTCGTGCATTTGCTTTTTGTTTGTCTATAAATTGCATGTTTTCTGTTTTCAAATAATCTGTATTATGTAGTTTGTTGATTTTAGTGAAACATGTGAATGTTTTCATAGAGTTATTCCCGACACTAATTAACAGTGCGTGGAACTCACATTTTACAATGTGCAATTTGCTCACCTATAGCAATGAATTCTTGGTGTTGCTTTGTGTCTTGATTATGCAGTTTGTTTCCTGGTTGATTTATGGATACGTATCGTTCTTCCCTTGGTTTAATTTTGTTCTGAAAAAGTACTAAGTTATTTTGAGGGGGAAAAGGTAAATGAATCTGCAATACCTTAGTAGTTTCTTTTCCTCAGTGAAGCATTTTTTTAGAAATTTATATTACTTCTGAATATGCTTAAGAAAGGAACGTGAATGAAGATCATGTATTCTGTTGATGTGCTAGGAGTGTTGTGGTTCCTGCTGTAGCAATTGCTCAAAGAATGACTAATTTTCAGCATTTGTGGGTTACTCGATCACTAACTCTATCTCTAGTGTTATTATACAGGTGAAGAAAGATCTGGACATATAGTGACTTAAAGTCTGCATTGAAATCTCCTTTCCTAGTACTTAGCTTAACCTTGAGCATTATGTTAAATGCTATTGTGGCGATGTTTATCTGGATTACAAGCTTCATAACGTTATGTTATTTGACTGCCTTGTTCATATTTTGTTGGACATGTTAAAGTAGTAATGGACTGTATCTGATGTGAAAAGTAATGCGTGTTTCTCTTTTGCGACATTCCTCTTTATCATTTTATTTGGCCAATCAGGGACATGTGTTCCAACAAGCTGCATAAATCCTCATAGCGAAGTAACATGTACAAGGAAAAAACTACACCTTCAATATACATGCATTCTACTGCTCATATTTTATGGATATTAAGGATAGAATGTCGAAAACATATCTTAATTTTTTTTAGCACCACATAATAGGATGTTCGAAGAAGTGAAGTGAGAAGTGGTTCACATCTTGTTTTCAAGTTTTGGGCATAATTCAAACTTCTACATGCCCATTATGAAGGAAACCTTCCTTTTATTTGAAAAAACATGAACTTGTACCAGGCTCAAACGAGCTTCAGTGTTTTTTGCTCCATTAGTTCCCAATATATAGTGTCTGATGCAGGACACATCTACAAGAAAGATTTAAGGTTCTGGATTCAGCTTGTATTAATTCTGCTTTATTTGAGTTTTTCATTTAATTTACAATCTAAAAAGTAAAAAAATGATGTCATTAATCTCTTTTGTTGTTGGTATATTGATTTTCATTTTCCCCTTAGTTATGGTTGATTGGAGGTTTTGTACTCCTTTAAGAAGCCAAGTGAAGAATATCAGTTGTCTCGAATGGAGTTGAAGGTGTTGCGGGTTTTTCTTTTTCTTTATTGTTTCGGATTGTATTTGTAAGATTATATAAATAGTGAACTAGTAGTACTAATTAAAAAAGAATCTAGACCCTTAAATCTTTCTTGTACACATATTGAGAACTAATGGAGCAAAAAAGCTGGAGCTAATCCGCTCCCCGAATGACAAATACAAATTATAAGGAACATCCAGATGCACCGTATATGGTATTGTTCATGATCATTATGCTCTATGACTATACTACTGTGGTGTTTTTTTTACAACCTTTTTTTAATATAAATTTTACGCTTTTGGTGGCGCAAACCTTTTATTTCATCCAAAAAAAAAAGAGAAACAATGGGACTTTACAACCTTGTATATCCGGTGGGCATCAACTTGCTTTGACTAGATGGGGTTGACTCTTTATTTTGGCCAAACCCATTGACAGCCCTTTGTGGTCGTCAAGATTTTTCACCTCAACTAAATCTTATTTCATTTAGACACCTGAGGTAGGGCCTGACTGTGCCATTTGGATACTTTTTGCTGACTCAGTCAAATATGTAAAGAGTGTGTACCACACTCACCTGATGATGTGGAAAACTAGTCAATTAACTGATTACATATGACATTTGAGTTCGAAATAATAGTTAAAAATGAATTATGAGGAAAAGAAAAATATTTTTTAGCAAAAAAAAAAAAAAAAAATCATTTTCTAAGCAAACTCCACATAATTTTTGCCGGAAAATGAATAGCTTTTGCTGGGAAAATTTCCAGTGAACTTTTAAAAAAAAATTCAAATGTGTTTTTTTTTTAGGTTGAAATTTTCAGATTTGTTTTTCTTTTTAAGGCTAAAATTTTCTGATCTATTTTTCTTTTTTAGGCTGAAATTTTTTGATTTATTTTTCTTTTCTTAAGTTAAAATTTTCAAAAGGGGGGAGGGGTCGGTGGGGAAGAAGATGAGGTAGAGAGGTTGCCGGAGAACAGGCAAAGTTGGGGGGGGGGGGGGGGGGGGTCGCCTGGAGAAGAAGATGAATAGGGGGTGGGTGATTATTTTTTATTTTTTGGCTGTTTTTTTAAACCTAAAATTCAATTTTGATTTTGATTTCATACAATGTTCTCAGAGAATAGTGGTGGTCTTCATTTTTTCCGGTGGAGCAAGATAGCAATGGTGGAAGATTTGTTAATGGTAGAATATTAAATGGAGAAGAAAGAGGAAAAAATGAAGAAGAAGAAGAAGAAGAAGGAGAAAGAAATAAAAAGAATTTTAAAAAAATGATTTTTAGCCTTCCCAAGCGCCTGTTTTGTGTGAAAATCACACAACTTGGCAAGGTAGCAAAAAGTGTCTAAATGGTACAGTCTAGCCCTACCTCAAGTGTCTAAATGAAACAAGATTTAGTTGAGATGTTCAAGTGAAAAATCCTGACGACCACAAGGGGCCGTCGATGGGTTTGGCCTTTTATTTTTATAGCTAATATGTAACTATACAGTGCCTTGGTGACTAATTCTATTAAATTAAAACCCAAACTTGAATCCTTACATCATGAATAAAATAAGAAATACTAAGACCAAGCTGGACCTTATAACATGATCTAAATTGGTACTACAAAGTTGAACTCTGGATGTGTGTTGTATCTCCAGACTCTATAATGGGATATGATAATCTTAAAACAATACTACACTTAATTTTGCGAACCCACAATAACCCCATTTTTTCCGACAAGTATTCTTGGCTAGGTAGAAGTCCACACCCTTTTCTCTATCATAGCCAATGATAAGCATAGCATGCCACACTACTTTTTTTCCTTCTTGAATGAGTTTTTCTCTTTTTTCTACTTTCTTCCTTTGTATGCCCCATATACATCGCTGAAATTTTTTCAAATAAACAAGATGAACACAAACATTTAATAATTTAATGAGTAACTTAGCTATGAACAAAGTAGATTAAAAAAATTAACCGTTCCGCGGTGTTTACAAAAGCTGGGCTCATGAGGAATACTATAGGTGAGCGGTTGTTGTTCAATAAGATCTTCTATCATTTTCTTTTCTTCTCTTACCGTTTTACCTTTGCTCATTTCTGATACTATATTGAATCTACTTATCTGAATATATTTCTACAAATAAAAAAAATAAAAAAAGGTAAATAAAGCTAATTTATATAGTATAAAACAAAATAAAATACATTAAACAATTACACTAGCCAAAATCTGATGCTCTTTTACATCTACCCCTTTTCTTTATCTGCGAAGAAAAATTACCAAAGTAAATAAAGAGAATTTATAGAGAGTAATATAAAACAAGATAAAATACATTAAGAATTAGACTAAACACATCTGATGGGTCCAGACATGTACATTTACCCCTTTTCTCCATGTACGTGTATATGCTTTCTCTAAAAATCCCATAATCTATGGCAAATTATAAGGGTGTGTAAAACAAGCATGTGGCTTCAAGTTTTTCAACCGTTCGGGCTTTCCAGAGTGCATAAGCATGCAGTCAAGTAAATTTTATTTTCAGAGCGGGACTATCTCTCCCTCTAGAAGAGCATAAGCCACCGTTATTGCTTCTGTTGAGACTGAGGCCCAACAAATACCTATATATAATCATGTAAAAGTTTCACCAAACTAAGACACAAAAAAAAAAAAAAAAATGATTAAGGGTATTTTAATCAAATCCCTCTTGATTTTTTAGGAGTAAGTGAATTT
Source organism: Lycium barbarum (assembly GCF_019175385.1). Lineage (NCBI taxonomy): Eukaryota > Viridiplantae > Streptophyta > Magnoliopsida > Solanales > Solanaceae > Lycium > Lycium barbarum. The sequence goes on along the minus strand of NC_083337.1, from coordinate 158,218,048 downwards.
ATTAATTCATGTGTCCAAAGCCAATAACATCAATTAAAATGAACTAGACGAAGTAATAATAATAATTAAAAAAAAAAAAAAACTTACAACACCTTCCCTAATCATCAATACCAAGAAGGCAGTTTTTGCCTACCCACAAAAATTTAATCTGAAAATAACATGAGAACGAAAAGGCAAAAAAAAAAAAAAAAAAGACACCTTTAATAGACATATGCTCGCGAACATAATATAAGTTGAGTAAAAAAAAAGTGGCGTTTAGTTAACAAAATTAATACCTTTCGAAAGAAACTCAATTTGTTTGATAATAGGATCTTCGGGCACTGGGAACCTCGGTCGCTCCATGACTCATAACCCACCTCCGTGTCCTTTTCATATGAGCGGAGCTTCTTTCTAAGTTTCCTAATAGCACTTCTTTCATCTCTTTAATTACTATTTAGTTAACTTTTTGGAAGTAAGTAATTTTATTCCCTAACAAATAAATAAAAAAATGAGTTATGTGATTTCGTTATCGACAACAATTATTTATCAACGTCATGGTATCATGGAACATTATTACAATGTAGCAGCACTTTTAAGTAAGGCTATCGAACAGGACGGGACAAATTAATTGGGGGAGGGGTAACTGGGGGGCCGGGCCTAAGGGGATTTTGGGGGGTCTGACCCGTCCCTCGAACATCATTATGATAATTGTAACATGTTATATATATATATATATATATATATATATATATATATATATATATATATATATATATATATATATATATATTTATTGTACAAACCTTTAAAAAAAGCATAGAATCCCAAAAAGGACAAAAAAACCTTTTAATTCTTACAAGGAGCCGAGGACCTTAAAATAGTATCTATATCCTTTATAACTCTTTCTTTACACTAAAATAAAAATAAAGCAAAGGGTTCATCTTAATCTTTTGTACTGGTTATTCTAAGTTTACAAAGCATTTGAGTTTCTTTCCTTCCAAATAGTCCACCAAATACACCAGGACAATCTTCCATCTTCTCCTCGGAATTGTATCACCAGGTAAGATGTTTCAACACATCGGGATGTAAAGATCTACAACAATGATTTTTGCTCGTAGGAGGCATCATATTAACCTGATCAAATAAGAACCTGTAGAAAATAATCAAGAATGCAACATGAGCAGCAAGTTCCATTCTTTACCGCAAGGATAGTGGGACAGGTCAGGTCGGGGGAAGTTCGAGGGCTTTTTTTTTTAATTTATTTAAATATTTAAGTCCTAAAAATTATTAAAATGTCATATATAAATTTACTATTTAGACAAAAATTTAATATAAAATTTCAAACTTAAGTTGATAACATTGCAAATTCAAACATATAGTCTTATACGGCTACCACATTGCAAATCTAAAATTCAAAGCATAGAAACTTAAACCGGCTAATACATTGCAAATCAAAAGTTCAAAACATACTAATTTAACGGCTAACATTGCTAGAGATGAACTCAAAATTCATTTTCGTGTTTTACCAAGAACCATGAAGTAACTAAGTAAGACAATTCTTAATAAAATTTAAGGCTAAAGCCTTTAAGTTTATTTAATAGAATTTTCAAATTTCATACACAATGACACAAATACAAGAAGAGTATATAATCTATGCAGTCACCTTCTATGGACGGTTCTGTTTGAACTAGATCTCTAAGTAGTTAATTAGTCCATACTAAAACTTGTACGGGTCTATATAGAGTTTTTCTAATACTTATATTGTTTCTATTGGAGTCATGTCTAGAATTGACAACGACGCTTGACGTTCCATAAGTTTCATGTTATCATCCCCCAACCCATGCCGATACTGGGCCAATTTGATACTGAACCGGGCCGAACCGGCCCCATGACAGCCTTACTTTTAAGTAAAACAAAACAATATTTTGTGACTGCTCATTAACTTTAATTCTTTCACATAGTTAACAAGGTAGTAAAAATAAATTCAATTAGATAATAGTGGAGGAAAGTTACAATTGTTAAAATTTTAAATCATGATATTACTGCCCAATATTTTGACTTTTTGGACATTTGACTGTTTCTTTAAATATGAGACCACTTAGTAACCAAAAAAGAGATTTCAATAAATGCATGTTATGATTTGGAAATCTATGTCTATATATTATTAAAAACTGGATAGTTTTAGGACAAATGAGAAGGAGACAAAGTGGCCGATGTGCTAGGAGATCTGCCACGTGGTGGGCAATATATAGGTATAGGTATAGAAGTAGGATAGGTAAATGATGTCGGCTGAGGTGGTGCCTACTGAAAGACCCACTGACCAAACTGGGCATGTATAGAAGAGCCAGGCATAAAAAAAGGAAGCGGAGTAGACTGCATATGTGGAGCGGACGGAATGGACTGACTACTAGTAGCTGTAGGATCTATAGGTCTCTTATCTTTTCTCTTACTAGTACCTCCAGCTCTACTTCTACCTCTACCTCTACCTCTACCTCTACCTTCATTACTACCACCTGATGACATCTGCATACATAAAATTAATAACTCAATAATGATATATTGATCGTAGCTAAAAATTTAACAAGTATAGAATTGTATTATTATCAAGTAAACGATTACTATTATTCATATTATACATCCACATACGATCCATCTACAAAAATATACCCATAAATTATTGAGGTTATAGAAATATATTATAACTTAAGAATTCTAACTTAAAATATAACTTAAGACAACACAATCCCAACCACTTCTAACTTTGAATTCTCAATAACAATTCTAACTTTGATAATTTACAAATTCTAACTTTAATATAATTTTAAAAAGCACAATCCCAACCAATTCTAACTTTGAATTCTCAATAACAATTCTAACTTTAATAACTTATGGATTCTAACTTTAGTTCTAAAAATTGAAAAGTAAATCTAGTCAAATAAAGTCTACATTTTAGTTTTGAGGTTATAGAAATATTATAACTTAATAATTCTAACTTTGAAAAGCACAATTTCAACCAATTCTAAAAATTGAAAAGTAAATCTAGAGAAATAAAATCTACATTTTAGTATTGAGGTTATAGAAATACTATAACTTAACAATTCTAACCTTGAAAAGCACAATCTCAACTAATTCTAATTTAGAATGATCAATAACAATTCTAATAACTTATGGAATTCTAACAAAAAGCACAATCTAACAAAAAAAAACTAGTCAAATAATTAAAGTATATATTTTTGCACATATTCAACATCAATAATATTACAAAGAATGATAACTAAGCTAACACAAATACATTGACAAAGAACATGAAATATAGCACAATCTCAAGCCAAAAAAAAAATGACAAGTAAACTAGTCAAATAAAGTTTACATATTTTTCACAAATTCAACATTAATAACATTGCAAATGATGTTTACCAAAGCAAAATAGATTAGCATTAGGCCTAAAATCTACAAATAAAACGAAAATTGAAAGAATTTTAAAAGCCCTAATTTAAGAGAAACTAACCTTAATTAATTAACTTCAAAACGAGTCTGGGGTTGGTGGGGATGGGCTGCGCAGGCGGTGGCGCTGGGCGACGGGGAAATGGGCGGAGGGGAGGGGGGCGGCGGGTAGGGTTTGAGGGGAATGGGAGTTTTAATTTGGAAGAGGAGAAGAAATGGGTATAAAACCCGTTTGCCATGTTTTTAAAGAAAAACCGACGGACAAAACCGACCCTGTCCGTCAGTTTTTCCCGCACGTTTGACCAGATTTGACCCAAAAATTTTAAAAAAAATATTGGAAACCGACCCTGTCCGTCGGTTTCCTAAAACAAAATTGTTTATTATTTTTTTTAAAAACAAATTGAATTGCATATTATTTAAAATATTTTTAAAAATAAAACCGACGTTGTCCGTCTGTTTTATATTAATTATTATTATTTTTTTTTAATAAAACCGACGTGCGACGTCGGTTTTTTTGGCGGATATATATTTTCAAAATTCTGCCAAAAAAACCGACGTCGTCCGTCGGTTTTCTAATTAAAATAATTTAAAAAAATTAGAAATGTAAAAAACCGACGCAGGGAGTCAGTTGTCCGTCGATTTTTGGCAGATTTTTAGTAGTGAATGTTAGTTAATTAGTTATTCTTTTTTAATTTGAAATTAAATTTGAAAAAAAAAGAGTACATAAAAAAGGATATCTATGAAAAAGGAGGTAGTTTTTCTTTCATAAAAGGGAAGTTATGTATATCTCCATAGTAGTGCATTGTGCACGATTTAACACTTCCACAAAGAACTTAAAGAGTCCTATATTTAAGGAAACAATTTTTAAGAGTAAACCAAATCAGTTTCCAAAAGTAACCCCATATTTTCATTAGATTTTCTAATTTAAAATTAATTACAACTGTTGTTTTACAGCTAAGCATGTTTTGGCTCCTTTTTTATAGCAAATTTTGTTTCCAGAAATTTGAAATTAATTACAACTGTCTTTTACAATTAAGCACGTTTTGGCTCCCTTTTTATAGTAACTTTTGTTTCCAGAAATAGTATATAGCAATGAAGAGCACATCTTTTTAAGCCACTTCCCCGCCAGCCTTCTCTTAAGATTTGTTTCTTCTCCTTTTTTTTTTCTCGATGATAACTCTATTCATGCTTAGAGAAATATGAATCACTTCTACTTGCATTGTGTTGTTTACATACTATAAATACTTTTTTCCTTTCAAAATTACTGTGGTAATTAGCTTAATCTTATAACTGTTTATTATTAATTGTATTGATATGCTGACTAATTCTTCATGATTCACCGTTGGTACTATTCTTTGACTTGAAATTTAGCATTATGCTTTTTTCCCCAGAGGATTGGTTATTGTGTGTGTCTTGATTTTGTCTATTTATAGGTTTGTTTGATATTCTCTTTGGAGATCATATAAAATAACGAAGTATATAATTATCAATGGATGTAAATAAAATGTAGCTGTCATCAATCTTCCTCTCTTGTGTCGGAATAATAGGTGCATTAATATCACATAATTATATTGTCACTGTTTGCGTTCTTAACATGTTTGATATTCCATCACGTACATCTTCTTAAAAACCTACTATTCCCAGAATTTGTGTCTGATCCTAACTATGCCAGCAGATTTCACCATTCTCACAAACGGCGACAATCGGTACGAACAGTATACCAATGGAATTGTGCACCATAGCAAGGTTTCTTGGTCAGCCAAAGTGCTCTCCAAGGGATATATCTATCAAAACAAGTAAGTTTTCAACCTATTAATTATATTACTGATCTGTTTTCATATTGTTGCACCAATGTTTATCAGTTGAACTTGACGGGTTTATTTAATAAAATTATCTACTATTTCATGAAGAAAAAAGGATGCTAACTATTTTTAAATATTTTAAATGCAATTTATCCTGAAATATTTTCAATTTCTTTAGTACGAATCCAAGAAAAGAAAGTATAATTTGGATATAAAATAAGACCTTAATCCTAAGGTTTTCAAGCCTACAGAAAAAGCTTGCCATTTTCTCTCCTGCAAATATATTATTTTTTGTGACAATTGAATTTTTTCTTTGTAACAAAAGAAAAGCTTTTGTAACAATCGGTTTATCTAAGAAAGTTTTCGTTGATCTGTATATGGTAAACCTGCCCTTTCTCTATGGCTGAATTTTTGAATAATATCATGAAAATTTTATGAGTACTCTTTTTTTTTTTCATAAAAAATTTGTCATGGAATAAATTTATACCAAGTTGATGCTTATATATTATGCTACATTTAATGGACAAATACAACCAAAAAGTAATTATTATATTTTATTTATCTATTTTCAACACTATAGTTAATCACCATATGAGAATATCAAGGGAATGAGTATAATGTACGATAGATTTGGACTTTGGTGTGAGAAAACTCACAAGCATGGATCAATTTCTTTGATTTTTTGCCTAATGAACAATTGAATGCCGATATTTCCGTTCTTTCTACTTTCTGAGTACTTATGTTGTTGATTTGCACTATCTTTATATGTTCTCTTGCTCTATTCAGAGTTCGGGTTCAATCAATTATTTTAAAGCAACACCTATGAACTGGAAACATTAACAACTTTAACATGCACGATTAAGTTTTTACTTTCATTAAGATTTGTGATGATGAAGATCTGATAAGCAAATATAGTCTTCATCCACGTGAAGCTACATATTGTGTATGTTATTCTACTCACACATCTCAACAATATTGCTATTTATTGTTACAAATTATTATTACTGAGAAATATTTTACTTGTGACACTAATTTCTATTTTATAGGATTTAGATTTCAATAATGATCAAGCAGTTGATGGAGATAATGAGACCAGGGTGATTTCACAGCTCAATTTACAGTTTTTTTAGTAGATAATTGCTTCCATGATTTAAATAGTTGTGGATTGTATAAATAAATAAATAAATAAACCAAATACAGGATTGTGCACATTAAATTTTCAAGTCTGATTTTTAACCTTTGCATTGTTATTTTGCAGGATTTCACTGATAACACTGACCATATATCTGTTGCAAATAATCCTGCCAAGATAGGTATATCAGATATTAGAACAGTAGTTGAGGATGACCCAAATGCACAACTAACCGGAAACAAGATCAAGAGAGTATTGAAGAAGAAGAAAATTGCATAAGTTATTGTATGTGCTAGTCTTGGAGAATCATTACACGGCTAGCATATTGTCACCTTGAAATTGAAGATGTTGGTTGAATGAAAATGAGAAACATGTTGGTCTAAAAATAATAACGTCGTCATCAAATTGACAATGGTCTTTGTTGAATTGTATATTAGCAAACCAATTTGCAAGATTATTGTCCAGAAAACTTATAAAATGGTTATCTAATCATTAAATTTAAAGGTATCTAGACTGAATTGGGAATGCACATATAAAATTGCAAATTCAATGTCTTCAAGAATACATTTGTTGGATTTGGGGGATAGAAATGAGCAGGATTAACAATATATTTTTGGAGAAAAAGGTCCCACAACAACATCGACCTAAATGCAAATTATCAATCAGAAAAAGCAAAAAAGCTAAATTTGTAAAGATACAGGGCTGTGATGAACATATCATATTTCATTAACAAGGCAACCGACACTTACCGTATTTTTTTTTGCTCCATCAATAATAGCTTTAAATGGTCCATAATAATCAAAACATTTCTGCAATCATTAACATTTGTTTTACCCTTATTAGAGACACAATTGACCTCTATACTATTTGAAGAAATGGTCATGAAGCAATACTAACTATATATACCATAAAAAATGTTAATCTGTAATAAGACTGATGCAAAAAGATAAGAATATAAAATCTGTAATATGCCACACATGATTCATATATACATATGTTTCTACTATCTCTCTCCTCTTTTTTTTTCTTTAAAATGATCCACGTATCGCGCGGGTACATATGCTAGTAATCATAATTACTGAATAGCTACTAAGTTCACATTGTGACTTATGATTGATTACGATGTAACATTCTGTCTAAAGATAATATTTCACCAAGGAACAAATAATCTGCACATCAGCTTTGTCGAGTGGGTGATCACTTCATCTAAAGCTTAAGTCGTTAGAATAAACACATTTTTAATTACGTAATTATGTCTTCTACAATTCGCGATCTCATGTGAATTGCTTCATCAAATAATTTAATTACTTTGTTTCTCACACAACTTGTATAGTTGTGTGAGAATTCCTTTGTTTGCAAATAAGTGGATCCAAAGTTAGTACACTTAAAAGTGTAAGATTTGGGTCTATTAACTTGTGAAACGTGAACAGTTGTGATGTTTCATTTCCGAAAGATCTCCATTAAAAACTCCTATCCAATAATTAACAGCGAAAAAAAAAATTGGTTTAAATCTCACAATTTTTTTATATTATAAATGTTAACATTTGGAAATGAAAATTAAGGTGCTAATTTTCTTTTATTCTGATGAAAATGGCTTGAATGAGGCAAGTGGGAGGACTGCAATAAAAGGATATCCGTTTGAAGCTTATTGGCCCAGCTAATGAAGTTATGAACAACTGTTCAACTAGGTTAACTGCGTGGAAAAGGACCACAGCATTATCATACGCTATCACCTTTGCATAATGAAAGTTTGTACCTAAAAATTTCCATAAGAACAGTGTCCTTTTGCATAATGAAGTTGGACTCAACACACCCATTCCTTTTTGACTCGCAAACCAAAGCTTTTACGTATTGTATGGACAAATGGCTGGAGTTGTGGAGTTCTGCTGATGCTTGCAACTTCGTTGATAAATTCTTCTCCATTCCCTTTGGTCGAATTTAAAATCGTTACATCAACAGGACGTCAATTATGTTACCTTTATAAATCCCTCCATAACCCCCTTGTCCAAGTTTCTCTTGAAGTGAATTTGTCATTTCTTAATGTCTGAATAGTTGTATACCTTAGCCCTTAGGGCTAGCGATCCATATTGCCCGAGGAAGGCCTCAATTTCTTAAATACTCTCCCCTTCTTTGATAACAAAAGGCATGTACAAGATGATTTCTTAATAGTAGATCATGTAGTAGGTTAATACCGTCCCTATCCTACCATAGGGGCGGCTCAATAAAATTGATGGCCTAAAGTCAAATCTTAATAAGAGGTCTCAAGTATATGTAATAAATCTAGCTCACACATGTGTATCTCTTGCACCGCACGTGCATCTAATGAAATAAACTTAGTTGGAATATGACCAATACGATGTCTCGTCGTGCATGAAATGTACACATTGTTATTTTTACCAACCGGTTTTTGCATAGCACTAGTTATAATTTTCATATGCTTCGAATTGTTCAAATCTATTTTAAAGTCTTTTTTTTATTTTTTTTAATTAAAAAGTTATACTTTTTACTTTAAAATATTTATTTATTGCAAAAATTAATCTATAAACCTATAATAGTGAAAAATGGGGCCCCAAATATTTTGAGGCCTAAGATTTTTGCTTTATTAGCTTCACCCTAAAGCCTGACACTGATTCCAAACAACTGAAATTTGACGAGTCGGCATTTGATGAGAGTTGGATTCTGTCTGAGGACTATAATAGTGTGTGGAAATATGCCAAGGGTGAAGGACATGATGACCATGGGATTCTTGTGAGCGACGATGGTCTTTTATGGTTAAAGAAAGGCTATGATGGTCGTTACTTGATACTTGCTAGTGGCGCTTTTGAACTATTTTTTTTTAAAAAAAAAAAAATTATTTTATTTTATTTTTTTCAAAAGCAAATCTCAAAAGTCTACAAATGTAGCCAAAAGCTAATATGAAATGAAGAATTAACCTAATGATCAACTTAGGATTTATAGATATCCTAAGTTGATATTACGGATGACTAAACAATAATCAAATAATAAAGCAACTATAAGTGCTCCAAAGTCTTGTGAAGTGAGCATACTGGAAACTAGTCAATACATAGGTCATGATTGTCATAGGTCATGATTGCCTTTGCAGCATGTATATAGCACATCCAGCAGATCCAACATGGTAATATAGCACTAACATTTTCCATATGTTGACCCTCCCTCTAGTGAATGAGCACTAGGTGCTAATACCACCCAATGAGGTAGAGTCATCAAGTGGATCATGTGTGTGCTATCATGTAAAGAGCTGCAAGTCAAAAAAATTCAAAGCCAAGCTCATTTCCTATATGTACAGCATCAGCAGCAGCAGTGCACTGCCTCCTTCTCTGTTGCATGTTTCTGAGCCTACTTTGTATAAACAATTCCAACTGCAATATTTCAGAAGCTTCAGCAGCTGTTTATAGCGAACGTAACAGCCAAGTAGCAGCTTAAGAGTGCAGCAATTTGGACTCAAAGATGGCATCTTTTAGCTGAGTGCACCTTTGCGCTTTTGAACTACGATATACTTTTAAACTATTCCTTGTTGGATTTTATTTAGTAGTGATTCAGAATTTAAAAAAACATCTTTTGAAAAGATATAATATGTTGGAAAGGTGTTACCAATTTTTTAAAGGATACACCTATTCATCATGAAAAGGTGTCATCTAATCTTAAGAGGTACACCTATTCATTAAAAGGTGTGATCACTTTCTATAAATAGTTGTCCCACTGCAGAAAAATGAATATAGGAAATTTATATCTTTAAGCTCTTTATCATTCCACTCTCTTCAAATGTCCATTTTTATTCCTATTGAAAATTCCTCCAAAAGCAGTTGAAAGATTAAAAGAGTTCTCCAGAACTTCTATTTGAATGCACATTAGAAGATTCTTGAATGGTTCATTGTATCTTGGGAGTAAAACGTCATTTTTCTATTTGCACCGGGGTAGCGACGGAAATCTACTCTGAAGACAGCGTCATTCATAGCGTGCCTTGAACCGGGTTTTTCCAATTTCAACACTGTGTTATCTTTATTGTTCTTACTATAATCTATTTGTCTCTTATTTGTTCTTCTTAATGTGATCAAATCCAATATTTTTCCAACAATTTCAGAGTAGATCCTCATCTTTTAGTTAAGAATAGATGACTATTGAGAAGAAAATAACCATAAGGGATTTTCTGAAACACCACTACACCAGCAGTGGGAAGGATAAAAGTGATGGCGATTTACTGGTCCTTAGAGCATCGCATCGAACCTGTGCGCGTGAGTGCGTGTGCCACTCTATGTTTGTCGCTCTCAGTTCCCAGAATGCAAAAGAAAAAGAAAAAGAAAAAAGGCCTATTTGGCTATTTGCTATGTTACCATTCCTTATCGCATCCTCAACATATTTCAAACACAAATTAACGGTGGACTTCTTATATCTTCTCTTCTGGTGATTTTATATATCAAATGGTGACAAAGGAAAAAGATCATGAAAGGTTCCGCATCAGGGGAAAAGATCTGGACCAGCCGCTACGTGGCTCTGTCTGTCGCAGACAGAATGAATTTAAAAATAAAAAGAATTGAAAAGGGACTGCGTCGTGAACAAATTTATTGAGGCCAAAACGATAACGTCAAAGTCGAGGAACCAAGAAGAAAGTTACTCCATACAATATAACCGGGTTCTACATTTTGAACTTATTATTTACTATGTGTTACTTCTCTATAATTTTTTATGAAATACTCAAACATCTGTTGATGTGATATGATTCGGGTAGACATTTCATAAACATGAGTATCTCAAAATTTAGTATCTCAAAATTAACATATATCGTGTGTTATACGTGCATGTTATGATTAAGATTTTAGAATTGTTGGAAATTTTACGGAAAATACTTCATCACGAACAATTGTAGGGACTTCTCTTCATCACGAACACTTGTAATGACTTCTCTTCAACACGAACACTTGTACGAACTTCTTCTAAGTTTGAGAAAAATACTTGATCACGAACAATTGTAGAGAATTCTTCGTAGCTTGAGGCATGTCAATGGCACTGTCCTTAAGGATATTTCACCCGGTATGGGTGTATCCCCCAGGATTCAACAAGCTCTTCTAGTACAAAACTAGGAGCCAGAATCTAACAAAGATTTTTCTTATACTACTCAGCAATAAGATATATCATAAAATGTTATACTAAAATATATGAGAGGAAGTATGTTTGGCTCTATCGTATTCTGTGTCTCTGTCTCCTCCACAAAAGAAAAGACCTAGGAATATATAGTAGAAGTTGTCTCTTGATATTTCCATATCCAACAACATGAGCACAAGAAGGATCTCTGCCAACGTCCACTATTTAATCATATGCCAACGTCCAAAAATATTAAGAGTAGTAAATAACCATAAAGACAATATTTGACCATTAAGACCATTAATTAACAAATTGAATATAATAATACCATTTGAAAATGTCAAATGAATTCTGCAATTAAAGCTAATAAAATAGAATCAAGTCTTTGTATTAAAGCCAATAAAAAACGTTATAGAAATAGTCTTTTTATTTTTGAGATATTAAATAGAAAATAATATTTTTCTAACAATCCCCCATATATCTCAAAAATAATAAAATAAATAAAAATAAGAAGTTTTGCTGGGTTTGCATATATGAGTACAATGCGTCGAATCTGGTGTCTCGTAGACTATGAACCAGACCTAGATAAAACAAGATTAAACTTACAAAATAGTTGGTGAAGTTTACAATTTCTATGAACCAAAAATTCTTTTGTAAGCTCATGGTCTTATTCTATCATATCATACTCGCACAATCTTTGTCGTTATCGCGGTTTTGCGCTAAGAGGCCATGCGCGTGTCCTGGTATTCATGAGTGCTCTAAAAATCTGTCACAATTTCATAGGAGCGGCACCACTCCACACTCATATAGGTTCACCCATCAAGTGTATTCTGCAGAGCAATACACCACCTATAAAGGATATGGTAATGGATTAAGAGTTTATAGCTCAACCTCACTTTGCCTTGCAGATTTGCACTATATTCACACACCATAGGAAGGGACATAGTTTAATAGTGCACTTTTGATCAACTAATGACTTGTTATTACCCATATGAACCTAATTCATGGGATCTCCAATCAAATAGGTTGGGTTACCATCATTGTTAATCTTCTCAAATGACAAAAATCCCATTCCCCTCGATGTTTCTTTTAGTCTTGTGAATCGGCCAAATTCACCTCAGACTTCACACAATTATAAAAACTATCACATCTCACAATAGCGCTATTAAGAAATTATTTTCTCACACAACTAATGTTGTTTGGCAACCACAATATACATATTGGTTTTATTCCAACCTCAATATTCACTAAGAAGTATCTTAACCTCATCACTAGCCAACTTCAAACCATAAACTCATATTTCACTATGGTCTACTTGGCTTATTTTCATATTAATTATTACACCCCCACAAAGGGTAAACACATACTCACTAGTGGATTTTGAGATCCACTTAGCATCATTGTATCATCTCTAGTACATCAAATATTAATTCACTATAACACTTATCCATCAGTTGGTTCTTTTCAAAATCATGTACCGAGAAAAGAAATAACACCATAATTTATTTATTTTTCAAAAACATTTTGAATAACAAGACCAACTGAAATATTATCACTTTTAAAACATTCTCTCAATCTCAAAATAACTCTAGTACGATATCATGACCCCCATAATTTCAACAATTTCAAAATAAGGACGTTCATGACTCATAACACCGTAACCCCCACATATTCATATATTTCAGTCTAAAGAATATTCTTTCTATAATTTACCAGAAATATTTTCCCTCCAATTTGTTTCTTCTCCCAGTATCACCATAATAATTAAGTCATACTATCTCTTACTTATATATAATAAAATAATATAAAACGTACAGAGAGAGCACCCAACAAACATTTCTAATTTTCTCACTCTCTTAGTTTTAAACACAATCAGTTACAATTGAATTCAAATAGTCTGTCATGGTTTTCAAAAGCAACGTCTGAATTTTAATGGAATAATTATACAATTATGACACATTAATGTAATATTAAATTGTAAATCCACACATAATTTTTGAGATATAATTTTTTTTTTCCATTCTAAGAACTTGAGTAGTTCTTGAATCACCAAAATGAATAAATCATTCTTCTTCTTCAATTTGGTGGAGGACACAAAACTGTATTAGCACTTAGTAGCACCAATGTCTAACCACCAATCTCTCACATTAGCCACAAAAGATTCGCTCGAGAAATGACCTCAATAAATATATCATCCGCTTAACCAAAATTATTTTTAATTAGCGGGATTATCATTCTCCAAATCTTCTCTACATTGATGAACATGATGACATAGTTCGTCACACACAAAATAATAATTATTCCCATCAAAACCTTCTTTATTAGTGTTGCAGAATCTTATCAATACCATATCATTTGCCACATGAAGTTAACTTTGTCCAGCATCATTCTCATAAAAATATTAGGACCAAAGTAAAATTTTCATATAAATATCTCACATTTGTAGAAAAAGAAATTTGTCATAATTCAACATTTCTTCATCCAAATCATCAAGCAAGATAATTTTAAAGCCTAAATTAAATTTACCAAATCTCTTCGATGTGCAAAGAACACAACTTATACAAACACAGATCTCAAAGATAGGTCTACAAATTCTTGCACCATAATTAATCTATAAAGATAAACATTAATTTCAAGCCAACTTTTCAAAAAATTATCACAACATATAGATGCATATTATTATACATATCTTTGCACTCATCTTACCACCTCAAATATAAATTATCCACAAATATTCAAATGGCTTGGACATTATTTAAGAGCTACCTAAATAATATAACAACAACACAAATTCATCACAAACCCAAAACCAATTCATTGTATTTAGCATTTTGTTGACCCAAATGACTAAGACAAAAAAAATATGATTAATTTCAGAGTCTATATTATCCAATATAAAAATGTTCACCAAAAAATCTCAAACTTGTAGAACATCATGATAAACCCACTTATAATTTTTACACTAGAAATCTGCCCCACAACTCAATATTAAATCTTAGAGAAGATAATCACTAAAACTACTATCCAAGCACAACTTAAAAGTTTCAAATAAAAGTATAAATTAATCATATCAAAATCATTACCACTTTACTTTTAGATCATATTTTTTTTCCATTATACTATAATTCAGAAACATACCTGAAACTTAGACAGATTGTACTAAGTTATTTTTTTTTAATTCCCCGTAAGAACATAGCATGAAATATCCTTAAGATTGTTGAAAATTTTACGGAAAATACTTCATCACGAACAATTGTAGGGACTTCTCTTCATCACGAACACTTGTAATGACTTCTCTTCAACACGAACACTTGTAGGAACTTCTTCTAAGCTTGAGAAAAATACTTGATCACGAACAATTGTAGAGAATTCTTCGTAGCTTGAGGCATGCCAATGGCACTGTCCTTAAGGATATTTCACCCGGTATGGGTGTATCCCCCAGGATTCAACAAGCTCTTCTAGTACAAAACTAGGAGCCAGAATCTAACAAAGATTTTTCTTATACTACCCAGCAATAAGATATATCATAAAATGTTATACTAAAATATATGAGAGGAAGTATGTTTGGCTCTATCGTATTTTGTGTCTCTGTCTCCTCCACAAAAGAAAAGACCTAGGAATATATAGTAGAAGTTGTCTCTTGATATTTCCATATCCAACAACATGAGCACAAGAAGGATCTCTGCCAACGTCCACTATTTAATCATATGCCAACGTCCAAAAATATTAAGAGTAGTAAATAACCATAAAGACAATATTTGACCATTAAGACCATTAATTAACAAATTGAATATAATAATACCATTTGAAAATGTCAAATGAATTCTGCAATTAAAGCTAATAAAATAGAATCAAGTCTTTGTATTAAAGCCAATAAAAAACGTTATAGAAATAGTCTTTTTATTTTTGAGATATTAAATAGAAAATAATATTTTTCTAACAAGAATATGCTTTAACTTGTTTTCCAAATTGAAATGCCATATTATTTGGTGTATATATATATATATTATGTTACATGCATGAAATCACGTCTAGCTAGTTACTTTCGGAAGGTGAAATGATACGAAGTAAATTATTTATAAAGAAACGTATCTAATGTATCTTCGGGCTCTTCTATTGTAGCAACATATTTTGATTGTATTTGTTCATGCATTAAGACATTAGAGCCGTGTCCCCTTCGTCCTGTATAAGGACCAGAGCCTTGTTTTAAGTGATTTCCAAGAGAGGTCAGTGGATATTGACCAAACTTGAAATATAATTGTACTGTACCAACCAGAAGAATAAAAAAAAAATGAAAATTATGATGTTTCACAATACCTTTAGCCTCTGCATAATCTTGTGCGTGTTATTCTTAATAGTAAATATATATATATACCAGTGAACATATTATTTGATATATCAGCCTCTCCATAGACATAGAGACCTTGGAAAGAATGTCAAGGATCAGTAGCATATATAATATGTATCATGTTCTTCCACACTCTGGTGCAGAAACTAGGTGTCAATGTTATGAGGTCATAAAAACAATATTTTCGTGTAGACACGATTTTGAAATTTATTCAAGGTTTAAAACCTTATAAAATCTGAAGTCTTTCTTATGACTTGTGAAGAACATAATATATTTTGAGTGTTTGATTCAATTTTGACACCTATTGAAGTACAATAAATATTTCTTTTTGGATGAATCTGTTTCATGCTTAATTATGCATGTTATTTAATTTGTGATCTTACTTCAACGTGCATCATAACTTGATTATTAAAATTCATGTGTTGACATATAAAATGTGGGGGTTAGCGTGTGGACATTTGTTATAATGTATTTGAGACTAATGTGTATGCTCAAATAGTTTAAATATGAGAAATTAGACTTGTGCAATGTGAAGGCTTATCACATGGTTATCCTAGTTTTGAAATAAAAGGAAGTTAGATGTGAGAAATATCATTAAGGCGAAAACTTCCTTCCAACTGAAAATATTTCAAGTATTTCTTGATATAGTTTAGAGTTTTGTATATATGATATCCCTCTATGTGATGGTGTAACTTGTAGAGTGGTTTGAGATTTAATCGGTATTACTTAGGGCTAAGCATAAATACCGAAAATCGAAAAATCGAACCGAACCGAACCGAATTTCAAGAAACCGAAACCGAACCGAACTAGTTTGGTTCGGTGTTCGGTGTCCACCTTCAAAACACCGAAACCGAAATAGCCGAACCGAACTTTGACGAAACCGAACCGAAGAACCGAAATTTAATACATTACCCAAACAAATTAAAATAGTCCACGCCCATTAAGTTTAAGCCAAAAAAAATCCAATTGTAACAAGCCCTCTTTTGCTTTTGTATCCCTAATTTTCCACTTCAATTGAGAAAATCAAATATCTTTAACAAAGAAATGTGACTAGGATGTGTCTTTAGGATTAATGTATGTCCTTTATGTGTTTTCTTAATTATTCTTACTGTATGTATATAACACCTAGTAATCATATATTATTGTTATGGTTTTCTATTCTTGTGTATCCTGTTTGTTTGATTTTGATTTTAATTTGTCAGTTTTATGTTTTGTTGCTTTTGAGAATATGAATTAGTGTAAATGGAATCGCTTCTAATATCATATCAAAAAAACCGAATTGAAAAAAATGAAACCGAACCGAACCAAACTTCAAAAAACCGAAACCGAAAGAACCGAACCGAACTAGTTTGGTTCGGTGTCCATCTTCAAAAAACCGAAACCGAAATAGCCGAACCGAAGTTTGATAAAACCGAACTGAAGAACCGAACGCCCACCCCTAGTATTACTATTGTTGAAAATCCTAGCCTAATTATTTGCTCTTCTTTGTGATTATCGAATTGCTGTTGAAAAATTCAAAGCGGAAGAGACATCCAAGCTTGAGGCAGAAAGCAATTACAAGTGACTTAAAATTATCAAAGTAACATATTGGAAGTGCACTTCGTCAAGACATATTGTGGATTAACAAATGGAAAGAACTTGCATAAAGAAAGCTGTAATTCTCAAAAGGAATGGGACTAAAGCCCTTAATTTGTGATTACGGACGGTGGCAACCCAACCTTACTGATTAGAGATCCCATGACGAAGGTTCAATGTGGTAATAACAAGCTGTCTAGTAATTGGAGAAGTACCATAACTTATCCTTTTATCTTAGTCCCTTCGTGAATGATTAATTATCATGGTACTTGATGTAACGGTTAGGAAGAGTACATACTCTGAATGAATTCATAACAAATGATGCTGGATATGCTTCCATTACACATATCCTTGAAGAATTCACCTATTCGAGTGTGGTTGTGAGGCTGCAACCTATGAGATTGGGCTTCTCTCTAGAGCACTCGCGAATCAAGATACGAGCGCAAGGTTGATAACGCGCGACCCCGTTTATGAACTCGATAAAAATCTCGTATAATGTGTGTGTTGAAGTGAAGATCGGGCTACAAGATCCTAGTTCAAGACTTAAGTTCACTATGGCCCTTCCGGTTGGATTTCATAATACTAAGTGAGGTTTAAGTCCACAAAACACCTTTACTGACATCATTATAAAAGGCGGCTTTTGTTTCCTTTAAATTCTTGAATCATGTGGGGGATTGTTGGAATTTATTTAGAAGTGATTCAGAATTTAAAAAACATCTTTTGCAAAGATATAATATGTTGTGAAAAGGTATTACCAATTTTTTAAAGCATAAACCTATTCATCATGAAAATGTGTCATTCAATCTTAAGAGGTACACCTATTCATTAAAAGGTGTGATCACTTTCTATAAATAGTTGTCCCACCGCAGAAAAATGAATATAGGAAATTTATATCTTTAAGCTCTTTATCATTCCGCTCTCTTCAAAAGTCCATATTTATTCCTATTACAAATTCCTACAAAAGCAGTTAAGAGATTAAAAGAGTTCTCCAGAACTTCTACTTGAATGCACATTAGAAAATTCCTGAATGGTTCATTGTATTTTAAGAGTAGAACGTCACTTTGCTATTTGCACCGGTGTAGCGATGGAAATCTACTCTAAAGACAGCGCCATCCATAGTGTGCCTTGAACCGGGTTTTTCCAATTTCAACACTGTGTTATCTTTATTGTTCTTACTATAATTTATTTGTCTCTTATTTGTTCTTCTTAATGTGATCATCTCTAGTATTTTTCCAACATTCCTTCCGTCCCAAAAAGATTGTCTCACCTTTCTTATTAGTTTGTCCCAAAAAGATTGACACATTTCTATATTTAGAAATAATTTAACTTTATGAGATGATTTACAGCCACACAAATATCTAAGACTTGTTTTGAACTACACGTTTCAAAAGTTTTCCTTTATTTTTTAAATTTTGTGTCAAGTTAAACTAAGATTTTTTTTGACCGGAGAGTAGTTTTTTTGTGACGGGAGAGTAGTTTTTTGGTGAATTGAGTTGGTAAAGAGAACTTTTCGTTTGTTCAGTACTTCTTTTGATGACGTTTTGGCTATGATGAATACTTTGGCTGTCGTATTTGTCTTACCAATTTTTTATATATAAAAAAAAAAAAAATTGGGACTTAAAAGTTTGAAGTTAGACTTGAGTCATTCTTTCTACGAGGAGAAAGTGATTACTAAACTCTTGATATTAAAGTGGCCTTAACTAAGGCATTGGTTTTTTAACTGTTACTCTCTCTATTCATATTTACTTGTCCTGATCCTATATGTCAAAAATAGTTTTCCGTTTTTATTTGTCCAGTTTAAAAATCAAGAGATAATTTATCATATCATGTCTATTTTATCCTTATTATTAATTATTGGATTAGAAAATTCAAGGAATTCTTAGTGGCCGCATAACTTTTAAAGCGTGTTTTATTGATTTCAATTATTAAATGACTTCGTGATATTAAGGGTGATATAGTAAAACTATCATTCTATTTATATTCTTTAAGGGATATGTCAAAGTCAATACATGACAAGTAAAAATTGACGGAGGGAGTAAAAAAATTAAGTAATATTAACTCGTAAGAAAACTTGTGGAAAATTTGTGTGTTAGGATTTACTTTTATTATAAAACCAAGTTGGAGTTTTGTTTTCTTTTTTCAAGAAGTATCAAGTAGACAGGCGACAACGATTTTTATAGACAATTCATTGCACGTCAATCTAAGGGGACTTATTAAATGAACAATACTAAATATGTTTTACCCTTTAATCATTGACCTTCTGGTAGCCTAGACAAAGTCTAATACCCCAAATTTTCAACGTATGAACTCCTAATTAAGGATTTTTTTTTTTTTTTTGGAATCTGTATAGGTGGTCCTATCTACCGAGTCTTCATTTTCTCATTGTATGATAAATTTTCAAGTTGAGTATTTAGTATGGATTTGAAGATTATGAAAACTAAGAGTATATAGAGATAAAAGAAAGAAAACAAAAAGAGATTGGTTATCATGTTCTATGGTAGGTTACCTAAATAACCACCTTTTGAGCTAATTTACTTTCTTTGTTTACAATATAAACATGCCTATTACCCTTCATGACTTCTTACTCTTACCCCATCTTCAACACCTCATTACTCATTTCCTTCAAAGTCAAAGAAAAAACACTTACACCAGCAACAAAAATTACTTTACATACCAAGTCTAGCTCAACTAAAAGTTAAAGTGGATTAAAACCGACTCAAAATAGAAATCAAGGTCACATCTTGTAAAGATGTAATTCGTTTCTCTAATTAATTTTTTTGATTAAAAAAATTATGGGTATCAGTGTATGAGAAGGGGATCACTCAATACTGCTACATAAATAAACATGTGCAATCATCCAACCAGATGAAATGAACTTAAATGAAGAAGTGAAAACTCATATAGCCAACCTAACTTATTTGGAACTGCAATATAATTGTTGTTGTAATCATCTAATCAGAGACCAAAGCAGGAATCTACAAAAAAGAAATAGCAAATGTAAAAGAGAGTGACTAGTGGCTGAAGGAGCCAAATGCATTATGTTGGTGCAGTGAATTGAACACTTCAATTATGTAGAGAATTAATTGAATCTACAAAATTGTGAATATTGGATGAATGATTAATTGAAAACCAATAGTGAAGCCAGGATCAGTTAGAAATTAGGCCTAGTAGTTGTTCATGCTTGTGGCTGCTTCCTATCCACCATGGTTGGAACTCAACATGTTCACCGCTCTCTTCTTCAACTGGAGCAGGCAAGTTGAGATCCAACAAGTCTCTGATTTCTTCTGTTGGTTTCTGTATTATAATATCTTTGTTGTTGTTGCTTTTGGATTCAGTAATCAAATGGGATCTCTTATGACCACCTAAAGCTTGGCCTGATTGGAAAATCTTGAAGCAAATTGGACACTCATACCCCTTTAGCTTCTCAACTTTTTCACCAAATTCATCAATTGTACTACTGTCACTGCAACTGCTCTTTGTGAGTTTGCTATCAGCAGCTTGATTCTGCAAATGCTCATTATCAATAACGACTTTTTCGCAGCCTTTATTAGTCCTTTTGTGGCTTGCTTTGTGACCTCCAAGAGCTTGGTAAGAGTGAAAGCTCTTGTTGCAATTAGTACATTGGAATTTGATCTTCTTTTTTGTGTTGCTATCTACATTGAAATCACACTCATTCATTTCAAAGTTTCTTCTCTTGCTGCAGCTCTCTGAGTTAACTAATCCACTCCCTTTGACTAACTTGTTGGGAACTTCAATTTCAGACTCTTCAATTCTAGTTACTTTATCCCCTTTGATCTTGTTTTGCTTGTCATCTGGAACCTCTGATTTGTCCTTTTTGTACAAATTTCTTCGAATCCTAGACTTTGAGCTTTCACCTTGCTCTGGCTTCCCATTTTTGACTTTCTTCAGCTTGACCAATTCACCATCTTTATTGGTAGAAAATTTAGTAAAAGGATTTAGACCAGTCCAATTTCCTGGATCCCTTGAAAGAATGATCAAACTCATGGCAACTTCTTCTTCTTCTTGCTCAATCTCAGAGACACATGGAGAAGTTGTAACTGACATGTACCTTTTGATCTTTCTTAATGATCTCTTCTTCTTATTTGGAGCTGCTGTTTCAGTACTGTCAGATTGGCTATCCATGACCTGCTTGTGACAAATTGCATAATTAGGCTCATTGTGCCAAGATTCTTCTTCCAGTGTACTGTTCATAGATGATACTTTATCTGAGTGGCACTTCATGTGGCCAAATAATGCTTTCCAAGATTGGAAACTTTTTCCACATTCCTTACAGAACTTGTTCTGATTGGGAAGCAAAGTATCAAACTTTGAAGTCTTCTTGGGATTCTCTCTCAGACCATAATCAGCAGTTGGAGTACTACCTGCTTCAATAATTATGTTGCAATTAGCACTGCTTCCACCATTATGCTTTTTATTAGTGTGATCAAAGGGTGAATTGATCAAATGAGACCTTATGTGACCCCCTAAAGATCTACCACTAGGGAAACTTTTGTTGCAGAACTTGCACACATGCTTCAGTGCTTCTTGATCTTCCTCCATTGAATTGATCAATGAAAATTCAAGATTCAAGAATCTGATCAGATGACCAAGAAAAAAAAAAACCCAACTTTAACTAGGAATATGCTTGAACTTTGTGTACCATCCCACTAAACTAACAAACTAATGACACAGAACAGATCAAGAAAAAAGAAACGGAACCAATTATAAACCAGGTAAGAAGCTGAAATCTGAAGTGGGAATTCAGATTCTGAATTTTTAGCTCAAAAAATGAAGTTTTGATCAATAACAAGATCTCTCTATTTCTTACTTTAGCTAGTAGTGCTATTTAGAAAGATGAGCAAGCTAAAAAGAGAGGAAAAAAATTAGAAGAGTTATAAGCAGTTTAATATCTCTCTCTCTCTCTCTCTTACAAGACTATATTGGGAATTAGGAGGAGAAATCCATGCATGGAAGCAAAAGCTAAAAGGAAGTGGTAAAGGGAAGATGGTAGGAGCACGTGTCATCAACTGAGAATCCTACGCTAACTCAAATCCAACGGTTGATATTGACCCCCTAATTGAGCATCTCTATGGCTGAGTTAAGCTTAGCTAGCTCCTGCTCAAAACACTTAAAACAACTGTTTATAACTATTAGTTTTTCCTTTGTCTTGCTATTAAGGAAGCCCACAACTTCAAGTAGTGACAGAAAATATAAACAAAGGTTCCACTCCCTGGTCTTCTCGTTTATTTCCTATTATCCTATTTTTCCAAAGACCTCAGTTCCTGCCAGCTCTCGTCCTGCTGTTCTTTCCCCTGATAATTAAATGTAATCCGTTACGAGTTACAACAACAACGTACTCAATGCAATATGACTATGATTGGGTATGTTTGAAATAATAAATTATAGGATTAATTACGCTACTGAACATCTTTATAATATGACTCAGTTTTAATTATTCGTCTCGAGTTAAATCAAAAGAATTTTCTTACTAGCTAATTTCAGATGGACACAAGACTTTACCTGAATTAAACCAGTGCATATTACACCTTTATTAATTGGTGGCCCGTGTACTATATGTTCTAATTAGAAATATAATGTGGCACAAATGTTGACAATAACGAACCAAGGGAAGTGAGAAATTTTTGCCGGCTTGATCAGTTGTTAAGTTCGCAGCCGGCTTTCATATAACAGTAACAGCAATAATGTGATGAACATCTTAATTATTGTTAAGGACAATTAATCACAATTTAGGGAGGTGTAGCTGCAAACTTGTCGACTTCTTTTTCGCTAAGTTGTAGGGGAAGTTGTTATACATTATGAGGAAACGGCAATTTTCTGTCTCCTTCTATAGTAGTACTTAAAGCCAAATTAAACAAACAACTTTTGAGATCAAAACACATGTGGGAGCACATTATTTTGTGCCGCCTAGCTTTGGCTTGTGAAGTACTACATAGATACAAGCACTACATGATTATTTTGTGAGGCAAAATGTCTTGTGATCGATTAGCTAGATAGAGAATCTCGGATTTTAAAAGGCGAAGATTCAAATATATTAAAGATAGAATTCAAGGAGGCTTATTAACATATAGCAGGACTGATCTCGGAATAGCTATCCCTAAGTAATCTACACAAAATTAAAATAAAGTATAAGAGGGAGTTGAGATCTAAAAGTACAATATTCGCTTCATCTAAGCTATGAGAAACGTAGATTTTTCAGTAGATCGCAAGACCGTCCACCATCTTAGCTTGTTTACCTACCTATAAATATGGTGTATCTCGAGATAGGAACCTACAATATTAATCCAATATGTGTGAATAAGTATACACCAACATACCCAGTGTAGTCTCACAAGTGAAGTCTGGGGAAGATAGGATGTATCAGATCTTATCCCTATCTTTGTGGGGTAGAAAGATTGTTTGTGTAATTTAATTTTTGTATAGCAAGTTCGGACTCTATTTTCCAATTGTACCTTAGTAGCGTAAAGGAAAAATTATACTATCAATATATGTAACACGAACCAGTTTGATATATTTGATATATATAAAAAAAAAAAAATACACTGAAAACTCTGATATAGACGAGAAATTTGACAGGAGATGCTAAAATTTAGGCACGCGGTATCTCTAACCATGCGTCACTGCTTAGAAGAGCTTCTAGCAAGTGACTCATTTTATTGCATACTACTTGCAGCTAGCACTAATTAAGGACCACAAATATGGTATAATATACATATTGCAGCAAGATAGCTAGTTACAAAGAAGACAAACCTAAAATGCTCAAATTAATACGTGTAGACCTTTGTATGGCATATTGCCGTACCAAAGTGACTTCACTTGAGAGTGAGGAAGTTTTAGGTCTTTGTTTTCCCAAAAGTGAATACTCCAATTTGACAAACAAACACACACTCTTCCAAGTAAAGTTCAGTTAATCAGCTCCCCGTCTCCTTCAGTTCCATGCCTTGAATACCCATTGTTTACTCTAAGATAAGATGCATATGCCCCCTATTTTGTCTTTATGTTCTCTCAGTGCTTCTATCCTAATTTATGTCCTTGGACTGAGATGGAATTAGAATTTGAACTTTAAAGATTATTTATTCTAAAATAACGATCTTAAATATTAGTAACTAAGCTTTTAACTTAATTATTGTACATATTGGAAAAAAGATTTAAAATTATTGAATTTTGCATAACTCATATATTTAAGGCTAAGTCCGCCGCGAGCCTTAAGCACGCTTCCACTAGGGGAGGGGGCATTCATGAATTAATTGGTATTAGAATTGGATAAGCTAATTTTGATGTAGACAACCTCAGACATAATTATATTAACGCATTTACAAGGTTAAAAAGTTTTCCCTTCTCCTTTTATTTAATTGTGGTAAGCTTTCTTCTTCAATAATGATATAAAGTTATTAATTGTACATACTATTCAAAGAAAGATCACTTTTACCTCAAATCAAATTAAGATCTATCAAGCGTGACTTGTTGCTCACAAGTGAAATGAGTCTTGATATAACTCAAATCCTCAGCTGAATAAGGGGATATAACAAAACAAAAAGGAAAGTCCTATGAAATAACTGAATTTATGCTGTGGGACCTTCGGACCCGTTTGGCCACGAGAATTTTTTCACTTTTTTTGATTTTTTTTGCACTTTATTGAAAATTAGCGTTTGGCCATGAATATTCAATATACAATTTCAAGTTGTATTTAGAATTTGAAAAACACCTAAAATCATACCTTCACTTTCAGTACATCCGAGCAACCTAATATTCTTTGTAAAAACTATAACCAAACACAATTCTATCTTCAACTCCAACTTCAAAATTCCAAATAAAAGTTAAAAAAAAATGGTTTTCATGGCCAAATGCCTACCACGTCTTTTGGATGATTCATGCATGTAATATTTGAATAATTAGTTGGGGTTAAGCACTCTGCCACTACTAAGAGCCGTTTGGATGGGCTTATGGCTTTTGATTTATAAGTCAAAAGCCATAAGGAATTCTAACTTATGGTATGGCTTTTGATTCTTTTTTTTTTTTTTTTTTTTTTTGTGCGGATTGCCCTTCATTTGGGGTGGTCTTTAATTTTTGCCCTTCAAATTGGTGGTCTTTAAGTTTTGTCTTTCGCCTAATACTCCGAGATTGTGGGTTCGAATTCCAGCTCAGTAAAAAAAAATCGCAAGGCAGAATTTGCAAATCTACCACGCAAATTCTGTCCATGTGCAAATTCTGTCTTTAAGGCCCAAATTCTGCTTGAAGGGCAAAAGTTAATGACCACCATTTTGAGGAGCAAAAATTAAAGACCACTCCCAGCTAGGGGCAATCCTGCAAATTACCCCTTTTGATTTATAAGTCAAAAGTCATAAGTTAGGAATTCTAATTTATGATTTTTAGCTTATTTTTGTTATTTTTGCTTAAAAGCACTTGTTTTATCTTAGCTTAAAACCACTCAAAATAAGTCAATCCAAACAGGCTCTAAGTAGATTATGTAACACTTTTCTCTTTATATCTAACATGCGTGTGTGTGCTAGAACCAAACATTATTTTTTATTTTGTATGACATGTTAATAGTTTTTTCATGTCTATGCAATGACCTCTTTCTCCTTCGAGTATTAGTTTAATTGATCACGAGATTCTACTAATAATTGGCTTATAATGGAAGTGAGTCAGAGAGTAAGTTTTCTAATCATCAGCAATGTAATTACATAGTAATATTTACCCATAAACTTACACAAAATTTCATTAGGCAAGTTTAATTTTTTCACGGTGATTAATTAGTGACCTGCCTTGATAAGTAGCTAGTGAAGCAATTCTAATTAGTGATTGAGTCAAGTGCGACAAGGACATATAGCACGTTAGATCTGTGTAATAAAAATAGGCCACCATCTTTTAGCCTTTTATTTTATGTCCTTGAATTTGGTGGATAATTAGTTGCAGCCGTTTATTCTATATTCCTGACAGGCCACAGCAGTTAAATTTTAGGGAAAGCACCTGCCAAGTGACTTGCTAAATAAAAGAGAAGACTCCTTGTTTATGGAGCCACCTGTTAAACGATTGGAGCATAGAATAAAAAACACCGGACGGGAGGCTTTGGCTCTGATTCTCTGGGTGAATGACTTGCAATTTTGCAAATCGTTGGCCTACGGCACAAATTGTCAAGTCAACGAAAAAGAACACACAGAATGGATCAGGATAGAATATTATAACAAGGGGGACTGACTCTCAGTAAATGTCCTGGAATATGTTGGACAAAGGAAGAAGTGATTGCAATTTTTTAAACCATATCCCAGTAAGACAATATATTAGTAGTTACTATAGTTTATACAGCAATTCTGATCCTCTCTTCATCCTTAATTAAGAGAATCTCTCTCTCACACACACATAAATGTGAACAATTACTCAACTTGGTTCACACTTACAGAAACAAATTTATGATTGTCTATATGGTTATACAAAAGAATAATCAACATTTGGCACATATCACAATTTGAAAGATTTCTTTTTCCATTTCTTGAAATATGGCTCAACTCGGCCATAGTTATACTTTACATATAAATCAATCCTAAGTCCTATCTCAAAACAGCTTCCTACAGACAGCCGAAAGCAAGGTCGAAAATCTCAAATTTCTGATGTTACAATAGGAACAATGGCAATTAAACAGTTTGATTAAAGCCACCAAAATCAGCTAATGTAACACCCCTATGCATAATCATTTCTTACATGCTTTCTCCTTCCACCATTAACAATATACAAGTAAAAATGGACTCTACTTTCCGCAAGAAGCATTCCAAGGATGATCCAACTGCAAAAAACCCGGTATCATATGCAACAGGTGGGTGAATATGTCAACGCTTGCTTAAACTATGACCATCTCTGTTCTTGGAACTCCAGGCTCCATCTCCAAACACTTCCTCAATCATAATGCAGGTTGGTAACAAGTCAACTTCATTTTTAGCACAGCTTAAGTAACCAATGTCCCATTCCTTACCATTAGATGGCTCCATCACAAAACCATGCCCACTGCCACTGCCAACACCAGCAAAATGACTTGCCCATTGTTTGCAATTTTCAGTGTTCCCCTGTGGTGGTTGTGAAGCGACCCCAGCTGCACCAGTGGTACAAGAGTTATCTTGTACCTCATGGTCACCCGCTTCATTTGAGTGGTGTGTGTCTAAAGGCCAAATATTGTGTCCAGAACTGCTGTTATTATCAATCAATTTATCAGGACATGCTTCTGACACATCACTCAAGACCTTCCTCCTGCAACAAAAGTCTGTATTCCGATAATCCTCCAAGGTTTCACCACCAGCTTCCTCATCATATACTTGTTTTTCATCCGCGTATATCTCATTACAACCAGGATAATTTTGATATACTGGTGACTCAACCACAGAATCCTCATCTTCATCCGTAATTTTAGCTTCGGCAGCTACAACATCGTCATCAATCTCTTGCCATTCATCATTATCACTGTCTATATTTAAAGGGTCAAACCTGTTCTGCTTGGCACGTTTCCTCAACATAAAGACATTAAAATAATAGCTAACGAGTTCTCTCCTGCTCCGTGAAGGAAATTCAGCAGCAAGGTGGTTCCAGAAATTCCTGCCTAGTGCTGCAGGATTGGAAAATACAACCTCATGAAATAATTCCTCTTCCTCTTCACTCCATTTCTCTGCCACTACCTCTCCGACATCATAAAAACCCAACCTAACGAATGTTTCCTCACCCAGGGCTTCCTTAAGTTTCTCCCTTGCTTCCAAGATGTGCACTCGAACACATCCGAAGGAACCAGCGTCTTCACAGGAGCACCCACTTTTTCCTGCTCCACCATTCTCCTCATGGTCTGCAGGTAGCTCCAATTTAGGCATTGGAATGATACATGTCCCAGTAAGTTTATTTTCTTCATCAGGATGATCCGCACAATCTGATTCTAGAGCTTGAGATGGAAGATTCAAGCTTTCATGAGTGCTCTCCTTGATGGATTTATTTTTACTATCACATGCACCCCATTCTGGTAATTCGGCTTGGAAATCTGGTCCAGTGGGGACCAACTTTCGAGGAGGATTGCTCAAAAGAGAGGCGTAGACCTCCCTTGGATGAATAACAACTCTGAATGGAGGTGGATCATTATTGTAATATTCAGAAGCCGTCAATATGTGGAAAGGTGCCTCGGACCTGATGTCTTCTTCGCTGGTGCTACTCGTCGCCCAGGAAGAGTTTGAAGCAGAGCCATGAATGCTCGGCTCAACTGCTTTCTCAGAAGAAACAGGAACTTCGGCGGCATTGCCACTATCAGGTCTCTTGTCAGTGGCAGCTTTGACTTTTGAAAAATTATCCTCATCTCCACCTATCACAGACCATAGATTAAGATCATGACAAGCCAGAGAAGCTGCTCGTATAGAGTATCTAAACTTTGTGTAAATAAAAGCATTCTAACCATTATTCACAAAGCAGCTAAGACAATGAAAAGCATTTAGGAACTTGATAGAATAATCTCTTCCTAACCTGAGGTGTAAGATTTTGGAGCCACCGATTCACACGGAAACTCCAAAGAGGAAACTAGCTGACTACTTGGTTCTACATGTCTCGGTTGCTTAGATGAAACCTCATACAGCTCTTCTTCACCATATGGTCTTTTCTGCACCATATTTAACTGCAAAATGAAGTCGGAAAAAAGGTGTTAAAAAAGATTCAGAAAGGGGAAGTGAAGGAGAATTAAGTTCCACACATTCTAAAACACATAATATGCACAAAATTCCATAAACACAAAAGATATCAAGATCATTCTTCACAAAAAGAAGATGGGCTCCAGATAATTTTCTAATACATATATTTATGAACAATAAAAATGAAATCTTTTAAGTCATACATAAACACAGCATTGAGAATTTCAAGTTAAAGATAATAACTTCCATATTACCAAATCAAAAAAAGAATGACACTAAGGTCCCGTTTGGCCATAAATACCAAAAACTTTTTCACATTTTTTGGAATTTTTGAAGTTGGAGTTGTGTTTGGCCATAGTTTTTCAAATTATAGTTTTTGGTGAAATGTAGTGTAAAAAAGTGAAAAAAGTTAAAAAAAAATTGAAAAACAAGTTTTTCTTGTTTTTAGTATTCCGGAATCTCCGGAAAAAAGTGAATAATTTTTATGGCCAAACGCCCACTAACAATACACTGAATTGTACAGTAAAAATTAACTTCACAACAACAGATATTAAACTATCAACACATAGTAGTAAAGAACAAGAGAAAAATAAAGAAAAATATATTGGAGGAAGTAGCAATCTCATAATAAGAACAAATAAAAAAAGAAAACATAAATGTCTTAAAACAGTTAAGAATCTACTATAGTAGTTGAAAAGGTTATCACCCAAAGGTAAAGGACACAGTAATCATTTGTCTATGTTTCTAATTGTGACACGTGTCATATGTACAGTGAAAATGAGTGGCACAGAAAGTTTTAGTATTATTATAGTTTGACAACAGTAGAAATATAATTATTAAAAAAAAATATTTTCTATCCAATCACATGTGCATTAAAAATTAATTAATAAAGCCACAATTATCGGAAAAAATGATGTTCCTGTACCTCGAAAAAATCTTCGTAAAATCGAGCAAAAAATCTTTTGATTTGAGCTAATTACAATCAAATTAGAAACTCGGATGAACTACTTTTGTTTTTAATTACAATTTAAATTTTACAAACCCTAACCCTAGATCCCCAATTTAAATTACACGATATAGAATTTCTCAAAAGATCAAATCGACCAAAAATTGATCCGAATTGGGCACGAAGAACGACTGATTTTTTAAATTAAAAAAAAAAAATCCCCAAAACCATAAATTATTCATATGAAAAATAAAAATCTATCCTTTTTCTTTTACAAAAACGATAAAATCAAGGGGAAACAACGAAAATAAAGGTATAAAAGGGATTAATTTCACGAAACAACATCAAAATCAAACAGATCTGATGAAAAAATTGATAGATCTGAAACCCTAACCTCGGAATTCAATTTCCTTACGGCTAGAGACAAAAGAGGTATCAATCGATAGAGAATGAAACGAATTTGAAGAATTTAAGGTTGATTTGATTGTTGAGAAGGAAAATCGATGTCGATTTGAGGGGAAGAAGAAGAGAAATTGGAATTGGGGGAAAAAATTGTTGACGAAAAAATAGAGGGGTAAAGGTGGGTCAAGGGGAATCTGTTATTGGGGGTGTGCCCGTGGGTTAGTCAAAAAAGGGCTCCGTAATTACACGTAATTACGACAAATGCCATTAGGATTGCGAATAATGAGTGCATTTAATTATACTATGTGATTTTATGTGGTAAATCTGTGGGCTAAGTTGGAAACTGATCACTTGGTCCATGTTGAGGTGATGTGACACGTGACCATGTGCTTAAAAATTGTCAACAAACGTGTTTTTATCATTTCTTTTTAAGTTTAAAAATTTCATGTATTAATTGATACAATAACAACATACCTAGCGTAATTTCACGGCGTGGAATCTGAGGGTATGTGCGGCAGATTTTACAGACCTTGGAACATGTACTAATTGATGATAATTATAAATATTTCTCCCTCAATCTCATATTAGTTATCCACACTATTATAAATATTCGTCCCAAAATATTTATCCATTTATAAAAATAAGATAAAATTAATTAAGTTTTCTCCACTTTGCCCTTAACATTAATTGTTTTTAAAGTAGTCAATATTGATTAGAGTGCAATTAATTGGAGAGAGATAAGAATAATGTAGTAAAAATACATTTTTATTTATGATTTCTTAAAGATCTTGTGGAGAGTAAAGTGGACAAGTAATATGAGACGCGAGGGGAGGGGGGGATTTTCTATTATTAGCATTTATTGATGATTAAACAAAAGAAAACACATCAAATAATTTCAGTAATGTTAAAAAAAAAAAAAAAAAAAAAAAAAAAAAAAAAAACTACATCTTGTAGTATAAACTTTTTTTTACCCTTTTTCCTTCCGTGTGAGAAATGCTTTTCACGTTCTATCCTTTTCAAATATATTTACTATAATTGACTTATGTAATTGTAAACTCTTTTCTTTTTATATGTTCAAAAGAATATTACTATATTTTTATATTTAGTACTAATTATTAACTTTAAACTTATTATTTTACTCTTAATTAGATTATTTATAACCACACAAATATCTACGATCAATTTGTTTTAGATCACGAGTTTTTAAGGTTCTTCTTTCAGTTTTAAACTCCGTGGTCAGTTAAACACCACCACATAAAATGGGACAAAGAAAGTAACATAGTATTCCCTTCAGATCAAAAAAAGAGTCCACTTAGCCTTTTTTTCTTGGATCAAAAAAACAGTCTACTTAGCAAATCAAGAAAGAATTAACCTTGTTTTTTCATATTTGCCCCTATTAAGTGTTATATGATCAAATCTCAATGCCTATTTAATTAGGGGTAGTTTAGTCAAATTACCTGTTTTTGTTTAGGAATTAGTATTTTCTTAAGGAGTGTGCAAATGGCTAAGTGAACTCTTTTTTTGATCCGGAGGGAGTATTAGTAATTATCTACTATACTAAGTACTCCCTCCGTTCACTTTTGACTTTACACGCTATTTAAGATTAATAAATGAAATATGTATTTTACTATAATACCCATATTAATTGGTGTATAATTGTATTGGAGTTGGGAAAATGACTTGGAATGAGTAATAAATGCTAAGGGTAAAATAGGAAAAATAAATTATTTTTCTCTTGATATGCGAAAGTAGACAAATAAAAATGAAATATATTTTTAAAATAGTGGACAAGTAAAAGTGAACGGAGGGAGTATTTGTTTTCATGAAGTCAATGTATTTGTTTTCATGAAGTCAAGGTAATTAATTATACGTGGTACAAAGTCAATGTATTTAAGATATGGCAGCTACTAAGATATGTTTAAATACATGTCATCCTTTTGTTTTATAAACTCACTAGCTTGAGCAACATTATTATTTAGTAAATAAACTAATAATACAATATGAGTATGGAAATTGAAGTCAATATACAGTTTAATTAGATTGCTCAAAACATGAATATAACGTTTTAAACTTTAGTTTTTCTTTCCTAAATAAACTTTGTTCATGCTAGGATCTAGGTTATATTGGTTCCAAACATATATAAAACGGTTGCAACAACCTCATTTCTTGTAGTATATTTTAAAAGACCTCACATGAATAAAATCTTGTTTACTATCACAAAGTACAAGGACAAATAATGTGAAGATATCACTCAGTCGCTTCCATCGTGTTGTTTCGAATGTTTGTTTATACTCTTTTCAGAAGAATTCTTTTAAATATTGTTAAAATGAAAATTCCTTAATTAGCTCGGTGCACTTTTATGATACTTACTGTTGTTGTTTAAACACTTTCAAATTTTCATAAACCATAAAGTAATTGATCAACGCAAATATAAAGTGAAATTTTTAAGCGCTCGTTCCTTTTAAATGGACATATTTCCTAAGCTTATAAACTAATCCGGCCAACAAATAATTGCATTAGAAATTCATATATTTATATATTTTTGGTCAAATAGATAACTGACTCTTGTAATGAAGGATCTAACAAAAATATATACCAAGGTAATTTCATATCATGGAAGAACAAGTATAATATATCATGGAAGAATAAGAGAATATAGGGAATACCTCCATACTAATAGAAAGGGAGTATTCTCATGAAAATATTTTGAGAGATTTTTCATATTTAGGCCAGAATTCTTCTTGTTGTCATGAGGAGGTGAGAATTAATTTTAGTATAAAATGTCAAATTATCATCATTACTATTGTTATTTTCTTCATAATTTGGAACTAATATTTTATTAGACAAACGTACTCAATTCTTTTTGGTAGTTCTTCCTACACCGCAAGCAGAGGGGAGAAGTGAGAAAATGATAAAAAAATGGGCTGGGGACACATGATAACATACTTACCTGGACGGGGTCAATGGGCGATCATGAAGGCCCATGGCCTAGGCTGGTGACCTCCATTGCACTTTGGAGTGGTGCCCACCTAAGGTCTGCCCAAGTGGTCGAGCCTACGTCATAATTTGTGGGAGCGGGGCCTGCGTTCGCGTGGCCCCTACCCGAATTTAAGTCCAACATTTGCTATCTTTCTGGCGCAGTTGCTTAACTAGCCTAAATCATTGCTGGTGTTAGGGTCTCTCAATCCCAATATTTTACCATTCTGGGTCTTGTTTTGTAAGTTTGCTCAATTGTTTCTTTAACTTTTGCATTTCGAAAATTGAAAACTTGTGGCACAGCAAAATATAATTACTTTTGGTGTTTGAAGGATATATTGTTGTAAAACTAATGTAAATTGTTGAACATGTAATTGGGGGAAGTACTTTAAAAAGTTTGTGAAAAATCAGCAGCATTTTTGCTTTGTTTACAGCATGTTTCAGAACTTGTCCTAACAAATATAAGTTTGGGATGTGACACAAATTTGGAACTATTGAAGGGTGGAAGTGCAACAAAAAAGTCGTGCCTAAGCCCCAATGTCTAAATGTGTGTGTATTTTATGTGTGGGACGAACATAGTTAGGCACTCTAGCCAAAACTTGTCTAAGATGTTCGAGTCATGTAGCCAAAACTTGCCTAACAATGTACCCAAATAAAAAAGGACATGCCTAACTTAATTCAGTTCAACCTTTCTGAAAGGTGAAGTTAGAGAGGGCCTAAGTATTGATCGTGTTGGTACTATTGGGACTAAGTGTACTACAGATCTAAAAGAAAAAAAGGTCTACCATTTCCACTAGAGGTTGGTTTGGCTATTTACGTTCTGATACCATATAATATAGCCACCTCAAAAGTCATAATTGACATGATGCATCTATCTCTATGGATCTAAATTGACTTTAAGAAGTTGGAATTGTTTGCTTTTGTTCCAAAGTTAAAAAGCTACTATCTTAGTTCTTACAACAATTCTTGAAAAGGGCAATAGTAAAGATTTCGGAGTTTTGAAATATATGGAGTATAACAACTACTACGACTCAGTCCTAAACAGTGTTGGTCGACTATATAAATTATCACTGAACATATTTTTTCATCAGGGGAAAAATATGGAGTATCAAGAAGAAAATGGTCAACCTGATCAAAACAAGCCAGATTTAATTATTATAATATAAAGTGATCATAATACCATTAAATGAGCTATTGAAGTTTATACTGACAAAACAAGATATAAAGAGATGCATTTTTAACCATGGTACTAGGAAACAGTAGCTCTAAGTCTGAATAGAAAAGATAAAGAATTGAATAAAAAGTGGATTTTGCTCTCATGTTTAGTGCTTATTCCAGGTGAAGGGAACATTAACTTCCTTTTGTGCCACAGCAGGCATATCCTTGAACCATCCATCTAAAGGTTTCCCAATGGAGTAGACGATGAACCCGATTTCTCTGAGCTTCTGCACATCAGCAATGTTTCTTCCATCAAACAGAAATGCAGGTTTTTGCATGTTATCATAAATCTTCTTGAAATCAAGAGTTTTGAACTCGTCCCACTCGGTCAGAAGACACAGCCCGTGGGCGCCTTTTGTGGCCTCATAAGCATCCCAAACTACATTGAGTTGCTTCATCATACCAGGGCTCATTGGCTGGAGGCAAATTGGATGATCCCAATCAAATTTTTTCGTTGACAAATCCTTTTGGATTTGATCCTCAGTGACCTGTGGATCATATATGCTTAAGTGAGCATTGTCTCCCAATAGGCCTCTGCACACATCAATTGCTGGTGTCTCCCTAGTGTCACCTGTGTCTTTCTTGAAAGCAAATCCAAGTATAGCAATCTTCTTGCCTGAAACTGTGTTGAACATAGAGGAAACAACTCGGTTAACAAACCGACTCTTCTGGTAGTCGTTCACCTTAATCACTTGTTTCCAGTAGTCGGCAACTTCTTTGAGACCATTGCACTCACAGATATAAACCAAGTTCAGAATATCCTTCTGGAAACAAGAACCACCAAAACCAACACTGGCATTTAGGAATTTTCGTCCTATTCTTGTGTCCTTACCAACAGCACGGGACACTTGTGTAACATCAGCACCAGTGGCTTCACAGAGAGCTGACATCGCGTTAACAGACGAGATCCTCTGAGCCAAGAAGGCGTTGGCAGCGAGCTTTGACAGCTCAGCTGACCAAAGATTGGTGCAGATGATATTGTCTTCAGGCACCCAATGAGCGTAAACTTCCTTTAGAGCCTGAATTGCCTTTTGCCCCTCGGGGGTATCTCGTCCTCCAATTAGTACGCGATCAGGATTAAAAAGGTCCTGAATTGCAGTCCCCTCAGCAAGAAATTCAGGATTTGAGAGAATTTGATACTTGATTCCTTTGCTGTTATGTGTGAGTATTTTCTCAATTGCCTCAGCTGTTTTCACCGGAACAGTTGACTTCTCAACGACAATCTTGTCGTTCTTGGACACATCAGCTATCATTCGGGCAGCACTTTCCCAGTATGTAAGATCTGCTGCTTTCCCAGCTCCAAGTCCTCGAGTTTTCGTTGGGGTGTTAACAGAAACAAAAATGATGTCTGCTTCAGAGACATGTTTCTCAACCTCAGTGCTGAAGAAAAGGTTCTTTCCTCGGCATTGTTTCACAACATCGTCAAGTCCTGGCTCATAAATAGGCAGCTGATCACTGTTCCAGGCCGCGATACGAGCAATAGATATGTCAACAACAGCCACTTCAATTGCAGGACACTTTAGGGCTATGACTGCCATAGTTGGTCCACCAACATATCCAGCTCCAATGCAACAAATCTTCACCATTTTTTCTGCAACATGAAACCAGATCAAAGCAACAGTTAAAGTTCCAACATAACAATAAGACTAATCAAAGAGGGATTTTAAGCCTCTGCACTGAATCTGATTAAAATCTTTAAAGAACTTATAAATTTTCGGGGAACGCTGTCTAGAGGTATAGATGAGCCTAAGTAAAGTCGATCCCGATTTGTATGGAACTAAGGTGTAGTTGATAATGTTACTATTGTAAAAATGAGAACCAATAGATATTCCAGAGAATATTTCTTTTCTATTTGTCTGATTAGAAAACACCATCTTCTCCAACTGTCCTAATCAATCTCTTTAAGTGAATTTTCTGACTACACTGATATATAGACTTCGGTCAAAACTTTTTTAGATATTTTCTTTCCTTTCTAATCCAGACCAGAGGGTTACATCTTAAATATAAATACACAGATAATATATTCAACATCAGTTGACAAGGGTAATTTCAACCAGGCATATGTCGCAGACAGGAATTTCACAACAAAATAATGGGAAAAAAAAAGGAAATAAAACAAACCAAATGACAGCACCAACTCATTATCAATGTACTTGACACAACAGTTAACAATAGAAAATGAGGAAAAAGAGAACAAGACTGAGAACTTTTTAGCCAACTTTCATAAAAGTTACCTCAAGGATTTCTCTTCTTGAAAAGGAAAGAAAAGATGGTTTTGATTCTCTAATGGAATGTTGTTCTATAAAGGAGCCAAAAGAGCTTATGTAATGTAGCAAAGACTTCCACATAACACTATATATATAATATAAATGAGCCTATTGATCTAAGCTAAGCCAATGGACTCTCAAAAACTAAGTAAAGTGCCAAAAAGTCAGATTTAAAGTCTGGTGTGGAACCTTCAACACGTTCTCAAGTACCTTTCTGTAGCAAACAAGGGAAAGGAATTCAACTACCTGTATCCGCCTTTTCCTTCTACAGTATACCAATTTCTAGTTTCGTTTTGGTAGAATGGTTAAAATAAAAAACTTCCCATTACCACTTCTCTTTGAAATTTCAATTATGTCAGAGAAAATTAGAAAGGGGATAAACAATAGTTTCATAAAGGAAAAAGGTCTACATTTGCCTAGAACTTTGCGAAACGACCCAAATTCGCTCCCTTTAACATATTATATCTATGTTGTTATGTCATAAGATCGAGAAAATGCCATAAATAGTCCCTTATTTATGGTAGTAGGTCTAAAATGGCCCCTTAACTGTATACTTACTGGTTTTAGTTCTTTAACTATCTAAAAACTTATTAAATTTGATCTCCGTCTATTTTTTTATACAAACAGTGTACAAACTCATAAACCTTCGTGAGATTAATCATTAAACCATTCCTCAGACCTATATTTCTCTATCCCTACTTCTTTTTCCTCAAGTTCCTCTTGTTAAAAAAAAAAAAGAAAAAAAATGGGCATTCTAGCACTGGTGTAGCTCTTGAGTCTCTAAAATTCGAAAAGACAAACTCAGGCACAAAATTTCTGTAATCATTCTTCTCAAACACTACTAAAAAATTGGTAAAAACTGACATAAAAAAATCGATGGAAAAAACTGCTGAAAGACGGACAGATTCTGTCGGTTTTTTCAATAATTTTTTTAAATCTTTTTTTTTTAAGAAAACCGACTGACTGCGTCGATTATTTTTTGCACAAAAATGCGCGAAAAAATATAATTGTTTGTTATATTATTTTCTAAAATAAACCAATGGAGTCCGTCCGTTTTTTATTTTTTTATAAAAAAACGGACGGAGACGGAGTCTGTCGGTTTTTAGAGCGAAAAAACAGTATAAATTAAATCAATGTAAGTATATGAACAAAAAATATCAGTGGTCTAGTGGTAAAGCCCTTTTAATGCCAAGGAACATACCCGGGTTTGACTCCAAGTTCCTACATTTCATTCTTTAATTTTTTTTTTTTAACAAAACCAACGGACTGGGTCGGTTTTAACCAACGCAGTTTGTCAGTTACGAAATGCGAGAGAGAACTTGAGGAAAAAGAAGCAGAGAGAGAGAAATATAGGTCTGAGGAATGGTTTAACGATTAATCTCACGAAGGTTTATGAGTTTGTACGCTGTTTGTATAAAAAAAATAGATGAAGACCAAATTTGATAAGTTTTTGGATTATTCAAGGACTAAAACGGGTAAGTATATAGTTAAGGGACTATTTTAGATCTACTCTCATAGATAAGGGACTATTTATGGCCTTTTCTCTCATAAGATCTGTCCAAGTATACCTTTATTTACTAACGGCGGATGCTTTCCAACACTGAGCCAATTTTGCCCTTGAACTATGCAAAAAGGTTCAGATTTACCACTAAACTTCGCGACATTTGGATCATCAAAAAATTTAAGGGCGAATTTGGATCTTTTCATTTTTCATAATTTGTTATCTGAAAGACATGATTACTCTATGTTGGGTTAAGCCAACCCAAAATTCTGACCATTTTGGGCTAGGTCACAAGGTTTTTACAAAAAGTCTCACATAATTAAAAGTTACCGCTAACCATCTATTTAGCTTCTTTTTATTATCAATTTCTAATCTAGGACTTCATTTGCACCCAATTTTCAAGAATGAGTTTTCTTCAAACCTCAAGTCTAAAAGGGTATCAAATATATTTTTTTTTAGTGTTTTTCTAACAGATGAACCAATTTAATTAACCAGAGGAAAATCAAAAAGTGACAAGGTAGAGGGTGCAGTTTCATGTGAAACTAAATCAAGAAAATTGTTTTTGACTGATACAGTTATGGAATGAAAAAGGAAGCTTGAAGCTTCAGAAAGAACGTGATCATATGGTTGGTCTGAACATGCATTGAGTAAGATCAAAGAAAAAGTTTAATTATAGCTAGCACCTCGTATTAAATATGGTTGAGACAAAATAATAAACAAAATTATTGTTAGAGAGCTTGATTTAAAGGAAACACACACTTGAGGTTAACGTGTTGTTACCTGATTAAATGGGCTTCTTTTAGCAAAAATTGTGGCGGTGCACTACAAGAGTGAATATCACTATATTTATTTTTGTATCTCCTTTCTTATAGGGGTGAATTGAAAATGAAGAATACTTTAATTTATAGATGTGATCGAGATGAAGGTCTTATGGTAGAAAAATAAAGTACTTTCCATAATCTTAAAGGTAAGGAAGGGTAGAAGTACTAACCAAAAATACTTTCAACATTCAATAAGATTTTAACAATCAAATTATTCTAATTGAAGTAACTGATTAATGATGATGTATAAAAGATTATGCTATAAGACAAATTTCTAAGGTAACTAGTTAATTGCGCATATTTTTTAACTTCCCGAAGCATTTAGTCGATTATGTACTACGTCCTTCCTCATTTCAGGGTGCTTAGGTATCTCCGCGTCTAAATGTCGCCCTTCACTTTTAAGGCTATGCCATCCGAAGGTGTTGCTGAATGGATGAATTTTATCAACACCATGAATGATAAGTCATAAATCGAGTCGCACGGTACATTATGTTGTAAGCTATAGTTGGGCGAGAGTTACTGTCTATCATTGGCTTGTGATGGAATCAGTCGGGGGACCTAAGATGTGGTGGTTTACCCTGCGGCAGATGTCAACGGTTAATTTGAATATTCATGATGACAATATTTCATAGACGAATTTTAAGGACTTTAGTCGACATGAATGACTATTTGGTCCTTTTAATCCGTTTTAATTAAGATGATTATGAGATACATAAATTGTTATGTGAAGATTAAATAATAGGTAGATTATTATAGAGATTAAATAAATAATGTAGAAAGTTCTAACACTACTAAAAAACTAGAGTTATACTTTATTGTAAAGCAAATAATGAAATTTAGACCAAATTTCATAGTTTGGTGAGATTTGAATTTAGACTTTTTGCCATTTTGTACTTAGCTATATGAGGCTTAAGCTGGCACAGGGCAGTTGTTCTTGAAATCCGAAACAATTACACTTGCAGCTGTTTCTACACTCTTTTTGCTTAACTACGGAAAAGACAATTTATTTTCTATTATATTAGATATTAGATGTATTAGGCTATTATATTAATTGGTATTAGATAATGATGCCGACTCAGTGAGTTCTTCCTTAGGTGATCAATTGTTGGCACCAGCTCTACATTTTGTTTCGGTAGAGTCTTTCAGTGGCACGTTTCGATCCTCTTTCCCCTTATTTCGAAAAAATGAGTCACCGGTTCAGGTACAAAATACTATCATTATTGTTATACCTCATTTTAACCGGGTCAAAATAGTGTATAACATATTGGTGATTCTCAATTAATTATGCAAAGAGTCGCCACCTAATTATTTTTAATGTGAATTAGGACACTAAAGTAATGCTAAATTAACTCCGATTTAAAAATCTACTTAACCTATATGATTCTAGGTAAGGGTTATAATTATCCTAAAGGGAAGGGATTAAGCATTCTTTAAGATCCGTTAAATACAGTTAACTGACTAAACTTAGGTGAATTAACTAGGCTTAAAAAAAAGGGTCATTAAAACACAAGTGCTAATGCATTTCGTAAAACTTGGATGTTAAAACTGCATAGCATTTGGATAACTTAACTCCTTAAGTCTCCTGCAACCTATCGTATCCGTGCAAAAATGCTTTATGTTACCTCCAAAGACACATTTAAAACAGAGATTGAAGCGCAAGTATGATTTTCATTATGTGATTTAGAGTGCTGATCATTCCATGGAAATTGATGCTAAAGTGCTGAATGACCATGCTCATTAAGCTTATATAAATTAGGGCAAAGGTGTTGTATATGGTAAAAACCGGATATAAGCAAGACCGGATGAGACCGGGGATCGGAGATAAGAAGAGACAGGCATGATCACCGAGTTTTCCCTTAGAACTGATGATATTGCATCGGCTACGGTTGACCTGAAAAAAGTGAAGCGAATTTGTTTGGTACGGTATCACCAGATCAAACTCCGCATCACAGCCAGTCCGGTTTCAGCATGACAGAGTTGATCGTAGCCGTTGGTCCAGTTTCAGCATGACCGAGTTGATCGTGGTCGTTAGTCCGGTTAATCAGTTATAAAATCGTCACGCGTCAACATCGTTCTGTCACATTGTACCGACGACCATACGGGTGTCAGACCGTACGACCCAACCTTATCCTTTTAGGGTTTACTTTATTCTGAAAAAGGCTTTATGTTGTATGCAAGACCCATAAGACAAAACTATAAATCGGAGGCATTTCCCTACTTTTAAGGGTTAGCTTTTCCAAGATCAAGAACATTGTAATAGAAATTATATATTGAAGCTTTCTCTCCTTTGGTCCGGATCAGTGGCGTTTTATGCTTATTCTTCCAATATAGTTGACTTAATCATAAACATTTGTATCTTAATTCGAATCACTAACGCATATGTTCACATACATATGCTATAACACGCAAATCTATAATTATTTCCTATAAACCCAAAATAAATTAAAGTTCATCCACATATCCTATACCTCACTTACAAATTCAATTGGTTACTTAAATTCGGGGTAAACAGGTGCAAATTGCGATTTAGAGCAGATATATTCCCGTTAAAAAAGTGGTGTATGTTATAAAATGGTGCAAATATACCCATGCCCTTACACAAATAGTGCAAATATACCCTTTTTGCTAACTGAATTTTTTGTAAAAATCATTTAGCTTATTTTTTAATTAAAAAAAGTCATGTGGCTTTAAATAAATGTCTACTCATTTTTTTTAAGTAGACATATTTTTCTAACGCTACATGGTAAAAAAAATTCTGGTGCGTCGGGTCTGGTTTGTTTAAAATAATATCTCTGTGGCTTTAAAAAAAATAAGTCTACCCATTTTTTTAAACGAGCCAGACCTGACCCACCAGAAAAAAATTATCTTGTGGCTTTAGAAAAATATATCTACTCAAAAAAATGGGTAGACTTTTTTTTTATTTTTAAAAGCCACGTGGTTTTTTTTAATTAAAAAATAAACTAAATAATTTTTTTTTAAAAATCCCACCAGCAAAAAGGGTATATTTGTACCATTTTGTATATTTACATCACTTTTATAACGGGGATATATCTGCTCTAAATCGCAAAGTTGACGGATATATTTGCACCTTTTCCCTATAAATTAAGAGAATTAGCGAGCCTTATCATCATACTGCTTAGCGCCTATAGGTCAGCTTTAATCCCAATTCCCACATGATAAAATTATTGGAAGGTTGATCTACAGTTATGCATTTACGTTGGTGTAGAACTGTACATATGTTAGTTTGTTTTTGCTTTATCTCAGATGTTTAAACATTTAAGAAGTGCATAATGGTATAAGTGGTTCTCAAGCAAACTATGCCCATTTTTCATTTTTGATGCATTGGAATATTTAGCTCTTTGCATCATTTTACTTTTTGTACTAGGCCTTATAAGTATAGTATTTTTATTTTTGTTCAAAGCTCTATTTTAATAATCTTAAT
This sequence comes from Lycium barbarum, assembly GCF_019175385.1. Lineage (NCBI taxonomy): Eukaryota > Viridiplantae > Streptophyta > Magnoliopsida > Solanales > Solanaceae > Lycium > Lycium barbarum. The sequence continues at coordinate 158,175,432 of NC_083337.1, read as the reverse complement.
GTTATTTTACAAAATTGGCGAACACATGCAACGCACGTGCCGAGAAACTAGTATATGTATATATATAATGCGGATCATTATGTGGTTTGATGATGAGATTGTTATATATGAACTACTTATTTTAAAAGAACACTTTTTTGTCTTAAATATCTTAATCTCTACTTTACTAATATACATATTTTTATTTCAAATTTTATCTTACATAAAATGATATATAGATTGTCACATATTTAGAGTCCATATTATTTAATATTATTAATCAAACATTGTATTAGTTATGTTATACGAAATTTTATTCTGAAGCTACTTATTTCTACACCATTAATCAAATAACTCTTAATTAACTCCAATTGGTGCATTCGAGACTCATATTCTTAACTTGAATAATGTGTAAAAGGAACTCCTGTGTGTTTGGTATGGAGGAAAATATTTTTCTTTTTCTTTTTTTTGTCATATTTGGTTGGTCAAAATACTTTTCGTTTACTTACCGAATACTAAAAAAATAAATTAAAAAAATCATTTAATTTTCTTCGTGCCAAACACACCCTAAATGTGAAAGGAAGATGAACAATGACAAATACACTATATTCTTTATGAAATTAGTAGAATATAGAGACATGGCGGGGATAGCTCAGTTGGGAGAGCGTCAGACTGAAGATCTGAAGGTCACGTGTTCGATCCACGTTCACCGCAATCCATTATTAACCAGTTTTTGTAGGTCACATTAGCTTGTGATTTGTGAGTATAGCTTGGTTGCAGTGAATCCTTTAAATACTGCAAGTTCGTAATAGTAGAAATTTCCTTTTCTTTTCTTGTCATCCTTGACAAATTAAATTATTTCCCAGGTGATTCTGAAAACACAAATTAAATTTATGACCCAATTGATTCTGAAAACTATGTGAAATACTATTTCTGGTAGAATACTACATAGAACATTCCAAAATGTTATCGATGGACCCAAAAAAACTCTGCCTAAATTACTTAATTAAGTAGTATCAGTTTTGCAAACATTAACGCTCCTCAAGAACAAGCAGATCTAGTTGTTGTAGGTGACAACCTAAAATAGTCTGATTAATGAATCTATAGTGTCATTTCACGCAGCTTCATTGAAAAATTAGGTGGGCGTTTGGCCATAAAAATTATTCATTTTTTTCCGGAGTTGTACTCTAGAATACTAAAAACAAGAAAAATTTGTTTTTCAAAAATTTCAACTTTTTACACTACATTTCACCAAAAACTATAATTTCAAAAACTATGGACAAACACAACTCCAACTCTAACTCCAACTTCAAAAATTCCAAAAAAAGTGAAAAAGTTTTTGATATTTATGGCCAAACGGGCCCCTACGTGAATCTATATATCCGTAAATAATAGTACTATTCTTTTTTCAAAAAATGACGTGTCTATACAATAAGCAAACTTCGTGTGAAAAATAATGCTAAGTAAATATCAATTTTGAAAGAAAGTAAAGTTTTAAAATCCCCGTCTTAAACCTAAACCTAAGTCAAACTAGGACAATAGGTCGACACGACTCGTAAGTGATGAAGCTAAAAATTTTATTAAGAGGAGTCAAATATAAACAATAACAACCCAGTGAAATCCCACAACGTAGGGTCTGGGGAGGGTAGAGTGTACGCAGACCTTACTCCTACCAAGGTAGAACGGCTGTTTCCGAAATACCCTCGGCTCAATAAAAAACATAAAAAGAGGTCAGATAAGGCTAAGGAATCAAATATAAAGAGAATAGGATTTAACATCTGCTATATATACATATATTTATTTCGACTTTATATGTACAATATAATTTGATGTTGAAAATTGGCCTAGTTCCACCCCTACGACTCGTACTAAATCGTGTACATCACAAACTAACACGAATTCATATAGTAGACCCAATTACTAATTCGTTTGAGATTAACGTTTGGTTGATAATGTATTATCCCAATTCCCAAAGGCTAGATTATCAGCAACTAATGGAAGTGCCAAAATAAAGCGTGAAAATCAATGAAGTATTTCTTTGTGAAGTCCGTTATTTATTACTCCTACTATATAAAAATCCCTATAGTTGGTGAAGCTCATGTCAACAAAGAAACAAATGAAATATGGCAACTGCTACTCCGGCATGTATTCTTAGCCCACTGCTTAGATTTAGCCATCAACACAATGGCAGTGATCTCTACGATTCCTTTGAGCTTCAAGCTGTTGCCAAACAACTAAATCGCGCCCTCGTCGAAGCATCGGCTGAATCATCTTCTCCCACTACTTCCGCTGTTCTGAATTCTCCTTTTTATAGTAAGTGCTTGGGAGGTGTGTACAAACAAAATGCTAGAGCTTCTAGGAAAATTTCTTTCTCACAAATTAGGAATGGAGAAGTTGAGAACGGAGTAGATTGTGGAAGCACAAGGATTAATGTATTTCAACGATTTTGGAACATGGTAAAACGGGGAGGCAAACAAAATTCCTGCAGAACTATTTGACCATTGAATCCAGAGGCGAATTTAGGATTTTAATTTTTTACGTGGAATATCATTGCGATCGCTGCTATTTTCTACTAGCATGTATAAACTAATTAGTATAATTATATATGTAGTTCAAGCCTAGGGTGTGGTGCACCCGCACCTGCTAGCTACCCCAATACTACATCCGACGTCCATTGCTGGTTTAATGTATGAACATGTGCTTTAATAAAACGGAAAGGGGTTAAAGATGCAACTTAATTGTGGGAAATAAAATAAATTTGTCACGGTTTGAAGTTGGTCTCAGATATATCCTTATGTTGATTGATTGGATCACATTTGAACTTCAATTTTGAGAAATAGAACAAATTTGGTATCAAATATGCCCTTAGCGTTAATTGACTGGCTTAACTTTGCCCATCTAAACTAAACGATTTCACTTTTTCTCAATCGCTCTTTTTTATTTTATATACTGCCAATTTTATTTTATTTTTGCAAAATGGAATTGGTGATCCAGATCCATCATACGTCCAAGCAGAAATCATATGCACAATTCTTTTAGCAACTTGATGATCCAGATCCAGCTTGCAATTGGATATGATTCTGTTTCCACTAGGTAAAAGGAAAAAACAAGAACGTGCTACACAAAGTGATCTCGTGGAGGAAGTTGACAATGAAGGCTTTTAGAAACAATTTTTTTTTTTTTTTGCGCGAACTTTCCTTCTTTTGGGGTGGTCTTTAATTTTTCCCCCTCGAATTGCTGGTCTTTAATTTCTGTCCTTCGCTTAAAAGTGGCCGAAAATACCCCGAGATTCTAGGTTCGAACCCCCGCTCAGTTAATTAAAAAAAAAATCGCAAGGCAAGGCTTTGGGAAAAGTCTGTCTTATGCGGCATAACTTTGCCTTAAGGCATAACTAAAAGCCTGCCTTATAAAACAACTTATGTCGGATCCGGCATAACTTTAGTTATACCTTAAGACAACCTATGTCATCTTCGGCAGAGGTTGTCTTGGCATAACTAAAAGTCTGCCTTATAAGACAATATCTGCCGGATCCGGCAGAACTTTAGTTATGCCTTAAGACAACCTATGCCGCAAAAGGCAGACTTTTCCAAAAGTCTTGTCTTGCCTTTTTTTTTTTATGCCTGAGCCGGGATTCGAACCCAAAACCTCAGGGTATTCTAAGCGAAGGACAAAAATTAAAGACCAGCAATTTGAGGGCCAAAAATTAAAGACCACCCCGAATAAGGGCCATTCCTGCAAATTGCACGAAAGAATTTAAGACAGAAAGTTGTTGGACATTGGGCTGTATTTGTTTGTTTCTCATCAGCCTGTTACAAGGAATTTGGGCTTAGCTAAAGTTCTTGAGATTACCCGGGGAAGTTACATAAATACAAGTAAATAAGTAAAATATTTCATAATCTACAACTATTAATTAAATTACATAATCTACAATATATACTCTATATTTAGGGTATATGTACAATTTTATACCATAGATAAAAAAATGTTGCTATGAATAAAAGGCTAATAATAAGGAGTTTCCTATATTAGTGATAACCAAATTAAATAGATATCAAAACACATTAATTACTTTTCTAAACATCCCAATATACTCAGCTAGCATTAATCCATAACATAGTATACTACTGTTTATATGATATATATTATACAATTCTTTGAACAAGTATATATATTCTTGTACTTATATATACGTATATTTCACTATTATATAAAATATATAATATTATTTTTTATGTATATTAACTAATATATACTATATATAAATTATTTCTTATGTATATTAAACAAAAAGTATATATATATATATATATATATATATATATATATATATATATATATATATATATATCTTTGACCACATACATTATTGTATATATTAGGCATATATTGTTTATTATATTAAATATATACAAATATAAATTTAATTGAGTTAATTTTCCTATTTGATGGAAGAGAGAGAAAAAAATTGAATAGTAAATATGTGATGGCATAAAGGAAGCCATGTTTAATGGGATGGGGTGTCAATTATTAATTAAGATCCTATTTTAGTGATAATCCATAAGTAATTATATTATTCTATCTATATATTGTGTATTGTACACTTTATATGTTATTGTAGAGTACAATTAGTTGGCACATAAAGTGATATATTCATATATTAGGTATATCGTAATACTATATACTATATACACAAATAATAATATTATATTATGTACTATATATAATATACAAACTTAAATATACTAAACTATTATATTCACAATATTTTGTTGTCATCTTTTGAGTTTAATAAACCAATTTGAATATACCATATATTTTCTAAGGTATATTTTCATGTACATTTCTTATACCATATTTCCATATATCATATCTTTTCATGTACTTTTCTTAATATTAATATATTCAAATAATTTCTTTTAGTCACAAAAAAATAATTGACTCATCATCAAGTGAAATTAAAAAAAAGAAGAATAAAAAGGAGGAAACAAAAGAAAAAAAAAAGTCTTTTTAAAAGGGTAGATAGAATATGGTATTTGAAGTTGATTTTGTTATGTTTATTTGAAAAATTACATTCTAATGATTTTGAAAGAAAGAGAAAGTAAAAACTGGATATGCATTAATGGTAGTAACTCCTAAAGTTAAGTATTATTGATATTTTAGGAATGTAAAAAGTTGTATTTTGTAATTAAGAAGTTAAAATTATGAATAAATTGTATTTATGTAATTTTTTTAAAGTAGTTGTAATCTTTTTAATTACCATTTGAAAAAGTTGTATTTGTGTGACTTTTCCTTTTTACTCTTTAGATCAGTTAATAAAAAGGGGAAGTTACATAAATACAAGTAAATAAGTAAAATATTTCATAATCTACAACTATTAACTAAATTACATAATCTACAATATATACTCTATATTTAGGGTATATGTATAATTTTATACCATAAATTAAAAAACAAAATGCGATGAATAAAAGGCTAATAATAAGGAGTTTCCTATATTAGTGATAACTAAATTAAATACATATCAAAACACATTAATTACTTTTCTAAACATCCCAATATACTCTGCTATCATTAATCCATAAAATAGTATACTACTGTTTATATGATATATATTATACAATTCCTTGAACAAGTATATATATTCTCGTACTTATATATACGTATATTTCACTATTATATACTATATATAATATTATTTTTTATGTATATTAACTAGTATATACTATATATAAAATAATTTTTTATGTATATCTTTGACCACATAGATTATTGTATATATTTGGAATATATTTTTTATTATATTAATAATATATACAAATATAAATTTAATTGATTTAATTTTCCTATTTCATGGAAGAGAGAAAAAAATTGAATAGTAAATATGTGATGGCAGAAAGGAAGCCTTTAATGGGATGGGGTATCAATTATTAATTAAGATCCTATTTTAGTGGTAATCCATAAGTAATTATATTATTCTATCTATATATTGTATATTGTATACTTTATATATTATTGTAGAGTACAATTGGTTGACACATAGAGTAATATATTCATATATTAGGTATATCGTAATATTATATACTATATACACAAATAATATTATTATATTATGTACTATATATAATATACAAACTTAAATATACTAATTTCTACTATTATATTCACAAACATTTTATTATCATCATTTCAGTTTAATATACCAATTTGAATATACCATATACTTTCTAAGGTATATTTTCATGTACATTTCTATCATATCTTTTCATGTACTTTTCTTAATATTAATATATTCAAATAATTTCTTTTAGTCATAAAAAAATAATTGAATCATCATCAAGTGAAAAAAAAAAAAAAAAAAAGAGGAAACGAAGAAAAAAAAAAGTCTTTTTAAAACGGTAGATAGAATTTGGCATTTAAAGTTGATTTTGTTATGTTTATTTGAAAAATTACATTCTAATGATTTTGAAAGAAAGAGAAAGTAAAAAGTGGATATTCATTAATGGTAGTAACTCCTAAAATTAAGTATTATTGATATTTAAAAAGTTGTATTTTTGTAATTAAGAAGTTAAAATTTTGAATAAGTTGTATTTATGTAATTTTTTGAAAGTAGTTGTAACATTTTTAATTACCATTTGAAAAAGTTGTATTTGTGTGACTTTCCCTTAATAAAATTTATATACAAAAATAACATATCTTTTTAAATGTAACAATGGTGTAGATTTTATAACAAATATATCATTTTGAAAGGGGAAAAAAAAGTACCATAGTAAACCCAATTTAAACGTTTAGTAAACCTCATTCATTTCCATCAATACACCTTTTAAGCCTGTTTGGATGGGCTTATGCCTATAAGCTGGAGCTAAAAAAAATAAGTTAGGTAGTCTAACTTATTTTTTTTTGGCTTATAAGCTGTTTTCAGCTTATAAACTGCTTTAGATAAGCTAAGTCAAATGGGCCCAATTATTTTTTTGAGTTTATTTTAAACACAAAATGACTTTAAGCTGGCCAGCCAAACACTCAAAAAAGCTGAAAACAGCTTATAAGCAACTTATAAGCCAATCCAAACGGGCTCTTAATGCGTTTCCTATTTTGTCTTTCTTCCATAAATAAGCAGTTATTCAAATTTCTCAAAAATTATGAAAAGAAAATATCTCAAAGATTTTCCCCCTCTTTAATGAGGTCCACCGAGGGAATTTTTTGATAATTAATTTTCTTCATATTTTATTTTTATGCTGGACAATTTTTTTTATACATTTACCTTTATATTTCAAGTATATTATTATCGTGACAGTTTTATATAATGTAAATATTCTACATTATATATATATATATATATATATATATATATATATATACACACACACAATGCAAGACATGTAAATAAACAAAATATATTATAATATATGTGCAGTATATTTGTATACGGCAAATATATGTTATCCCATATACCATTTAAATAGAAAAAACATAAGCACCAAAAATTAAATTTGTAAAATGTCAAAATAATATGTGCAATATCCAAATTTAACTCCGAAAAAGGAAACAATTTTTTTGTCTATAAATAAAAAAATAAAAAATAAAAACTAGAAAAAGGCAAGGACAAAAAATAATTTCGTTGAGATAAATAGAAAATTAAAGGGGAATAATCTGGAAATAAAAAGGAACTTTTTTTAGACAATGATTTCAAGCGTTTTTTGAGGAATTGATTTGAGAAAAAAGAGAAATCTATTTATCTTATATTGTGGAGGATCTTTTTATGTCTTTAATAGGAATTATGTTAATATGATAAATATTATTTGGCTATAATTGATACAATCAATCGTATGCTAAAAATTAGCAATGTCTATTTTAAGATTGTTTACTTACATGACTTCCTCAAAGTTCTTCCATTCAAATGGGTCCGAGAAGTATCTTTTGCCTAGTAAAATATATCACATTAAAATATATTAATTTTATAGTTTTTTAAAAACTGATCTAACAAAACAAATTAAACATAGATGTCCAATGCCAACTGCTATGATCCTTACTGGTTGGTTTAAATAGTTGACATCTAATACTCAAACCTTTATCCAAAGTTTTCTTAGCATCTAATACTTAGATATTTGATCCTACTTTTTCTAACAACCACGAATATTAAAAGGTTAGTATCCTTCAAATTAAGTCTAACTATTTGGAAAAAAATATGTGTAGTGAAATGTGAGATTTACATTTCTTCTAATTACCTCACCAATAATCATCGTATTTTTAGAGTATCACTACATTTTTGCTTGTAGGGAACAAATCAAACCAGAGATCAATAAATACCAATGATTCACTTTTGTTTCTATTCCAGATTACAGATAGACTGAAATGTTACAACGTCAAACATACACTTATAGCATACCACAGTTAAAACTAAAATTAGGCGACAAAAAGTACCAGAATAATGAACAAATCTGCAATGAGTTCTGAGGCTTTCTCAATTGCCTTGGATTCACTTATGATCTCTAATGGAGGATTTGAAAGTAGGATTAGATGCAGCTTGCTTTTTGATTGCTTTAGCAAACTTTTGTGTCGACGATTCATAAAGGTGCTTTGAGATCTGAGCTAACACCATATTGAAGATGAATGATGAAGAAGAGAGAGAAAGGTTTTGGGTTTATAATTGCAGGGCGGTAAAGAGAGAGCGAACCAGGTGAGAATTTTTTTGGATGGGGTTTAATCTTTGGTAAAAAGGTTAAAAATACCCCTCTACCTTCATAAATTAGCTACTTTTACTCTCCGTTACACGTTGAGGCCAAATCTACCCTTCGTGTTACAAGTTCGAGCCAAATATACCCCTACGTTAGCAAAGTATTCAAAAATACCCCTCATTTCTAACATATTCCCACATAAGTAAGACTAGTCATTAGAGTTGGCTGACATGGACGCCACATAACATTTAACTTATTATATGTGGTGCCTAAGTGGCAATTTTTTTAAAAACAATCTGAAAAATTATTTTTTCTAAAATCAAATCTAGAAAAAATTGCTTTTATTAAAATCTGATTTTTTTTTTAAATAAAACATGTTTCTTAAAAAAAATATTTTGGAAAATTGGATTTTTTTATTAGAAACCTGGAAAATCTTTTTTTTTTTAAATCAGTTTTTTCATTTTTTTTTATAAAATTAATTCAGATTAAAAAAAAATCCATAACACTTTTTTTTCAAAAAAAAAAAAACACTTTAGAGTTTTCCAGATTAAAAAAAATCATTTTTCAGATTTTTAAATTAAAAAATCAGGAAAAGGGTCAAATATACCCCTCTACTCTAGTTTATTAGTCAACTTTGCCCTCCGTTAGCGAAAGTGGTCAAATATACCCTCCCGTTAATAAAGTGTACACTTGTAACCTTATGTGGACGGAAATCCCCAATTCAACTTAAATTAACCATCTATCTATATATTATTTTAAAAGCATGAATATAAATATTGGTTGACCAAAATATCCTTCAAATATTGAACGACTTTTATACCCTTTTAAATTAAAATATGTCATCACAAAAAGAATAGAATATTGGATAAAATTGTAATATTCAGTGCTTACAATAAAGACGTTTGAAACCAACTAAAAAAATGATGAGATGTTGGATAATAAAATTCTAAAACGTTACTGCCTAAAAAAAAGAATTTGATGTCAACTCAAATAAATAATAGAATTCCTATAAAATTATGCCTAAAATAAAAAAAATTAAAATTATTTTTATTACATAGGGAGTAGGGGAAGAGGAAATGGGAGAGGGGATTACAATGTGGGGATTCGAACCCTCACCAACAAGGTGAAAGTTCAGCTGGCCAACCAACAGAGCTACTAAGTCCCTACATTACTACCACTCTAAGGGCACTTTTGGTCCTTCTATCTATCTTTCTTTGTTTTTGTTGTTTATCAAGGTTTACATGATGGGAATTTAAAAAAAAAAAAAGAAAAAAAGTTACCCTATTGGAAACCTTTAGTAAGTATTAATTGCTACTCTGTAAAAATGAAATACAAGTGTACACCATTATATTGAACTCGGAATACAAGTACGTGCGTATTCTGCATGCATAGCCTCTTATAAATAGTCATTGGATGAATCTTATTTTTTTAATCTCCTAACGAAAAAAAAAAAAATATCATTCCCACCCAAAGCAAAACTTGAGCGATTCCAGTGAAAGCGTAAATAGTAGCATCCTTGCGAACTCTGATGGCAGGTAGGCGTAAGACCATATTGGAAACTAGTAGCTTGTCGCAGATGACCTCGACTAAAATTAGAGGTGTAAGAGGAATATTTGATTGAATTGTTGTTGATACCTAGAGTATTGAACCTCATATTATGTATTACGATTCCCATAAGAATTAGCATCTTGATAGGGTGCATAAATGAAATCCTACAATTCGTAGGTCTAGAAGCTGGATGCAACCATGGATGCAAAGCTCGTGGTTCATCATAATAGTTGTACAGGGAGAAGAACCGATCCATCTCCATTGTAATAAAGGTCAGAGAATCGATGCTTTAATACCACTGATACAAAATAAGAATTTTATCAAGAAGAAAGGAAATGAAGCTAAGGAAAACTACAACTAGTGTAAGAGCCCGTTTGGATTGGCTTATAAGTTGCTTATAAGCTGTTTTAAGCTTTTTTGAGTGTTTGGCTAGCCAACTTAAAGTCATTTTGTGCTTAAAATAAGCTCAAAAAAATACTTGAACCCATTTGACTTAGCTTCTCTAAAGCATCTTATAAGCTTAAAACAACTTATAAGCCAAAAAAAATAAGTTAAACTACCCCAACTTATTTTTTTTAGCCTATAAGCTATTTCCAGCTTATAGGCATAAGCCCTTTGCAGCTTATAGGCATAAGCCCATCCAAACAAGCTCTAAACTACATTGATAGCCTTAAAATGACTACAAAATAAGGTGGCAAAGAATCCTATTCCACAACACTGATGTGGTTGCCCAAGAAACTGATGAGTACGGATTGACTGACAAAGAAATTGATTATCATGATATTGACATGGATGGAGCCAGGTGGTGCTAAGGGGGTTCGTTCATATCTCGTTCGGCGATAAATTACACTGCTTATACACGGTTAAAATTATTTTTTATGTATATATAATATATGTTGAACTCCTTTTAGATTCTTTGTGTGTTACTTCTTTATATTTTAAAATGACTTAACGATCAGAACATATATGGATAGAACTTATAATGGGTTCTTGAAGTAATTTTTATTTGGCCTTTATCCTTTTTTTTTTTTTTTTTAGGTCCATTAGGTTTCTTATTAGTTGGAACTTTCAGTTATCTTGGTCTACTAAAAAAAAATGGGTAATTTGCGGAGGTTGAAAGTTGCAATTCGCAGGGATTTTAGTCTCCGCTAATTCTCGAGGAGGCTAAAACCCCCACAAATTGCAACTTTCATCTCCGCAAATTACCTTTTTTTTTTTTGTAGTTAGAAATTTGATATTTTTTCCTGCCTCAACAAATCTTTTTTTTTTCCACAAGGAATCGTGATGTTTTTCTATGGAGTTGCAGGTCTCTTTATTAGCTCTTATTTGTGGTGCACAATTTTCTAAAATGTAGGTAGTGGTTACGATCGATTCGATAGAAAGGAGATTTTTAGTTTTCTTGTTCGTAGACAAAGCGGATTCGAAATTATCTTTCATTCCAAGGCATAACTTGTATCGATGCGCTTCATATTCGTCCGGAGTGGATGCTCCTAATAACCAACGAATGGCAAGTGCTTGTCTTTGTGTGGATCCTGTTTCAATGGAAACTTGATGAGTCGATCCACCTACACGTCTTGCTTTTACTGTTATTCGAGAGTTACTCCTCTTCACATGCCCGAACCATCTTAGTCGACCAAATTTATTGTTTACTTTTTTTAGCCGGCATACAAAGATTATAAATTAGGGAAAAGGGTCAAGTATAACCCTCTACTTTGTTTTATTAGTTAAATATACCCTTCGTTAGTGAAAGTTAATAAAAATACCCCTGCCGTCTTCAAACTTCATACTTATGCCCCTATTTGGATGAAAATCCCCAAATCCTCTCAAATTACCCAATTTCAAAAAAATTACCCACTTCTTTGTTGACCCGCCCCGCCCGACCCGCCTATCATCATCATCAAGCTCTAGCTTCATCTTCTTTCACGGAGAAAAAAAGAAAAAAGCAAGAACACACTCAAATGATAAAATCTCAAAACTCACTTCAAATTTAATCTTTAAATCCAACTCCAAATCTTGGTGCAGCCAGTAAATGGGGGTGGTGCACGCAGTCGCTTGTTGTTATGATATTGTTGTGAAGTAACAAACAAAAATGTTGGTGACATCATTAGAACATCGATGATATATCGGTAGATTGAGTAAAATATTTCATAGTGTTCATATTATCAGGATAATTTCTGCATGTCGGGTAAAATATGCATTATCCAGATCTATTTGGTACCATTTGTATTGTAGCTTCACGAATCCTAGGTTAAGAAGTCTCTTGGGTGTGTCTGTGTAGCTATATTTCTTGATTTATGCTTCATTTGTGATGATACAACATCGTATGGCCTTCCTGTCATGGATTTACAATAATGTTTTCAACTTGTTGTTTACTTTCCTATGTGTCCTAGACATCAGCAGGAAAATTGAAGCTTCTACATAGCAGAATATGTGTCTACAGGATTTTGTAAACCTTTTTACCTTATCTATTAAGAAAGAAAAAGAAAAATACTCGAACTGGATTTTTAAAGATCTGAATCTTTAAAGAACACAATTCAGTTTCAACTTATCCTTGATAGGCTCCAAGTATTGGCTGCACCAAGATTTAGAGTTGGATTTAAAGATGAAATTTGAGGTAAGTTTTGAGATTTTATCACTTGAGTGTGTTCTTGCTTTTTTCTTTTTTTCTCCATGAAAGAAAACGAAACTAGAGCTTGATGATGATCATGATAGGCGGGTCAGGTCAACAAAAAAAGTGAATATTTTTTTGAAATTGAGTAATTTGAGAGGACTTGGGGATTTTGCATTCAAATACGGGCATAAGTGTGAAGTTTGAAGATGTCAGGTATTTTTATTAACTTTCAGTAACGAAAAATATATTTAACTAATAAAACAAAGTAGAGAGATATATTTGATCCTTTTCCCTATAAATTATATATATACATACATTATATTATCGAATGCTTTAATTTTAACGGTCGGATAGATGACTATTTAGGCAAACTATTCTTGATTGTTGTTGATTTGTGATTTGATTTGATCAGCCCAAAAGTTCCCAATAATAGGGAAACAAGTCTAACAACAAAACCAAAATTTTCACGTAATAAGTAAATGGGACCTACTATTTCTGTTCCATTTATTTAGTCTTTAAATTGTTAACCCCTTTCTGCACTCATCCCATCTGCCACTGCCAGCTTAAAACGCATCGTCCTCTTTTCCCTCGTATGTATCGCCTCCCTTTTTCTCCAAATTTCGGATTTTCCACAGCTTAAATCTCATCAATTTCACCGTCAGATTCATTTCTACAAAAACCCCACAACTCCCATTACCCCATTCTCCAATAATCACAAACTTTCTTGAAAAACTTTTCAAAAAAAAAAAAAAAAAACTTTCTTGAAAATCTCTCCTATTTTCTTGATTTGGCAATGGCTTCTTTCAGTGTCCCTTGTCCCAAGATTTCTGTCCTTTCTGTTGGTTCTTCATCTCATTCCAACCCGACCCATCAACCCCATGTCTCTGTTTCATTCAGATCCGGTCCTGCATTGGTCCCTCGTCTTCAGGTTTGTTTTCCCTTTGCGATGTAAATTGTAAAGGTTGAAACTTTACCATGATTGAGCTTAGTGTGTTTTGTTTTGTCCTTCAGGGTTCCAGTAGGCTCCAATCTCAGGTGTTTAAGGTGAATGCCCAGCTCAATGAGGTAATTTTCTGTCTGTTTTTTGGTATTCCAGGTTGTTTGTTGAAATTTTGAGCTCAGGAAAGAGAAGTTCTGTGTTAATTTTATTAGTCTAATGTGTAAATTAATAGAGGAGGTTGTCGTAGGATAGAACAGGGTGATCACCACAAGGAATTAATGAATAACTTAGAAAGATAGATATTACTGCTATGGATGGAAGATTCATCTACTGGAATCCGATTTTATTTCCATTTTGCTTATTTCCATATTATTTAGTTTGCAGAATTTCTCACTATATGTTACTCTTATACAAATCAGTGGCGGAGCCAGGATTTTCACTAAGGAGGTTAAAAATATAAAGGAGCAAACACACAAAGAAGCCAAGGGTATTCAACATCTATTTTATATACATAAAAAATACTGTAATTTTAACCTTATACATACAATGTAATTTTTCGCCAAAGGGGGTTCAGGTAAACCTCCTTGCCACCACCTGGCTCCACCCCTGATACAAAGTCTCTTGTTTCTCTATAGCTGCTAATTAAAAATAGGTAAGCTATCATGAATCATTATATGTTCTGATTTATCAGTAGGAAAAGAAAAGAGACAGAAGATTCATATAGTGGACCCCAATTGATTTGGGACAGAAGCTTACTTGATTGATCAAATTTTGTAAATTTTTAAGGTTGCTATTGACAAGTCGGCCAATTCAAAGCCAGTTTCTGAGCAAAGCTCTGAGGAAGTCTCAAAGACTGAATACACAATTCCAGATGCTTCATCCATTCAAGCATTCATGTCTCAAGCAGCCGATCTTGTTGAGTGCGTTAAGCTCTCATCACCTATTTTGTTCGTTTTCTCGTTTTCTGGTAAAGTTCAGTTTTTAAAAGTTTGTGGCTTTTTTTGCTTAGGCTTGTGGACTCGAGAGACATTGTGGAGCTGCAGCTAAAGCAGAACGATTGTGAAATTCTTATAAGGAAGAAGGCGGCTTTGCCCCAGCCACCTGTTGTTATGGCCCCACCATCTGCTCCACAGGCCTATGTTCAACAACAGTTCCAGCAGCCTCCTGCAAGTGCCCCTGCTCCTGCAGCTCCAGCGGCCCCTGCGCTTCCACCACCTGCACCTTCAAAGCCTAAGTCTTCACATCCTCCAATGAAATGTCCCATGGCTGGAACATTCTACCGATCGCCTGCCCCCGGGGCACCGCCTTTTATAAAGGTAAATACACATTGCTTTCACCTGTGTTTTTGTAGCGATTGGACCAAGAGGGCGGTATTCTGATATTTTTGCAACATTTATGAGCCTCATTACGAAGTGGGCTAAGGAGTATCTTGTGTTTAATCACTCCATATATTTAGTAAATCAGCAATTAAAGAAAACGGGGAAAAGAAGAATGGAGCAATTATTGACAATTGTTAAGCAATTAAACTTGCATCATTTAAACTTATAACTTGGAGATGGAGTAAAACTGTCAGAGCACAACTTCCCACTTTGTGTTGGTAAATTGCACATTTTGGCAGTCAGATATTGTGATGTATCATTAAAGTTGTTCGTTATTTCTTGTTTTGCTGTTGGTGTTGACTGTTATTTCTTGTTTTTCCCCCTTTTACCATTCTTTCCTTTATTCAACTTTTGGGAGGGAAGAGACTGGAGTGAGCTGTTCGTTTTTGGTCTATATGTAGAGTTCTATAGGCAAAACGTACATCGTTTAAGTTTTCTAAAAAGAGAACAAGAGGAGGAAACTAAAAGCGGATTAATTTTCATGTCACACTATATCATGTCTAAATTCCTTAGTTTTATGCGAAATTTGGAATTAAATGTTTGGATTAGTCCGGAAACCAGAGAAATATTTAATTAAGGGCAAATTCACTATTACACATTTCACGTATTCTAGCGACCAAAAGTGAGAACGTTTTCCACTATGTGCTTGCTTGCCGCTTCTCTTTAACCTTTACCTCCATATATTGTCTTGTTGTTTTCTCGTGACCCTGACTAAACTGGTGAATTTCCAGGTAGGAGACAAGGTCCAGAAAGGGCAAGTAGTTTGCATCATTGAGGCTATGAAATTGATGAATGAAATTGAGGTAAGCGATGTATTAAATATTTCAGTTCCTTAATTACAAACTCAGTTCCATAGTTGCTGCAATATAGATATTCCTAAAAAGATGAATAGGATAGGTAGAAACATATATAATCAGATAATTCCTAATGCGGAACATGCTTATGTGTTGCATTTTCAGTTTTCCTTTTCTGTTGCATCCATTCAAATGGTAATTAGAGGCCTATAGGAACGGCGTAAATAGGCAAGTGTCATAAAGAGAAGCTCCTCTCAACATTTCCCATTTTGGTGAAGTTGGTTGCAAAATTACCCGAAATCATTATGTTGTTGAATGTTTAGAATTGAATGGCATCATCAGTTCTGACTTGTGAAAGCTGTTGAGTTAACCCCACCTGAATTGCTCGGGCCACTCTGTCTGCTCTATGGCGACTCTTAAGTTCCTTTTTTACCTACTGTGTTCATCTTTTGAATTTTTATCAGGCTGATTCAGCTGGAACCATAGTTGACATAATTGCAGATGATGGTAAGCCCGTTAGTGTGGACACGGTACGTCGCTCTCTTCTCTGCTATATATCTTTAGACAATGTTGGGTCTACTTGTGCTTTATGTGATTTCCAATCTCTTCTTGCAGCCTCTATTTGCCATTGAACCATGATAGAAAGAAGTCATCTTGGTGTGCAACATAGGTGGATGAAGCAGAGTGAGAGTCAATAGTTATAGAGAGAAAATCTGTCTTTAGCTCAAGGCAGATCTGCTCAGAAGATTGGTTCACCATATTGGTCTTGTTCAAATCTATGATCATATTTATAGCTTGTATTCGTCATTTTCCTTATGCTGCTCATAAATTTTGGAACAATGTTTTCTTTATAAAGTTGTGACTTATTGATATCTCTAGTCTATTGTCACCCTCCTATCTCTCGTTGCTAGTCTTTTTAAGTACTTAAATGCTTTGAACCTCCCGATGCTTTGGTTCACTCCCACTGCAAAGTGATGTGTGTAGTTAGGCGCACGTTATGAGTTAGAACATGCAATGACAAAAAATTAATATTTAAGTAGAGAAGTGTAACGGGGCGAGTCTATGATCCACCTAGTTTTGAACCTTACACAATTGGCCTTCAGGGTTTTCTCAGTTCTTAAATGCTGTGAGTTGACATATGATGGCTATAACCTAATCTAATTGCCATTCAAATGTGGTGCAGCCTAAGATCTTTGCCTATGAGCTTTGTTATTTCCGTTGTAGGCAATCAAAGTTATTTGCAGTTCTTAAATGTTCTGAGCTGAGATATGATGGCTGCGAGCTGCAACTTAATCTATCCACGTTTTTAATGCATCAGTTTACCGCAAAATTTGTTTATTCTCTTCACGAAGTATCAAGCAGAATTTGTTAGAACTTCGAGGAGATGAAGTTTTAAAGCTGACATATATATATATATACCGACATTGGTACACTTGCCTAGTTAAAGCACATATTATTTCAGTTGATGAAGTATTTCAAGCATGCGAAAACTGGCTGCCCTTATAAAGTCCACATAGGATGTGCAGAGAGAGCATAACTGAAATCCACCAATACACCGCTTTTGGCATATCATTTTAGACTCGACAATCAAAAGAATAATGAACAATTTAATCAGAAAGGTTGATAATCATGGGAGATGAAGAGATTATGTAATTATTAGAAGCTTAAAGTAATTTCCTAAATTACTTGTAAACAACAACAACAACAACCACCCAGTGAAATCCCACATCGTGGGGTCTGGAGAGGGTAGAGTGTACGCAGACCTTACTCCTACCAAGGTAGGACGGCTATTTCCGAAAGACCCTCGGCTCAATAAAAGCATAAAAAGAAATCAGATAAGGTTAAGAGATTCAAAGCGATATGGAGATTTGGATAAGAGATTCAAAGCGATATGGAAATGAAATAATGTAAGCGACACAGAGAACACAGGATAATCAAAGCACAGGAAATAACAGATAATAGCAGAAATCGAAGCAGATAACACAGGATAATCAAAGCACAAGAAATAACAGAAATCGGAGCACAAGAAATTATATTGCAATAATGCGACTACTAATAAGAATGGATAACGAGACTATCTACTAGCCTTCTACCCTAAACT
This sequence comes from Lycium barbarum, assembly GCF_019175385.1. Classification (NCBI taxonomy): domain Eukaryota; kingdom Viridiplantae; phylum Streptophyta; class Magnoliopsida; order Solanales; family Solanaceae; genus Lycium; species Lycium barbarum. The sequence continues at coordinate 158,157,408 of NC_083337.1, read as the reverse complement.
ACTTGTAAAATCTATGATAAATTCACAAAACATAAAGTTCATTTATGATTCCATATACATATATTGTAAGGAATCGTGAAGAAAGCAAATGTATCACAGAGTAACTGATAAAGCAAATATAATGAAATTCTGAAAACTCCTTCGTCTTATTTATACTCTTCTTCAAAATATATGTGGTACCAGGGTATATCAACTGAGTGAATCTAATCCATTAAAATTAATTAAGTGGCAATAGTTAAAAGTCTAAGGGCTCGTTTGGTTGGAAATAACTTATCCCGGAATAAGTTATCCCGAGATTAGTTATTCCACCATCAAGGTGGAATAAAAAAACACTCTAATCCCGAGATTAGTTATCCCGAGTTTTTTTTTCCAACCAAACTTGGGATAAGACGATACTAATTTTTATCCCAGGACTATTTTTCTCTATCCATCATACCAAACGAGCCCTAAGGGCCGTTTGGTGTGAATAAAATTTTAGTGCCTCCTTATCTCATGTTTGATTGGAATAAATATCCGGAATAGCTTATCCCGGGATTGTAGCCTTATTTTATCCCACCTTAAGGGTGGAATAACTAATCCCGGGATAAGTTGTTTCCAACCAAACGAGCTGTCTGAAATGGAGGTAGAATACTGGAGAGGAGCCAATCTTTTAGTCCTTCCTACATTAATATTACAGCGGAAGTTAGACCAATAGAGAAATAGGAAACAAATATTGGTCTTGCCTAACGGAACTTTTTTTACCCTTGGCATATGCTAACATAATGTTATATCACGAAAGTAATAATTTTGTTTAGTTTTTGCCAAGAGCAATTAGAAGTTAGAACAGAATAGCCCTATAAAAAGAGCTCAAAATTACAAAATCATCAAAACAATCCAAAAGTTTCCGGAAGACATGCGCACGTTCGACATCAATGTCCTTATAAATGAACTTGTGCCATAAACAATTCCATCAAGTTTTCTTGCTTCCCCGGGGACCAACACCCAAGTAGTTTGTCATTAGACCCATAATACCAAACCTGAGTCAACAAAAATAACAAGTTCTGATTAGACATGCAATCAAGCATAGGAATGAAACTGTGATAACTAATAGCAGAACAATCAGTTTGCTCTGGGTTCTCTTAGCTTCATGTATACTCTCTTTCCAATTCGTTTGATCTAATAACTCTTTTTTTTTTATGAAATAATTGTTACGTTTGATCTAATAACTCTTCAGATAGTCAAACAAATTATTATTTGACAAGGCTTCTTTTATCATTTGCAACTCCAAGATGGATAGTTGATAATATCTTATTGTTTAGTTGCCAGATCTATAACACTAACTTACTGATAATTGAGAATCCAATCTACTTCACTACCTTGCTCATAACAAACATATAGTATAAACTAGGCTACTATACATTGGGAACAACCATTCTGGAATCTGGACATGGAAGCAGAGGCAGGTGGCAAGGGGGGTGAAGACAATGCCTTACTACTAAATTGTTTTTGAGACGTTAAAATAACACATGGGCATACAAAGGCTCATAGGTACTATTTGGCTGCAGGAGAAGGGAAACGAGTAAGGCAAAGGGACAACACTCCAGGAAGTACCTCATTACCAAATAAGTCCTACAAGAGTTGCAATCACCCACACGCGTGAACATTGTCTTTTTACTTCACTTTTCTGAGATAATACATTTTCCTCCTCCCAAAATTTGTTGACTAGTTGGGCTTTAGTAATTTTGGAGCAGAGTGGAACTATAAGGAGCACAGTGGCAGCTCAACTCATCTTAGCTCATTCAATAGGTACTTAGGGTTCCTAATTTTACTTTTCTTTTATTTTTTTTCTTTGATATTCTTGAAAAGCAAATTCCTCCTTTTTGTTAATGAAGGAAAATGATTCCTCGTTACTGTCTTTCCATCTCATTCCATATAAACCACGTACCAAATGAAATATTCTATTTTTTTTATGTGTATAAGCCAGCCACATTACATGCCAATTTTTTATGAAGATCAAATGAAATGTTGCAATTAAAAAGTTCTTCCTCTTCAATGGATGCCAAATAATTGTGTTTTGGGGCAATATCATAGAATAAAATGCATTCCAGAGTTCAACAACTTAAGGTTAAAATCCATAGACAAATAAATAACCATCCCCAACTAGCAACTTGTAAAATATAGCTAAATTTGCTTCAAATTGATGCCCTGAATGCACGGCAGAGCGCAATTACACGGAAGGCAAAACATAATCCCAATCCAGGAAAAACTCCACCAACCATTCAAAACAAACTACAGACATGATGACCACTTCATGACATTTTGAAATTAAAATTACTTCCAGGTTCAATACCTCCTTGTAAATATAAATGCAGGAGCAGCAAACAACCACACTGAAAAATTTCATTTAGCAAGCTCTAATTTCAGTGCAATAATAAGAGCAAGTATTAACTGTTATTGAAGCAAGTTCGTATTATTCTAAAGAAACTTGGACACTAATAGTACTTCCGGTGAGTTCTCTTAGATGTTTTTTCCCCTTATACCTTTCAATACATATCATTATCAGCCAACCAATATTTGTTTATTTCATAATCAGGGACAGGTTCAATCCAAAGACCGTAACTTTCAAAACAGCAGAATCGAAATTTAGGCATTTGTATACCATTTCACAAACTAGGAGAACAAGCTCGGAACAATACCTGTAAAAATACATCTAACATACACCAACAACACGTATAGCTCTTAATACAGTTAATCAAACAGCTGAACTTACATCATGGCCATTGAGATCTGCTTAAGATCATTTTCCATATTCCTCATGTTAGCAAGGGATTGAGCACTGAATATTATAGCAAGCCACGAGCAGACCTTGTACTACAAAACAGATCATCAGAGTTAATAATGTTTAAGCATACAACTATGTAAATGAACATTCAACCTAAAAAAGTCCACCCATGCACATTAAATCTAGAGTTAATGGTCAAAAACATACCTGAATTATCACTTCGCGAGTTTCATACCCCAACTATCCATTGTTTCATTTACCTACCTAAACTATCGCTCTCTTTGTATTAAAACACACCTCGATGCTGCTTTGGCCAAATATTTGTTCCCAATCCACCACAGGTGCATGGTTGGCCAACTCTCATAGAGGTTTGGCCAATTTAGAGTTAGTATTTGAATCTAATTTTATAGATACAAAACCTAAAATATAACTATGTAAATGAACACTCAACGTAAAAAAGTCTACTTATGTACATTAAATCTAGAGTTAATGGTTAAAAACACACCTGAACTAACACTTTTTCGCGAGTTCCGTACCTCAACTATCTATTGTTCCCTTTACCTGCCTAAACTATCAATCCCTTTGTATTGAAACGCACCTCTACGCTGAGTTGGCCTCATTTTCCCCATAAATTTAGCTAGGGCTTGGCCATAGATTTTGGATCAGATTTTGAAAATTTATCTTCAAAAGATTTTCAAGTTCCAAAAACTGGCTCAGACCATTTTTTGGGAGAAAACTCACATAACTTCAAAAAAAAAAAAAAAAAAAAAAAAAATCAAGTAAAATGCACATCCAAACACAACTTCAAAAACTCAAATTTTCAAGTTCAAAATCTATGGCTAAACAGGAGCTTATAAATGCAGGATTCTCTTCTGGATCTGGATGGAGAATTTAGAGATTGTATTCAAACCTAATTTTATAGATAAGAAGCCTAAGATATAACTAGACAAGGACAAAATTCATCAAGTATAGGTAAAAACTCAAAATATGGGCAAAACCGGGAAAGAAACACAAAATATGGGCTAGGTGGGGTAAATATTTGTGTAATTTTGGCAAAAGTAGATAAGTCCATGATTTTCCTCTGGTTCTGGAATGGAGAGTTTAGATCAGGTATTCGAATCTAATTTCATCGATAAGAAACCTAAACTATAACTAAACATCGCGTAAATGTACTAAGTTATACGTGTAAATGTACGTACTCTAAACATGGCACCAAAGACACCGAAAATGACGGCGATGAAACCGGAATAATCAATAGGAAGATCTTGTGGAGCTACCGGCGGTTGCTTATACGGCTTCGCCGTTGACGGTTGACGTGGATCGTTCGTTTGTTGTGACGACATGCCTTTTGATGCACTTTAGTTTCCGCTCCGATTCTGATTTTGGACCGGCTTTAGAAATAGTTTCTGAATGAACCCCGGGAAATGAAGAGGTGCACTGACTAAAACCGCATTAAATTTATTCATTAAATTAAAAATATGTAAAAGGTAAATTTGAAAAAAAAAATATCTTCCTGATAGCTCAGTTATTTTAAATTAACTTTTAGAGATTAAATCCTCAATTATTTTAGATCGAAGGAAATATCTTCTTTGGCCATAATTTTTTCTAATATCCATTTGAATTATGAACTATTGAACATATTTTACTTTTTTATATTTTATTTTTAATATATAAATTTTATTTCGAAAAAATTGAAGATACTCCAAACCAAGCCAAACCGATTGAAATTGAGGGAGTGCTATTTAACGAAGATGAGGGAAAATGAATAGGACGTAAGTTATTTTTCGAGAAAAGGATAAAAATGTCCCTTAACTATGATAGTAGGTTCAAAATAGTCCCTTAACTATGCACTTAACGGTTTTAGTCCTTTAAGTTTGTTACAAGTTAACAAAAATGGTCCCTTAACTATGAGAGTAGGTTCAAAATAGTCCCTTAACTATGCACTTAACGGTTTTGGTCCTTTAAGTTTGCCATAAGTTGACAAAATGGTCCCTTAACTATGAGGGTTGGTTAAAAATAGTCCCTTAAGTATGCACTTAACGGTTTGATAATGTCAGAAAATGATGTCTCGAAACACAAAGACCGACGGACTCTATCGATTAAAACTGAGGGAATCCATCGACTAAATAAAATACACTAGACTTTAAAAATAAATTAGAAATAGCAGAAACTAAAAAAGTTGTCACTACAAAAAACAAGCGAAAAAAATGATGGACGGAAACCGATGGATAAAATCGAGGGGCACTATTTTTTTTTTAATTTTTATTGTTTTTTACGAAAACCAACGGAAGTCCATCGGTTATTTTTGAGGAAAAATGCGCAGAAGTCCATCCTATAACCGACTAACGTCCGTCGGTTTTGTCCCGAGTTATTTGACCGATCTAGAGTTCTCATTAATTTTTTTCTTTTTTTCATAGTTCTCGTCAAATCTAACAAACAGAGTTTGATGAATATTTTGTCGAGACTAAAACTGTCAACTTATGACAAACTTAAAGGACCAAAACCGTTAAGTGCATAGTTAAGGGACTATTTTGAACCTACTCTCATAGTTAAGGGACCATTTTTGTTAACTTGTAACAAACTTAAAGGACTAAAACCGTTAAGTGCATAGTTAAGAAACTATTTTGAACCTACTATCATAGTTAAGGGACCATTTTTGTCCTTTTCTCGTTATTTTTCATACAACTTTTCCAACTTTTACTATATATCACTTGCTCCAACTAAAATTTTTTCTGTTTCAATTTATGTGAATTCATTTTCTTATTAGTTCGTGCCAAAAAGAATGACCTCTTTCTATATTTGAAAAAAATTTACTTTTATGCAATGATTTATAGCCACACAAAATATATGTGACTCAGTTTACACCACAAATTTAAAAGTTTTTTTTACTTTTTTAAACTGCGTGTCCACTCAAATGGGTTAAAACGGATGAAGCATTAAGTATTATTTTTAATTTATAATACGTAAAAAAATTATTAATACTGTCAAATTTTCTAATGTTATTAATCAATTTTACTAAATATATACATTTTCAAAGACTAGGTTAAATGACCATCCACAACTGGGAACAGGCGACGCACAGATTTGTGATGAAAGAGAAGTGGGTTGGGTGACTCAATGTAACAGATGAGGGTATTAGACTAAAAGTGCTCAACTTTTGCAAACTTAGAGGAGAAATAGTGCTCAAGGTTATATTTGGAGGATAAAATTAGACCTAACCTAAAAGATAAGGGATAATTTTGGCCAAAAACTTCGTCATTGTTCGTTTTTTTTCAGCAACTAGCCGTCAGTAGTAATAACAATGGAGTCCAAAGTCCTCCCAGTTACTCCGTCACCGACGCCGTCAATTGCTGGCGGCGAGGGGAACTTTCAAAGTCCGGCTTCAAAATCACCGGCGCCGGCAACCACGCCGTTATCGGCTCAAGAAATACGGCGATGGAGACCGGCGGCGCAACGAAACCTGAGAAACCAGTGGTCGAAATTGGCTTCCCTAAGGACTCAATGGCTTGACTTATCATCTACTGCTCGATTTTACGCTACCTCAGTAGTAAATTCCTATCTCTCCCAAAGGTAACAACACTTCAAACAAATGTTTAAGTAGGCGTTTCGCGTTTGGCCATAGAAACCAAATATTTTTCACTTTATTTGGAATTTTTCAAGTTGGAGTTGTGTTTGGTTATACTTTTGACAAAGAATATTTAGTTGTTTGAATGTAAAAAGTGAAAACAGGGTTTTAGGTGTTTTTCAAATTTGCTGATTTTCGAATTGTATTTAGAATTTTCATGGCCAACAGCTGATATTCAAATAGAGTGAAAAAAAGATTTCAGTAAAAAAGTGAATAATTCTCATTGCCAAACGGGTCCGAATAGGTAAATAACATTACATAAATGATTCTATAAATCACAATTGTTATAGTTAAAATATTTCTTAAATGTGCAAAAATGTTGTTAAAAAAAGGGTCTTGACTGTCCAAATAGTAATAGTGGCATGCGTTTTTAGGACGGAATAGTATTGAAGAGAAAATGTGAATTTGTGTTGTGATCATTGTGATTTCTTTTATGAAATTTGACCTTGGGCCTAACTCAGGTGATTACAAAACTCATAACCTCAACTAATGTAGGATCTAACAATTTCTAATGTTGAATTATATGTGATTCTGAATGTCCTCTATTGGAGATTTGGTGCAGGTATATGGATGCAATGGAGTTGGGTATTTTGAAAGAGATGCCTGATATACGTAAAAAAGCATGTAGAAAATTGTTCAAGCAGCAGGTGATTACAGTAATTTCCCTTTTGCCCGTTTGTTTTTTTGGCTTCAATTTGTGCTGTCCCAGAAGCTAGCTATTTGCACTCTCCATAAAGCCTCAATGTACCGAGAGTATATCAGCACCTTCCAACTGATAAATTTCTAAACGATTTTTGTTGCTAAATTTATGTTGTTTGGTTGCTTGTCATGTGGAGCATCCTAAATCTTGTTTCTGATTGTCCTTATAAAAAGAGAATAAAATATCTTGTTTGTGATTGTTCCACTGTGTTTTGAACCGTGCATAGCTCAGGGATTTCTCGGTTCTCAAGAAAAATCTTGTCTGTGATTGTCGTCCTATAAAGGAAATAGAAAGGGCCTTGTGAATGTAAGTTACTCAGTAGACTTTAGTCTCAAAAAAAGTATATTTCAGATTATGCTGGAAATATTTTCTGATTGCACCTCAGAGGGTTTCCTCATTATTTAATTAGTCAAGTGTGATCGGAAAGGAGTAAAAGTAGAATGGCGAGCCCGTCTCTGTTTAATTACAAAATCAAACAGCACTCTGAATAACTTCTCACAGCTGTCTTCATTTTTCAGGAGACTAATAGGAGTAAGCTCTTGTCATCTTACAAAGATATGGTATGCACACTACAAATTTGCAGATTCGCTTCATAAATGTGTCTATGATTCGTTTGCTACTTTGAGTAAAGTTGGTAAACAATTTTTTTTATCAAAGATGAATTTTCTGCTGTGTTCTTTTCTGCTTATCAGGACCTGAATATCATTTTATGTTATTAAGACATCTGAACCTGTCTGTATCTCCCTCTATCATGCTTAACATCTTCTTTATTAGTTCAGGCTTCTTAAATGTTCCATAACTGTGTTATTTTTAAATGCGCCCTATTTTGTTCAACCCTCTCCTATGTTCAGAAGGGGAACATCCCTAAATAAAGTAGAGGAACAAATAGATATGTATCCGTCAACAGTTTGAATGACTAAATAAAAAATACAGGAATAGATAGTTATATGTGCCTCCTCTACAGTTTGAATCACTAATTAGGCACAATGTTACTTTTATAATCCCACGTATTTGGAAGGCCAGTGGTTGTGTTATGTATTTCTAGGTGAACAACGTAGCTGTTGTTTAGTTTAGATCCTGGCTCAAGTTCCTTTGATGCTAATTGTAGTAAAAGCAACAAACGTACATCTCTTCTGGTCTTTTGAAGTTTTTATCTGCATGTGCCTTCCATGCTTATCTGTTCTTGTTTGACATCCAGAACTGCAATTATGTCATACTTAGAACGTCCGACGTCCTTGAGGTCACACTCTCAAAACCTATAGTTGTATGACTTTATCCATTACTTAACCTTATCTGACCAAAAAAACTAATTATTTTACTAATTTGACAAAATTATATAAGTGAATTTTTGTAGGCTCAAAAAGCTTTGACTAATAAGAAAAAATATTTACTGTCTAAGAGTATATGTATAGCTAGGTGTCAGTGTATAAGTTGATGTGGCAAAAGGCTTGGTTGCTTGGGAAGCTGGTTCTATACATTTAGTCAAGGGTGCAAAATCAAGTCTGAATCAGGACATATATACATAGGTCTTAGTTGTTTGCGTGATGTCATTCACTCATTGACAAAACCAATTCACTAGTAATTTACTTCTCTCCTAGACTAGGTTCTTGTATTCTCCTTCTATCACCTCTTGCTTAGGCAGGACCTTATTCCGTACATGTCTGTATTGAAGCTATGACCTTTTAGGAGACAGGGATACTGGACGCGGCATTTTACTTTCTTGGTTCAAGTGACTTCTATGGAATTACCATGACCTTTTATTGCCTGACTATTTAGCTGTCTACAGGTGGCTGTTGTAACTCAGATGGTCAATATTTCGAAATCTATGAGGTGTTATCTCAAAGGAACAACTGGCACTCCACTTACTGAGTTTTCTTGCTTCCCTGGAAATCAGAATGATGCTGGTGATTGTGATGGGATTCCTGTTTTCACCTTTTGGTCAATCTTTGATTTCGGTATGCTTTTCCTTTTCAAGTTTCTGACTATCCCCACTAGTGGAATGTTTTGTTAAAAGGTTATCATATGCTAATTCATACTGTGAGTATGACTATTCAATTTATTATCTGCTTAGTTAGTAGTACAAGGTTATCACAGAGCTTTCAATAAAACTTTTGCTCCAGTATACTACAACTGATTTAATGAAAATAAGGACGTGTACTGGGACAAGAGAGGATTGGTCAAGTGGAAAGCACCCTGCGCTCCAATATTGAGGTTGGGGGTCCAACCGTTCAAGTCACCAAGAGAGCGAAGTGGGGAAGGGCCAGTATTACTCCTGGGAGGGTTGTTTGGGGACGGTAGACGTAGGTTAAAATATCCCCAGAGAAGAGGGGGGGGGGAGGAGGGGGGGGGGATCCTCTGCTGGCTGTACATTTTTCTGTAATGTACACATGCTACTCCATCTAATAACTGCCTACAACTTTGAACTAATGCAACAGAGATGCCTAGCTTTGGGATGATTAACGGAGGATTGGCTGGATGCCTTATGGATATTGTTTAGAGAAATATGACCTAGTTAGTGATAGAGTGACAATGATTTCATTTAGACGATGCAACAATCAATTTTAATTGTATTGCTTGGTTAACTAAATAAATATTGCTTCATGAGAGGCAAATCTACATAGACTTGAGCTTTCACGATCGGATACATGATTTATGTCACATTAAACTAAAAGGAGTTCAACATTGGGTTTCTATTTTTCTGACACCGATAAATAACTACTCTTTTTATCTACGTATTTAAAAAATTACAATTTTTCCTCTCTAATGACTTCAGAGAAACTAGCAGAGGAGCTGCTCCAGATGTTTGTGTCAGAAACAAATATAAAGGTGCTTTTCTCATCTTATCAGCCACAGTGGGGCATTTTTCACCTTATTGGTACAAAGCTTCTATCCATTTGTATTGCCTTCTTGAAAGTTGAGTGAATTGCAGCGGTTGCTAGTGATGGAAATATGCTCCATTGGTTCCGAGGATTTTTCACAAGTCGACAGGCTGAAATGGAGTGATGAGTTCTATGTGGGAGAGTTTGATGATCTACGCATATGTAATTCAAACTCAAATGAGGTTCTTAAGCAACTCGTGCCCAGGGTAGAGAACTGCAATTCTCAGTCTACCACTATGCAATCAAGTAGCCAATTGGAGAGGAACGTTCTCCAGGTATTGTGTCACCTGTTGTATATGAAGTTATACTTTTAGGAATAGATTTGTGTGCCTACTCCTATTTGTGTCTGTAGCTGTTAGAATTATTGCAGACTGAGTTACATCCCTAGTGCTTCAAAAGACCCCAGGCTTGATGGTGAGATATGTCATTGTTACTTTGGGAGAAACCCCTCAACCAGCACATTGAGTAGCATATCTTAGTTATGATTGAACCTGGACCAACTTTAGTGCTACTTTTAGCACTCAATCTTGTACAGATGCATAATATATAAATAAAATTCACGCTTTTTTAACCCAAAAAGGAGCAATATATCATAATTGCTCTAATGGTAGTGGTGTTTCCACATCCTTTTTATGTCTGTACTGATCAAATATTTGAATTGTAGGTTTACTTAACAACCTGGCTTGCAGAAGTCAATGTTGATGGATTCAGGTAAAGTGATTCTGTGGGACTTTAGAATTTATCAATCTTTGATACTGAATCAACTTCTGCATTTCTTGGCTTCTATTGATATTGGAGTCAACAAGTCATATAATGTATCGCTTTGTCTTGAATGAGTTTTTTATTCTTGTAAATCATTTTATAACTGTGTGTTTCCCTTGACAGGATAGGTGAATTATTTGCTATGGTAAGTGAGGAGATGCATGTTACCATATCATGAAGCCTCAACTACATAGGTAAAAAAAATGTATTACATTCTAATGTTGCAGAATTCCAAGATTGGAACTTGAAGAACGCATTGGACTTGGGCATTCTTTGGGCTCATCTGTGTGCCTGAAGAAGCATTGAGCTGATCTTCAAGCTTCTAAGATTTTTATCTTCAAACTTCTTCAAAGAAATAATGCTTATGAATCTGTTGGACCTGAATAGAGGGGAATGGATACAAGGATGCACATCGATAACCCAACTAAACTGAGGTTGAGGCATATATACGTAGGATATATACACACATATATTGTTGATGGATCTAGTCGCCAATGGGGTTGATAAGAGTTTGAGAAGATATAAAAACCGACTTAAGCCGGGATTTAGATTGTGAAGTTGTCCAGGAGGAATAATCCAACTTACAAACAAACCAGACTACTGCTGTTTTCCGGGCAATAAATGCTAGTGTCAGTCAATACCGCAATAATGGCTGCTAAAGCTGTCTTTGTTTGTAAAAGCAACCAGCGGATGAAGTGCCAACATCAACATCAATAAATTTAGTAATATGAAAGTGCAGAGGCTCGGTGCTAGGAAGAACCACTGTGACTGACAATTCTCTAACTCCATTTTCTTTTTCTTTCCCCTGATTTTACCATTTGCATAAAAATTGATATTAACATCAGAAGAAGCTTTAGACAGGTGATCTTAATTTCACAAAGCGATGCTTTGTATGTGGTTACAGTCTTTTGAAGATGGATCTCATGAAAGACTTCGTCTCCCACTGGGCTAATATATCCAGCAATATATAGAAAGTCATTGAAGATAAAAAAAAAAAAAATCTGATTCTATCAAAATTCTGATTCTACACTCAAACCTCTCTATAATTGTCATTCGTTATAATAGCATTTCACTATAGCGGCTTGATTTTCTTCGGAGCCGATTTTTCATGTTATATTTTACTTCTCTATAATAGCATTTTACCTATAACAGCAATGACATTCATTACAGCGGTACACTCTTTATAAAATTACCTCTTTATAACAGTCATACTAAAATATTGTGCAATAAATTTTGTAAGAAATATACAATGTAGAGAAATAAAATATTAAAATATTTATGGTTATCATCATTAATGTCATGCACATAGTAAATTTCAAGTACGAAGAGTCAATTGTTAAGTTCTTAGACAGCTATTGAATTCCTTTTTGCTGAACGTTTGGACAAAATTCTTCATCAATTCAAGCGTTATATTATCACTAAGAGACTGCAATTTGTGAAACAATCTATAATTGTAGAATTCTTACGTCAAACATGAAATATTTAAATTCTCAATTAGTTTTAAATGCATATGTTTCTTGGATTTTAATTCTTTATCGGTATGGTACAACTAGTTATAGATTTATTAGTAATTAATTAGTCTTTTTAATTTTTAATTAATGAGATATGAAAATCAATTGCAATTTTAAAATTAAAAAATATATTATTTTCGTTTATAACATAAAAAGTACAGAAAATTAGTTGTTTGAGTACTTTTGTTTATAACAGTTAAATGAGATCTAAACATCAAATGTCAATATGCATGCATAACAGCACCTTATTATAGCAGCCGTGAAACTTTCAGACAAACGCTGCCATTGTAGAGAGGGTTGACCGTATAATGTGGGCTTTGAAGATAAAGTTAATAGAAATAACATCAAAAAGTATTGGAAGCAGTAAGTTATGGAACTGCAGTTCTTCCAGCAGAAAGTCGAGTAGAACTGCTCAAGTCAAAATAAGGCTTCAATACACAACAAAAATGAGTTTTACAGAGATGCAAATTTCTTGATTTCATGCATAAAAAATTTTAACTCATAGGTGATTTTTTTTCAAATGTTTGGGCATTGACAAATGGCCATAGACTAATTTAAAGAAATTTGAATAATGTTGCTTACGATATGAATTGCACAAACGTATTTGAAAAAATTCATTGTCACTTAATCTGTATTACTCTTGCTTTAACTCGTCTATGGGTTCTTTTACACATGATAAGACGCATGCAATTCTTAAAAAAAGGGTATATTATCAGCCTATGATAAAGTAGATTAAACAGTACATTGCCCGGCATCTCCTATGTCATTCCATTGGGCTTTGATTGCTTAGTAACACCCTCATTCTGGGCATTCATGTATTTTTTGGTTACATTGTATAACTTAGACTTAATCTCTTTGTAGTTTCTATGCGCATTTCCACATTCTCTAACTAAGCAAGCAGATCAACAGCTCAAACATTTGATGAACCAACTAACCAAAGCTTCTTCCCAATCCGAGTATCAACCTCTTTACTGGGCCGTCAACGCTATGCTGAAGGAAAGTTACTATTGAAGAAACACATCTCAAACCAAGCAGCTGTTTGCTCATTCCAAACAAGACAAAACAACACTGACGAGAACATATGGCCTTCTGAGAAAGGTTACGAGGCACTTATCTCTTTTGTTTCCTAGAATGTTGTTGGGTGGCAAGAGGAAGGAGGGTACGAGATAGAGCCCTCCGAGAATAAGGTATGTTTCTACAGAATAACCGGAGAACATATAAACATTTTAGACTATAAGAAGTACCAAAACAAGTTATAAACATCTGGCCAGCAGTTGCACATTAAAAACCATACAAGGCAAAGTACAGGCATGAGCTAAACCTCTGTACAAAGGGATAATTAAATATCAAACCATTCGAAAAGCACCTTTTTCATCTAAACTATGTTCTGAACAAGCTAGGCTTGGCCTGTTTCCAGCTGTTAACTCTAAAAACTACAAATGGTTGAGGGATCCATCAGGAGAAAGTTTAACCTTCATCAAAAAATAAAAAATAAGGAGAGGCATCAACAGAATAAATTATGAGCCTAGGCATCATGATGCCAATACAAATACCCTGGACCTGCCTAAAGCAATTATAGCAACTTTCACAATTCTGCAAGGAGAGGTTTGACCAACTACATATCAACAGCTTAGAAGCACAGGGTTCGTATTCTCCCCACTTATGGCAAAAAATGACGGGGCACCCTAGTCTCTCCCCCCTCCCCCCTTGACTAACTTTGAAGAGATGTACATGAAATGAATTATATTTTCTTGATAATGACATAAATGACCTACATGCAAAAGATTGGACAGCCTCCGTTGCATCTGAGGTGACAGCTGGGTCTGTTCAGCAATACTGATTGTGTGGTTCTATTTTCTTCTTGCTAGCACTAGTACATGACTAGGACAAAATTTCTACCGGAAATTGAGGTAATTGATGACAGAGCACAGGGAAAATTCAACTCATTTGTGATCATAGAGAAAGACAGTGCACCCCACTGGGGAGATTTTTTGGCATTGGAAGCGCAGTGACGTATCTCTGAGGAATACCATCAGATTGTCCCCGACCAAGAAACTTCGCATACCGATTGATAACAGCAAACTTCTCTTGGTCTTGCCCTTCCACCATCACGTCTAATACTGATGCTCTCTTGTCCAGTCTGATCAGAGGAACAACAAATTAGAAAACAAACAGAGCTAATCATGCAGAATTAACATAACTTTTTTCAGATAGAAACTGAAATTAGTAAAGCAGACAAAATTGTATAACATTAACAGAAAAACAAAGCATCGAAAGATAGAATGAATTGCTAAGAACTAATAGCAAGTCAAATGACAGTAGACGTTAAAGATTTCAGAAGGGTGGATTTCCTAATAAGAAGTCCATTTGTATACGTAACCAACCAATAAGTGCAGTTAGCACTTTGCTCTCATTTTCTAATGGAGTAGGAAATCATGATTATAGACCTACCACCAGCTTTATATGTTTTAAGATGTGCTAGATCAGAAAGCAAAAAGCCATCGCAGTACAAAGTACACCCTTGAATTTCTGAAATTGTTCATTGGAAATCTGAGATTGCAAATCCATCGTTAAAATTTAGCATTACATGTAGTTTCTACATAATTAGCAAATCGACCTTTATTTAGCAATTACATGTAGCTCCTAATATACTTACTAGCGAGCCAAAGACAGAAGTCAACAGAAATGACAAATAACTTGTAAAAAGAGACGTGATTCAAGATTATATTCTAGAATGGAAGGAGAAGAAATATCAGCAGGACGGAAATGTCTAAAGCAACAGAAGAGCTCATGAGCTCTATAAATTGAGGAAATGTGATTACCTCCCTATAACAAGAAACTCTCTTAATAGTGATATTGACAGCAGAAACTCAAACCTATTGACAACGTCATGGCAAGAGACTCCAATTTCCTTCAAGAGGAATTTTTTTTACCTCCGACAAATTTTTCCCCTACCACCACCAATAGTCCCTAAAACAAAAATGATGGGAGGTTCTCTGGAGCCTACGAATAATATTAAATAAACGCATCTGCTATAGCCGTGCAGAGTAAACAATTGTCAGGAAAAACATTACTACTGGAGCAAAATATAGAAACCGAAAATGAAACATCAAGCATTACCTCAAAAAGTCACTTTCTAATCTCCTCGCTCTTCCCATTAACTCTTCTACAGCTTTGGCAAAATAATGTTTATTAATCCTCTGCGATGTATTGCACTTTTCAGGAAGTCTACAAAGTGCATTAGAATATCATTAGGATCAGAAGAACAATGTTATAGACATGATTGAATAGTCTCATGCAACTAGAGAACTCACTCTTCTTTGTCATCACGAGGCATATTCAGATCACCACTTGAGCAACAGACCGTGCTGCATGCATCCCCCAATGCCGATCTAGAGATGGAGTAAGCCACACTCTCATACGCCGAATTAGCTTCTGCAGAAAGAATTGCTGCAGGTGGAGGGGGGAGTAGTTGCTGCATAAGCTGAGTGGTCAATATAGCCCGTCGTTTGGCTTTAACCCGTGGTGCCCCTTCCTCATTAAAATCAATGCCTTCTTTAACCTGACAATAGAAAAATACGGGCTGTTAGAAATGTAAGGCAACCAAATTTTGAAAGCGAGGGGATTATAGTAGTCACTTCATTATACCTTTTCGGTAAGCCTATTAGCAGCTCTAGCCCACGCTTTTTCTGCCAGGCTGCAAAGCGAAAGTTAAAACACATCAGCATGAAGCTGGAACTAATAGAGCAACCAAAATGAAGACAACAACGGACTACAAGGAGGTATTGAGAAGCAGCTAAGTAGCATGAAAGCAAGAGGATTTATTAAAGAAGTTGTTATGCATAATACGAACCTGATTGTATGACTGCTCCGTGAATCCACTGAAACTTCTTTATGCCAAGGAGTATGTTCAGATGTAGCACGTTTCCGCTTCATGGGTTTCAAAATTAGGTGCTGATGACCAACATTCACTGGAAATGTCGGGGAAGAAAAGTGCTCAATTGCAGCAGAGCTGGGGACAGAATTTGGCCCAAGATTCCCAATTGGACTTCTATCAGAAGTTGCAGGTATTACTTGCAGCATAGGACTACGTGCATGCAAACTACTGGAAGACTTCCCAATAGTGAAAGGTTGTTCCGCTGTCTTCATTGCAGCAGCTCTACGCGCATCATACATATGTAACATTTGCCCGTTTTTTAAGGTTCTGCACTGATTAAACCAGGAAGGCTCCAACTGAGGACCATTTTGAGTTTGTTCGAGCTTAACAGAATTGGTATTATTGCTGCGACCGCTGCTCTGAGAATCATCCTGACGAAGTGCAAGTACATCCTGAGGAGTCATTTTCCTTCCTTGTTGAGATGAAATGCTTCTTTGCAAATCCTCTGGCCCAGAGAATCCTAACATTCCAGTGTCCCCAGGAGGAACTTGAGGAGCACCTGCACTGCTCTCTGCTCCTTTCATTCTTTTGAAGGCCCTATTACTTGGATCGATCTCCACATGTTTGATGGCCTGCATTTGGTTTAATAGGGAATAGTTCTGATTTGAAAGGTTGTTAGGCTTCAAAGATCGGCCAAAGGCTTCAATATCTCTCTGCACAGAAGCAGAATTCGCAGGAGATCCTCCCAAGGTATGCTTGACAATAGGTTCTCTACCCTGTGAATCAGTCATCTTCTGGATGAGGTCAACATTTAGTGGTATTTGCTGAGAAGGGGTTTCCTTTACTCGCTGTTCTTCCCCTTCAGAAGAAACCAAGGAATTCACTGAGCTTGTACTCATCTGGGATGCGAAATTCCCTCCTCTATTAGAGTATTGATCGATTTGCCTCTCTGGAGCAGATAATGATGACTCCACAATATTCAATTGATGTGATTGGGAAATATGGGAAGGATCCTTGCCATACTGAGCACCAAAAGGTTGCTTTGGTGGTGGAAAAGTAGCCCACATACTGGAGGACGTTTTTGAAGACATACCCTGCTGACCGATGCCAGACGCTAATGCCTGAGAAACTGACACAGGCTCTTGGGATGAAACTTGATTGGTAAAGATACTTTCCACTGTACCATTGGTGTTACTTAATTGAGACCTGCCTGCGGCGAGGATAGGCTTATTTTGTGTATCAGCCCCATCCGGCAAGGCCTCCACAGATTGACCATTTGCCGATCCTCTGCACGAGTCGCCTTTCTCTGTACGACAGGAAGCATGTTTATCAAATGATACACTCATGGACTGGTTTGTTGAGACTTGTGCAGTAGTCCTAGCCACACTTGGAATTTTAAGCTGACCTCCCATATAGGGAAAACCAGAATGAGAATCAAATGCTGGAGAAGTTACATTGTTGGTACTTCCTGGAATACCAAATCTATTATTCTTCAATCCTTCCTGGGCTAGATCAGAAGGTGAAAGTACGGATTGAGCCTGATGAGGGGGGCGCATCGGTCCTTGATTCTTCTCACCAGTTTCAACAGCAGCATGACTTGAATGTGAATAACTAACTGCTTGGATAGGGCTCTGAGATGTCAAAGAATGGGTTCGGACTGGTGCAAGTCGGGATGGAGGGCCAAGTTGTAGACCAAAGCCTTGAGAAGCAGCAGACTGACTTCTCAGGTGATGACCAACAGACTCATCAGAATCCTCTGCTTCAGGCATCTCAGATGATGTTTTGATTTCAGAATTACCGAACTGTGCCACGGAACCACACTCTCTCGACTGGTCCACCTTCTGAATAAGCTGTAGCATGTTTCGACTGCAAGAACGGAAACAGTCTAAATATTGAAGCCAAGAAAAAAAAAAAAGAAAAAAAAAAGGCATCAGAAAGTAGTTTATACAGCTCAACTTGACAGTCAACAAGGTTTTAAGATACATGGGAAAGATATGTACAAAAGAACATCTAAAGTAGAGGATCTATTAAAATTTGTACCCATGACCACTGCTAATAAGTTCCGAGGATCAGGAAATTAACTACCTAGATTCCGCAACTTTATTAGGTGAATGTAAGTCAAGAGATCTGTTGAAGAGCCCAGGAGTATTAGATACACCACCAGGAAACCTGCTTTGACAATACACCTCACTGGAGCCTATGCCATCCATCAAAACATTAGACAACTGCCCCTGTAGATCAAAGAACATTCACCACTTATTGTTGTTCAAGGATATATAAACTGAAGGCTCTTCAAAAGTATACTACATTAAGCACATATATCACCTTTTCCAGTTCGGTCTGACCATGAGAAACCTGATCAAAAACTTTTGATTGGCCATGCTGGGGATTGTGCTGCACTATAGACTGAGAATGAGTAGATTGTTTCATGCTACGAGGATCAGCATCCTCATCCAAGTTTCCCAGGGGATGATACTGAAACTTCGGAGGCCAAGAATTTTTCTGACCACCCTGATCAGACAACTTCTGCTTCCCCATGAGAAGACACCTTGAATCACTGGCATCTGATAATGCATTTTCCCTAACCCCACCAGCAGAAGAATGAGGATGTAAGTTAGAGTGATGGCTGTCGTTTAAATTATCCTTCTTATCACTGTTCTCCATCTCATGCATTCTAAACTCTTTTGTTGGTGACGAGTGCAAAACCTGGTTGTCTTTCATAACATGATGCTGTAAAAAACCCAAACCTTCACTTACATTAGATTTAATCAAATCAGCCTTCTTCCAGTAATTAGATTGATTATTTTGAAAAGACCAGCTGGTTTCTTCACCACCCTTCATTGTACTTGAGCTTGGAATTGTGGCAGAGTGATACGAGCTAAAAACCTCTGAATTCCCCTGCGGACTAGCCATAGATGATCCCACATGCTCCATATCCACTGCAGAATCACGGCGTGGACTAGATTTCAATGCCACACCACCAAAAAAGACTTCGTCTTCAAGGAATTTCTTCTGATTGTTGTCCTGCAAACGTTTTGATGAGTTCTCACTCAAAATACTTAAAGCTGCATCTCCAGAGGGTACTGCTGACCCAAGAACACCCCAACTAGCTGGCTTCATCCATAGTTGTCTAGCTCCACCAAGCTCAGGTGTCAAAGTACCCCTTCTTGAAATCATTTCTGTGTCAAGAGGATGTGAAGTATTGCTAAATATCTGGCTTGCTTCAGCAACTGACATCTGCAGTGGACCGAAATCTGACCACTTGCTTCCTCCATCTGATGACTGGACAGGTCTTTGAGAATTTGCTTGCAGATTCTGACCTCGCTCATATGGAAACCTGTGCCCCTGGACGTTGTGACAGCTGTTATTCATATTGGTGCTATCAGAGGGCCGAGCAGAAAAAGAATTCAAGGATGGTGCTAGGGGCAACTTGTCTTCAGCAGAAGATGCTTTATGTTTCCCACTGTTATACATTAGATTCTGATTCCCTGAAGGAATTTCAGCACTGTGAAAATTCAAACCACTCCATTCCTCCTGCGGTCCAGCATCACTGGTTGAACTTACTGCAACAGCAGACTGCATAAGAGCACTCCAACTACCACCTTGGAGTCCTGCACTATCAAACAGATTACCACCTTCCTCGTTCCTATTAGGGCTCTTGGAAAAGGCACCCCATATATTATCATCTGAACCAAACAGAATTTTTTCTTCTGTAGGATCTAAACCAACTTCATTCTGTGGTGAAAATGCTTGAGCCGCAGCTTTCTCCTGTGAGGTCTCTGCGGGAATGGTTAGATCCAGTCTGCCACACAAATCCTGGAGAGCTGAACCTTTTTGCATATTATTTGCTTGCTGAAGGTTCTCAGCATTTATTACATTAGATAGAGCTTGACTAACAGAGTGACTAAAAAAGCTTTCACCTTGCAAACTCTGTCTATGTATGGAAGTCCCATCCTGCCCACTGACTCGATCTGACAATTCAGCACATTCATTAACCGGAAAGGAGGCACTAAAGGTTGGTATTGGCTGTACTGCAGGCTTCTCTGTTCCCACCTGTGGAAGTTGGCCCATACTTCCTCTTGAATTGGCAACAGGAATTCCATATAGAGACTGATCAATGTGTTGAGGAATCAAACCCATCAAACGTTGTGCTTGTCCATAATTGGTCGGATTGAATCCATTTGCGGATCCTTGAAGGCCTGGAGAACCACGCTGCAACCAATTTGTGTTGCCAAGCTCAGTTGCCAGTGCAAAATTTACTCCACCGGAATTTGTGGTGCCATTAATTGAAGCAGGAGAATGGTGGCCAGATGCCACCTTAGGAACGGGAGGAACCTGATTTAATAGACTTTGTGGACCAGCATCTAGTTGCGGAAGTTGCTGCTGCCTCTGAAGTTCTTGCATCTTCATGAACATGACTTGCTGTTGCAGTTGCAGTTGCTGCATTTCGTTAAGCCCCGGCTGCTGTCGTTGCAAAGATTGCAGCAAGTTTGCTTGCTGACAGTTCATTTGCTGACCACCAAAAAGATCAAAACTAACAGGACTCCCAGAAGGTTCTGACCTAACTGGTCCTCTTGCCTGCTGCTCAGGACCCGCCCCTCGCTGCAATTCAAGAAAAGATGAGCCCCCTGAGGCTAGATTACATTGATTAGAACCAGTATTCACCGCCAAAAAGCTTGATTCATCCTGCCTTGTCTGGTAATACTGATTACCATACATGTTGCCATTCACGTTTGGCTGCTGACTTCTAGAAAACTCAGCCCATGGAGTTGATTGTGCAGAATCCAAGCCACGTTGCAAATTAAGTGGATAACTGCTACGACCCCTCGTAGTATCTGCAAACAAAGGAAAGTAAGAAAATCGTCCAACAAGCTACTTGGCTACCAAATAAAGTTTAGATAACATATCAAATTACCAGAGTTCTGTAAATTGTAAGTGTTGGAACTCAGTCCACCTATCTGTCTCTGGCTTCCAACCCCCAAAATGTTACCTGGAGCTGGCAAATTCCCATCCACTACAGGGGAATGATGCTGTCCTTCTGACAAACTATCTTGTGCAAAAAAGTTGTGAACCCTATCTCTGACTTCATTGCCAGGCATAGATAATTTAAGTCCAAAACCTTTGATTGTTAACTGTTGCTAAGCAGTTACTAACATAGCAAGATATCACTAACATAGCAAGATATCAATAGACTCAGCTTATTTGCTATCTGGCTTTGCAATGTAACATTCAGAACTTAAACATAGTCACTTGGGATTAATATTCTTAGAAGCTAAGAATCAGCTGCCTCCTCGAACACCTGCAAGACATTCATCCAAGTTCAGTTAGGTGAAAGTAGAGACATATACTGTTAAGTGGCAACAGATATTACCTGAGATGACAAAGAAGGCATACAGTAATACTTGAAGATTCATACCTAGTTTGATGGAACTACTTCAAAACACAACTAGAATTTATATAAACACGGAGATATAGAGAATCCGTACAATGAATAATCAATGCCTAATACATGTTGATTATCAACGGCATTAAGCTCTCACTTTTTCCTCAGTCAATAATCACATAAGAGAGCCTGTAGTGGACCAAGTTGACATGACATAGACAAAAGAAAGACCAGCAATGGCCATAAAGAGTATGAACAAACACAATTAATAACGAGTGTTGGATAAAATCGCCAAGACATTGGGGCAATTCAAAATTGCAGACCATATTAAAGATTGGTGCACACCACACTTGTTTCCATCGGGTAAAAGGAGGGGGGATACATGCAGCTACACTGGATCTGCAAATTTTCTCAAGAATGAAAAGCATCGGAATAGCTAGTGCTTTGACTTAAGCAAGCCTTTCCTTTGACTTGCAAGACTCAAGGAGAAACTTCTGGTATAGTCTCATATTGTCCTTATGCAATCTACATTATCAGAATCAGGACATGTGCTGAATATTCATAGATTATGATCAAATTAAAAAGCTATCCCGCTAGTTAATAATTAAAATCTTATTAGTCATGCTGTTTTCTTATTTACCAAGGGCAAGTTATCTCACCAACTCAATAACATAGAACTGTATAAGTTGACCAATATACTGCATTTATTGCAGTTCTGTTTGGCATTTCAATCAGTATTCAGAATCCTCATATTACACAATATATCCTTCCTACTACATGGAACTACCACCTCATCCAAAACCCAAAAATTCATTCTGTGGCTATCCTCAACTATCATCACACCTTTGGCCCACTCATGCTTAATCTGCAAGAGTTTGAACATTACCATAGCTTGTATTCCTTGTCAACCTAAGTTATGTCCCTGTTATCCTTACCAGCAAAGATCAAGAAGAGACTGGATCAGCTAAGAAGAAACTTTCTATGGCAAGGAAACAAAGAGAAAAGAACTTTCCACCTAGTCAAATGGACCAAACTCACTCAGGCAGAAAAGATGGGAGGAGGGGGAATCAAGAACGTAAGGCAAACAACAGAAGCTTACTAACTAAATGGCTATGGAGGTTCAACCATGAAACTGAAGCGCTATGGAGGAACGTCATCCACAATAAGTATGGAGCTGACATTATGTGGTGTATCAGTAATGCAACTACTCCATATGGAGCATCCAGATGGAAAAGCATCAGAGCAATTGGTCTTCCTTTGCAGAGAATACTGGCTTTAAAGTTGTCAATGGTGAAAACTGTATTTTTGAAGTGACAATTTGATCGGTCATTGCCCTTTAAAGGACCAATTCCTTGTATAGATTGGCTACCCATCCTGATACTTCACTGGCTAGCTACAGAAAACAAGGCACTTTTTTACTGTTCTACAGAGAACAAGGCTCCTGGAATTTCACACTTCGAAGAAATCTTAATGACGGGAAGTTGGAAGAGTTGTTGCTTTACTGCTTGTCTTAGAACCACCTCAAAGCTTCAATGACAGTGAGGATATCTTAGTCCGGAAGCCACACAACCAAGGAATTTTCCCTGTAAAATCTTTCTAGAACAACTTTACTAAGTCGCCACCAAAGTCATTGGCTGTGGTCTCAAATTTGGAAAACAAAAGCTCCATTTAAAGTAGCCTACTTATCTGGGTTGGTATCCCAAAAGGCACACCTAACACATGATAATCTTCATAAAGTAGCATCTTTTTGTGCAGCAGATGCCTAATCTGTGGAGCGGAAGCAGAACTATAAACCATCTTTAGATTCATAGCCAGGTAAGATAAAAACTTCGGGACACCATACCATTACTACATTGCTGGAATAGAAGCATGAAGAGGACCAAGAAGGTATTGTGGTGGAATATGATCCCAGAATGCATATGGTGGTCTGTATGGAAAGCAAGGAACAACAAATTTTTGAAGATAAAACTAACTCAATCCGACGGTATCATGTTTAACTGTATACTTTTGTTCTCTTTTTGGTGTAGGGAGGATCCATACTTAGCCTCTTAGAATTCCCAGACCCCCACTTTGTGGGATTCAACTGGGTATGTTGTTGTTGTACCCATTAAAGGGCTCACTCCTGGATCGTTGATTCCTTTGTTGATGAAATGAATGGAATCTTGTTGAGAATAAAGAGAAGACCGGATCTTCCTATTAACAAATAAGAGACCTAAAATCCACTGACAGGGTAAACTGATAAGGAACACAAAAAAATTGACAAACATCAGTTCTCCTTCTAGAATAAAGCATTCAGATATATCAATCCGAACTAGACTACTTTCCAAACTCCTAGTCAGTTTCTAAACCTAAAAGCACGTACTGGTTATAATAACTACCAAGAATTAATTTTTATGTTGTTTACTATCCGCATGCAACAGGTTTGGATGGAAATAAAGCTTGGACCTTTGAGTCCAATGTCGAGAGAATTTATAAGTAACGGTAATCGGTCAAAACAACAAGAACTACCTCAATCCCCAACTAGTTGGGGCTTGGCTAAAGTAATCTTCAATGTCCATTTCTCTCCATTTGGGCCGGTTTGATACTGAAACTACTATAACTCCTATTTTTCTGCTTTAAGAGAGGCCTTCTAGCTTGTTTTAAAGCGTTTAACAGAGAGAGATATAGCACTCGTATGAATGGTGCTAATTCCCCTGTTCTTTTCGATATTCAACTAAATATAAAAACGGTATCAATTTCTGAGCATGAAAAGAGCACTCAATTGTAAAAAAAGCACCATTTTTTACAATTCCCAGTACCATCTGAATACAAATTACAGAGATTGAATATAAAAATCAATGACAAAATTATAATTCAAGCTGTATACTCACTGTAAATCTAAAACCCCAAATCCAAAGAAGGCAAAATAGTGTTGTACACAGAGAGACTAGGGTTCGTGATAACACAGGGAAGTTGAACAATAGACTTACGCAAATCCAGAAGCTGCACCGACTTGGAATGGATCCTTGGGTATGTGTGATTGTAGGCTTTTGAATCGCCGATAGAAATGGCAATTACTTAGAGAGAAAACAACAGTGAGAGAAGCTGAAAAGCGAGACAAATAAAGGGTATGTTTGTGTTTGGCAGGGAGGAAAATGTTTTTAATGGGAGGATTTTTTATTTTATTTTTGGAAAATTAGTAGATTTGTTAATTACTTTTTTTTTTTTTTAGTGTTCGGTAAGTAAGCGTATTGGGTGTGTTCGTCAC
Organism: Lycium barbarum; assembly: GCF_019175385.1. Taxonomy (NCBI): domain Eukaryota; kingdom Viridiplantae; phylum Streptophyta; class Magnoliopsida; order Solanales; family Solanaceae; genus Lycium; species Lycium barbarum. The sequence continues at coordinate 158,132,663 of NC_083337.1, read as the reverse complement.
GGACGAAAATATATTTTTTGTTCTTGTAATCTCATGTTCAGTTGGTTAGTGAAAAATATTTTATGAAAAATACCCACCTACTCCAACCTCACCTAACTACAACACCACCCACTTTGTGGGGTGGCGAGGGTCGGAGTTTGGTTGGGGGTGGGTTTAAATGGTGCGGTAACTGGGTGGGGGTAAGGGGTGAGTTCAAGGGTGAGAGGATGATGAAATAATTAATTAATATGCAATGTTGTTTGTGGATTTATTTTTTTATTAAGGAAATCATTTATTTTTTTAAAGAAAATACTTTTCAGAAATTTTGATCAAGCAAACATGGGAAAATTGAAAAATATTTTTCTCCATACCGAAAACATCCATTAAGAAAGTCATTTTCCTCATTTTAATAAATTTATTTTCCTAAATCAGATATTTTTCAGAAATTTTGACCAACCAAATATGAAAAAACTGAAAAATATTTCCATTCGTGCCAAACACACCCAAAGTGAGTGCGTATTTTTCAACGAACTGTGGAGCGGTGTTAGGCTCGGGTCGAGCATGAGATCCGGATCCAATTATCCAATCGAATCCCGGTCTCGGGTCGGGTAATCGAAATTTTGCCATAATAGGTAACATGTAGGTGGGGCCCATCTGCATTATTTGTTTCCTTTTCCCGAATAATCCGATTGAAAGTATCTTTCTTAAGGAATAATTCAAAGTAAATTTTGGCCTTAAATTTTCCCTCCAAAAAGAGTCTACACGTGATCCTAATTCCTAACTGATCTGGCTGGCCATATAGGAAAAAAATTCAATAAAGTCCACTACCTTTATTCCAAGTTTAATAATTGGGATATTATTTTGGTAATGAGAATACAGTGTATATATAAGTTAACACCTGTATGTAACTAATGAATAAAGAAAATAGTTATAATTTTTTTATGTCAGTGTTTTGCGTTACTAATATAGCAACTTACCAAATACGTCAGTAACACCCGAGAAAATTATATAATGTATTTTTGGAATATCAATAAAGTATATTACTATTGTTATAGTATTCTTGAAAGCTTTTTTGCAGTAATTATGTCTTTCATATTTTTACTTGTTTTGTTCAAAGTGCATTTTAATCTATCTACATATGTGCACATGAGCGTGTATGAAATACTTTAATTTGTTCAAACACTTGCTCTATGCCAATTCATTGTGATGTATTGGGTGAAAATCAATAGGCAAATAACAACAAAATCAATTGATTGTTATTCCTGAGTTGATTATTTTTTATGGATCGATGCGGATAAGAATTTCATATTTGGAAATAAACAGGCAGCAAGATACCTTGTATTGGAATTAGAAATTTGAAAGTGGATAAATTGCTCTTATCTCATTTGTGGTCTAATTAGAAATGTGGCAATACTTTACACTTTATTCAAAACTGAAAGTAGTTGCTGTAATTTTTAAGTGGAAGGAATCGAAGTATTAGTATACAATCAGTTTTGAAAGTGCCAATTAGTACCTATTTATTTTATGTGTTGAGCTAATAACGTTTACTGATTTTTTTATCTCTATTATAGTTGACTGCCTTAATAGTCATTAGCGTAGGACTTAGATCCCAATTAAGCAAATAATAGCAGAAGCATACGATTACAAGCAATCACCAAATGAATTGGTCCCGATAAACATAAACAAGCAAATCCTAAAGAGAGAAAAATAAAGGAATATTTTAAATCTTTTGTACCCTTATTTAATTGTTAGTTGAGAAGGAAAATTTCGTACTTTATGTATTTTTAATACTTCTTTTTATTTGTTAGATTTAATGTCCAATGAAACGTTGTAACATAAAATATAAGCTAGCTAGTATCAAGTACCTCAATCCTCATGCCTATATATGCAAATTATCTTACATTCCTCTACGTCAAGATTGACAAGTAAACAATGTTTTGAATTTGTTCCGAGAACAACTAATGAATCCATCTCTTTGACGGTAATTGTGTGATTTGACAAGAAGAAACTAAAACGCATTTACCCTATACTTTTCATTACAAAAATAGTAAATTAGAAAAAGATGGATTATTTTGTGAAAGAATTTTTGGTCATGTAAAAAACAGAAATTTCGTGAGTTCCTCCCGTCCCCTTCCACAACAATTTAGATTTTCTATCGGGCTCTCCAATCTAATCTAGGGTCTAGTCACTAAAGTACACACTAGAGTTTACCAAGGAACCATGCATAGTGTTACATCCCGTGTTCTTATGTATTGGAAAGTGTGCGAGTTAAATGATATTAGTAATGGACACGAGGTTATTCCCCCAAGCTTATGGGTGGTTAAAGTGATGGTACACATGTATCGTAAGGATTTGAAGTTAAACCATTCTAAGAAAATAAATTTTGTCGAGGTTCGAAATTAATTTGATGAAATACGGTCCAAGCTATAATATTCCGTATTTTCGGACTAGAAAATTGAATCGTCCAACAGGAGCAAATTTACCCGAGCCCGGAGAATTCGATCATATCCAAGGATAAAAATCAAGAGCTCGGTGTATACAAGGAATGAAGTCCCAAAATGATTTAAGACAACAAAAAAAAAAAAAAACGCGACGACGATGATTGAAAATAATATTTTGTGTGTACCAAAAGGGACAATGGACTAGTGCTACGTCACATAATCATGGAAATGGGTATATGAAGTGTATTAAAAATAATTTGTATTAAAATGAATTGAGATCAAGAAATTAATTATGGTATTAAGTGAGATTAAATAAATAAGTACTATTAGCAAGTTGCCACATGGCATTAGATAATTAAAATGGTGGCTGATACATGACACTAACTAGGCCAATAGGTGGCATCATATTGGTGCTAAAATATCATGAGTCATTAGCACATTTATGTACCAAATGACACGTATAACAGTGGAAAATGGTCCTTATGACCTTATTTCATTTCATTTGCAATTGGAAACAAGGAAAGCAGGCTGTTCATTACATATTATTTCTAAGAAAACGTTCAGGTGTTCAACAACGCAAAAATATAAGAACACAAAAGTAGTTGCTGAATTTTCATATCATCTTCTCCTTCCTTGATAGCTAAGTGATGGCATAAACGTTTTGGAGAGTTGTCACCCTATTGTATGGCTGGTTTTGAAAGCATAGAGCTGGGATTCTAATAAGGTGGTCTAGAGATTAAGGTATGTTTTATCTCCGTATCTTTCTAATTAAGTTGGCTATGGAAGAATTCCCTAGTTAAAATGGCGGAAATGGTGCTACAAATGTATTAACTAGTTTGTTGATATAATTGCACTGTGGGCTGTTTGGTGGTTATTATAAATTATTTGATGCGCTGGAATATCGTGGGATTGGCTGTAGTTGTTGTTGTTATACTATGTATATGCGGAAATAAAGAAGTATATACGAGCATCAGTATATGAATTTGTATTGGGCTGTTTTGGAAGTGACTTAGGAATGGATTTGATTCTATTTTGAATATGTATTTGTTAATACTATTATTGGTATTATGATTGATGTTTTGGCTAAATTGTGGGAATTGATGAAATAAACCCGAACTTGAGAATAAAATTGTCACTCGGAAAGAGTTGAGTTTGTGGGCTGCTTTTTTGTTATAATCATATGAGATAAGAATAGAATTTGTAGTAAATGACTTCTTTATCTTATTGAGAATGTTATTAAGTTAAGAAAGAAGCATGCAAAAGGTGACATGGGTTGTACAGATCCTACTTCAAGCTTGACGATCACTATAAAGTATTATGAGGTCATTGTGGATATATATGATGTGTTGTTGAGATCTATTTTTGTCATTTTGGCTTTTATTGTGATATATGGAATTCGGAGATACTAGCGATATTAGGGAGATGCTACCTGTTTCGTTTTAGGATCAAGTTATCAATTGATATACACGATATACGAAAGCCATCTAAAGTCATACATGTATTTCCTTGTCATAGGATTAGCATCAACATTACGACAAGTTCATTTGGGTTTATATTGGCAACTTAAGGTATGTAAAGTTAACCCTTCCTTCTTTTTGGCATGATCTTTATGAGACGAATAGACGATGTGTATATGGTTCCAAAGAAATTCCTATTCTTAGAGCCACTAGGATGGCTAATGTTCTTGATTCCCAGAACTTACTTTATTATGTTTTGATACGTACATATGGTTCCAGAGTTCTATTTTGATATAATTCACAGTGACATTCAAAAGGTATTTGATATGACTATTGTCTTGATTTGCAAATGATGGTTCGTTTGATTATTCCATTGAGTCTCAGATATGATTTAATTTGCATATGGTTGCTCACTACTCTGCTCGTGCGTGCCTCAATATGTCTTTCACTGAGTCCCGGGCCAGGACACGTTTTCGTGCACAGTTTCACTGCATTATTCACCGAGTCCCTCACTAGAGGGTCGGGACACGTTATATATAAATAAATATATATATATATATGACGATGTGATGATATGATGGTGTGATGATGTGATTATGGCGCCAAGGATGGTATGTGGCGACCTTATTCACCGAGTCCCTCACTAGAGGGCTGGGACACGTTATATATATGATATATGATATTGATATGCATGATTCTCATTTCATAAGGCAAGTGTATTGATGTTTTAAAAGTCATACTTGTTTCTGGTAATCTTTATTTCAGTTATGATCCTTTTACTGTATTTCATGCTTTATATACTCAGTACATATTCCGTACTGACCCCTTTTCTTCGGGGGGCTGCGTTTCATGCCCGCAGGTACAGATAGTCGGTTTGGCGACCCTTCAGCATAGGACTTCTACTCAGCAGTTTTGGAGAGCTCCGTTGTTCCGGAGTTTAGACCTTTGGTTCAGATCTTATGATGTATATGTATATGTTTATCCAGGGAGATGGCGGGGCCCTGTCCCGTTATATTTCGCTATCGATACTCTTAGAGGTCTGTAGACATATGTGTGGGTTGTGTATGGGTTCTGTTCAGCTGTGTCTATACGAGGTGTTGTGGTATGATGTTCGTCTATAGTGGCAGTCTTGTCGGCTTGCATATGATCTTGATATGTGATGGCAGCCTTGTCGGCTTGCGTATTATTCATGATATGATCAGTTATGACTCCTCAGGAGACAGTGTATCTGAATATACATATATGATGACGCTATGAACCTTCAGAGTTCTTTTGTAAAGTTCCATACTATTCGTAGTTTCAATTTGATTATATCTGATAGGTATGTATACGGGTGTCCAGGTCGGGCACCAGTCATGACCCACGGGGTTGGGTCGTGACACATAGCACTAAATAGGGAGCCACCGAATCCACCAGCTACACCTAATATGTCAAAAAGGTGCATAAGGTTGTTGCGTTCAGCCTGAATTTTTTCAATTCTAATCGATCAGGCGTATTGTGCCGGTTCTTTTGAGTAATATATCTGTATATACCTTTTGATACCTTATCAACACGGTTTCGGACACAACATGGATTCACTGTTTGCTTAATGGCTTCATATAATTCAGAAAACACTAGTTTTCTCTAAGCTTTTTGTCCATATCTCTCATCAAAATATGTTATTTGATGATGCCTGTATAGCAGACTAGATCATTATGGATTAACGGAAAAAAGTACAACATAGGGGCGTGAAGGATTTTGATCCTTTTGTTTGGATTTAATAAGCTTTTGAGTGGATTATACTAATACTAATATACAAATGGACATAGGCTAATGAGTAAATCTTATAGTTAAAGTCTTAGAGCCCGTTTGGATTGGCTTATAAGTTGGCTTATAAGCTGTTTTCAGTTTTTTTGAGTGTTTGACTGGTCAGCTTAAAGTCATTTTATGCTTAAAATAAGCTCAAAAAAATAATTGGACCCATTTGACTTAGTTTATCTAAAGCAGCTTATAAGCTGAAAACAGCTTATAAGCCAAAAAAAATAAGTTGGACTACCCCAACTTATTTTTTTCAGCTTATAAGCTGCAAACAGCTTTAAGCTGTAAGCTAATCCAAACGGGCTCTTAGTTAACTTTCGGCCTGTTTAATTAGCCGTCCGTAGCATGACTGACATACATCATTTTTTAAAGATACCGATGTTGTCAAGGAACAATGAATTCGTTTTCAAAAAGAAATTCTATATGTTAAATTGAGTAAAGAGTAATTGATTTACTAGCCTACAATATGAAATGGGTCCATCACAACTAGTTATTCATAATATAAAAAATAAATCACTTTTATCTTCAGTATAATTTATTAGAGACAATTGTCGAACTAGTTCACCTATTTTTGAGTAAGTAGACGTTTTGACATGAATTGAGTAACATTTGAAAAATAATACTATATGAATTTCAAGTTAAAAAATATAAAATTGCGTTTTGGACATTATTTCACTTGAAAAACAAATAAATTAAAAGATCACTTGAAAAACTCATCATAAAAAACTAATCAAAACATTATTATAATATATAATCAACTATTATTTGGAAAATATTTTTAAAATAAAAGAACTTTTTATGTCCAAAGGAAAGTTTAATATTTCTGAGTGTCCAGAGATTTGATCATTTTTGTTCATTTCTCTGGCATTGTCTTGTCATTGTTAATAAGCTTGGGAATATTCTGAAGACAGTATTTTGTTACTACTAGTAGAATTGATACTGGAATTGACAGAATCGAAAATCATCACGTTTGGACAAAGTTTCCTAAATTATTTACAGAAGCTAAATAATAATTCCTCCGTCTCAAATTATTTATCATGATTACAAAAACTAATTGTCTCAAAGTAGTAAATAGTAAATATTTATAGAGAAAAATGATTATAAACCCTCCTCATTAATATTTTAGTGTAAAAAAACCATAAATAATTTGAGAAGGGAGCGAGTAACTTCTTAAGGCAAGTCCAACGAGTTCCACTAAAAGCAGGTGAATGGAAAATCCACAGATTATTTCACCACAAACTGCCACGTGTCCCCATATCCACACGTCATTCTTTTGTCTTTATCTTCACTCCACGTCAACCTTCCCATCCAAATAATACCGAAATTTCCAATTTCACCCTCTATCAATCATCACCGACACAACTAACCCTTAGGTTTCCGATGATCTCAAAATCAAGTATTCAATGGCCCTAATGTCAAATTTTAGCGGAACCGGGACCGGCACCGCCGGTTTAGATCACTTGATATTCCGGTTTGCCAGCTCAGCAGCCACGTGTCATGGGTTCTGGCGTGATGTGGCACTTGTATTGCCGTCGGCTTTGTTTGTAGTGTACTTAGGGTTTCATGGTAGGAGCAATGTTAAGAAGCTTAGTCATCGTCGGTCGTATGTTATGATTGGATACTATGGTGTTTTGTGGTTTGCTGCTCTTTTAAATCTTGCTTGGTGCTTTCTTCAGGTACTTAATTGTTTTTTCACTTTAATTTATTTGTGTTGTGGAGTACTCACTCTGTTTCAATTTGTTTGTTTGTTTGTCTGGTTTTGAATTGACACGGAGTTTAAGAAAGTAAAGAAAGACTTTTTGAATCTTGTGGTCTTAAATTAAAGATACGTAGAATGTATCGAAATGCCCTTTAATTTTGTGGTATGAAACATGACATTTGGAGAGTTGGAATTAAAGAGTTGCCCAAAAAGGAAAGAGGCAATCTTTTTTTAAACGGACTAAAAAGGAAAGTAAGGCAAACAAATTGGAGAAAGGGAGTATTATTTTTATGTAGTTTCTAGATACGTGAATCTTATTTACTACAAAAAGAGAGGTGAATCCATGTTGGAAGTGAGACCTAAAGTTAGATGCTTTAACAGAGCTAAGGCAATATTGTGAAAGTGGAGATTGCTTGTCCTGCTCGAGCCATTAAGGAGAGCTGAGGTAGAGAGTGGCTTCTTAAGCTGGGATCCCTTTGCTCTAGTTATTGGCTGGCAGATGGTGCTTGGGATGATCACTGTATTTCAAAACTAGGAAGGAGGGCGGTTTTCTTTTTTGATAGGTCCCTTGGAGGTCGATATTGTATTTGCTTGTCACGATTGATCTTCTTTTCGTTCTCCTTTTCTGGATTGTTGGTTGGAAGCAAGCTGAGTTGTGGTTGTAACCTGACACATTTATTTGATTCTCATCCCAAAATAATGAGAAGGAAGTATTACGCATTTGACTCTATATTTCCGATTCAATCAACTCAGATTTTGCTACTGACTTGCACACTCATTACAGTTGGTGAAGACCATGAAAGATCAGGGTTCTAATGTCAGTTGAGGCAAAAAAAGTTCCCTGTGCGGGAAGAGTTACCATGTAACTGTACTGGCAGAAGGATGCAACTACACGGTGAATAGTCGAGGTGTGCAAAAGTTGGTTGCAGACTACTGTTATAAAAGAAAATGGTGCTATTGCCTTGCAAACATAGTATTATTACCATTATCTTTGCTGAAGATAGAGTGGAAATGAGAATTAGGAAAGAATATGGATATCTAGAAAAGCACGGTGATCGAATCCTAACTTAATATATCTTTTGCACTATTTTTGTAATAAAAGACTCGAAATTAGTATAAAATTGATTCTGATTAGCATCATATGATTCTTTGGTCATTGATTCTGAAATTATAACTGTCCTTAAACAGAATCCAGCAGAAAAAGAATTGCGCTTGATTATTGTGGTCAATCTTTTCTTCGGTTTCTATGTTACAAAATGTTATTGGAAGTTTGTCATCTCTTGGATGGTTGTTTGGGCTTGTTTTTTGTAAAAATTGCTAGAAGAAAAAGGGGCTGTATCCAAGTTTGAAACCTGTCTTGCCTTAGGTGTTAACACTGTTATGGTCTACATATTCTTAATGTTATTGAAGTTGTAAACTATAAAATCTTTGTATGTACTGCTGTTCCTCAAGTGTTATTGCTTCACCCATCCAAATTTTGGCAAAGCAGGTATGGCAGTGCACTCCAGGGAAGCAGGTGGCTTGGATTGTTCTGTCAATGTTTGCAACGTCTTCAATGTTATTTCTGGAGATTAGCATAGTGGCGTTCTTACTCAGGGAGAACTATGCGAGCTGTTTGGAGACTTTAGCACGTACATTCATGGTTTCAGGTCTTTTTGTTGGCGTGGATTTACTGTTAAAGGTGAAGATTTCTTCATTTTATTTCTTTCTTTCTTTTGACTAATAAAGAAAGTTTATTCAGTGCATGCACTGACAGATTGCAGCCCATTTACAAGGCCTTGTTTTCCAGCCAGAGCATATACTATATCACAAAATTGGCCCTTAATTGGTTCAATTAAAGGAATCCATTAAACTAAGTTTGCCTAACTGAAATCTATGCAAAAGGAAGACCCAGAATTCAGCACCAGAAATGTGGTTAACTTTTATTTGAGTGTATTTGCGGGTGAAACTTTTGCCCAGCTATTTATTTCCGTTAAAATATTCATTTCTTGCAACCATGTTCTCCTTTCTCCTGTGTGTGAAGCACCCATGATTGAATTTCCATGAATATTTCTTTTGTACGGAAGCTCAGATGAAGTAAATATCAGTTTGCTTGAGGTGATTTCTGCAACTCTGGATATTTCTTTGGTTGCAGAAATAGTGTAGTTCTCCATCAGTTGTCATCCTTGTTTTCTCTTGAGCTTAATAGAAAGAATGTGGACAAACCCTCACAATATTGGGCGACACAGTGTCCAGTTTTAAATTCCAAACAACCAATAGTGAGAAGGAAAATTAAATAGTCTGTTCCAAAAAAAAAATTTAAATAGTACATGGTAAACAAACACTCAGGGAGAAAACTCTTAATAGTGTAGTGGGAAGGTTGTTAAGTCTGCTGTTCTTGTGCATCTTTAAGAGCTTGATTGGTTGGCTGAGTTTCTTACACTTGCAACCAGAACACGATCAAGATGTTGTGTTTTATCGAGTCATGCTAAATCTTTAATTGCATTTCATTGGAAGCCTTTGGTGTTCCGACGAGACACTAGAGTTATATATCTCAATGTGATGTGTTCCGCTCTATTTTCGATTCCCTGGAATTTGAGGAAGGCGTCGTTTTGTCAGTTGCTGCAAAATTTCTCTTGAAACAAGAGAAATCACTCTTTGTAGCAAGTTTACTTTCTTATCATGTGTACTGGCGTCAATCCAGTGACGCATAATTTTTAGTCCATCATGAATGATGAAGGTTGGATAGATACATATTTCCAGAAATTGGTGAGTTTGATGTGTTGTGCTTTTGCGACATACTAGTACAACTTCCTGCAATAATCGGGAGCGAAAGGGTGGGACCAGTAATTCATGTCTGCCTGGCTTGGATATTTGTTGAGACTACTTAGTATATTGTTTGCTAATAATCACTCCGGTATGTTCCATAACACACAAGTCAAGGGGAAAACAAACAAGTACTATGCAAAAGATGTTGTAGATAGTTTTAACCCTCAGGGGTTGGCCTGATGGCAATTGACTTGAGCCTTGGGGTGCTCCCTTTCAAGGTCTCAAGTTCGAAACCCACTGGGGGCAAACAATTTCTGAGGGCCATCGGACTGGGGAAACCCTGAATTAACCGTGGTGCACTTGCGGGAAACTCCTTGCCGAGGGCCTGTGCACCCACGGGATTAGTCGGGGCTCAAAGAGACTCGGACACCCGTGGCTAATCAAAAAAAAAAAAAAAAAAGATGTTGTAGATAGTTTCTTCAATTTAATGGGAAGCAAGAAGCAAGAAATGCTTGTGCCCCAGAGTTTTTGCTAATTTCTCAGAACCCATTATTAAAATAAAGCTTCACTAGTTGTTGTATAAACTGCATTTTTGGTGCCCTCATTTCGTCAGGTAATTTTCATATTCGGATTTGGTGTTCCGCTTTTCCTTGACGTGGAAATAGCTGATAGGGGGAAGTGGGGCGCCTGGTTCACCCACAAGCTGCTTCTTGTTATAGCTTATGGCTACATATTATTTGTGCATTTCTCTAAGTGGAGAGATAAGCTGCCCCGTAAGTCAGATTTTTTGATTTCCTCCACTTCCAACTCTTCGTAATAGGTCTAACATATAGTTGCTGACTTGCTTCCATTATATGCAGCACGACCAGCCTTCTACAATTATGTCATTGTCATGTTTGCAGCAACTGCTGTGATGTTATTTGCCTGTGGGCTTGCAGGCATTGGGGCTCGCTTTGGACTTTGGTACGAACAAATTTTTCCAACACCTATACTCTTCCTTTTGAACTCAATTGACATATGTGAATCGTTTAACTTTGCAGGTTGTATAATTTGGCAGTAGTTTGTTATCACTCCCTTTATCTTCCTTTTCTTTATGTAACTTTCCTGGCTGATTTTTTCAAGGTAATTTACTCAAGCTAGGTCTTCGACTAATTAGTTATTTGTTGTGCACAAATGCAAGCATTTTCTCATTTCTCTCCTCACAATTGCAGGAGGAAGATTGGCTTCTGGACAGTGCATACTACTCAGAGATGAAGGATGCAGGATTTTTTGATGCAGACTGGGAGTAAGCTTGTAAAACTGGTATAAAAATAAGCAATTCGACTGTGTAATTGTAAATATTAACTGGCAGCAGAGGCGAATCCAGGATTTAAATTTTATGGGTTCAATCTATAGAATTTTAGCATTGAACCCATTATATTTTTAAAATTAGGGGTTCATATCTACTATTTATTGCAATTTTAATAATTTTTTACACATAAATTTAGGCTCCGCGTCCAAAGTTTGGGGTTCAGTTGAACCCCAACCTTATAGGCTACATACGCCTCTGACTGGCAGGTATTGTGACAAATAAAACCAATATTTATTGAAGTCGTTGCACTGGTTAGCTTATAAGCAAGATTTCGAGTAGAATATTTAAAGCTTTTGCTGGTTGAAACTGATCCACTTGGTGGAGAAAAAGAAGACGAAATAGATAAATAGTACGTTATTTTGAACAGCAGCTATAACTAAATATTTGGTTTTAGCTCTTTCATTTAGCTTATTGTTCATTGCAGTAATAATCCTAAAATTGCTTACTACCTATCTCAGCTACAAAAATGCACCTTCACAGATTATAAGGTGTAGGGTAAATTTATCCTCCAAATGAAAAAAGTTACTGCAACTCTGTATAATATCGAAAAAAGTTACTGCAACTCTATAATATCGAGAGACGTTGGAGGATAATGACAATAGCAGAGTTTGGAATTAACCTTCAGTCTTTATAACTAATCTGGAAAGAGAAACGTCCTATCCCGACATTTACAAGCAAATTTTGGCAAATCATATGAAGTACTGTGCAGGCCTACCAAAATGCGTTCTGTGGTTTAAATTCTGAATGCATGAACGACTTGCAAGCGTGACAGTTTTGTAGCACAGAGATGTTAAATTAGCACTCAACATACATCTGCCTGTCAAAATTCTAGCACATATCGGTATGGCGATGAGTTCTAGACCTCTGCCCTACAAAACTGTTACTTAGGACTGGGAACTCGTTTGTGTACTTTGTTACAAAACTCTTTTAGGCGGTAATCAGTTAAAAGAGAAAAAAGATGATTGCTGGGAAATGTTCTTGAAAACTAAGCGGAACTTGAATTGATAAGAATGCTACAGGACTTCCAAAAGTACGCTGATCCATATATTTAACTGGATATACATGACAAACAGAAACGAAGGATGAAGATCAATTACTCCAACAGGATTACAAAGCAATACCTCAACAATGTCTCATTACTAAAGTAGACATTTAACGTAACTTCTATAACTGACTGGAAAAAAGAAAAAAAGAAAAGAAAAGCCTCTTGTGCTATACAAACTCAAATTCTAATTTGGGAGCACTGCATTTCGATCTGGAGTCGCCAAAGTTCGCTCCAGATTAAGCCAATCTTTCAATCGAGTGTTCTTGTTCAAACCCAATATATGAATCCGATACTAGAATGAGCTTTATCCCCTGAAATTGAAAAATCTCAACTTTTCAGTAACAGAGGAGGTATTATATCTCCTATTTGCACAGGAAAAAAGGAACATGTTTTTTCCCCTTTTCTGGGAGTGGGTCGGTGGAAGGGCTGAATCTTGACTCCCAAGATACAGAAGACAAAAATGTCATCCTCAATCTCCTAATAACTGAGCTGCTATTTATTTTTTATTTTTTTGGGTGAAGAGCAGATGTTTAATTTCTCTGACCATCATAGCAAGGAAATGACTGCTACTGGGACATTGATTCTACTAAACCAAAAGAGGGGAAAACACCAGCCAGCTCACTGGTGTACCGAAAGCTGGCAGGTTAATTTAATACCAAAAACAAGTATATACTATATCATCAGATATCAACCTGGAAATTGGTCAGAGCGGATGGCAAATTCATGTGTGTCTGCAAACGACCAGAGAAAGACACTCTCTTCAGAGCATACAGTTCACTCGCAGAAGTATTACAAAGGACTAACCACCAAGCTTCATCTTTTACCTGCAAAGAGCAAAATGTTTAAGTGTTTGGCATACTCCAGTTCACAAAACTGAACGAACTCAATACCTTTGGATATCGTGGGATAAAAGCTTTTGCTGTTTTCCGCTGAGTGTTCGCATCTTCCAATCTAATGTTCAAGGTAGAAATCTTGCCACCATCAGATTCCTTTTTCTGAATTTTTAATTGAACTCGAATCCTAGGGAAACACTGCATATCCTGTCCAAAAAGTACAAGTGCGTGAATCAGATCTACAATTAGTATACGTGTTACCACAAGCAGAGATTTCCCAATACTCACCATACACAGTACAAAAGCGGATCTTGACAAACAAAACACATATATATTTAGTACATACAATGTTAAGAGTATCATCGCATTGTCTACTTGGCATAGATCAAGAGATCCCTCGATTTCTGAGGGGAAACAACGGGAGGAGGGCCCAAAAACATGGAACAAATACCCCGGATTGACGTGAGAGGTAGGAAGGAAATTAGAACTCATAACAAGTATGTCCAAAAGTTGGTCTTTCGGCATCAACCTGGGACAACACGTCGGGAAGGCTACTTCAACAAGATTCTGCTGAAAACCAATCCATTCTATTGAAGATATAAAAGTATTTTTTTTTTTGATAAAGGTAAATAATTTTATTAACAATTGGGGGAAGAAGACCCCGTATACCAAAAAGAGAAAACCTTCATCAAAACATGATTCTCAAAAAAGGAGACCCAAGCTTCTATACAAACAGGGGACTCATGAGAAACTAGAAACAAAAGACTATTTTGCAACTTTGCAATCTAGTTCAACCCCTTCAAACGGTCTCCGATTTCTCTCTTTTTTTGGTAAAGTAATAAAATTTCATTAGTAAAGCATCAAGAAGATGCAAGGTTACAGATAGGTGAGAAGCTGCTTCAAACAGAAACATGAAGCAGACTCAGCAAAAACTTGTAGAAAAGCAATCTAAAGATAGTCCATGTCTACCGAACTAGAGAAAGGGAGCTAACAAAATCTAGAAAGTTACCCACACTGTTTACAGGAGCAAAAAAATGCCAACTATAAAGAGTAGCTAAACACCTAGACTTTAGGGAGCAAATAGGAGTTGAGATTCCTTCAAAGCATCTACTGTTTCTCTCCTTCCATAGGTTCCAAAAAATTACTGCTGGAATCATTCTCCAGATTCTTTTAATGGATTTGTCAACTCTCCAGAGTATCCAGCTAGCGTAGGCATCTTTGATGTTGAAAGGCATTGCCCATTGGAGACCAAGCATAGAGTAGAAGAAATACCAGAGTCTAGCTGCTGCAGGACAGTGCAAAAATAGATGGTTGACACTTTCATTGGCCTGCTTGCACATGGCACACATGTTAACGACGATTACACCTCTCCTCCTAAGATTGTCTTGTGTTAGGCATGCTTCCTTCAGTGCAGTCCAAATGAAGCAAGTAACTCTGAGAGGCTGTCTGGTTCTCCATACAAGCTTCCAAGGCCAAACCTCTAAAAGGCTATTTTGGGAGCTCCAGTTGTAACATTCCTTCACAGTGAAAATCTTTTCCTTAGAATTGCCCCAGAGGATTTTGTCCTGCGATTCAGCCACCAGAATACATTGTTCCAATCTTTGTAACAGAGAAAGAAAATCATCAACTTCCCAATCCTGTAGGTTTCTCCTTAAAATTGGTGTCCAACAGTTGTTATCTCTATATTGAGCTAATGTTGCTTCTTTGTTAGAAGCTATCAGAAATAGTGAGGGAAATGAGTCTCTTACTAAAGTGTCCCTGAGCCATTTGTCCTGCCAAAATCTGATCTTAAGCCCATTTCCAGCCTTGAATGAGACAGCCTTGAAGAATTCCTCTTGGAGACTACTGATGTGTTTCCATACTCCAACACCATGTGGTTCATTGCTTTTCTTTGCAGTCCAGTGGCCTTGAATACCATATTGAGCTTTGATAATTTCCTTCCAGTACCCTGCCTCATTTTGACCATATCTCCAAAGCCACTTCATGAGTAGGCTGTTGTTATGAAGCTTAAGATTTCTGATTCCCAGCCCCCCTTGGCCTTTGGGTTGAATAACTGATTGCCATTTAACCAAAGAGAATTTATGAGTAACTGTTACCTTTCCATAGGAATTTCCTTCTGAGCCTGTCAATTTGCTTTAGAACTGAGCTTGGCATAGGGAAGAGTGACATACAGTAAGTAGGGATGCTGTCTAGGACACTGTTGATGAGGGTAAGCCTACCACCCAATGATAGGTATTGCATCTGCCAAGTGGCTAGTTTTTTCTCCATTCTTTCAATGACCCCACTCCACATCCCAGATGATTTGAATTTAGCACCCAAAGGAAGTCCCAAGTAGGTGGTGGGGAAGGAGCCTGTTTTGCAGCTAAGTATATCAGCAAGAGCTTCTAGGTTGGCCACTTCATTCACTGGATATATAGTGCTCTTAAGCATATTGATATGAAGTCCAGAGATGGCCTCAAAGATCATGAGGGTGGTGTTGAGATTAGAGACCTGCTGACAATCAGCTCCACAAAATATAAGAGTGTCATCTGCATATAGTAGATGAGAGACCGATACTGAGGTGGAAGGATTTCTGCCCACTTGGAACCCTTGAATCCACTGGAGTTCTTTGGCCTTTGCTAATAGTTGAGATAATCCTTCCATCGCAATGATAAAGAGGAAAGGGGACAATGGATCCCCCTGCCTGAGTCCTTTTTGAGAAGAGAAAAACCCAACTGGACTTCTGTTCACCAGAATTGAAAACTTTACTGTCGAAATACAGAAATAAATCCACCTTATCCACCTTTCCCCGAAACCCATTTGCTTCAAAATGTTTACTAAATAAGCCCAGTTAAGCTGATCAAAAGCTTTCTCAATATCTAATTTGCATAGGATCCCAGTCTCTGCACTTTTAATTTTCCAGTCTAGCACTTCATTGGCAATCATGGATGCATCAGTGATCTGCCTATTCTTCATAAAAGCATTCTGCTGTCCAGAAACTAAGGAATCCACCACTTTTCCCAGCCTCTTTGCTAGAGTTTTGGCCAGCAATTTGTAGACACTGCCTATAAGACTTATAGGCCTATAATCTCTAAGCTCCGCGGCCCCTTTCTTCTTTGGGATAAGAGCAATGAAAGAGGCATTGCATGATCTCACCATTTGGCAGTTCTGATGAAAGAAATTAAAAGCTGCTAGTAGGTCTGCTTTGATGAAGTTCCATGATTTCTGAAAGAAGGCCATAGTGAAACCATCAGGGCCTGGAGCTTTGTCAGGGGCACAAGTCATGAGAGCTTCTGAGATCTCCACTTCGGTGAAAGGAAGTTCAAGAGCCTCTTTATCAACTGTGTTGAGACTTGACAGACCTTCAAAGACAGCTGAGGGTCTCCAAGATTCAGTCTCTTTGTAGATTTGTTGATAGTACTCCAGAATACCATTCTTGATCCTTTCTTTATCTTCAATTACTTCATTCCCTATTTTGAGTCTGTCAATAGTATTACCCTTTCTATGAGAGTTGGCCATTCTTTGAAAAAACTTTGTATTCTTATCCCCCTCTTTCAACCATAAACATCTTGATTTTTGTCTCCATGAGATCTCTTCAGCAGTTGCTATTTGCTGAAGTTCAAGCTTAAGATTCAATGTCTGACCTCTCTCTTCTGTAGATAGAATTCTGAGCTCAGCTAACTGGTCCAGCTTTCCAAGTTCTTTGAGTGCCTTGTTCCTTTGAGCCTCAATTTTTCCATAGACCTCTCTATTCCATTTAGTTATGTCTTTCTTGAGATTCTTTAGTTTCTGCATTAGCACAAAGTCTGGGGTGCCTAGTACAGTGTAAGAAATCCACCATCCTTCTATCATGTCCATGAAACCCTCAGCTTGAAGCCACATGTTTTCAAATTTGAAATAAGAAGGTGTGGCCTCCCAATCCCCACTTTCCAGGATAATTGGTTTCTCTCTTTCCAAATTACCCACACCAGTGCTAGCGGGGCAACCTTCCGAGCCCTAGGACTCCTCTTCTCCCTCCTGTAACCCCAATATAATCAAGTAAACATAAATGTGCTCTCTCTAACATCTTAAGCTTTTGGAAGAGATGGTCATACAATTCAACATGGCATCAGACCAGACACAGGTTTTGGGTTTGAGTCTCACTGTCACTCATTATCAGAAAAGAATTTCAGTATGTTTGACCAATAAAAAAGAATTAGAACCTCATTAGGGGAGCGTGTTGTAGAGATAATTAAGTAAATAAAAATGTACTTTCTAATAGTTTAAACTTTGGAAGAGATGGTCACAGACTTTAAGAATATCCCTCCATATGCTTGTCAACGTTTCCTGTATATCATTATACAACTTAATTTACAAAGAGGCCACATGTGATTTATAGCTTAGGGCCGACAAAATAGGAAGCTACTGATACGCATGCATTATGCAATATTTTTTTATAACAGAACCAATTCATACTAAGATATGAACTAAATTAAGTTGCCTGATCAAAGAAAACTGTAGAAGCAAAGAACTAAATGGACTAAGAATTAGAGCAACTCGCATGCAGATAGTCCCTAGTCCCTCTTGCAACTTCCTAAAATTAATTACTGTTCAAAATAGATCAAGTGATTTGTCAAAAAAACTCCAGGGAGGAGGTTAAGGGGTTCAGTAAGGACCAGAATGTTCCCCTCCTGTTTTTCTATTTAAGGATGTTTCTTAGTCTGATCATGATCATGAGATGCTGAGTTCCAGTGTTTGAGTGTTTTTCCAATTAACCAAATATGTCAATGCTTGCCTTGATCAAAATGAGATAGGTTAATGAAGCTTGATTTTTTTTTTCCAGGTTTGCTTCATTAGTTTTTCCTTTGGAACAAATCACAGCTGTTAACTGTCCTGCTACCTCATATTGGACAAACTTCAGCATGTCCTTTCAACACACATACCCCAGAAGCAAACCCATAAGGTTTAAAACAGAGAGATCGATAGAAAAGGCCTTTTTAGTTCTAATTTTTCTTAAGCTTATGCCTATACGTATCAAACAGCGATAACTGCAGTCCAAGGTTGAAAACTATACAAGAAGTTGTGTTGAAGTTAATTTTTGAAACATGCCTTCTAACAGTGTGGAGTAAGTTCTGCCATAGATGATTGAAGCATGTTCAAAACAAACATTCTTAGGATGCAATAAATCAACAAATTTTTCAGTGGGACAGGAGAATGACTTTGCCAAAACACCATCAACTACTAGAACTAATTAGAACAAACCTGATAGAGTCTCGAGGCAGCTGAACTCCCAGTGATAGCTCGCAAAGATTCTGAAGGACAATCCAACAGCTGCTGGATACTAGCAATTCCTTTTTTATGCAATGAGCTGAGTAGATCCTCAGTCATGCATGGTAACATCCAAAGAGGAGAGTCCCTATCAAACCACAAGCCCTGTCGATTAAACAAAGACAAATAATCAAATGATGCTCTAGGACAAAGTCTAGTTGCTAATGACCAAGGGCAAAATTTTGTAAGAATACTAAGAACTTGTTCAAAATCACCATTTGAAAGATTTCTAAATGATCAACCAATCAACCAACTCTCCCTCAATCCCAAACTAGTTGGAATGGTATAAAATCATCTGCATCTTTTCATCTCTATTTGGGTCAATTTCGTTCCAATACCAGAACATTTGTCATCTAAAACAGAATAGAGGTTTTCAAATAACAAAGATTCTCTAAATGTTAAACTTAATCCTATGTTGACAAATAAGTCCTTGCCCTAATAATATACTCCTTGGAAACGCTAGACCTTATGTAAGTTAACAACAATGAACTTTTAATCCTAACAAGCTGGCATCACACACACACACACACACAGAGATCATTTGTTTCCGTTCTGTTCTCATCTAAGTTGCCATTGATTTCGAGAAAAAATAAATTAAGTGAGACAACTTCCCTTCATGTAATTTTAGGCCACCTTTTTTTTTCATAACGTAGCAATACTTTATTGAAATGTAAGGACAAAAAACACCTGCATGCAAGTGGTATACCAAGAACGAGAACCTACAAAAAAGTATGGTTCTCCATAAAAGTTACCAGATCATCTATACAAAGATGAATCTCATGGGTACACCCAAAGGAAACAAGGGATGAGGCTACTCATAAACTATATAAAATTATTCTCGACCCCTTCAAAAGCGCTCATATTTCTTCACTTCCAAACTACCCACATCAATGCTAAAGGAGCTACATTCCATGCCCTGTGCCTACTCTTCCATCTTCCACAATTCCATGTGAATAGCAAATCTTTCACAGTGCCAGCCATCACCCATTCCATATCAAACCCTCTAAAAAATTCCCACCATAACCTAGAAGCTACCTTGACAATGTAAAAGGAGATGATTCACATCTTCACTCGCAACCTAGCACATAAAACACCACCTTCATTAAGTATTTCAATCACTCAATCACCTGCAAGTCTTTGAAATTCCTCAGACTCAAATCCCAAAAATTTCCTCTATATTGTAGTCTCCGGACTTTTTGGAACTCTCTTTGACATGCAATTCTATAAATCTTTAGATAGGTACGTCTTAAAATACTGTCCCTGCACTACCTGTGTCCCCAAAAACTAATCTTCCATCTCCTATCCTAAATGATACGTTATCACTGAACTCGACCCGCCTTCCAAAATATTCTCCACATACAGCACCTGTAAGGTAAAACAACGTTGTTTGTTCTCCAATCCCCTCTTGAGATCCCTTATTTCTCTGCTATTACCTCCCTCCAAAAAGCTTGCACCTCTACCCTAAACCTCCATAGCCATTGCTCCAACAAAGCCTCATTATACACCCTTAAATATTTAACCCCAAGCCACCTAACATTAGGAGACGTCACAGTCCCCCACCGTACCAGATGGAATTTCCCTGCCCTGTCTGTTGCACTGCTTTGGGGTCTTCCCAACTTTTTTGTGATGCTAGCTGGTGCTTGAAACAAAAAACATGAAATAGGTAGAGTTGCAATAATACTTGTGCTAGCATGTTAATGTCCTGCACCTCTCTAACGGGGTTGATTTCATATTTTCGGAGGTTGACCTTAAGACCTACAACACTTGGAAACATGTTAGCACCCATCCTAGAAGTTCTAACTGGATACTCTTATAAGATTTATTTTTAACAGGAAAAGTAAAGGTAAAAATGTAACGGAAATATGTGATGCTGCTATGTGCGACATAGCTCAACTCTATCTCTCCATTCATTGGAGTTGACGATAAAAAGACCCAAAAAATATTAGATTATTCAACAAGTTTGGAATTTGGTTAGTTATTTTTCTTTGCGCCCTCTCTCACGTTATGATGTGAGTTTTTCTTCCGAAGAAGGTAACTTTGTATTCCTCAGCATTAAGGACATGCTGACAACCCCAAAAAAGAGGAAAAGAAAAGAAAAACACAGGAAAAGAGAACTCCTAAGATAAAAAGGAAAAAAGAAAGCAAGGAAGGAAGACCGATATAACAATATATAAAAGAGCTGATAAAAGCAGTATAGTAGTCCATTTTACAGTGAATGGATAAAGGAAGCTTTGGAAGCAGTAGCAAGACCTGCATGACCATTTGCAACAGATGCATACAGGTAATGGTACTTGAAAGCCATCCACTGTTGGCACAGATATCTATCATAGCCTGGATAATACGTATACTTTGATCCAGCACAGACTTCAAGTCTGTGATATAATCGCTGATTGGAAGCTCTGATTGGGAAAAATGAGCCTGCAAAACAGTGACATGTGTAAGGAAAGAGGAAAAAGAAAAAATTATTATAGCCCCCCAGGGCTTAGTTCAAGTAGCAATGGTTGAGGGACTTGTGACTTGGGTCAAAGGTTCGGCAAACTAAGTCTAGTATTTAAGTGGACAAGGGCAGCAGGGTCAGACCATTATCCAAGGCTGCAGTTGGCCCCTGGAGAGAGAGAGAGAGAGGAAAATATGTTGACATAAACAGAACCTAGCAGCCAAAGCCAAAACCCTTACCTGAAAGAGCAGATTTGCTTTCACATGAGGATCATCCAAGCGATTGTGGTCGACAGCGTATGGAACTTTCTCAGCTAATTTTTCATTGTAGTTTTCCTGGAATAGGAGAACAATAAGCAGATGATGTGTACAATAGACGAATAAAGAAGCAGCTGATGTATAGTTTTAAAGTTTTAAATCCATAGGCAATTTCTTAGAGGAATATACGTACTACTTCAGATTTGCAGATCAAATAATTCACAAGTGTATGCAACAACTGGCTTCAAATATATATTGCCTAGCTGAGAAAATTACCTCATTATGCCTCACCGGGAGCTCATCGTATTCAGAAGCACCAGACAGTATTTGTAGGAAAACCTGAAGTAAAAGATAAACAGGAAGAAATGCCAAGAAAATATAATTTAAAAACATTTAATATGGAGAAATAAGGTTTGAACATCCATGTTAGGTATTATAGGGACCTCAAGCGATGTATCAGGTCCTATTTTTGAGCCAAACATTGATACAGTGGTATACTTGAGATAATACTGAGATGCTATCGAGCCCAACATCAGTGGTTCGACACTATCCTCAGTAATCTTGATACATCCGCTGTCTTCTAGATCCTCAAATGTGCTTTGCACCAAGCTGTTTATAAATAAGGTGAGCACAAACAGAAATATCCAAGAAAAGCTATTTCAGGAGTATGCAATGCTTTCATTTTACCTAGACAAATAAGAATTTAGAATCCCAGGTTCTGCATGCTCTAGGCCATAATAAGCTGGGTTAACCATCTGCCAGAAAAGACTTCTGTGATTGGCAAACATAATAACTAGCAGGGAAAGAACAGTACATCATTTTTGATAATTCTACAAAAATAGAAGAATTTCTTGATAACATCATTGATCCATAGAAATGCATTAGTAGACTGAGGTGAAACTGTACTTTCTTCTAATTCTTTTCATTCAAGTGTCATGTCATCTCTCCTTTATATTTTTTGATTTGGTAACATCCTTTTTTTAAACCCCATTTCCCTTTCCGAGGGGCAACAGCGATCTCCTACTTTTCCCTCTGAGTGTCCCGAACCACAAATCTAATGATTGGAGGTGGAGGGGCCCAGCCAATAGAGCAAGACTTCCTCTTGAACCACGGAATAACCAATATGCCCTATGGTGACTCACCCATAAATCAAGTGAATTTCTATTTCAATATAACAAACAACAACATACCCAGTTTAATACCACAAGTGGGGTCCGGGAAGGGTAGGATGTACTCAGCCTTACCCCTATCTTTATGGGGTAGAGAGGTTGTTTCCGATAGACCCTCAACTCAAAAGAAGTGTAATCAAAGCAGGATTGAAAGGAAATAACAGCAAAATAGCAAAATAAACAAAGCAAAAGAAGCAACATGTAATAGTAAAAATGAAGAATGAGATACTATGCGAATACTAAATAATACTCCCTCTGTCCCAATTTATGCGGCACAACTCAGATTTCGAGAGTCAAACTTGTTAATTTTGAACGTGTATTCAGACAAAGAATTTTCAAGTTTTTTGACATAAAATTTACATATTTGGAAACTACGTAGAGAGTACTATAAGTCACAATAATTGACAATTCAAAATATTTAAAAGACATGAAAAAATTGTGGTCAAAGAAAAACCGGTTTGAATCTCGAAATGTGCCACATAAATTGGACGAAGGTAGTACTACTAAATAAGGAGAAGATGTGAAGAGGAGACTAGCCCCTTGCTTCTCCCACGAAAAGTACGACAACACTCGGCTATCTACTACCCTTCAACCCTAATCTTCGACCTCAATACCTTCCTATAAAGGGTCATATCCTCAGTAAGCTAAAGATGTGTCTTGTCCTGTCTAATCATCTCCCCCCAGTTCTTCTTTGGCCTACCTCTTTTACAACCTGATATAGCCAACCTCTCACACCTCCTTACTGGTGCATCCGAGCACCTCCTCTTCACATGCCTGAACCATCTCAGCCCTGCCTACCTCATCTTGTCCGCCCCGGAGGCCACACTCGCCTTGTCTTACATAGCTTCGTTCCTGATCCTATCCCTCCTAATATGCTCATCTCCGCTACCTTCATCTTCGAGCCAACACTCTGCCCCATAACAATGTAGGTCTAACTACCACTTTGTAGAACTTACCTTTAAACCCTTGGTAACACATTCTTATCATGCTACAATACGATGTGCGATATTATCGTCAATCTCCCCGTTTTCTTGGATTATAGCCCCAAGATACTTGAAACTACTTCTCTTGGGTATGACTTGTGTATTGATCTTCACTTCCAACTTCCGCTGCATGTTTTGCGTCACTAAACTTGCACTCCAGGTACTCGGCTTTAGTCTTGCTTAACCTGAAAACCTTTAGATTCTGGGTCTTGTCTCCAAACTTCCAGCCTATCGTTAATTCCACCGCGTTTCTTTGATCAATACTATGTCATCTGCAAATAATATACACTCATCTTGAATAAGTCACGTCTATCTGTGGCACCTCCCATTATTCTAACTCGGACAACAGGCAGTACACAGAAAATGTAACTTTTGTCTAGTCCTTTTGCATGAGGTGGAACATACTACACATGCAACATCGACACCTACAGTTGGCACTGCATTTGTCGAGAGGCGGAATGATGCAAAGAGTAGCAACAAGTAAGCCATTGTTTCACCACTCAATGCTGGTTTTTCCATTCCTTTAAAGTTAGTGCTTTAATTTTGAATCTAAAATGACCTTATGTTAAAAAACTAATAAATTTTGCCACAACCTAACACTAGGGTGCCAAATGGGCCATTTGGGCTAAAGTTGGATGGGTCAAGATGGGCTGAATCAATAGATGGATCAAAGCTCAACCCTGCCCAAAGCTTGCTTGGGCTAAGATGGGCTAAATGATGGGTCCTAACCCAACCCGCCCAACTCAACCCAGTTTTAAAACATTTTGAGAAACTAAAAATATTGATATTCTTTGATTGCAAATATTCTCTCGCTCATGCTTTTCCAAATAAATGGCGTTTTGAAAATCAAATCTAAATACTTTTTGGAAATAGAGAAATAAAAAAAAAATCAAATAAAAAACATAAATTATATTGTTCTTAAAAAAATAAAAAATAAAAAATTATTTGAAAAATTAAATAATGATTAAAAAAAGGTTAATCATGTTTTGCAGCTTTTATACTTTTGAACACAGTGCAGTTGATGGGTCAGTTTGGGCTGATGATTTGTGATGGGTCAACTTGGGCTAAGCCAAATCAGCCCATCTTCAAAATCACTCTAGCCCAAACCCATTAAAGCTTGGGTGGGTTGGATGGGTCAAATGGGTTTGGGCTAGTTTTGCCACCCCTACCTAAAATGCAAGGTCTGTCTAGTTAAATAATTAATATACAGAATTTGCAGATTAGCTATTCCTGTCCCTCGGGGTCTGGTTAAAGATGGGCAGGAGCTGTTTCAACTTGCACTTTGATAATACCTGGCTACGTGGAGTAGACCTCACTTTCTCCTTACTTTTCTTTTGTCGTAAACGCTTTGATGGCATCTAGAAGCAGTAAGCTTGTAAACCACATCAAACAGGCACGTGTTTTTCTTGTGCAACTATAGCTGTGACCAGGTGTGTTCCCTTTGTCTGCGTGTTGATTAAATTTAATTTAGATTTTAAAATCCGCCAGAGTCTGAAACAGATCCTCTTAGTATGAGGATCACCAAGAAGTAGATATTATATCAGATAACAACTGCTGCTTGATACAACTGCAATCAACCTTTTCTTTAATAGTTAAGTGAACATTATATTAAAAAATAGAGCACCCTAGCAGAAAGATATTAGCCCTTTGGCCACTACTTTTTTTTCCCAATTTCAATTGTCACATGTTTGCACTTGTAAATTAGCAAATAAAACTTTGCCTTCCGAAATAGACAGCATAAGCAAGATAAAATGGCAACAAGGTCACCCTATTGCATCCTCCCTCATCTTTCCTTTTTGCCAGCTAAACTAATCAACTCTTAAAGCTCTCGGGTTACATTAAATCTACCTCATTTCAAAAGACTCATTTCATTTACTGGATTTCTATTTATATGGTTCTCCCCTGTAGGAGACACAACTTAGTTCACTACATAGAAATTTTGTATTAATATGTTTACCTTAATGAGTAACCCATATCGATTTGCAACTAAGTAGCCTACTCATAATTACTTGCTGAAAGACAACATGCATCAAGCAGAGTATCAATTAACGATGGTGGTTCCTAACTTAGCACTGCCATTGGTGCAAGATTAATTTTTTTCCTTGATTGGTAATGCAAGTTTGAAAATTTGGAGCAACAGAAAGTAAATTGTCTGCCCTAGGATCACGAAACCGTACCAATCTACGAAACAAGTAGGTCCAAGTGAGATAATGCACTGCGTCCTCTTTATGAGAGATTGTTCCCGTAACAATCTCAGCGTTGAAGTGGTCATGCAATTGCTCTCTCAGGCTACTTTCTACTGGGAATGGTTCATATAGAAACTGCAAAAGGAGAGTATAATATGTTGGGCAATAAAATACAATAGACTAGTCACTTAAATAATTGAAAGAAAGGAAAAAGCAACAGTATAGTCAAGATGAAGTGTTCAAGGAAAAGAAATATAGATCACCTTCTTATAAAAGCTCTTCTTGGGTTCATGAACAAGAATAACAGCTTTCCCATGTTGATCATATTGTGGACGACCAGCTCGACCCATCATTTGTAATATATCAGTGATTGGGAAATCAACATATCTTTTTGCCTTCCCATCATAATACTCTGTTCCCTGCAGAAGGATCTATATATTTTAAACACCAAAGATGATGTGTATCCTGAGGACACATGATGAAGTTTGACAGACATCAAGAAACATAAAAACACAGTATCTGTTATGATGAGCAGATTAAACTCATCGAAGGAACACAAGGCGAAGAAATATATGTATTTAGTTTTTGAGAGAAATGAAGAATTGAAAATTTACCTACGGCAACAAAACGACAAATAGAAGAGTTTTACAAAAAGAATACCCCAAATGATCCGCATAAATCAGAGAGATAAACCACTTGAGTTTTAACGACCTCACACTAAAGAAAAGCAAAAGAAAGAGCACTCCTGAAGAAGATTTGGGGGCAAAGTTGATTTTGGAGTATTTTCCAAACATAAATAATAAACGGGGAAAACGATATAGGAACTTCAAATAATCTTCAAAATTTAGTTAGAATAATAACATCAAAGGGACTCAATTTGTTAGTAAGAAATGGCCTAAAGCAAATTTTAAAACCAGTAAAATGTCATGTGATCCAGTTATATGGTAAGAGTGATGAAATAAAGCTGAAAAACGACGATGACAACAAGCCCATGATATGTGTGCATTCCAACGGGAGATGCTATTATGCCATTCCTGTATTTGACCCAATTCTGGAAAGTGGATAACACGACATACAGACACGTACCTTAATAATAACCAAATGTGCAGGAAGGTTCACACCCCATGCTAACGTACTTGTACAAACCAACACCTAAAAGATGCAACCAAAATGACTCAGAATAATTTCCAATTTCAGCATATTATTGCTCCTATAGATCTATAAACTTGAGGATGATATAGTTACCTGGATCTTGTTGTTTGCAAACAGTTCCTCAGCCAATGATCTGTCTTTATCATTCAGCCCGGCGTGATGTAACCCAATTCCAAATTGTAAGGTGTGCTTCAAGTTCTGGTCCGTGACTTGAGAAAGAACCATCTGAAGTGAATCTTCTGGCATGCTTATGAACTGCCTCGAGTACTCATCTGAAGCTGCAAACTTTGAGATCAGGAAAAAACGTGACAGATTAGTTACCATCACTATGAGATAGAAATATTTAGATCGACACAGTTTGATTTTTTATCTCACCTGAATAAGGTCCAGTGCTGTAAGCCTTGTTTGGCGACGAGACGAGACAAAGATCAGAACAGGTTTTGTTGGTGAATGGGTACATATAGCAGCATATGCGGGCTTGTTCATACTATTCATCCTCGGGCAGTAAAACTTCCCAGGATATCCCTGTTAAAGGAAATAATTTATAAATCAAGATAATAGCATAATACTATAGGTATTTATATTTTAGTCTACTTTGATGATGATGGCACTTGGGCAGCTTATAATCAACAGCTACACTTACCTGAATATGAACTTCAAGAGGAACAGGCCTCACACTTGGCTTGAAATTGAAGAGGCCAGTTTCATCGACACCCAACCAATCAGCCAAATTACTGGGTTCAAAGATGAATGTAAGAATGTTATTTAAAAATTAACAACATTAAAGTTTGTACTCTTGCAATCTATAGCCAAAAGGAACAATCTACAGAGCAAAAACTCCACAAAACCAAGTAGCATGTTTGCACACAAGACAAGAGCAAGAAATATAGATCCAATGAAACACATACTGTGCATTTGCTAATGCTGTCGACAGACCAACAAACCGAACTGGACGCTCTGTTTGAGAAGATATGTATCTCATCCTTGAGACAATAACCTACAATCAGAAAATATAGCATTAGAGATGATCAAGAGATTACGATATAATCAATGAATCAAGGACCATGCAAGGGTGAAGAGAATGAGAGATATTCAGTGACAACTGTGTACCTCAAGTATGGGTCCTCGATCAGCTCCAAGTAAATGAATCTCATCCAAAATCATAAGTCCAACCTATAGATTTAGGTTTTAACATTTGATTGTAATTTTGATATTACGTACGAATAGCTAAAAAATAAAAGCAAAAGAATAAAAAATGAATGAGCTATTGCACCTTAGTGACATAGCTTCGACTGTGCCAATTGCGACTGATACCATCCCACTTTTCGGGAGTGGAGATTATGATGTCTGCTGACAAGAGAGCCATTAGATCCGGGGTGTAGTCACCAGTCATTTCAACCTAATCAAGATATTTGAATCAGCAGTGATAGCACATCTATGTGACATAAAAATAATGCCCAAACAAAAGAAACTTCACACACCATCTTCTTTCCAAGTTTGGAAACAAGACCCTTTCTCCAGTCTGTCATTCTCTCCCGTACAATAGCCTTTAAAGGTGCTATATAGATAACCTGCAGAAGGAAAATCCTTAAAATATCATAAGCAATTACGAAGTTGAGATACACGTATAATGATGGGGAATCTTAAAAAGACAAAACTAAATACGTAATTTCCCAATAATCTGAATCAGCACATAATATTGTCTTCTTCTTTTTTTATAAATTCAACAAAAAGTCCTTTTTTTTTTGGATAAGGTAACAAAAAGATAAAGCAATTAACTGGTCAGAATCAGGAATTATAATCCCAAAACGTTTCCAAGGGGATAATAAAGTGCCTAATATCCCCTATGGGATAAATTTGGTATCTTTACATCCTAACCAAGGAGGATAAAGTTTGTAAAGAAATGGATTGTGGGCCTAACTCAACCCCAAAAGCTAGCTTAAGAGGTGAGGATTGCCCAAGCCTTATTAAAAGACCACTCATCCATTGAAGGACCAATGTGGGACTCTTCACACCACCACCACCACCACCCCGCTCCAGCATGGGCAATTCTCCAACATAGGGAAACAAGAATTGAAACGGGTCCTGCTCTAATACCATGTAAAGAAATGGATCTTCGGCCTAACTCAACCCTAAAAGCTAGCTCAAGGGATGAGGACCACCTAAGCCATATTAAAGAGACCACCCATCCCTTAAAAGACAGATGTGGGACTCTTCACGAAGTTGATCCACATTTTTTGCCGCACCTCCCATCTGAGTACATCTAAAGCATGAGAGAGACATCTCTCTGGAGTTACTTGTGAAATTGAAATAGTTAAAAGGTCTTGGGCTGTACGGTCACCTAAATCTCATCAACCACTAATATCCTATACCAACTAGACATAGGAGGAGGCGATATCCTTCTTTTGTCTGTATTTACAGCTCATGTAACCATTACAGTATGGGGCAGTGTAGGCTTGCAAGTCAAGTTCTTACAATTAATCAATGCAAGACTCTTCTTATTCTTAAAACCCCTAATGGTTTTTCCCAGAACAGATAACTCAACACTAATTGCTCAACGCACAAAAAAAAATAATCTAAAAGGGCATTAAAAAAATGTCAAGATCTGATCTAGTGAAGGAGATTGCAGCAAAAACACAGTGACACGAGAAAAAAACTGACATCAAATTTGCACAGAAAAAGCAAACCTAAAATCACCTCTGGTTCCATATCCAAGAACCCAGATCTCATCCAGATCATAATGAATTGAAGAGCATAAGGCATGGCACGTGAGTATCATTTTGAAGATCTGATAGTAAGTATTAAATCTATCCCCTCAATAAGTTTAGCTTTAAAATGAGCTGGAGGAATAAATACATCCTCACATAATTTGAGAAATGGCATTGCTTCTAACACTTTCTTATTGAAAAATGTAAAGGACTATTCAAGGTCGGTTAAAAAGTGAAATCTATATCCCGAGGGAAATTGGACGTGGGAAAAACATACTAAAATAAAAAAACTGATAAAACAAGTGACTATCCATGTGGAAGCATTTAGAAAAACAAATTGCAACAAAGTACCTTCATATCGGGCTGTGTATTAAATAAATGGAGCATAGCAAGCTCAGCTGATATCGTCTTCCCACTTCCAGTCGGAGCTCCTAAGAGGATATTTTTGTCTGTGTGATACAGCACATGAAAAGCCTGCCAAAATTGATTTAAGCTACTGCTGATATTGAGCTATAATCGAATTCAAGAAAACAAAAGAACTAGACATCCACCTGTGTTTGTATAGGATTGAAGTGTGAAAATTTATACAAGGCCTCAAAAGTTCCATTGCCGAGTGCAGTCACAGGAAGGGGTTTTAAATCTAGAAGCTCAGTGTGGGATGTTCGAGCCTGAAGAATCATTCATTCAAGTCAAAGAAAACCAACACTCAAAATTCAAACTTTAGGACGTATTGCAGATATTCAACAATACAGAGATGAATTCAACTTGATAAAACAACCTCTGGAAGAGTAATATTGTGGAGAGTTATAGTGTACAAAGCGTCTGCATGTAGCCACGAATCAGAAACAGCACGAATGTAGTACTGCGGAGGATGTGGCTCAAAGATTGGCAAAGTAAAGGATAGTTTCTGTGGATCCGCTCTGGCCATCTTCTTTGTGAGGGTAAAGAGCTCTGAATGGTAAATGTGGTCATTTTCAGAATCCTAAAGCAGATATTTTAGACAAATGTGTTAGTAAGATATACTAGTAAAATATTGACGACAATTTCCTAGCTAAGTCATAAGATCAAAATGGCTTAAAGTGAGAATTCCTTCCCACTAAGAGTTGCACTTGGAACGTTTGTCGTATATTCAAGAAAAACAAGACTTACGTGTGCCGACTTGATGTGATGGAAACAGTTACAATGAAGGTTTAAAAATTCAAAGGCAAGCATTGAGCATAATATACAATATTAGGTTTTGATTAACATGTCAATTGAAGAGGCATTAATCTGGACATCAATTGATAAACACCTATATCCATCAAAGCATAAGATAAGTGAACAAGTGGGTACCTCAACCAGAATCCACCAGCGCAGTGCAGTGCCATGAATTCGATCCTTCCAAACAAACTGAGGAGCTATCACCAAATCAACCTAATAAAGGAGCTACATGATAATCTCCCTTTCCATTTGATAAATATAGAAGGAAAAGATAGATGATTTTTCCATCTCATTCTGAGTTTTTCTTCTTTGACCGGCCAGTGGCCGCAGGTGTCAATAGTATAGTTGCATAAGTAGAAGTGGCCCCAAAGGTAGGAGTTTTTAAGTATTGAGGAATTTGCACTGTTTAGTTTTTTTTTTTTTTTTACCCTATTGCTCATATGGTATTGACAAGTACTAAAATGTGGCAGGGAAAAGTTTCTTTTAGTAAAATGGATACCTCTATTTAGATTGTCCGAGAAGGAAATTGGAAGTTAAATTGCGATAAAGGGAGTAAATTTCAGGTAAAACAAGAGGGAAAAAGCGAGTGCAGAAATGTACACACCTTCAGAACCGTTCTAGTGATTGGACTTACTGTAGCAGCCAACTGGACTGATGGGAAATACCCCAGACATTGCTTAATAACCTGGAATTTTGAAAACATTTCTTAAACTGAAGGTCAAAAGGTAAGCCTCAGATCCAAAAACCTGTAAAAAATTATTTACCTTTCCTCCAGGTGCATAACGAATCAAAGCTCCGATATCTTTCTCTTGTAAGTCTTGTAAATGATCCAAATCCGCCCCCTTGTCTTCAAGCTTCCTCAATATCTGAAACACCAGTTCTTAATTAACACACATAAACTAGTTGAAATTTAATTTAACAGAAAGTCATTTATAGAGAACTAACTTCTGAAGAAATGTCTCTGTCAAACTGTCTAAGAGGATGTAGATGGGGCCATATTTTGCGATCCACAGCCTTGCAATAGTCTAACATAAGAGCAGACATCTTACACCACCCTCTGCGCAGACAAATCTCAAAAAGGGCCCGCATGATACGAGCCAAGCTTGCACTTATATAAGCCGCATCAGAGATCAGTGAAAACGTGTCAATTGATCCTCGAGAGATGTACAACTGCAAGATACATTCAACGTGTTAAAACACTATATGTTGAGAAGCCACAGTTTCTAATGGACAAAAAGAGTAAACCAAGACCTGAATAAGAATTGAAACTTTTCCATGTTTGTTAGATGGGCCACCCTTGACTTCCAATGGACAATATGTGCGAGCCAACGTCTCAAGCTCATTTTGTTCCTCGTCTCGGACCACAATATTTTCAAATTCCGAAGAATGAGCTACCATATTTATCAACTAATATCCAGAGAAAAAAAATAGATGTCAGAGAAAGCACAACAAAAAACAATGGACAGCAAAGCTTAGCACACATGTGCATGGAAGTCATGACTATTAAATGAAAGTATTTTGTGGCACAGACAATCAAAAAACATAACAAAGAGGACCATAACTTAGAAGATGGAAAACTCAAATAGTTGGCAACTTACACTACATAAGTGTAATACGCAACCAGTAAAGCAATGCTTTAGCTAGAGATAAATGAACAATCGCTTCCGTCCTATTTACAGGAGATAGGTTAGTGTTTAGTACACTAAGAAGAAACTTCACTTACTTTTAAGGTTAATTGCCCTTAGAACAGAAGTTCTTCTAAATATTCAAGTTCATTATGAATTTTCTTCATCAGATGTGACAGATGATGCAACGAATTTAAGTTGGACATTGTGCTGATGCATGCATTATACTAGTAAATAGAATGTGCAAAACAATGTGAGACAACCAAAAAAGAGGAAAAGTGTCACATAAAATGTAATAGAGGATCATTGTCTATCTGACAAGCAGCAATGTCCTGTATCTTTTTGAATAATAATTTCCTCAATATTCCCGGGCTTTATCGTATCAGTTTGGGAATGATTTACATTATCACTTCCAAAACAGAACTGACTCAAAATTACTCCGATATCCCTAAGAATTTATCAGTTATAAAAGACAAAAGTTTCAATGACAATTATTATGTTCAGATCAGCACCTTTTCTATCTTCAAAGACCATTAGTTCCAATTTTTGGAGCACATTTAATACAATAGATACAAGGAATTAACTATATGTGGTAAAACGGTTCTCCAGTACTGAGAAATTGTTGTACAAACAAAGAGTCAGCAGTGGTCTTAAGAACAATTTGTAGCTGACATTTTTCCCTGTAGACAAGTCCATTCTCACTAACATAGGATCATAAACAAAAAGTGGCAAAAAAGTAACTGAACAAAGCAAATTGTGTGATCCATTAAGTGAAAGAGATGGCAAACAAAACAAAATACCTCGCTTTCATTCATATGGCGTGACAACATTTCATTGTAAGTTTCAACACTAGTATAATGGATATAAAAGTGGCTTGCAATACGCCCAAGCTCAGTGCAGTAGAAGTTCCCACTTTTCTCATCAAAACGCATCATTTTTGCTTTGTCAAGTGCACGAGCAGCATCACTTATAAGATCTCTTTGTTTTAAGCTTAATGATGGATCTGCCATTACCTGCAAAAGAGAAAAGACAGCTTCAGCTGAAGTTTGAGCACAATATTGTTTAACTGCTTCCCGGAACCTCTTGCAAAAAAAAGTGCCTCAAACTGACTTTATCTTGAAATATTAACAATATATGATTTACACACTTATCAATGCCATTTAGTGACAATTGAAGCTGTATTCAAGAAAAGACAACAAGAGAACCTCGGGGGTAATCTTGACACCCAACGGTGCATCACCTATATACTAAAGAGCTAAAGATCTTTGGCGGTCAAGCAAGACTTGTTCATCTGCGATACTTCTTCAAACCAAAAGATATATCGATCAAGCTCCCATTTCCTCAAAATTACAAATGCACGTATCTAATAATCCTCCATTCCATTTATCTTTATACAACACATTAAATCCACCTACATAGAAATTTCATTTCCCAAGCATTCAACTCCTCAATCTCCCTCCATCCCCATAAAGAAAAGGAATTAAAATTAAACAAGAGAAGTTTCATACTATTCAATGTTCAAATGAACAAAATGAATGTAATGCAAGGCCTTGCACCTGGACAACACATGATTTAGCACAAAATAATCTATTGGCTTTTCGTCCACTAGTCCCCAAAAGGATTTATAGTAGTACATGGCAACTTTGAATCCATTAGTTTATCGTTTTCTTGTTGGTCTCGTACTTTTTTAACTTTGAAAGGGAAGGAATACATGGATTACAGTGTCCTGATAACAATAAACAAATCAAACATTTATGTTTAAGATGATGTACGACCAAGATAAAAGAAAATATACCTCATCCCATCCGATACCATAGGCCAAAGGATTCATCTTCATCCTAATGAAAAGGTAAGTGTAACCAAGCCAAGCACAAGCTTCCTTAACATTTGTTATAGTACCTAGTACCACCTCAGCATTTAGATTATCTTTCAAGGAATTGATGAACTGCAAGATAACAAGTTCAGAAAGAGAGTCAATGAACAGAATCCTTAAAGAATGTTTAATACAGAGATTAAAAATTGCAAAGAGCTGTGAATTTCCAATACCCTCTTTTTTCAAGTGAAGCTGATCGGTTACAAAAAAAAAAAAAATTGTCCAAAGGGACTTGGATATCTTATATGGGCAGAATATCATTCAAACTGACGGCAATTTACAAAAGACAGAAATGAATAACCTCATTTTATTTTTTCACTAGAGAAGTAAAATGAGTAACATCTACTAATTGTCTATGAGAGCTTCAAAGAAATCGTGTGGATAGTAGAAAAGCTTCAACATTTTACATAGCATGCTTTCTTTTAAGAAGTAACTTTTTTTACATAACCATGCTATTGTCTACAACAGTTAAAAGGAGGAATGTATTCAGAAAAATATTTAAAGCTAGCCCTGCATATAGGAAACAAATAGACAACTAAAGGTCTAATATTGGCATAGAATAAGCATTCTACCTGACTTTCTATAGGAAGTTGACTTGTCAATAGACGTAAATAATAAGCCAACTTGTCATGTGAAGTGATTATAATGCCTTCACCACTTTTATCAAACTGAGGTCTTCCAGCACGTCCGAAGATCTACCAGGGAAGAACATTACGCAACAGCTCAATAAATGAGAGCCGATCAACATTACTAACCAAATAAAAGTAACAACACGAAGAAGATCAAGTCTCACTTGCATAACATCTAGCATACCCAGATCTCGCCATCCACCAGCCTTTGGATCATATATTTGAGTTCCCTGGAGAGATGAAATGTTAAAGCATTACTCACCACACGACAGGTTTACCATGCAAAAGAATATATCATGTGAAAAAGCTGCAAACTAACTTACAAATAAAATGAAAAGCCTCAATGAATAGAGTTGCATTCAACTAAGTTTAGCACACGAGTTACATATATAGTACATGTTTCAGACCAAACTAGGGGCCAAGCACCATGAGTTTTTGTTAGCAA
Organism: Lycium barbarum; assembly: GCF_019175385.1. Lineage (NCBI taxonomy): Eukaryota > Viridiplantae > Streptophyta > Magnoliopsida > Solanales > Solanaceae > Lycium > Lycium barbarum. The sequence continues at coordinate 158,097,363 of NC_083337.1, read as the reverse complement.
GAGGTTTTATGTGAAATTTCAGACAATTAACGATTAAAGCATAACGGAACATACGATTTGAAGGATAACACTCTCAATGGAGTGCCTAGTTATTCCAGAATGTTGCATCACATTTCTACCATGAGCTGGGTTCTATCAGATGCAAAGTCCAAGGCCTTAAAGACATGATTCAAATGGAAACATTAACAATATGGTTGAGCTCAGTTAGCATAACACCAATATCATATTAGAATCATCAGAAAATGATTAACATCTTTCCTTTGATCAGTTCACATGAAGGTGGCCTTTTCAATACCAAGATTACCCTATTTTATAGTGAACCATGCAATGAAGCAAGGACAAAACATGGGAGGTTAGGAATGAAATTGATTCAAGTTAAAAATATATCTGTTAGTTTCAAATTGAACTGGTAAGGCTGTAATGTTTGAACAAAAAACTTTTGGACAAGTTCTCAAGCCCAACCTCAGCTCTGATTAAAGACACACAAAGACGCAAAAAGAAAATGAAACAAAACCAAGAAAACCAGAAAAGGTACCAAAAGATCTTCATGGACATTGAAATACTAAGTTTCAAATTATGACAACAAAGTCTCTAAACAGAAGTAATCAACTTGATTTTCGTTATCCTATAATTAACTGCCCGCTTATTTCACCATATATGGTTAGAATTTGATTCTTCCAATGTGCTATATATTAGAGCTCAGCTTAAACAGTAAATGCATGTTCATGGAATTGTAATAAAGGTATAGATAATTCTTCATACTTGATAACTAAATTCTACAGAAACGTAATGCAGAATGATCCAGTTCAGCTCAATCTAAATCAAACCCAAATCAGGTACCAGACTCGAGCTCAAACTATTCATTTAACGCTTGGATACATGGCAGCCAAGTCAAAAGGAAAATGCAATGCACACAATTAAAACTGGTGCAAGCTTCCTCTAATTTTATTTCTTAACATGCTTCAAGTTACACCTAAGAAACCCTTAAAGAATACACATGAATCAGGAACAAGCATTTCACAAACCTTAATCACAACTGTGTGAGCAGGCAAATTGACTCCCCATGCCAAAGTTGCTGTGCAAACAAGGACCTAGAATGACCAGAGTTTTTTAAAGTTAAAAGAAAAACCATACAAAGATTGAAAAAATGTCAGCGAATAACTGGAAAAGCAAACAACCCAACCTTCAAAAGTCCCTGAGAGAAAAGTCTTTCTGTTAGGTTTCTGTCAGCACGTAACATTCCAGCATGATGAATGCCAATCCCATGTTCAAACAGTTGGACGACCTCCTTATTTCTGGACTTGAGAACTTCCCTCTGAAATGCATAAATGGAATGACCTAAGAAAAAGATGTCATAATAAGGATGTCAAGAAAATATAAAAGTACAGGACAATAGAATTGCTTGCCTTTAAAATCTCATATTGAGGATGCTCGTCATTTGCGAACAGATCAGACTCTGTACTTTTACCAGACAATTCAACCTGTTGATATGAATATAAAATCTTTTAAGTGCAACTTTATAATATAATATATACTTCTACTCATGTTTCTAAGTCAGCTTGATATATATGGAGAAAGAGAATGTTTACGTTAAGTCATATTATGAGAAGTTGTCGACAATGGAGAAGGTTTCCTTCCCACATAACTCTATTGGAATCCTTAAGGTACCCAGAAAAATGTGTTTTTCACAAAACAAATGGCTAGCAATGGACGGCCGAGAATTTAAGGGAGAGGAAGCTCATTTCTGTCAGTTGGAGTTTTTATGTGCAAGGATGTGAAGATGTCGACCATCTCCTTCTATATTGCCGGTAGTATCGAGGTTATGTCGACCATCTTCCTTTACACCATTCTTTATAATATCTAACTCTACCAAGCCCACCACCCTCTCCGTTGCCGGCATGATATAGTTACTAAAGCTCTCGACTGCGGGATCCTAATTAGTTACCAGTAGAGCTAAAGAAAGTTTTAAGCCATTCCGGGGTCTTTTAACCAAGTCACTGTGCAGTCCTAAATGCAAATTTAGGCCAACATTTATCACCTATCTTTAGCAGAGAACCACAGGAAGGATTTGACAGAACATCCATGATTTATTAAGACAAAGATTGACTCTGCAAGGATCTGAAAATGCCTCGTGGCAGCAGTATGCTTTAGTCCAGGGATCATTACTTTGACAGAGCATTGCTTCGAACTAGGAAAAATGCTGTTAGCATCTTCAAAGATACTTTTCCAGCTTCTATCATGTCAGAGAGTAGTTATCCCCTCGCTGGAGGATCACCCATTTAAATTGACACTTGCAACTCGTAGCATTTCTTCAACAAAGATGTTGCACATTTTATTGCCTTTGTTTGACTAGTGATGCAGGACGAATCTAATCTATAAATGAGAAGAGGGGGGGGGGGGGGGGGGGGGGGGGGTTATCCTGCACGAAGTTACAGATTTATGCAAGTTACAGTTCACAATACAGAAAGTTGTAGAAGGACTTGAATGCTGAATTTCCATGTTCCTTGTGGAATCATCAAAATTAACCTCCACTATCATAAAGGAAAGATTGAGCATACTACGGAAGTTATGGAAACAACCATATATTCAAGGTTCTTTCTTAATAATAAACACGATAATAAAAAATGCAAGATATGCAATAGAGACTAATGGAGTTGTAAGCAAATAAAAATAGGCGCAAGATCAGAATAAAGGATTGCTTTTTAGACAAGTTTGATTTTTTTATGGATTTAAACAAGTACAACATAGATTTTATAAGGAATAAATAGTGAAGAAAATTTATATAGATACCGAATCATATAATATTCAGAAAGTAATGAATACTGAAGAAGATTTCAGTAAATTGAAGTGAAAAAAAGAAAATTGAGTTGGACTAAGAGGAAAGCAAGACAAACAAAATGCAACAAAGACAGTGGAACTATCAAGTAGAACGATTAACTGTGCGCTAAACCATAGCCTGATAATAACCTACCAGCTTATCAGCAGTTTTCACTGTGTCCTTACGCGAATGAACAAAAACCATAGCCTGATGCCCTTGTTTTAAGGAATCAACAACCTGCATAAGTGAAGAGTCAGACCAGAAATTTATCGGGAAAGTGCAAAATAGCAAAGAGAAAGGTTTTGGAAAAAGATACCTTATTGTAGCATATCTCATTAAGCAGTGCATTGCGGGCTAAAAAATTATGCTCACTAATACCAATATACTGCTGTGCAAGAGGTACTGGACGGTAGCTCGAATCAAAGAAAAATAAGCCTGTCTCTGAATTCACCCTTAGAAACTGTGCAACCTGGATTTCATAAAAGGAATAGCCAAAAAAAAAAAAAAAATGAATCCAAGAGGATGTAACAAAATATTGGAGCTTCATCACTCTGTATAGCCCAAATGCCCAACATGGAGGTGAAGACTTCTAAACCAAAATTTGTAACTCAAGAACCAACCTCCAAATAGTTGGGTAAAGTGGCTGAAAGGCCCACTATCCTTATCATAGACTGTGTGGACTCCACCTGTCAAAGCACCAGAATCAAATTTCAAACCTAATCATGCACACATGAAAATGGAGTCACCTCCACCTTAGCACTAGATGAGATGATATCATAATTAAGTCCATAACCTAATACTCATAGTAAGTCAATAGGTCTTGCTGCCAAGTTTATATTTCCAAGTTAAACTAGATTCGTGACTTAAAAGTCTGTCTCGCAGCATTTTCATAACCTTAAAGCACTCACATTCCTTTGGTTTTAAAAATCAAAAGCTCTAAAATATATTTTCCGAACATTGTATTATTTTGCTCTAAATGCCAACAACATAATTCATCTTTCAATTGTGCCCAAATTTTAATAAAATTATTACTTTATCAAAAAAAATATGCTACATCTTTCAATTTTAGGCATTTATTGAAGAAGTGGAACAGTAGCAGAGGATTGCGGCAGCAATTAGTGCACAGAGGCAACATCGTCATGTATAAACAAATACTGAAATTTCTACAGTAGACACTAGATCAAGTAAAACAGCATTTGCTAACCTGACGAAGTGTACGGGCTACTAATGCTTCTATCACAGGGCCTCTATCATCATTTAGCAAATGAACTTCATCAATGATAAGTAGCTTCACCAGCATTGAGAGTGACATGTCACTGCTTTTACGAGTAATAACATCCCACTTTTCCGGCGTTGTCACTATCATCTGAAGTAATATAACCAGACACCATCAGAGTGAAGCCAATCAATCAACCTCAACGAGGCCAGAATCCAAACAGAAAGCCAATAATTAAATAATCAACAGCTTTACAAGAACTGAAGTTTGACAGAACCTGTGTTTCCTCAAGCTCATTCTTAGAAAGTTGCATGTCTCCAGTAAGTTCCCTCACAGTTACATTAAGCGGAGACAACCGGTGACTGAAAGTTGATGTGACCTCTGCAGCTAATGCCTAGAGAAGAAATTATCTTATATTGCCAATTATCAGAAAGAAATTGAAGGACACAAGTACACAATTCTCAAACTATACCTTCATAGGAGCAACGTAGACTATTTTGAATTCATCTTTATGCAAGTAACCATCTCTAAAGTGATGTTTAATCTGCGCAAGAGATGAAGGTTACATAACTTCATCAAAGTGCCAATAGTCCCAGCATGGAACATGATCTAAAAGAAAGATAGAGCATACCTCATGTAGAATAGCAATCATCGCTATGTTTGTTTTCCCGGCCCCAGTGGGAGCACATACCTGGCAATAAATGAAATGAAAGCTATCAAAGGCGGATCAAAATTAATTTCTATAGGAAAGTAGCATACGTTATAACTGAAAAAAGGGTATTAACATACACTACCAAAGGAGAAAGTTACTCACTAGTATGTTTTCGTTGCTATTATAAGTAGTATGGTAAATTCTGCTCTGAATACGGTTGAGACTCTTGTAGCCATGGAAAGCTGTTTGAGCAAAGTCGTCTAGCTCCTTTATCTCAATCTGATAAGAAAAACAATCAAGCAAAACTATCAGTTAATATAAGAAAGTTTTGGTGAAAACAATGAAGATCCATCAGAAAAGCATGTTTTCATAACACTGTCACTTGAGAAACAGCAAAGATATGGTAGCCTCTCCAGTAAGAAAGAGAGATAAAGAATTGTCCCCGCATGCATCTGGTGGACAGGTTGGAGAGAAAGAAATCTTAGATGTTCTGAAGACAAGTGCAACTTTACTCAGAAGATCAAGATGAACCGTCTTGTTTTGTTTTACTTTTGGTATAAACAGGAGTATATGGAAGATCTAGAGTCATTTATGGATGTTATAGGATCCTTGTAAGTTTATGCCATAGGTTTGAAGATCTTCCTGAAACACCCTTGTAATTATGGGTACCTGCAGCTTTTTGTAGCAGGATTTTTTTGGATATATAATACAGTTGTTACCTTCAAAAATAAAAAAAAATATAAAAAAAAACCAAAGATATGGAGACAGAATTTAGAATTTCCAATATAATATGAAATGTCATTCACTTAATTGTCATGGTATAGAATCACATTGGGACTTCTTCCCTTCTCCACACCCCCCCCCCCCCCCCACCCCTTTTTGAATAAAAACAAAAAATATATATATACATAGAATGAAAAGAGTATATTAGACTGAAGATAACATAAATAGCATAGCATATACTAGATCAATAAAAAGCTAAATAAGCTAAAAGAATTCTGTAGGAAATATGTTTTATTGGAGAGAGAAAGACTGCAAAGAGGAGGATGAGCGTTCAGGCAAAATAACTACATGAGAAGGAACAGTGCATTTTAGTATCTACATCGGAACAAGGTTGACGAGTTTTATGCCATTTCATAATATCAATGATAAAAAAGCCTAAAAGTATTTGATTTGATATTGAGTTGTGTCTGTACATGAATTTTAATCTGAGAAACAATTGAAATTTAGTGAGTGAAAATCACTATTTCAAAATACTCCTCAAACAAGTTCTTCAACTTCCCTACTTCCAAATTGAAGTTGACATAATGGACAAAATAATAACATAAACACTGATTTGCTAAATTCTATTCTAATATTTGCAAATATTTTTTGGTTATAATTTGTGTCCAAGCGCCTACTAAATGGTTTGTGTTTCAAGGAAAGTAGGGGTTAGCTAAAATTAAAGGTTCTCCAACTCTCAGAGATACCCATGCATGGATATACAAGTTTCTAACCAAGAAAAAAAAAAGGAACTCTGGGAAAACACCAGACCTAATTAGGTGTCCGCGACGACTAATCATAGTCCAGAATAGTTGATATTGCCTATATGAAATTATGAATTGGTTCTTACATTTTATCCAGCTTGCATGTATTTTAGGTCTATCTCGTCTATTGCATAAGGAGGTCCACAAAAGGACATGACAAACCATCTCAGGCAATCATTTTTCTTATAAGTAGGCAATCGTTTCCATTTAATCGACTCTGTCTTACTTGCATTGTCTGTCAGATGTAATCATTTTTTATCTAGTAAAATCTTATACAACAAGACATTCATCTTTTTGAAACTTGTAACTTGATAGTATATATAAATCGACAAAACAGTACATAGGTTGTGCTGAAACCATATTTACCAATGTCCCTCTAAGAAACTAAAACTGTTCTGACAATCTAAAGGGAATCTAAAACATCAAGAATATCAACAGTTTCTTCTGAGTAAGACTGTTTAAACCAAAAACAAAAAGCAAAAGACAGTTCCATTTGATCTTTTGAACAGATACATGTGAAAAGAACTAAGGCAATTAATCATTCATCTTATCTACTGCCTGTACATTTTCATTTTTACATGTGAAGAGATAAAGGGCTGCTAGCATCAAGTATTGAATCATAGATAAGATAGAAGCATTTTGAAGATTAATATACAAACAGGTTTTGTAACCAACTCTAGCAACACTTCATTCAAACCAAACTTTACCTCAGTGTCTCCAATATTAAAACAGAGAAGATAAGTAGTTAGGGGAGCAGCAATAAACAAAGAAAAAACATAGTGGAAGAACAGGGAATACCAGTCTCTCCCCAGGTTTCATAGATGCAGTTGGTGTTGGAGGGATAATGACTTCTTCATATCCTTTCAAGTGCTTTCTGATAGTTCCTTGAGGAAGGGCTGTAGGACCTAAGCTGTTTGGCCCTTCACCATGACCAATGAGGTCCTCAAATATGTTTTTCTTCTCACTTGCATGAAGTAAAGAACTAAAACTCATGGTAGACAAATCACCCTCAACCCCGTTATTTGTTCCTCGTCTATGCTTCCTTTCTTCCTTGCGACGAAGTTTATCAATTTGCCGTTCAGACTCGGTTTGAACAGTTACCTGTTTAACTAGTAATAAGTAAATTCAAATGCCAAGTGTGGAATTGCATGTATGACACTATCATGGTTGTATATCAATTACTTACCTGGACAGCATAACTAGGAGCGCGTGATTGCCCGCCCATAGCCGTCTTGTCAGCTTTCAGTTCAAGTATTCCATGATGGATTGCATCAACAATTTCCTTTCTGTGCTGAGATAGGAGGAACAAAATTCAGGGGAAAAAACAGAAATGAAGAAAAATTATACTTTTAAACAATACCAAATTGCAAATGAACGATTCTCTACCTATATACCATAATTCTAGAATTTTGGAGAACTCAACTCGTATATACTATGAGCCCGCAATCGCATTTATAATCTCCCAACCAATCCTAAAACATATCATCAGACTCAGAGTACTTTACACCCTAGATACGGTACATTCTTTTTACTGCAATGCATCAAAAGTTTTTCCCCAGAAAGGTAGGGGTAAGGTCTGCGCACATCCTGCCCTCCCCAGACCCCACTCGTGGGACTACACTGGGTATGTTTTTGTTGTTGTTGCATCATAAGTTTAACAAACAATTTCATGATATGTCCAATGAAGATCCACAATAATTAGAGGATCAGCTCAAATTGTTACCATGATAAGATCTTGAACAGTTTCAAATGCACCATCACCAACAAGGTCAAGCAAATCGCCAGCTATCTACAAAAGAAACAAAAAGAAGAACAACAAAAAATATTATATGCTTACAGAACTGATGTGCCAGAAGATGTGGTTAAAGCATATAGAAGAACTATGAAGTGACAGTGACATATTGTTACCTCATCCCCTGGTTTCTCAGAATCAAGCACGCGGCATATGGCCATTGCCAGTTCATCTCGAGGAAGTTGTGAAGTATTTCCTCTAACTATGTTATCACAGGCATCTCTTAACCAGATTAAATCAAATTTTCCACCAGATACAGATTCTTTAAAATTTGTGATGGGGCCATGATCATACTGCGTTTCATGACTTGAAGAAGGTGCACTATCCTGCTCAACAAAAAAATCAGAATCTTCCAAAGAAACATCAATTAAAAAACGGGCTGGCGGTCTGAACACAAGGTCTGAGCCAAATTCCACTTCATCAGTGGTTCCATTAGACGTTTCTGGTAAAGAAGTGGTCTCAATTCCAGGGTGATTATTCTGCAATTCATGCAATCTTTGTGCTAAAGAGGCAACTCTTGATAGTAATGAGTCTGAAACTGTGTAGCCAACAAGTTTTTGCAAATCTAACCTGCATTCAAAATAAAAGGATTTGACTTTGCAGATTAGCAGTTCCAAAGAAACTTTCTCAATATACAGACATTCACAAAGTATTCAAAGGAAATAAAAAAATTGCACCTAATGTCTGATCTTCAGGTTCTTAACTGTTTAACATTTATTTTGCATGTCTATCAGTATTACTCTAGATTCTTTTTCAACCTTATGCAATTATTGTGTTGATAAGAAAGCGCATAAGAAATGTTAGTCATGCATTCTTTACTAACAATTACCTTAGTTGGCAACAGGACGAGAAAAGTAGAAGAAGCAAGCTGGGTTGTACGATGCATTTTTCAACTCGGTAAGATATATATTTCAAGGAATAACTAACATTTCAGCAATCAAGGCCTGAAAAACTTTTGACTGCTCGGTACGAAATACATTAACACCGCCATCAAGAACGTTCCACTACTGGCTGATCTTTTTGTCTAACAATTAAAAAGGTCTAACATGGAGAATCTAACAATTAAAAAGGTCTCTTTAGCCCCAAAAAAAAAAAACAATTGAAAAGGTCTAACATAGAGAATCAAACAATTAAAAAGGTCTAACATAGAGAATCTAACAATTAAAAAGGTCTAACATAGAGAATATTCTGTAAGGTATCAAGCACTCAATGGAATAGAATGCGATGAAGTTGACTCTTTGCTTTGGATGGCTTATAGCTCTGATATTTAGATCCTTCTGCAAAAAACTAAATGCTCACAGTGCTTCCGGACCCAGCAGAAGCCTACATAGGTGGACCTAATATGAGAACTCCTTTAGCCTGATACCAGCAACAGCAATTATCTTTTTCTCCCTTATTTTTGGCGAATAGGTTTGCAAAGAAGAAGTATCAAAAGGAACACAAACCAACTGCAAGTGGATTAAGTTATACTTCAAAAAGAGAGGGAGAGAGCAAGCAATCAGCACGAATTTTTTATCATAGCTTACAAAACTTTACGTAATTGGGAAAAGGGATGGAGAAGGGACCAACAGACCCTGCTTTAATTGAAGTAGGGGCAGAGCTCCTCTCCTTAGAGTCAAGTGGCTAAGCAGCTAATGCATAGTTGACCATGCACCTATCCTTTTACTAGTAGACAGTCTCCTTTTATTTCCTGATAAGTGTTAAAAGCATGTCAACACGACACACTGGTTCATCCATCCCACCCCACAAGTGATCCTCATTTATTCTAAAGATTAGTAAATACCATAAATGCATAAATACACACAGAGACAAAATAAGGAGATAAATGTTATCTTCAAGCAATACATCTAGAAACTGTGTGCTTACTTCTTCTCAGCAATAATCCTGTGTTGCTCATCCTCCACCATTGGCCCGCTGAAAAGCTTATACACACTGAATGCCACCTCTCTAAACTCCTCGGACACAATCTCACCCTTCATCAACTCAACCACCGTGGCAACAAACTGCTTATATGCTTGCCGCAACTCCGAAGAAGCTGCACCAATTATTAGAACACTTCATTAAGGAGTGGAGATGAAAAAGGCTCATAAAAAAAGTTCCATCCATTAACTAACATGACTATATGAATCCTCTAAAAGAACAACAGCATCATAATTTGACTACTTTAATGACCACATGAATCCACTAAAGAAATCAAACGTATTTCCATGAATCTCAAATATTCTTGAAGTATATTCAAACGACAAAAGGGAGAACGGAATTCTTGAAATCAATAGTACCTCATCCCATTTCAACATATTTCCATTCAATAACAACCCTTCAATCATAAACTAGTTGGGATGAGACTACATGAATCCTTTAAAAGATTAACAACATCATAATTTAACTACTTTTATGCCTACAAGAATCCACTAAAAGAACAAGAACGGAATGGAAGAAAATTTCAACATATTTCCATTCACTAACATGACTATATGAATCCTCTAAAAGAAAAACATCATGATAATTTGACTACTTTTATGCCCTCAAGAATGCACTAAAAGAATTCAAACATATTTCCATGTAACTCATATATTCTTGAAATATATTCAGATGGAAAAAAACAAAAAACAAGAACTTAATTCTTGAAATGAAGTACCTTCATCCCATTTATGTAAAATCTTTCAAGCAAGTTCAACATATCTCCATTCAATCATAAACTAGTTGGGATGAGACTACACTACATGAATCCTCTAAAAGATTAACAACATCACAATTTAACTACTTTTACGCCCGCATGAAAAAGAATTCAAACATATTTCCATGTATCTCAAATATTCTTGGCGTATATTCAGACGGAAAAAGAAAACAAGAAGGGGAATTCTTGAAATAAATAGTACCTTGGTCCCATTTAAGTACAATCTTTCGAGCAAGTTCTGATTCTTCAAGTGAAGTTGCAGTACTGAAAAACAACAAAAACATACACTTTTAATCAGCTGAACGCTTGGGAAATTTGATTAATCAAGAACGAAAAAGATGGGTAATTTTATTATTATGATTATTTATTTCACAAAAAGATGGGTATTTTGAAGTTGCAGTACTGAAAAAAACAAGAAAATTACATACTTTTTAACAACTGAACACTTGGAAGATTTAATTAATGTTACCTTTTGCGAGAGTTGAGGTTTTGGAGAATGGATTTGCGGTGAAGGTAAGCTTGATCAGCATCGAATGGTTCTCTGAGAGCATTCGTCAAACGAGGAACTTGAAACAACATTCTTGGACACGATTGATCTTCTTTTCCGATGTTTTTACGGTGATGGTCTCAAGTGTTGGGTCTACACTGCTTTTTATGTTACTTGATTTCTTGCGCCCAAAGGTGTAATCAAGGAACCGCCCTTTTTTTTTTTTTTATACTCAGTAATGAATTTTGTCAGTAGAATACTCACTAGTTATACGGAGTATTTAATTATTTATATTGGGTAATTGGAATAATTATTGAAAAAGAAAAAAGGTAATTGAACAATTGTATACTATCTGTACCAATTCATGTGGCAGGTTTGTAGTTTTGAGAGTCAATTTTTTTTTAAAAAAGAAAATGTTTTTACTACATGGGGCAGGGGAAGGGAACATGGGGAGGAGATTATATTGTCAACCAACTGAAGTATTAGATCTCTACTTGAGAGTCAATTAAGTTTTTCTTTTGACCCGAATTTATTTATACTCTTGTCCCAATTTATGTGATATGATTTGAATTTTGAGAGTCAAATTTTTTAATTTTGACCGTGAATTCGAACATATAATCTTTAAGTTTTTTTCTGAAAAATAATTTACATATTTAGAACTACATAAAAAATACTATAAGTTACAATAATCAACAACTTAAAATATTTAAAGGGCATACAAATAAATTCCGGTCAAAGATTTTCTTGCTTGACTCTCGAAAAACGAAAAGTATCACATAAATTAGGACAGAGGAGTATGTCTTCTAAATATTTTAAATTGTTAATTATTGTGATTTATATTATTTTTTTACGTAGTTTTCAAATATATAAATCTTATTTCAAAACACTTAAAGCTTTTATGTTTGAATTCATGGTCAAATTTAGAAGTTTGAATCATGAAAGTCCAACAGTGCCACATAAATTGGGACGGTATTTACCAGAGAAACAATTTAGTTGAATTTGTGTTTGTGGTCAAAGACATGTGAATTAAAATGACCAGTAAATCAATATAATATGCAAGTAAATAGAAGGGAAAAATAACTTAATAATATTATATAAGACTCTATATTATAAAATATAAGAATACTTTTTCTTATTTACAAAACATACCAACAAAATTATAAAATAAACCAGATTTGAAATTAATATAATACCCACGATTTTGGGCTTTTTTTTAAAAGAAAAACTGATTTTTAAATGTGGATTTAATTTTAGGATAGTTACCAATTAATTTCTTCTTCTTCTCAAAAAGATTTCTTTCTCAACAGTTGTTAATAGACCCCATTCTTGCCTGATAACCCCTTTCTTTTAATGTCTCGTTACCATCTTCTTCTTGCCTGATTACCATGGATTTTGATATTTATTGTCCTATATGTCTCGTTTACTTCTTTTATTACATGATGATTTTCCGTTGTGGATATATAGTACATAACTTTTGTGTACTCCAATCCGATTTTCTTCTTCATCGGTTCAACCCCAATTTCACCTCTGCAATTTTGTTTCACACAAGACAAAGCACAAGGCATTATACTCTCTCCACTCTCAAATATCGGTATAGTTGTTTTGGCAAATTGAATTTATTTCAAAATAAATAGGTTTTATATGAGGATGTTCCTTCAAGCCGTACATATGACTTTTATCCAATATAACTTTCTGCAGAGTCCTATTTGTATCTATGAGATTAACAACATAGCCAGTGAATCTCACAACGTGGGGTCTGGGGAGGATAGAGTGTACGCAGACCTTATCCCTACCTTAGGTAGGGAGGCTATTTCCGGAAGACCCTCGGCTCAAGATTTGTATCTATGAGATCAAATATGGAATTCTTAAAGAACAAATCATTTACCCCCCCCCCCCCCCCCCAACCCTCCAATTTAACATGAACCTTTATACATATTTTATACAGTTATATACATATTTCATACCGTTTTTATACAGTTTTCATACATGAAAAATGTGAGAATTCTAAGCTTTGAGCTAGATATACAATTTTCATACAGTTTTTATACACAAAATTTGAACAAAATTTTTAAGCCTCGAGCGAGATATACACATTTCATACATTTTTCGTACATAAAAATTTGAGCGAATTTTCCAAGACTTGAGCGAAAATTTCCGTACATGTTTTATAAGAAATCTATTGATATGTTTTGTAAACTGAAAAATATCGTCATATTTTGTTAATGTACCCTATTCTTATGTATATATACGTAATTCTCCCTAAATAGAATGTAAACGAAATAAAGCAAAATGGGGAATACCCTGAGCCTCGATCGAGCCCGGTGCAAGTTCCTCCGACTAAGCTGGTGATTAAGCACTTAATAAAACGATAAAGAACTTTAAGAAATGAAGCAATTGCGCATAAGTGTAGTGTATTCCTCTTAAATTTCGTGTGTTTCCAATGGGAATGATAATCTCTATATATACTGGGAGCTAGGGGCACACATTCCATGTATGACACCCTGCTCATAATGAGTATTAATTGAGTAATAATAATGAGCAATAAAGAGGACCATTAAACCTAATAACACCAGTATATAACGTTCAACTTGATCCGTAACGGCAGCCCGTTGAGCTCTCTTCCAGAGCTACTCCAATAGTCTACCAAACCACATGGTTCTTCCGGTGCAATGACATTTCCTCCGGTGACACTCAATGCTGACTCATTTTAGCTTATCCCTTAAGCCATGCGGCATAACGCTATCTGTCTAGCTGTATTATGCGAATTTAGCCCAATACAGATAGAAAGAGTATTTGATTTCTTAGTAATTAGTAAATTGATCCTTGTTATAGATGTCTTAACATGATCCAATTCAAAAATTATGTTTCACAATTTCTTAATATAATTTTTCAATGTCTACATGACCTTTTGAGTACAAATCACAAGAATGTGTGCTTGTTCTCGAATCTACGCACTTAACTTTTCAGCTAATTTAATTTGTTAAGTTGACTTTTCGATATGATAGTTATACATCAAAGTTTTTTAAAGTACTTTAACATTTTCTTCTATTATTACTGTATATGTTTTAATACATCAATGATGTGTGTACTAAGTAGCCAACATAATTATGTCCACCAAGGTTAAAGTAGACATGTACAGAGAAGTCCATCGATTTTGTTATTTCATCAATAGTAAAATTAAGCAAATTTTGTAAGAAAGTTTTTCAAGGAAGTCCATCGAAAATACGTGATTTCTGACGAAAAATTCGTTGAAAAAGCTTCTGACCGATCTCCCTAGGAAAAATATTGTCGAAAATTTGGTTATTCTTTTGCAATCACTAGATTAGTAAGTTACCCTATCTCATTACTTGATATGTAGAGTTAATTATCGTTATAGTTCCACTTAATTCAATAACGTAAATTTTTATACATTATTACATAAAACTTAAACTTGTATAATAATAAATTAAATTAACCTCTTAAATTGCTTTTCGAATCAAGTACCACTCATAAAACAAAATAAAAATAATACTTCTTCAGGTTCGATCTCAAAATCCTCATATTGTTTATATTAGTTTTTCGATGACCGTTCTAAATTAGCTCAATAGGATACTACTACAATTTTAACAAAATGAGAAAGATAATACAATTCCATGTATCCCAGTGTATAGGATGCACTTTCTGGTTAGAGATTTTATGCCCAAGACAATTGTCAAACATAATTTAGTATTCAATGCAATCTCAGTTCTAAGAAATGGAAGCACATGAAAGGTAATTGTATAAAAAAACCAAGCTCTTGAAATTTATGTATATACAATACACTATAATGGAAATAATTGATCCGTATAAGCACACTAAGTAGTCAGGCAGGTTTAACTGATGAAACTTTCGTGGAATAAGATACAAATACTGATACCAAACCACTTCCACAATGAAACATATGCATGTTAATTGACATCTGTTTTTTTCTTTTCCTTATTACTACATCTTTTTGTAAAAGAATGCTAAAGGAAGATGTTACAACCCAAGAAGCAAGTAAGCAGAAATGTAATGTTGCCTGCAAAAGGGACAATAATATGTAAAGAAGTTTGACAAAAGTACACTGCAAATGACAACAAAGAAGCACAGGAAACAAAAAAAATCCACAAAATGGCAAATTTCTTGTATAGAACAATAGCATAGGAGATAGGTTGAGAAGGTCCAAACGCTTCAAGAGTGTTTTTGCACCAGTTACAATATATTGAAACCTGTTTTTATTTTGGTAAATATAAATGGGAAAGCCGATGATATATACAGACCAATGAATAGCATTGCCTTGATAAGACAATGTTAAATACAATTTATCTCAGGTGAAGTATTTGAACCTGGAAAGCATCAATTCAATCTTATGCAGAAGCCTAGTTGCTTCTTTTTCTCCAGATGCAAATGGGTTGGTCCACTCTTGATACTGGTGAAGGCTGCCTGTGAAGTCTGTGAAGAGTCCATCAACTCCTATCTCGTTTATCCAGTAATCATACTCATTATATGGATCTTCACTGAAGTTGAAGTGTAAGAATTTGTTCTCATTCCGGAAAGTGTATGGATGGACCTGGATTTGTTATTGAAATTCAGAGGATGAATGTGTACAAAATTAAGATGAATTGCACGAAAGAAAAGAGAAGAGAGAAAGCCCATTTCTACCCATGAGATAGATATAAGTACATAGCATGCATTCGAATTCAAAACACTTTATATGATAAATAGGTATTTTCTTTCCCTTCATTTAAAAGTAATCTAATCTTAGTGCACAATCAAATTAATAACTCCGGAACAGAGATCAGCGGAAGGCCATAGCATATCACCAATTAACTCCACATGTAAACGATATCCCAGTAAAAATATTTGATCACGTACCTGTAGATTACGCGCATGTGCTCTTGCAACAAGATCAGAAGGTGTTTCCAGATAATTGCTGGAAACAGGAACTATGGTGTCCTTCCAAGGCCCAATCCCCACCACATATTCCTTGATATAGTCAAGATAACCGTCTGAAGTAATCTCCCAATATGACTGAAATGCAAAAAGGATCACTAATTTTCTTCGCAATAGCAAAACGGTGTGACAAACATATTTCTCTAGGAGATATTTTCAACACGCCATATCCAAGAAAGAGAATACATGTTAGAATATAGGTTCATTTGTTAATCAGCAAAGAGTCAATTTCTATTTTTTTATCAAGCCTGTAAAATGTACTGGTTAATCCTGTAAACTTTTAAACAAGAATCTTAATATTACATGCTTTTTGCAAATCTTTATCACGTCTGCATATAGACTGCAGATGTAGTTGGCACTTCTATCAAAGTCCTAAAAGTTTGGGTTTCCTGTTTGTATATGCTTCTAAATTGTGGGAAAAAATTTCCCTTTTTCCTTTTTGGAATTTGGCGTCTCCCGCATAAAGATAGTCAACTTCTTCTTTGTCACATATAGTGAGGGGAATGAAAACCTGATTGGTGTCTTGAGTTGGCGTAGTCGTGTCATCAATGAGGAAGATCTTAGGCAGGTCTGTTTGATTTGATATGTAGACTAGTGATGTTGGCGCAAAAGATTGAATAAATGCAGGCTGCTTTAGCCATTGCTTTGACATATATGAACCTTTGTATCCATACTTCTTCAGTGTCTCAACAAACTTGTCCTCAAATTTCTTACCACCTGGCCATTTGACCTGTTGGAACCAGCAGTTAGTGCATAGATAACTGAAAGTCACACATAAGGAACAACAACAACATACAATGTAATCACACATAAGGAAAGCTGAGAATAATACATAAGAGTCAAACATACTCTGCTAAAATTCAGTTTTCCCTATTTTGTAACAGAAAGGGAAAGAACTCACGTGTTGGTTGATAAGGACTGGATTTTTTATCTCTGGATATATTCCAACAACTCTGTGGGAATCCAATGCAATTGAGATGAACTCCTCAAAAGTAATAATAGAAAATTCTCCTGCATGTTAATTAATTGAAAATAAAAACAGTGAGAAATATAGGAGGCAATGGGATGCGTTTTTCTGAAGAAACTATCATCGTATAGAATAAAAGCAGGAGCATGCATATCTTGTTGCTGGGCAAAGTTAATCAAAAGCAACATTTTTGGCTCATGTTACATTTCACATAGCATAAATTTCCCTATCTTGTTTTTTATTTACAGGAACCTTTAGAAAACTAACCATTATATTGCTGATCTCTGAAAGGATATCTCTGCTTTACATGCAGAAGCTTCAATTCTTCAAGGGTGAAATCAACTGCATATTGGTACAAAAGAAATAGAATAACACTCAGAAGCACGTAATTATTTATGTTTGCTAATACACATGGGTAAAATGAAGAAAATGAAGCTAACACAAAATAACAGCAGAAGGACACAATCTGTTATTGACCGGAAAAAATGGAAGTTAGCACAAGTGAAATTATAACATCCATACCAAGAAAATATCCAGTAGTGTTAACACCTTGAACATCATAGGTCCTCTTTCGATCAGCAAACTCCTTGTGATTTGCTATATCAGTTGTATCATCGAGGATGCAATCATGGAAGCATATAAGAGCGCCATCTTTAGACGCTAAAATATCTGTTTCGATGAAATCAGCACCCTCTTCAATAGCTCTCTGCATAACACTAGAGTTTCAGGAGCACGTTTTGCAGTTTATCTAAAGAAACAGCCTGTTTGCTTCTATTTCAGCATCAGTTATTGTAAGCAGAAAGGTCCTATTACAAACAGCCAAAAGAATTGTCTGTATAATTTTCGTGGTATTACTAATTTCAGTATCAACCATGTGGCCTTAGTGAAGCCATTTCATTGGAGACTAGACCCGATTCCTATTTGCTACTTTAGAAACCAGATTTTTTTGAGACGATTGCAGACATACCATGTATGCTGCTGCAGTTTCTTCAGGAATTTCTCCATTTGAACCTCGGTGTGCGATGTTGTACGCTCGAAATGTTTGTAAAGGCTGTTTATTCCTGTCGTTTCTTCTACTAGGAAGTGGGTAGAGAGGTCTGGCCGAGCATCCAACAAGAAGTAGCAGAAAGATATAAGGCACAACACCTGTAAAGTACATTGAGAAAGAGGTAATATTCTGTACATGCACACAGACGATTATAAACGTTACCTATGCTTGTCTATCTACAATGTTTTCACACGCGAACACATGGTATATCTATTGGTTCATGTGTGGTTCGAGACCAATATATACACACATGCATGTACTTGATATCAGCAATTGATCTATTCTGATAATCCAGCTTATTGCAGCTTGACAAAAGTTAGAACATACCTTTCGATCTTAAACATGGAAAACCTTTGGAAATTAACAAGCAGTAGTACACACACAACAACCGCTGTGCCTCAGTCCTAAACTAGGATTAATCAACAGCTATGGTCAATTCACATTCTTTAGCAACAGGCAGCAAGATGTGCGGAGAGTGTACTATCAACACTTTTTTCAGCCAAAGCATAAATGAGTAGTGCTTGCAGTGCAGGATATCTGAATATATTTATAACAAGTTCAATCCAATGTTTATATCCTAGTTTGAAATGGGGTATCCTTACAAACTTTGGACAAAGTACTAGATCAGATTTACGTTCAATTCTTATTCTGGAAATCAATAATGGAAAGTAAGATTTACCTGTAATAGGAATTCTCTTGGAGACCCTAATTTGGTTCACTAATTCTATGAATCAACGACTACCTTCAATCCCACACTAGTTGGGTTGCCTACATTAATCCTTTATATTCCTTCTGTGATATTTGGTTCACTAATTAGATTGAGCTAGCACAATACTACATCATAGCAATTGAAATAAGTAATATCTGGCTGCACTTTCAATTCTATCTAAATAAATAGAACTCCCTCCATTTCAATTTGTTTGTCTTAGTTTGACTCGGCACGGAGTTTAAGAAAATAAAGAAGACTTTCGAACGTTGTGGTCTTAAACTAAAGATGTGTGTAATGTATCAAAATGCCCTTGGAATCTTGTGGTCTTAAATATGCCATGTAGGATATTGGTGTCAAGACTTACTAAATATAGAAAGTGGCATTCTTTTCTAAA
This sequence comes from Lycium barbarum, assembly GCF_019175385.1. Taxonomy (NCBI): domain Eukaryota; kingdom Viridiplantae; phylum Streptophyta; class Magnoliopsida; order Solanales; family Solanaceae; genus Lycium; species Lycium barbarum. Next base: position 158,078,127 of record NC_083337.1, on the reverse strand, counting down.
CAGACCAAAAGGAAAGTAAGACAAACAAATTGAAACGGAGGGAGTCACTAAGACTGCTCCCTTTTCAATTTAGAGCTAAGATTCCTTTTTTGAGCTGTAATTCTATAAGCTAACAACAACAATGCTTCAATTCTAAATCAGTTTGGGGTTAGCTACATGAATCCTCAACATCTTTGTTTATATTCTATATTTGGAAACGAAGTGTTTTAACATTTCACATCTCATTGATTATGATACTCAAAAAAGTTAAGCAGGATTTTCCAAATTCAAAAACTAAGTCTCACTTTTCTTCCCAATTAATACTAACTAGTAGTAACTAACATGCATCTCCAAGTTTACCTTAAGAAATCGTGTCATGTCTCAAAGCTCCCTGTCCAGTTAATATCATTTGGGATTCTGTGGTTGGGAAACAAAGGAGACTACAAATTCACCTAACATCATCAGATGATATTAATGAAAACAGCGAGCCTACAAAGTTATTAAGAGTGAACGATTACTACTGCAACACTAACATCTTTCTGCGGTAATGTGGGGCCAGATTGACCTACAGAGTGCTGTATGAACCGAATTCAGCAACCCCAACTTTACATTTAAAATATTAAAGTTACATTAGATCTCTTACCATAAAAGGTTACCAACTGATTTCATAGGTGTAAACCTGTCATGTATTAATGAGATACGAGCAAATTTTAACAAACTTATCTCTTTCTTTTTCTTGTATCTTGTATCAGTACCACTCCTCCCCATAATAATAGATAATGTTAACGGTATCACAACAAGTTACTATCGACGTAAAATAAATCCAAAGACGCTGCATATAATGTATTCTTATCTCGGAAATGCTTTGACAAGAATTGGTAATTATCAGAGTAAAGCACACAGATAAGCTCTTGACAAACTTTTCAACCTTCCCATTTACTCAAAGTGAATTATGCGTCCTGCAACTTATTGCCACAACAGATTACTTAAACCTCCTAATAAATGATTTCATCTGTAACTTCATAAAAGCAACATACTGGATTTGGTCCAATGTTACCGACTTAGTCCCTGCTAATGCGGGATGCTTTGTGCACAGTGACGGAGCCAGGATATTCACTAAGGGAGTTCAAAATATGAAAAAGTAAACACACGAAGAAACCAAATGGGTTCAACGTCTACTATATATACATAAAATATAATTTTAAATATGTATAAACAGTGTAATTTTCCGCCGATGAACCCCCTTGGCCCTTCCTCCCTCCGCCCCTGTTTGTGCACCGGGCTGCCTTTTTGGTTATCAACTTAGTGCACATTGGAAACAGGGAGCCCACAAAAAAACAAGCTTTCAAATGAATTCACTTAATGCAGCAGCTAATACGTCAAGGGGTTGTAAATACACAAAATCTAAGCTGAAAAACACAATTTTCAAGAACCAAATGACAATCTTGGAAAAAGTCTACTCCTACCATATACACGTTAATCCAAAACTAGTTGGGCTAAGACCATATGAATACTAAATCCATTCCACTCTATTTCATTCCAATACTACAAAACAACAAACAACAAAACAAAATTACAGATACAACAAAAATGTCCAATAATTGCCATTTGGGGTTTGTAATGCTTACTTGGTGAAACCATTGAGATTTTTCCCGTTTTCTCTCACTTCTCTTCCTTGTTTGTTTCACAAATGACCCCTAAACAAGATTGAATTAAATTTGTATGTATTACAGATTGGTAGCCGTGGATTTACCAATAATTCCAAGAATATTCTTAAAGATGGATATTTCAAATTCCGGACGTGTTAGAGTTACATGAATATTTCATTTAGAATAATGACAGAGTTATGAGAGACGTTGATGAGAAAATAAGATTTAGATCTACGGTTAATATGCTTCCTTTAGGTGACAGGTTTGTCACTGTGAAGAGAGATCACGTTTTTTATGGGCAGGCAACTGTATATGGGACGACTTATCTGATTGAACTGATGATAAGTCCACTTATTATTGGTACGGAACATATCGATGATTTTTTTAGTACTCCAATCAGTTCCGACCTTATTTTCTCAACAAAAAATTAATTTATTTAATTAAAGGAATTAGACAATGCATAGAAAAGAACTTAATTCCATTCCTAAGGATGGATCAATATTTATAGTCTATAGATATTGGTATAATTAAATAAACGGAAAAGGGCCTAAAATGCCCTTGAACTATGGGATCTGGTACAAAAATTCCCTCTGTTTCCTTTGCGCTCTAAAATGCCCCTGTCTCAACCTATTGGGCTTAAATTGCCCTTAATTTTTAACGGCAAGGGCATTTTAGGCCCTTTTCCGAAGAAAATTAATTTTTTTATTTATTATGTGGCACGTTTTAATTGGTTAGTTTTAAAACTAACCTAAACTAATTATATCCCAATAAAAATTCCGGATCCACCTAACCCACCCGACTTAAAATGGTGATTGTGGCGACATTTTAGACGTTTCAGAATTCATTAAAAAAGAAATTTCAGGAAAAATTCATTTTATATCAATATGAAAAATAAAAATAAAACACCTCTAGCACTACCGACTAATAAGGGCATAAAAAATCAACTAATCAAAATCAATTGAAATTATTCTCAAGTTTGCTTCTAAATTGAACAAAGAAGATTTTAGAGGTAATTTTATAACTTATTAAATAAACATAAACTTAACTAAATTCATAAACTTAACACAAAATCTGATCCACCTAAACCACCAGCCAAGAATGAAAAATTGGTATAGGATGAGGGTGGTTTTGGACATTCTTGGTTGTGGTGGCTCGATGCGCCGTTTGGATAAGCGATGTTACGGTGGTGGTTTTAATGGATGTTTTGGGTTGTTTCAATAGAGGAAAGGACGGTGGAGATTGATGGTGGCTCACCGGCGGGGACGAATGTTGCTACAGTCACCATTTTAAGTCAGGGATGGTTAGGTGGATCCGAAATTTGTGTTGGGATATAATTAGTTTAGGTTAATTTTAAAACTAACCAATTAAAACGTGCCACGTAATAAATAAATAAATAAATAATTCTTCGAAAAAGGGCCTAAAATGCCCCTGAACTCTGGGATTTGGTACAATATTGCCCTCCGTCCATCTATTGGGTCAAAAATGCCCCCTGAAATTAAGGGCAATTTAGGCCCAATAGGTTGACGGCGATGCCATTTTAGAGCGCAAAGGTAAATGGAGAGCATTTTTATATCAAATCTCATAGTTCAAGGGCATTTTAGGTCCTTTTCCGTAAAATAAAAAAAAACTTCGACTGTTAAGTCTAGACTTTGATACTCTTCGGTCCATTTTACTTGTTGTCCTTACTAAAAAATTTTACTTGTTGTCCTTATTAAAAATAGTTGATTTAAAATAGTTATTATTTTAGAAATTATAATTAATTATTAGTTTTTACATTTACCCTTACTCAATAAATATGGAGAGAACTTAATTTGGTGAAAAAGAGAGTAGCTTTAAATTGAGATCAATAAATAAGGATAATTTGATCAAATTATACTTAAGTAAATATTTGCTAAGAGGCGTGCAAAAAAAATCAACAACCCCCCCCCCCCCCACCTCCCCCCGCGCCCAAAACCCAAACAACTTTTCTTATGTCTACTAGACGGCTTATGCCCGTGCTGCGCACGGGCCCAACACTGTAGATTATAGTGCATCTATGTGTATGTTTTAAATAGTGATTATATACATATATATATATATATATATATATATATATATATATATATATATATATATATATTATGTTCAAAACACGATTAATATAACATTATAGTTTGTGCTCCGTATCTAAAATTTTATTATATTAATGTTTGCTACGATTACAAAATCGGCAAATTTATTAATATTTTTTAAAAGAGAAGACTTGTTTAAAAGGAAACTATTTTTTTCTCTTTGAGATAAAACAATAGCAATATTTAAGCATCAGTTGATACTTTCAATTTTAATTCGATTAATTTAAAGGTATAAAATACTTATTATTTTTTATCAAATTTTTATTTAGATCATTTTAATTCAAATTATTAAATTAATTTTACATGTTTAAAATGAAACAAAATAGAAATTGATTTTCTATTTAAACGAAGAAATACTATTTTTTAATTTTTGATAAATATTCTCGGTTTAGCTCATTTTACTTGTCATGTTGTCTTTTGCATGGTTTTTTAAGAAAACGTCGATTAGATTTGCACTATTTTTTTTTTTGACATTATTAATTTGCACTGTTTTTATGTATATACACACACACACACATTATGTTCAAAACACGATTAATATAACATTGTAGTTTGTACTCCGTATCTAAAACTTTAGTATATTAGTGTTTACTATGGATACAAAGTCTGCACTTTTCTTTTGACATTATTTTTTTTAATATGGGGTTCATTTTTTTTTTTAATATTGTTTGATTTTGTTAATATGGGGTCCACTTCTTTTTTTACAGTGAGTTTGGAGATGGTGGGTTCCACTTTTTATTTTTTATTTTTTATGAGGTCCACCCTTTATGGGGTGCACTTTTTTTTTTTTTTGGACATTATTGGTTTGTACTATTTTTATGCATATAATATATATACATATACTATGTTCAAAACACGATTAATATAACATTGTAGTTTGTGCTCCGTATCTAAAACTTTATTATATTAGTGTTTGCTACGAATACAAAGCCAACACTTTTTTTTTAATATTATATTTTTTTAATATGGGGTTCATTTTTTTTATATATTGTTTGATTTTATCAATATGGGATACTATGTTCAAAATACGATTTATATAATATTGTAGTTTGTGCTCCGTATTTAAAACTTTATTATATTAGTGTTTGCTACGAATACGCACGTGACAATGAATCTATCATTATTGACTTAATGAGATACTTTGGAAATTACATGAATATTGTTTAATTTTTTAATACGGGGTGCACTTTTTTTGGACATTATTAATTTGCACTATTTTTTTAATATTAGTTATTGTTTAATATATATGGGGCCCACAATTTTTTTTTTAATTAAATTGGACCGGATATATATATATATATATATATATATTAGAATTATGGGGCCCGCATTTTTTTTTTAATATTAGTTGTTGTTTTTTAATATCTATGGGTGGGGCTCACAATTTTTTTTTAATTAAATTGCCCAATTGGCTCTTCTTAATAGTAGAAATTTCAGAATTTTGTTGGTGGAGGGAGTTAGTTCCTGATAAAGGCAAGAGAAGAAAAACGCATGTTTTGTGCAACTTGATATATATAGTCAAAAGAGGTTGAAGATAAAGTCGAAACAGTAATCTTCCTTTGACGATTGGATATATAATTTGAGAGTGAATAAGAAAAAGCAAACGTTGACTATGAGCCCTTTTGGATTGGCCTTTTGGATTGGCTTTTAAGTTGCTGAAAACAGTATTAGCTTATATTGTTTTCGGTTTTTTTGAGTATTTAGTTGATCAATTTATATGTTATTTTGTGCTTAAAATAAGCCTAAAAAAATAATTTGGCTCATTTGACTTAACTTATTTAAATCAACTTATAAGCTGAAAACAACTTATAAGCCAAAAAAATGAATTGGGGTCTTATTTTTTTTAAGCACATCCAAACAGGCTCTATCTCTTTGTTTTGCGTTTATTTAATTTGATCATCAAATTCAAACTTTATGGCATCTTGGAGCCGTTTAGACATGGTTTGAAACCATTATTTCAAACCATGGTTTGAAATCATGTTTGGACATGTAATTTGGATACCTTAAGTTGTATTTTCTCTTATAGACATAAAAACCCACAAGTTGTGAAAACTATCAAAACATCCCCAATTCTTATACAATCTTACCAAATGAGCAAGTCATAGTTCATAACAAAATTAATACGCTACTAGAAGGCTTTTCTAAAAAATACAACATCAATTGATCAAACTTTAGTTTAATAAAAACGAAAATTTAACATGAATAGTAATGTAACTACTCTTTAATATAATCCTTCCACATAGTAGACATAAATAAAGTTTGATGTGAAGTTAATGAGGTTGGTAAATGATTGGTGGGAGTAATTGTTAAAAATATTTACCAACTTATGGGTCTTTTTTTATAAAATATAAACTTATGGATCAAGTTTTATATTTAAAATTCTTGAAATCATGATTTGAAACCATGAGATGAAATGCATGTCCAAACGCTAATTTCATCTCATGGTTTCAAACCGCATGTCCAAACGCCTACCTAGTGTTCCCATTTTGTCGAAAATAATTGGTCAATAATTGCAACCAATTACCGTACAATTCATCAAAAGCTATTCGATTTCTACTGCTTTGAAGTTGAATATAATGAACACCAAGGTTCAAGGAACTGGAGTCATTTGCTACGACAATTTATCCAAGTTTAATTAACAATTCATCAGAGTGCTTAGCTAGCGTTTGGCCATCGATCTTGAATTAGATTTTGAAAATGTATCTTTAAATATCTGTTTGACTATAGTGTGTATGGAGAGAACTTTGTTCAATCCGATTTAGCGAAGGTCCGTTATAATAAGTCCGTGAAATCAAACCAAGGGTTACCGAGTTAGCGAGTCCGTGAGATAGGACCCGAAGAATGTCCGAAGGGATAAACCCAAATCAACGGAAAGTTATCTTCACTTGATTTATCGCCGAAGATCGCGCCACCAGCGGACGTGTCCGACTATATCGCAGCTGTTTTTATCCACGAGAGGGTTCGTGCCTCCTAATTCGAGTAGGACTCTTGTACTATTTAAACGCATGTATCAGCCCCATAAAGGGCATCACAATCTATACAATACATTCTAGTGGCTAATAGAAGTTCTTCTTCGTTAAAAACCTTTTCCTCAGTATTTCATCATTTTTGTTCCGTTCCTATTTTTAATTATCCGCACAACCAGTCTGAGGAAGGAATTTCCCCAATTGGACCTAGGGAGTGTAGTCCGAACAAGGATCTTCTTCCACCGGATTTATCATCTCATACTCAGGCTCTTTATTTTGTTTGCTTTTTGCTCCGTTAATTCTTTACTCGCACTTGTTAACTCTCTACATTTGTTATTAAGCTTAAGTCACGTATCCTTTAAACAGCGTACAAATTCAATTATTGCTCTTTTAGGGGTAAGCAGTTTGGCGCCCACCGTGGGGCTAAGGATAACAGTGACAGGCTTGTATAAACGACTTTCACTTGCTTTCTTCGTTTTTGTGATTTCAGGTTACACGATGTCGAACTCGAGCCGATCTGTTCATCTTAACGAAGATGAATCCAGCGGACACGATGCCAACCTTAATGGGGTGCCACTCAATAACTCACCCGCCATCAATCCGATCAACAATCAGCCCGTTCAAAACCTACATGTTGATACGGACAGGCATGGAGCCCCTTCGGAGTAGGATCAAAAAAGTTTCTAGGGTTCATGGTGTCAAACCGAGGAATAGAAATCAACCCGGATAGGATACAAGCTATCGAGAACATCAAGGTAGTTGAAAGCGTGAAGGGTGTGCAAAGATTGACCGGAAGGATCGCGGCCTTAAGCAGATTCATCTCCAGGTCCTCTGACAGAAGTCATCGTTTTTTCTCCTTGCTCAAGAAAAAGAGTGACTTCGTTTGGACATCTGAATGTCAACAAGCCTTGGATGAGTTGAAACGTTACCTATCGAGCCCGCCCTTGTTGGATACACCGAAGGCCGACGAACAATTGTACCTATACTTGGTTGTGTCCGAGATAGCAGTAAACGGAGTACTTGTCTGAGAGGAGAAAAGTACACAATTTCATGTTTATTATATTAGTAGGACTTTAGGGGACGCCGAAAAGCGCTTTCCCCATCTTGAAAAACTTGCATTAGCATTGTTGAGTGCATTTAGAAAGTTAAAACCATACTTCCAATGTCACCCCATATGTGTAATAACAATTTACCTGTTAAGATTTCTAATGCATAAACTGGAGTTATCCGGTAGGTTAGCAAAATGGGCGGTAGAAATCAGTGGGTATGACACCGAGTATAAACCTCGAACAACCATAAAGTCTCAGATCTTGGCAGACTTCGTGGAGGATTTCACGTCTGCACTGATACCCAAGGTTGAAAGGGTGCTAGCACTAACCTCGGGTAAACCAGTCGGAGTATGGACCCTACATACGGACGGTGCATCAAACATAAAAGGGTCCGGGCTCGATATTGTGCTGAGAAGCCCAGCCGAAGAATTAATACGTCAATCTATAAAAATATCCTCGAAATTGACTAACAATGAAGCTGAGTATGAGCCTTTGATTGCAGGTTTAAAGTTGGCCCGAGGATTGGGAGCTGAGATCGTTGAGGCGATGTGCGATTCCCTCCTGGTCGTAAACCAAATCAATGGGACTTTCGAGGTGAAGGATGATAGAATGCAAAAATATTTGGAGAAAGTTGAAGTAGTCTTACATCGGTTCAAAGAGTGGATGGTCCAGCACACTCCGAGGGAACAGAACACAGAGGCCGACGCCCTAGCAAATCTGGGCTCCTCGGTTGAAGCCGAAAGGCTAAGCTCGGGTGCAATTTTTCAACTAATGAGTTCAGTTATTGAAAGCAACCAGGTCGAAGTTAACGCTGCGAGTTTAACTTGGGATTGGCGGAATAAGTACATGAATTATCTAGCAGATGGAAAGCTGCCCTCGGATTGGAAGGAATCACGTGCATTACGGACTAAAGCAGCAAGGTACTGCATAGTCGATGGTAAGTTGTACCGACACTCCTTCTATGGCCCCCTCGCTAGATGCCTAGGTCTCGGTGAAGCCGACTATGCGATGCGAGAGGTACATGAGGGAACATGCGACAATCATTCTGGAGTCGAACTGCTAGTCCGCAAACTCATCTGGGCAGGATACTATTGGGATCACATGGAAATAGATGCAAAAAACTTCATCCGCAAGTGTGACCAGTGTCAGAGGCACGCCCCGGTGATACATCAACCGAGTGAATTGTTTCATCCAATACTTTCCCCATGGCCCTTCATGAAGTGGAGAATGGATATAGTTGGACCTCTACCATCGGCACTAGGTAAAGCTCGTTTTATATTATTTATGACTAACTATTTTTCTAAGTGGGTTGAAGCTTAGGCATTTCAAAAAATTAGAGAGAAAGAGGTCATCAATTTCATATGAGACCACATCGTCTGCCGTTTCGGCATTCCAGCCAAAATCACTTGTGACAATGGCCGTCAATTCGTAGGGGCCAAGGTAAACGATTTCCTCGAGGGATTGAAGATAAAGAAAATAGTGTCGACTCCGTATCACCCAAGTGCAAACGGACAGGCGGAATACACGAACAAAACTATCATTCAGAGCCTGAGAAAGCGCCTCGATGAGTCCAAGGGTAGATGGAGGGAACTCCTCCCCGAAATACTCTGGGCGTACAGAACGACCCCGAAGTCAAGTACCGGCAAAACACCGTTTTCTCTTATGTACGACACAGTGGCTCTAATCCCGGTGGAGGTAGGTGAGCCCAGCTTCAGATTCCAATATTGTCTTCCTCGAGGGATTGAAGATAAAGAAAATAGTGTCGACTCTGTATCACCCAAGTGCAAACGGACAGGCGGAATACACAAACAAAACTATCATTCAGATCCTGAGAAAGCGCCTCAATGAGTCCAAGGGTAGATGGAGGGAACTCCTCCCCGAAATACTATGGGCGTACAGAATGACCCCGAAGTCAAGTACCGGCGAATTATCGTTTTCTCTTGTGTACGTCACAGAGGCTCTAATCCCGGTAGAGGTAGGCGAGCCCAGCTTCAGATTCCAATATGCCACGAGGGAAGCAAACGATGAAGCGATGGCTATAAAGTTGGATTTGACGGAAGAATTGCGCGAGGCCACTTTAGTCCGTTTGGTAGCCCAAAAACAACGAATGGACAGATATTATAACCAAAGGACCAACCTCTGACACTTCCAAATCGGGGATTTAGTCCTCAGAAAGGTGACATTACATACGAAGAACCCCAACAAGGGGAAACTCGGGCCGAATTGGGAAGGACCGTACAAGGTCACCCGGATAACGGGAAAAGGGTCTTACTAGCTAGAGACGATGGACGGACAACAGATGCCGAACAATTGGAACGTGGCACACCTAAAGAGATACTATTGCTAAGGTACGAATTTCACTTTTTCATCGTTCAAGTTTCTTAAAACTAACCTATGCAGGTTGTGGAACGACGAACCAATATTAACGGAAAACACGTGTTGCACTCTTTTTCCTGTTGACACCCAATTTTGTCCCTCCTTTATTCCAATTTATTTCCTTGGGCTTTTAAATTTATTAACGAGCTAAATACTTTGTTTTCACTACTATTTTTTATTACTATTAACATTGTTACTTTCATGACTTTATCACAAATTTTAAATGGTTCGTCATCGTTTCATTTTATGATTTGTACTCGTTAAATTAATTTTTACTTTATACACACTAATTACTATTTGTCTTCACATAATATATTTTGTACTAGTTATTAAGTTAAAATCCCAAGAATAATTAAATAGAGGAGGAAGGATCAACAATTTTCAGCCAAATTATTAGCTCAAACGACCAACCCATTACCCCTTAATAACTCACCCGACCAGCCCATACTTTAATTAATTAGACCAGCCCACATCCCTTAATAATTTGGAGCAGCCCATCACCATTCACTTACCCGATCCATCCCACTACCCCCTTTCTACCCGGCCCAACCTTTTCATTTTTCATCTTCCTACCCAAATCTCTTCAACATACGCCCCCCTCTCTCTCCTCTCTCTCTTCTTTCCTCTTCTTTCCTCTGCCTTTAACCGTGCACAGTTGTACCTTTACATTTCCACACAAATTTTGTCTCCACCTCTGCCTACTGGCATACATTTTGTCATCGACAGGGGTAGATTTTCCATTTCTGGTTTCAAATCACACGTTAATCTTCAAAGACTAGAGTGGTCGAGTCATTTTCGTGTATTACTCAAGTCAAAACGCGTTACGATCTGTCCAAAAATACTTTCGATATTCAGTTTTTAACTGATCTATTTGACTCATTTTTTTGAAACCCTAGATGAAAAGTCCCGCCCAAATTCGAACCCAAAAAAAAACCTAAATCATCCTATAAATACTCACGTTTTGATCCAACAAAAGGGGGTTCTTTTTTAGCCGCTGATATTCCTCTTAAAAAAACATCAATACTCTTCAATCTTATCACTTTCGGGTAGTTGATTCAAAATATTAAGTTATTTTATTCCCTTTTTACCCCTACTACTGACTCGAGTCCGAGCGATACTCAAGTTCGGAGCTTGTCGTGTTCGAGTAGATTCGAGGCCGTCGACGCCCCATTTCACTGTACACGAAAAAGGTCAGAAATCCTCCTTCTCTCTGCTTTTAATTCTGTTCTATACAGACCTATGTAGCTAAGTTAGTGTAATTTAGTGCGATTATGATTTGGTATGATGATTAGCTATTTGGCTAAGTACGTTTTAGAGGTCCAATTTGTCGAGATATAAGAACTATATCGTATAATTAATCTGCCTTAATAGGGGGCCTGTGTGTATCCTGGTGTATTTTCCTGATTTAGGCAGTCTAGTATGTTAGTGTAATCGAAGAGATTTTGCTGGTAATTAAGTAATGTTTATGCTTGTCAGTTTAATTTGATTTGTTTAAATCTGTTAGTTTTGTGATATGCTATCTTGTGAAATTTGTGTCTATGGCAGTAAATTCAGTTCGTTTAGCATGCTCGTGTTAGTTTTAATATATATTGTTAAGTATTTGATTGGGCCTGCTTTAAACTGAGCATGTTCTACCTAACCTGATTCATCTTAATTAGCCAACACATTAGTTTAGTCTGGATAAACATGTTTATGTTAGCTTAAGCATGATGTGCTATTCAAGTTATTCATATTTCTATGCTAAATTTAGCTCAGCTGGTACAACACATTTGTGTTAGCTTAATCGGCATATTTTAAAAAATGAAAACTCATCCTGTTGACTGAGCATGTTTCGATCTAGTCTGGTTCTTTAGCTCAAATTATTTAAATGTTGGTCTTCATAAACATGTTCAGGTTAGATTAAACTAGTCAAGCATGGTAATTAGCAATTACTATGATTGCAGAATAAAGAGAACATTGCGGTTAATATTTTCGTCTAACTTAAATACATCATGTTGCTTCAGTATACTCACCTAAAAAGGCCCGAGCCAAATCGACCTAGGGGAATATCGACTTGAAATGAAAAAATATACTCATCACATCGATATGAAAAGTTGCGAATGAAATTGCAACAAATCACCAAAAGATCATATATATATACCGGCCAAAATACGCCGAGTCAGTTTTTACATTGGCCCACGATTTGCCGAATCTTTACGAAATTCTATCGGCTTGAAATATGCCGAGTCCAAAAACAAAATAATAATAATAATAATAATAATGATGATGATAATAATAATAATAACAATAATAATAATAATAATAATAATAATAATAATAATAATAATAATAATAATAATGCATCACATTTTTACTCCTCTCCCGAGGAAGCGAGTTCTTCTGAGTTAAAAGGGTTTTCTCCGGAGCTTTCGTCGTTAAGGGCCGTGGTCATTTTTGCTTCCATATCTTCGGCACGAATGATCTTATCCTCGATGCCCTCAAGGCCCTTTTCTTGAATTTCACGGAGGGTATGAATTTGGGTCAACCATTTCATGTGTTCAGCCTTGAGAATGGAACGGTTAGTAGCAACTTCGACATCGGCAGCGGACTGCTCCTGAATTCGCCGACAAGCAACCAAGGATTGTTCCATTTGAATGGCAAGATCCTTCGCGGCCTTGGCCTGCTCATCCGCTGCCTCCTGGGCTGTTTTCAGAGCTCCACCCCGTGCAGAGTACTTGGCCATTAGCCTGGTGAAGCCGGCCTTAAGAGTCTTCAGCTCCTGCCTCACTTTAGAAAGGGCCGCTACCCGCTCCTCGAACTCTTCGGAAGAGATCTCGGCCTCCATAGCTAACCGATCCTTGTCCACCCGTAGAACGGTATACTTTTGTCACACCCTGATCTTATTAGGGTGTGATGGGCACCCGACCCCACATACGGAGCCGAGCGAACCCGCAGACCCTGATTACACACCTAATTTTTTTTTTTTCTGAAAGTCAATTACAAATAAAATACATGTTGTGCTTTCGAAATCTTCCGCTTACTATTTCCAGAATTTAACAAGTCTATAATTGTACGAAATTTATTATGCGACACACAAAATAACATATCGGCTGATGAAACCGCTTACAGACTGACTATCATTACCCACGACGCTGTCTGCAAAGTCTATAATACTGATCAGACATCACAACATACATACCCTGACTCGGCAGTACTCCTGGAGGAAATGGAGCCCGCCAATCCGTTGGGCCATCTTCAGCTCATCTCGTCTAACCATTTGTGGGTACCTGCGCGGCATGAAACGCAGCCCCCGAAGAACAGGGGGTCAGTACGGATATGTACTGAGTATGTAAGGCATGAGTACAGAAAACGAAACCATGACTGATATAGACAGAACAACATACAAAAGCTTATTCAGAAATATCAAACACTTATCGCTTTTCTTTTCCAGACACGGATCATACTTACTCACCTCGTATACTAGACAGATTACAGAACGTACAAATTGTTTAAATGACATCATATAGCAGACGGAATACAGAATATACGGAAGGTCAGAATACTTACTCTCCAACGTAAGTCATACGTATCAGGATCGGATATCGTATCATATACGCGGCAACCCCGGGGACAAATAACACGCCGGGACAAGTGCCATATCATACAGACGATAACCTCGGGGACAAATAGCACGCCGAGGGACGGTCACATCATATCATAAGCATGGTGGCCTCGGGGACAGATAACACGCCGAGGAACCGATGAACAGTGCCAATGAATGCGCACGATAGCATAGGAACGTGGCTGCCACTCCTGCCTTTGGCGCCACAGCACATCTAACTTCCAGAAGTTTTTCTCCGATCTCCGTCACACATCACACATAACCACGGTACCCGGGGGCGGACAGATAACACAGCACCCCGAGCCCGGACACATCATACTTCGTAACATAACCTCGGTAACCGGGGACGGACAGATAACACGGTACCCCGGAACCGGACACATCATACTTCAGAATTCATATATGGAACCCGGCCCTCAACAGAGGACTCGGCGAACCATCCGCACGATACATACCGGCCCGGGACTCGGCGAAGGAAGTCATAACATATGCACGAGCAGAGTCGTGAAGAATCAAATGCGCATAACTCAAGCTCAATAAGTTAATCAAACGTATTCTCAGAATGTCCATACAGATTACTTATTACCGATTACTTTATGTCAAATTACTTTTAACAGAATATTTCTATCAAAGTACTTATCGCTTTTACTCAATCAGAATACGTGTTCCAAATTGCTTGCATCGGATTACCCATAACCGACTACTTATGTCCGAATACATATATCAAAAGGGTTATGACGGAATGCTTATAGACATGTGGGGGTCCAGAACGAGTTTCGGGTCAATCGGAGTTAGTATACAAAAGTTACGAGCGTTCGAAGTACTGAACGCTCTATAATCATTTCAGAAGCTTTTCTTGGAAAACCAAAACCGTAATTAGGTTAACTACCTTTTAGACATGATTATGGATCAAACCAAATAGAACTCTTGGAATCATACGTACGTCGGAACACTTAAGTCAGAATAAATATATCAAAAGGGTTATGCCAGGATACTTAATTCCACATATTTATATCGGAATGTTCAGATCAGAGTACCTACTTGTATCGGAATTTCTCATATCGGAACACTTATGCCAAATACTTACGTCAGAGCATTTGTGTTGGCATGATTAGCCCAGAAGGTTTACATCAAAATACTTAGATCACGATTCACCTATCAGGCTCATTTGACACTTAAGTTAGGGAAAACATACAGATCACAGACAGACTCAGAATTTCAGAATGGAGTAACCTCAAGATACATATCATATCATATCCTACATGGCTCTAGGGCATGCCAAGGAAAGAAAGGTAAGCCTCACATACCTGAGTGACGACCAACTAGTTGCGCTTACGCATCCAACTTGTTTGCTTACATGCAAGAGAGTTTATCCATCTTGTCAATCTACGTCCAAAAGGATTCATTCATTCGTTAGACTCGTTGTCACATACTTGCCTTAACCTTTCAAACACGTTTACTTATGTTCTGCCGGAATTTCGGCAGCATCTCCCCTGTAAATCTACCAACCCCGAGAATAAGGCTCGGCCCCAAATCAACAACAACCATCCGGGAATTTAACCCGGCCAAACCAACAAAGATACTAACAACACCAATAAGAGGTTCAAAACACATTTTAACATTAGTGACTCTTTGCTATACAATTTGGCAATATTCCGTTTTCGCTCAAATCAACCGCATACGATCGAACTAACATCAATATTTGTACACTCAAGTGCTAATCCAAAACACTTAAACAAGATTCAAAAACACTTCGGACAACCCACAAAATGTTCAAATCAGCCCATCCAATACACAAACAAATCCGAAATCTTCCAAGTCCAAGAAAACATCAACAATACATTTCTTTTCTTCCAAATTCATCAACCACACTAACAATCCATAATTTAACAACATTAGTCTTACAAATACAAGAAACCATATTAAGATCACATTAGGTACCAAAACAGCCCACATGATTTCGACTTCACTTTGAACCATTAAGCCTTCATTTTACAACATAGGATCTACAACACAACAACCCAAACATACTAAATAAAATTAATTCATTCCTTGACACACAAAACAGTCCATTTTCGGCCAGCACTATATCCACACACTACATGCACAATTCCATCATTTCCTTCACCCTACAACATATACAAATCACCCATAACACAAACAACACTCAAAATACTAGATAAAACAATTGAATCATTGTCTTGTAAGCTACATATGCACACGGCCACATACCAATACACACATATTTCATAAATTTCACTCATTTCTACATACTACAACACTTCAACAACATCCATAACACATGAAGGAGGATTGGTTCCTTACCTTCATTCTTCAACTTCTCCACTTGGTTATGACTCATGAATCATCCATATAAGTGCTTTGCTTGTTCCAACAATTCCACCATGTTAACAAGCACCTTCCACATAGCAAGAAAACTAAAAGAAAATGATCCTCCAAGATCAACTTTGAGGGGCTGGTTTCGGCCAGCCCCTAGCCGACTCCTCCCTCTTATTTTTTTTTTGTTTTCACTTCTCCTCTCTTGTCTTGATTTAGAAGGAACCCATATATATATAGACACATAATTTAAGCATGTGAGGGGCACATGCCCCTCTCTAGAATAGTCTACAATTTTCTTGAAATTGTTCTAGCATGAAAGATGATTCAAACTCTTGTCATGCACACTTTGGCCCCTACATTTTCCATCATATGGCCAATGTGATCCTTTTGGACCTTCATGAATTTTTTTTTGTGAAATTCCCGTTTCGTCCCTCGACTTTGCTCAATATGACCATTTTACCCCTAACCTTCCACATTATTTCCATTGATCATTTTGCAATTTCTCTTCTTGCCCTTAGCCTCTCACAATATTTTCATACTAATAGTGGTCATAAATGATATTCTTAACGACTTGCGCATTAATGTAGTTTTTGAAAATGGTTTCGTCCTTAACTTCCCACGACGACTTTGAAATATCCAAACGTTCAAAATACGGGCTATAACAACTTTTCACCCAAGGACACGAGTTGTTTACCCACTTGGAGGTTCTCCTCCCTGGAAATAGCAAGTTCGGTTATTGCCATCTCGAGCTCGGCTTTTGAAACGTCCAGGTTGGCCTTAATGGCATCGACCTCCGCCTTAAGAACGGAAACATTTTGGGTCTCCAAAAGCTTTCTCTCGGCATCATGAAGCAGGGACTCGAACTTCTGGGTTTCTCGGCTCTGAGCATCCAATTAGCCTGAGCATCCTCCAACTGAGTTCGCAGCTCGGTACACTCCCTCAAGCCTCGGAGAAAACCCTCGTATAGTAAGACCACGGCCCGTGATCAACAACATGTTAAAAATGAGGGCGAAATTAAAACGCGGGGCATTGAGAAAATGACCAGTGCTTACCCAGTTACTGGCATGCATGCTTTCGTTTAAAAGGCATAGCCACGATACCTCGTCCATCTTTTCGCGATCTTCCTGGGAGACTAAGGGATGAAGGTAGCTGGCCACACCAACCAGGCATGAAAGAAAGTGCGTGTCCTCCGGCACAGAGACAACAGTAGACCTAGTCCTCCTCGGGTCAACGCTCGGAGCTGGGAACGTGCGTACAAGATGGGATCGAGAACCCGATTCAGTAACACTCATAGGACGTCGCCTGCCTTAGAGAATTGGTAGGTTAAAACTCGAAGGGTCTGCCTTAACAACTTTGATCGGGAAAGCCTCACCCAGCATTCGTTCAAGATCCTTCCTGTGTGGGAAAAGGTCCTGGGCAAATCAGCAATGTTCGCCTCTGGACAGATCATCGTCGACGGTGAAGACGTGGCCGAAAATCCTTATCGGGCTCCAGGGTGGCTGTTCAAAAGCAACCTCGGCCAGTTGCGGAAGGGTTGCATGTGGTAACTCCGTGCCGGTCATGGTGGGACTAACCGGGAGTGTAAATGGAGCAGGTTGGTGCCTTTGGACGGCGATCATGAATTCCTCTTCCGACTCGTCCCTCAAAGTCCGTGATGAATCACCCCGAGCCGTGATGGTTTTTTTTTTTTTTGCTTTGGAAGAAGAGGGCTTGGAAGATCTGGTCCGTTTTCTACTCGAAGCAACCTTGGCTAGGAGCTGTTCGGAGTCGGCCGGGTCAAACAGCGAACCTCCTCTCGGAGAGGGAGACGAAGGATCCCTTAGCTGGGCCATGTTCCGTTTCACTGCAAATATAGAAGAGTGAAAAAAGGGAGAAAAATGAGGGGAAGAGACCAAACAAAACTCACCCCCGTGACTTTTTGTCACCCATCTGCCCTTCGACAGTACGGCCCAATAACGCAATAGGTGGGGGTACTGGGCCATGAGGTTCGCAAGCCATACCGCGAGGTCATCAATGACCTGAGGGATCCACTTCCTCGCTGCAGGGAAAAACGAACGCATAAAAAAAAAATAGAACAACGGGGTAAAGTATTCAAATGGCTTACGTCGTTTGTTCCACTTTTCGGGGAAGGGGTGATGGCTCGGAGGAATAATATCTTCAGTCTTCACACGGACGTAGCGCACTAACCACCCTCGATCCTTATCATCCACACTAGAAAGTATGGGGTACTTGGCACGCTTCAGCAATTTTACAATTCCCCCGCGAAAGAAACGGGGAGAGTAGAGCCAGATCAAATGGTCGAGCGTAAACGGAGCATTGACCTCGTTAGCTAAGAACTGAATGCATGTAACGACACTCTAAACATTTGGCCCAATTTGTCCGAGGCACAGTTGATATGTTCGGCACATATCTAGAATGACCTCGTCAATTAGCGGATCAAGATTGTATGTGAAGGGAAAGGTGTATACACTCGAATACCCCTCTTTGTACGTGGTCACATCTTCATTAGGGCCTGGGATCACGATATTCGTAGGGCCGTACCGCCACTCACCGACAGCTGGAAGAGACGGATTTACGCTACAACCACAGTCAACCCAAACTTATGGTATAAGAGCCTCGGTGATGGCCGAAGGATAACACCGGACATCGTATCCTCGGTCCGCGTTGTCTCCTTTTGGTGGATTTTCTGGAGCAAATTCGGAATCGAAATTAAAAGCCCCTGGCATTGCATCTTGTCCCCGAGGTTCATAGGGGACTACTTCGACCTCGGCATCGACAGTAGTATCGGAGGCATGAGGGGAATCGGACGGAGTATTCTCTCGTGATGATTGCGTAGAACTTGACGCTATGTTTTATTTCTTAAGCCAAACGGATGAACGAACAAACAGAAAGAGGGTGAAGATCAAAAGGCTACTTAAGAAGTTTTTTCAAGAAAAGGCAAAGAAACAGAGCTTGTTTACTTAAGAGGTTTTTTCAAGAAAAGGCAAAGAAACAGAGCTTGTTCTTGGGCGTTTGAAGAAAATATGGAGTGAAATCGTTGCAGGGATTCTGTTCGTGAGCAAGAAAGGAAGAAGAGGCAGAAATGAAGAGGAGGAAGACATATATATAAGGGAGAAGTGAAACGCTTCCCATTCGGTGCCTTGTGCTCGACCGATCGCGAGTTGATACGTGACGAAATATGGCCAATCGGGAACTGATGCGTCCTTCGTGTTAGTGAAATGACGTGATGTGATGTTTGGTTTTCCCGCGCATTCCCGATGAATCACATTCAAGTCTAGCCTCTCCGGGAGAAATTAAGTTCGATAATATAAATCGAGTTCATGTTCGGTAATGGAAATTGAGCTTACCATTCATATAAACGGGTCCATTAAACATCCGAATATAAAATTTTACATCGGTCTGAAGCAAGAAAGGAAAATTAAGCAAACCTACTCCGGTCTAAACGACTGTACATAACTATAGCTATCAGTCGAAAGGATTGAACAAAACAAAATCTAAAAACCCCGAGCTCTATGCTTTATCGATTTTGGGTTCACTAATCCCCGATAAAGCTGCTTTCAGTCGGTCATTCTCTGCTCCAAGACGGGCGATCTCTTCGAGAAAACTCTCAGGTGTCCGAGTTGGGGGGACATCAGCTGGGGGCACAGCCTCCTCGTCGTCATCAATCTCCACTATTGGTGTCGAACCTTCCCCGGAGGACCCACTTTAAAGATCCGGCGAGATCTTACGGTAAAATACATCAAATCAAACTTAAACTATACCCAAAATGTGGAGTTCACACTCAAACTATACAGGCGACCTATTACACACCTAAACATCTAAAAAATGAATTTAATACCACCCTAGAAGCTGATGTGGCACAAAAACAAATTATAATTAAAAAATAGGAGAGTGAAATGAAATTTTAATAATAAAAAAAACTATTTTTTAAATTTTAATACTGAAATAAAAAATTATAATTAAAAAAAATAGATTTTAATAAAAACTAGTATTTCTTTTTCACTCTTTCTCCATTTCACAACCCTCCCTCCCCCCACCCCCCCAAACCCACCCCAAATCCTTCTTCTTCATCTTCATTAGCACCACTGCCACCCCCCTCCCCTTCCTCTACCTATACGCCACCCCACCCCACCTCCCTCTTCTCCTCCACCTTCACGCCACCCCACCCCGACGCCCCAAACCCTTCTTCTTCATCCCCCTTCTCCTCCACCTGTTCTTCTTCTTCTTCTTCTTCTTCTTCTTCTTCTTCTTCTTCTTCTTCTTCTTCTTCTTCTTCTTCTTCTTCTTCTTCTTCTTCTTCTTCTTCTTCTTCTTCTTCTTCTTCTTCTTCTTCTTCTTCTTCATTTCAGTACCGCCACCCCCACCCGACGTTCTCTGCCACCACCATGAAAGACTTCCACTGCCATACAATTCTTTAAACCCACAAAAATTTTTCTCCGAAAAATCAATGCTACCTTCTCCATTTTGTTAAAACACTTCACTATTATATACAATGACCCTCAAATCTTAAGATTTTTCATAAAACCCAATACCTACACCAAACGGAGAAGAGACTCCTCGTTAGAAAAAATGGCATCGACAAACCCAAGCTTCCCAGTCTAGTCTCAACCTCAAATCTTGACACAATTTCTTCAAAAAAAAATTTATTTCTACCAGAATCCACGAGATTAAAGGGCCAAAATATAAATAGTAAAACTCAGTTTGTAGAGGTCGGTGATTCTGTTGTAAAAAATGGAGGGGTGGAGGTCTAGATTATGGTTGAAAAATAAAAAAGAGAAAGAGGCGGCGGGTTAGAGTCAGGACTTCCGGTGAAATTGGTGGCGACGGTGGTTGCGGATATGGTGGTTCCGGTGAGATAGGGTGGTGGTGACGAAGAAGATATAATTATTGGAGGATTTTAATAATTAATTAGGGATTAATTAGTGTAAATATAATTAATAAAAGAAAGATTAAATGAATAAAGAAAAGGAAAAGAATATAATTTTTTTCTAGAAGATTTCCACGTGGCGATGACATGGCGATGATGTGGTGCTGATGTGGCAGCGAGTGTGTATCACCCCCCTTTGTGCAACTGGTTATGTGAGTATCAGGGTGATATTAAATTCACTTTTTAGATGTTCAAGTGTGTAATAGGTCGCCTGTATAGTTTGAGTGTGAACTCGACATTTTGAGTATAGTTTAAGTGTTATTTGATGTATTTTGCCGAGATCTTACCTTGGCACCAATTCCCGAACTGCCAGCTAATGCCTCCGTTATGGCCCTTCTCTTCGGTACCTTCGCTGAACTAGTTGTGCTTCCCTCGGCTTCATCCTCAGTCTTTGTTTGAGCAGCCTTTGCCTTCGAAGCTTTCTTCGCAGGAAGCCCTGACATGAGAAACAAGATCATTGAGAACGTATGTACAAAGTAGAATACATATTAAGTATCGAAATTTACCATGATTTTTGCCCCTCCACCCGATCGGGCCTCAGTCTCTCCAGGACCGGCCTACGTGTTCGGCAGCGCCCAACACGGAGGTCAACCACTCGAATATCCCGGGCAGGAGCTCGGGTTCAACAACAACTGGTCCGGGATTCCATTCTTCTGGTAAAGGAACGGAGTTAGCACGTTGTAGTTGGGTCGTTCTCATAACGACGAATCGATGCAACCATCCCCGGTCATAGTCATCCTCAAGGTCAATCAGGCCCCGAGGGCCTCGTGGGATCAGGTGAATAATGCCCCTACGAATGACCCGGGGTAAGTAAATATGGATTAGATGGTCCAGAGTAAATGATACTCCGGCCATATCAGCCAGAAACTGAATGCAATAAACGAGTCGCCACACTTGAGGAGCAATTTGCCCTACACAAATCCGGTAACGTCGGCACATGACCTCGATCACTTTAGGAATTGGGAGCGTAAATCCGATGGAAAATGGGTAAGTATACACGAAGGAATAACCTCGGATATAGTGATCAATCCACACTCCCTGCCCGACAGGCAAAATCTCCACATCGCTGCTTAAGTCACATTCTCGTCGAACCCTAGGAACTGTATCTTCGGTAATGCAAACTTCCTCACATGGTCATAGCGATGACTAACCTTACAATCATCCTCAAAACTGAACCGAGCCGGAGAGATTTCGGTCGCTTGAAGTCGAGGTCAGTCATGACGGAAGGTTCGGGAGTTGGTTCGGTAGGGGATGTGGGAGAGATCGGAGAGTGAACAACGCCGGTTAACAAAAATGAAGGAGAAGACATCTTAAAGCAAATCCAGGCCAAAGTTTATAGAAAGTGTGAAAAAGTGGTACTATGTATGGCTTTATATAGGGAGGAAGTTGAAGAAACTTCTAGCATCTTTTAGAAACTTCTAGTAACTGTAGAATATGGAAGACCAAAGGAGTTGTGGAATGCACGTTACTAAAGCATGAAACGGGGCAGCCTTTACTATGCTCAGGCTCGTGACCGGTGGTTATCCGACCGCGGGTGGTTTTCCAATCGTATACGGTTACTCGATCGTAGTAGGGTTTCAATACGAGAATACTAGGGTTTCTTCGATCCATTTCCCGGTTCCACTTCTTGACTCCGGAAAATGGAGGGACTATCTATGTACGGTGAGAACTTTGTTCACTCCGATTCAGCGAAGGTCCATTATAATAAGTCTGTGAAATCAAACCGAGGGTTACCAAGTTAGCGAGTCCGTGAGATAGGACCCGAAGAATGTTCGAAGGAATAAACCTAAATCAACGGAAAGTTATCTTCACCTGATTTATCGCCGGAGATCGCGCCACCAACGGACGTGTCCGACTATATCGCAGCTGTTTTTATCCACGAGAGGGTTCGTGCCTCCTAATTCGAGTAGGACTCTTGTACTATTTAAACGCATGTATCAGCCCCATTAAAGGGCATCACAATCTATACAATACATTCTAGTGGCTAATAGAAGTTCTTCTTCGTTAAAAACCTTTGCCCCAGTATCTCATCATTTTTGTTCCGTTCCTATTTTTAATTATCCACACAACAGTCCGAGGAAGGAATTTCCCTAATCGGACCTAGGGAGCGTAGTCCGAACAAGGATCTTCTCCCACCGGATTTATCATCTCGAACTCAGGCTCTTTATTTTGTTTGCTTTTTGCTCTGTTAATTCTTTACTCGCATTCGTTAACTCTCTACATTTGTTATTAAGCTTAAGTCACATATACTTTAAACTGCGTACAAATTCAATTGTTGCTCTTTTAGGGGTAAACATATAGATTTTGGATCAAATTTTAAAAATCTGCTTCAAAAAAGTTTCAAGTTCCAAAAACTAGTCCAGACCAGTTTTGATTTTTGGGACTTCCAATCACAGATTTTCAAATCTTTTCTAAGTAAAATGTATATCCAAAAACAACTTCAAAAAATCAAATTTTCAAGTTTTAAGTTTCTAACTTCAAATCTATTGCCAAACGGGAGCTTAAAATCTCTTCGTCCATGCGGGACAACTCAGTAGCCAAAACACCATAACTTGAATTGTATATCACGACTTTGACCACTGTTGAAATTTCATTATTCAAGTGTTTAGAGGGTCCAAACGATTCGAGAGTGTTTTTGCTCAAGTTACAATATATTGAAACCTGCTTTTATTTTAATAAATATAAATGGAAAAGCCGATGATATATACAGACCAATAAATAGCATTGCCTTTGATGAGACATTATTAAATACCCATTACGTTTCATAATAAGTAGTGTTTTTAGCTTGAACATATCCCTTAAGAAAACTACTCACTCCTAGAAGTAACAAGTGGTTTTACTCCGTTATTTAGTCTTAATCAAATGCCTTAAAAAAGAAGATCTTTAAAGGTTTCTTGGCCATATGAAGCTACATTTATTTAAATGAGGATAAACTTGAAGAAAAAAAATTAATGCTTTCTTGCTTTTGTGAAACACCACTTATTTTGAAACAAAATGAAAAGGTTAAAACACCACTTATTTTAAAATAGTGGGAGTACAATTTATCTCAGTTGAAGTATTTGAACTTGGAGAGCATCAATTCAATCTTATGCAGAAGCCTAGTTGCTTCTTTTTCTCCGGATGCAAATGGGTTGGTCCATTCTTGATACTGGTGAAGGCTGCCTGTGAAGTCTGTGAAGAGTCCATCGACCCCTATCTTGTTTATCCAGTAGTCATATTCATTGTATGGATCTTCACTGAAGTTGAAGTGTAAAAATATGTTCTCATTCCGGAAAGTGTATGGATGAACCTGGATTTGTTATTGATTTTCAGAGGATGAGTGTGTATTAAATTAAGACGAACTGCAAGAAAAAAAAGAGAAAAAAGAAAGACCGGGATAAATATAAAAGCAGGTTCTATCAGTTACTTTAATAACTCAATGATTCAGAAGGTACTAGTTAATGAAGACTCAAGAATTCCAAAAAGAGGCGTGCTAAAACATAAAATGGAATGCAGAAAGATGGTAGGGATCTAGGATAAAAGGCAGAACAACAAAATCAAATGAATATATACGTATTTTCAATCCCTTCATTTAAAAGTAACCTAATTTTAGTGAACAATCAAATGAATAACTGCGGAACAGAGATCAGTGGAAGGAATAGCAGATCACCAATTAATTTCACATGCCAACGAGGCCCCAGAAACAATGATTCATCACATACCTGTAGATTACGTGCATGTGCTCTTGCAACGAGATCAGAAGGTGTTTGCAGATAATTGTTAGAAACGGGAACTATGTTGTCCTTCCAAGGCCCAATCCCCACCACATATTCCTTGATGAAGTCAAGATAACTGTCTGAAGTAATCTCCCAATATGACTGAAATGTAAAAAAGATCACCACTTTTCTTAGCAATAGCAAAAATGGCGTGACAAACAGATTTCTCTAAAGATGTTTTTCAACACGCCATATTCCTAAAAAGAGAATACATGTTAGAATATAGGTTCATTTCTTAATCGGCAAGAGTCGATATCTATTTTTTATCAAGCCTGTAAATGTACTTGTTAATACTGTAACCTTATAAACAAGAATCTTAATATGTCATGCTTTTTACAAACCACGTCTGCATATAGACTGCAGATGTAGTTGACACTTTTATCAAATTCCTAAAAGTTTGGGTTTCCTTTTTGCATATGCTTCTAAGTTGTGGTAAAAGCTTCCTTTTTTTCTTTTTGGAATTTAGCACTTCCCACATAAAGATAGTCAACTTCTTCTTTGTCAGATACAGTGCTAGCCAGGTGCGGGGGAATGGAAACCTGATTGGTGTCTTGAGTTGGTATAGTCGTGTTAGCAATGAGAAAGATCTTGGGCAGATCTGTTTGATTTGATATGTAAATTAGAGACGTTGGCGCAAAAGATTGAATGAATGCAGGCTGATTTAACCATTGCTTCGACATATATGAACCTTTGTATCCATACTTCTTCAGTGTCTCAACAAACTTGTCCTCGAATTTCTTACCACCTGGCCATTTGACCTGTTGGAACCAGCAGTCAGTGTATAAGATAGTAGAAAGTAACACAAAATATACCGGTTTTAAGACTGAGAATAACACATAAGCACCAACTGATTTTCCAGCAAAACATACTCTGCAATAAAAACCAGTTTCCCCTATTTTGTAGCAGAAAGGGAAAAAACTCACATGTTGGTTGATAAGGACTGGATCCTTTATCTCTGGATATATCCCAACAACTCTATGGGCATCCAATGCAATTGAAATGAACTCCTCAAAAGTAATAATAGAAAATTCTCCTGCATGTTAATTGAAAATAAAGACGATGAAAAATATTGGAGCAATGGTATGCGTTTTTTCTGAAGAAACTATCCTCATATAGAATAATAGCAGGAGCCTGCATGTCTTGTTGTTGGGCAAAGTCGACAACATTTTCGACTCATGTTACATTTCACATTGCATAAATTTCCCTATCTTGTTTTCTATTTAAAGGACCTTTAGAAACTAACCATTATATTGCTGATCTCTGAAAGGATATCTCTGCTTTACACGCAGAAGCTTCAATTCTTCAAGGGTGAAATCAACTGCATATTGGTTCAAGAAATTACTAATAGATGAAGTAATGATACATATTATATCAGTAAATAAATTGTATAACACTTAGAAGCACATAATATATTTACATTTGCTAATACACATGGGTAAAATGAAGAAAATGAAGCTAACACAAAATGACAGCAGAAGGACCAAATCTATTATAGACCGGCAAAAAACAGAAGTTAGCGCAAGTGAAATATAACATCCATACCAACAAAATATCCAGTAACGTTAAACCCTTGAACGTCATAGGTCCTCTTTCTATCAGCAAACTCCTTGTGATTTGCTATATCAGTTGTAAAATCAAGGATGACATCATGGAAGCATATAAGAGCGCCATCTTTAGATGCTAAAATATCTGTTTCGATGAAATCAGTACCCTCTTCAATAGCTCTCTGCATGATACTAGAGTTTCAGGAGCATGTTTTGCAGTTTATTTAAAGAAATAGCCGGGTTGCTTCTATTTAAAGGTGCTATTACAAACAGCAAAAAAGAATATCCCCTGTAATTGTTGGTAAATTGCCAATTTCAGTATCAACCATGTGGCCTTAAATGAAGCCATATTATCAGAGACTAGACCCGGTTCGTATTTGCTATTCTAGAAACCAGATTGTTTTGAAAACTATATGACTATTCTGTTGCAGACATACCATGTATGCTGCTGCAGTTTCTTCAGGAATTTCTCCATTTGAACCTCGGTGTGCAATGTTGTACGCTCGAAATGTTTGTAAAGGCTGTTTGTTCCTATCGTTTCTTCTACCAGGAAGTGGATAGAGAGGTCTGGCCGAGCATCCAACAAGAAGTAGCAGAAAGATATAAGGGACAACACCTGTAAAGTACATTGCTAAATAGGTAATATTCTGTACATGCACACAGAAGATTATAAACGTTACCTATGCTAGTCTATCTACAGTCAAAGGTTTCACACGCGAACACGTGGTATATATAGTGGTGCATGTACAGTTAGAGACCAATTTATACATGAATGCATGTACTTGATATCAGCAATTGATCTAGTCTGTAATCCAATTCATTGCAGCTTGAGAAAGTTATGACGTCTTACCTTTCAATCTTAAACATGGAAAACCTTTGGAAATTAATAAGCAGTGGTACTCACACACCAACCACTGTGCCTCAGTCCTAAACTAGGATTATTCAACAGCTATGGTCAATCCACATTCTTTAGCAACAGGCAGCGCGATAAATGTGCGAGGAATGTACCAATCAACAGTTTTTTCAGCCAAAGCATAAAGGAATGGTGCTTGCAGTGCAGGATGTATATATCATAACAAGTTCAATTCAATCCAATGTTTATATCTTAGTTTGAAATGGGCTATCCTTGTAAACTTTGGACAAAGTACTAGTTTAATTCTTATTCTGAAAATCAATAATGGAAAACAAGATTAACCTGTAATAGGAATTTTTCTGGTGATGACCTTATTTGGTTCACTAATTCTATCAATCAACTACCTTCAATCCCACGGTAGTTGGGTTGCCTACATTAATCCTTTATATTCCTTCTGTGATATAGTTAACCCCAGTTATATTATGCACCATCATTATATAATAAAGAATTACTACATCATACCAATTGAAATAAGTAAATATCTAGCTGAACTTTCAATTTTATCCAACTAAGAAGTAACAAAGACTGCTCCCCTTTTGATTTGGAGCTAAGATTCCCTGTTTGAGCTGAACCTAATGTAAATTTTATAATCTACAACAACAACAAAGCTTCAATCTCAAATCAGTTCGGGTCAGCTATATGAATCCTCAACATCCACGTTTATGTTCTATATTTGGAAACTAAGTGTTTAAACATTTCACGTCTCATTGAATATGATACACAAAAAAGTTAAGCAGGATTTTCCAAATTCAAAAACTGGTCTTCTCTTCCCAAATAATACTAACATGCATCTCCAAGTGTGCATTTAGAAATCGTGTCATGTCACACCATGGCTTTTGAAGTAGAGAGATAAGTATAATGTTTACCCAGATAGACAGATTTCGAAGAACCTAATAGCATTCAATGTAACTAACTTAGCGCACTTGGAAACAGAGATTCACTTAATGCAGCAGCTATATACGTAAAGGGCTCGTAGCAGAGGCGGATTCAGGATTTAAATTTTATGGGTTCAATCTATAGATTTTTAGCATTGAACCCATTATATTTTTAAAGTTAGGGTTCATATCTACTATTTATTGCAATTTTAATAATTTTTTACACATAAATTTAGGCTCCGCGTCCAAAGTTTGGGATTCAGTTGCACCCCAACCTTATAGGCTACATACGCCTCTGGCTCGTAGGTATACAAAATCTAAGCTGGAAAATACAATTTTCAAGTACCAAATGACGAACTCAGAAAAGTTCTACCATATACACATTAATCCCCTACTACTCCCTCCGTCCCATTTTTTGTTTCGTGATTTGACTAGTTACGGAGTTTAAGAAATAAAAAGAGATTTTTATAGTCCTAAATTAAAAATGTGTATAATGTACTAAAATATTCTGGTTATAAACTTGCCACCTTACTAAATAGGAGTATAAAAAGAGACACTCTTTTTAAAATATACCAAAAAGAAAATTAAGACACTTAAAATGGTACAGAAGGAGTATTTTGGGATATATAGACTATGAGAACTAAATACAACAAAACGAAATTACAGATATACAACAAAATTTTCCAAGAATTGTCATCTGGATTTTGTAATGCTTACTTGGTGAAACCATGGAGATTTGTCCCGTTTTCTCTTACTTGGTGAAACTTTTGAGTCCTACACAAGATTGAACTATATTGGACATATTGCAGATTCGTTGCCGTGATATCCTTAAAATTGGATTTTCAAATTCCTGACGTGTTAGAGTTAATTGAATATTTCATGTGGAATAATGATAGCGTTATGGCAGACGTAGATGAAAAAATATGATTTAGATCGACGGTTAATATGCTTCCTTCAGGTGACAGGGTCGTCACAGTAAAGGAGATCCGTTTTATAGGGAGGCATCTGAATATGGGAATTATAAACAAGTGACAACTGACAATTTATCTGATTGGGTGATAATATGTCAACTTATGATTGGCACGGGCAATGTCGATGAAATTCTTTATACTCCAATCAGTTCCAACTTTAATAACTTTCTCAACAAAAAATAATTTAATTAATTAAAGGGTCAATGCATAGAAAAGAACTTAACTACAAAAAGGTATCAATATTATAGACATTGGTATAATATAATAAATAAAACTTCGACTACCACGTCTAGACTTTGAAACTATTCTTAAATCCTAACCTACCACCCTCTCCCCCCCTCCCCCCCCACCACTCCTCCCAACTTTTTTTTAACTTTATAATAAAAGTGAGTCTACATACCTTTCGTCGTCCAGGGGCATGTTAGTAATTATGATTTTAATCCTTTTGGTCTGCCAAGGGTAAAATCAGCGTAGGGACTATTCTTAATTAAACATCCTTACACGTGTAGTTTTTGATGACACCTGTTTTGAAACTTCTCTACTTCCTTTCCTTCGTATCAATAATCTGTACTTCCAAATGATATTTTTCCTTACTCTCACATTTGGTTTTCCTTTGTTTTAGTTCTGGTTCGAGTTTTGCCGTAGCATTATGGTATAAACTTATGACTAACGGTAAGCATTCTTGTTGTGGGATTTTCTCTCTTCGTCTTAGAATTCCATAGATTGTATTTGCTGTATCACCGCTAACTATAGAATTTTCATAATGCCATTTTAGAATCATCTATGCCTTAGCTCTTGTCTTAACTGATTCTACTTATGTATGTTCTTGAATATTTGTCGTCAATTTTTTCTTTATTCTATCGAGACTGCCTCAAAGGACGTTTTCTGCAATCGGGTATTGTACTTGCAATTTTCCACCTTTTTCCTTTGTTCCCCACTGATCCCGAATTCCCGATAGAAAGACCATATTTATCAAAGGTTATTGTAGAACTTTCTAAGCTTTGGCTCTTTTGTTAATTAATTTTGTACCATGCATGTATTTTTTGCAACTATTACACAACTTCAGGCTTTTAGCTTCTCACGAAGAGAATTTTGGGGTCTTGTGTTCAATATTTTTGACAGCATAGTTATTGATGCACAAGTTGCAAAATTAAACATTGATTGCCTTTACCAATTTGAACTTATTTGCAAATGGGGTAATAGGAACTTAATTCATGTATGGAAAAATTTTAGGCCAAAATTTTAATAGACTTTGAGGGTCCTTTATCATATCCACAAAAGGAAATATTCAGTGTCAATTCTTATTTGAGTTTGTATCATTTAGATGTGCAAGGAACCTGCAGCTCATATTAGTACGAATCACCTTTTCTTTTTTATTCTTGTGAGTAATGACGTGTACTATAGTCCTGGCAAGATTGTCCACCCAAACCTGCTATTACATGCTTAATAATATTAATCCAATTCTATAGATTTTAAATGTGCTATAAAACAACGTAGCCTCTGCTGGTATTTTCATGAACCATTGTTTGGCCAGGTGATTTCTATTTTTGTTGCTCCTCCTACAGTTTCTGCCCTTACTAAATACGATAGAATTCTTTTACCAAATTGAGAACCAAACAAATTATCAATTGATGAGTCAGTTCATTTCGTCTTATTTTTGGATATATTTATCCTGTGCCGAGAGTCTGTCGGAAACAACCTCTCTACCTCCTAATGTAGGGGTAAGGTCTGCGTACACTCTACTTTCCCCAGACCCCAATTGTGGGATTACACTGTGTATGTTGTTGTTGATGTGCATTTCTTTACAAAAAGATCTAGAGATCGAGTGAGCAGCTCAAAGTGAAATCAGGTTTTGATTGCAATGGAAATCCTTAAAGTGAAGGCTCTTGAAGAGGTACTCACTAATCTAAGTAGATAAATCCTTCCGTTTGTATACAATCTAAAAGAGCAAAACAAGAATAGAATGAGATAGTGTAGGCCACATAATAAATACGCTCTACCTTCCCCAGACCCCAATTGTGGGATTACACTATGTATGTTGTTGTTGATGTGCATTTCTTTACAAAAAGAATAGAATGAGATAGTGCAGGCCACATAATAAATACGTGTTGGACTGTTGGTACAAGAACCAGTACTGTATTTTCTCTATTAGTGGACTAAATTAAAAACGCTTTGTCCCTATGTGTTCTTTTTCCTTGTGTGTTTAAATCATAGAGTATTTTTTTTTATAATTTTTCAGCTGCTCTTTACCTATCAATACATGTTCTCGGAGAATACACAAGGAACTATTATTAAAATTATTTATCAAAATTATTTAGTTAGTAGCTACTGAAGTACATGGACTCAATCTGCTTAGAAAAGGCAGAAATATAAAGAGTTATGCCAGAGTCTATTTGAGCCAAAGAATCCACCGCCGACACTCTCTGGTTATTCTTCCATTATATTTGGCACAATAGTCTTTGGCGCTCTGTTGAATTGCCTAGGAGCCAAAACTTCTTTAGGATTAATAGAATATTATATTAGAGGAAACATTTTACCTTCTGATTTGTCCTTTACTCAGCACCGTGATAGCCTGACAGGAAGCCAACTATCATAAAATGCATTTATTCCTCTATTTTGTTGGAGCGCTTCCATCTTTAGCTTCTTTGGCTCTAATAACTTTTGGATGACCAACTTTTTCCGAAAGGTTAACAAAATGGGGGCTCTTATATGGGCATGTCTCATTGAATTGGAAAGCTCAATAGAGATGCTTAAGATAATCAACATATCAATGGGAAGAACTTTGGTTGTTCTGTTGTAGCAAATATGCTAATGCCATTATGTGTGCTAACTTAACTCATAACACTACCGTGGGCGGGTCTTATACCACGTCAGGTACTGTTTCAATCTACTCCCATCCATAGTTGCAGCGCTTTCGCAAAACCTATATCCTGAACTTTGATGTATCTTCTAAGTTGTCAAAGTTGCCTTCGCACAATTGACGGATCCTTGGAAATGCCTCTCCTTTATTTCCATTCTAGGACAACTGATTCACTATGTTATTTTTGTATTAGGTGATTTTAGGGGTTTGTCTTTACTTTGTGTCAATTGTTAAATGAATACCTTTAAACAAAATTTAAATGTAAATGTTTCTTCCAAGAAGTAATCCACTTAAAGCTTATGTGACTCAGTGTTCCCCCCTCCTGCTTATGTATTTACATATCCCAGGTTACTCTAGAAGACTATCCAAAAGTTATTTGAATTGTGTCTAAACTACATTTCTTATTATATTTATGAAGGCAACATTCTTGATCATTCTTCACCAAATTTATAGGAAATTGACCGATTATAGTGACATATTTATTCTTCAGGCGATGATATTCTACTGGAGACTATACCTCCAGCTAAAGCATATAGTGACTTTTTGGCTTTCCATTTGAATAGTATGCCTTCTTTGGCATGTCATTTGTGGTTTGTTCATTTTTAGCATATAGCCATATGTTCAAGAGTTTGAGATATCTCTAAGAATCCTACGGTCTTTGCCTTCACCAAGGAGATACAAGATTCTTATGACTCACCATTGACAGTTTCTTTCATTTCCAATCCACCATTTTTAGCCCTTAAGTGTTGGTGGGGTTGCCTGAAAATAGAACTGATTTCTCACTTTGGTTTCCACCAAGCCAATCAAATCTGCGCTTCCCGAATAGATTCCTTTCTCTTCCCCGGACACCGAACAAGGGAGTTGGACATATCGGAAACTATCCGAACGTGAGACAAGAGCGCCTTCAACCATACCCGCATCTGATTCTCCAGGTCAAAGCCAATCGTGAACTTTGCGTACCCTGACCGTCAACGCGGCTACAAAAACAGACTGATTTTGTAGCCGCTCCCAAAACAGATGCGCTGACCAGACTGCGCTGGCTCTTTTCTCGAGCTCCCCGCATCTACGAGTTGTAAAAGCGTACGAGCTATATAGAACCACCTTTGGCCGGTCTCACATCTTCCCAAGTTCAGTGATCCAATCAGCCTGAATCGGACAAAAGAAACTCGACATGAAAGAATAAAGAAAATAGGAAAAAAGAGTACGGGGATATTTAGTCAGTTGCTTCTTGAGCCAACAAAGTTTTTGCTTGTCTTTCCTTGCTACTTTCAATCAATCAGAAAAGGAGGATTGAGCAGTGGCTTGGGAAATAAGACAACACTTGTTCAATCCGACATTTCATTTCCCCCTTCATCATTTGATTGATTCACTTCCTCCAGCATTGGCTTCCTTCTTACCTAGTCCGCTCCATTCTATTCCCCATTATTTCACTTTTTCGCACAGGACTGACCAGATTGGATTGCTTTCTTCCTCGTCTAAGAAGCAGAATCAGCCACCTGGAGTCTACCATAAGATTTATACCGGGAAAGTGTTAGATAGCAATTTCAATATAAGAATTTAGCCAGATAGTCAAGCCAGGAAAGAAACTCGACAAGTCGCGACTATAAACAGACTCGTGACTATGGTAGGGCGGTACGCTCTGCTCTCTTCTATGGAGGGCTTAGTTTGCGCAGTTGAGTGGCGCTTGTTGAATACCTATACTCCGCGAGGAGCCAAACGGGCGTTCTCGCTATTTAGCCCTTCGTTCCGCCAACAAAGAAGTCATCCTTGACTATTTCCCAGGTCTCCACCTACTTGTGGAATCGGGGGGGGGGGGGGGTTCCTTGATATTAAGGTGTCAAGGCGGTCGAAGAAGGCCACAGGTGGTGCCTGCTTTAGCTTGCCGGAGGCCGTAACATAAATCGCTTTCTTGAGCTTCGTTTATGTCGGGTATTCTTGAATGAAATCTGAGCCTCATCACTCTTGATGGCATTTCTATTTTGTTTACCGAATCACATGAAATTTTACCCAACTCCATATCTGGAATGTATGAAATAGTATGAACGGAGGAAGAAGCGACGCTTTGTTCCACTCCTTTCATTTATACTTTAAGCGCGATTGCATTCGGGGATAAGGTCCAGTTTTTTCCGGAAGGAATGAGAAAAAACGCGCTACACCCCGAGCGAGAAAACGGCATGGGAGAAACCATATATTCGGAGGTTCAGCCCTCAGCGTGGGGATCTTTCTGGAAAGAGTTGGACATATCGGAAACTATCCGAACGTGAGACAAGAGCGCCTGGGCAAGTGAATTTGAAAGCAGTCTCTTTTAAAGAGAGTTAGAAAAGCCAATCCATGAGCTTGGTCTTACTTCACCGTCGAGAAAGGAAAGAAGAAGGAGCAGCAGGTTAGACTTTGACACTTTCCCGAAGAGAGCTTTCCGGAAATGACGGAAATATAGTCCAGTGCCGCGAAGGCGATAATGTCTTACGATCTGAAGTCGTAATTTCTTTCTTTTCTTGCTTCCATCGCGAAGTTTGACTTCGCGCACACGACAGGTGCACGATCTACTTTGCACGTTCCATCCTTCAGCCCTTCGCCTATCGGCTTGGCTATCATTTATGGAAAGCTACAATCAATCTCACATATTATGTTGTAGAACCTTTTCGAAGGTCTGATTAATAAAAACAAGTTGGGCATATGCCCGTGCCTTGCACGGGCACGGGCTATCTAGTCTAATATATATAAGTGTCTTGCATACCCAACTTGTACCAAAAGCATTACAAATTATACACGCAATGAATGCTTGTACCATAAGCTATATAACTTGTACACTTTATTTAACTATTTTTTAATCACACATGGACATATGTCATAATACTTAATATTTATTCCCTCTGATGTATTGACGTATGCACTTAAATTTTAATTCTCCAACACATTTATTTCCTCCGTGCACTTTTACTTGTTCACTTTTGACTTTTCACGTTCTTGTTGAATATTTATTCTCTTCTCATGTATAGACGTATGCAGTTCAATTTTAATTCTCCTACACAAATTTATTTCCTCCGTGCACTTTTATTTGTTCACTTTTGACTTTTCACGTTCTTTAAGAATTAATAAATCTCACGTGGATATATGCCATAGTACTGAATATTTATTCTCTTGTCATGTATACACGTATGCACTCAATTTTAATTCTCCGACACATATTTATTTCTTTTGTGCACTTTTAATTGTTCACTTTTGACTTTTCAGGTTCTTACTGAATATTTATTCTTTTCTCATGTATACATCTATGCACTTCAATTTTAATTCTCCGGCACATATTTATTTCCTCCGTGCACTTTTACTTGTTCACTTTTGACTTTTCACGTTATAGACTAACACAACATCACCAACTTGTACAAAAAACTTTACAAACTGTAACACGCAATGAATGCTTGTACTATAAGCTATATAACTTGTACACTTTACCCAACTATTTTTTTATCCCACGTGGACATGTGTCATAGTACTTAATATTTATTCCCTTCTCATGTGTAGATGTATGCACTTCCATTTTAATTCTCCGACACATTTATTTCCTCCGTGCACTTTTACTTGTTCACTTTTGACTTTTCACGTTCTTGCTGAATATTTATTCTCTTCTCATGTGTACACATATGCACTTCAATTTTAATTCTTCGACACATTTATTTCCTCCGTGCACTTTTACTTGTTCACTTTTGACTTTTCACGTTCTTGCTGAATTGTATACATGTATGCACTTCAATTTTAATTCTCCGACACATATTTATTTCCTCTGAACACTTTTACTTATTCACTTTTGACTTTTCCCGTTATTTAAGAATTAATAAATGAAGTACTCTCTCCGTCCCATATTACTTAGCCACATTACTTGACTTTTCACGTTCTTTAAGAATTAATAAATGAAGTACTCCCTTCGTCCCATATTACTATGCTTGACTTTTCACATTCTTTAGGAATTAATAAAAATGAAGTACTCCCTTCGCCCCATATTACTTGGCCACATTATTAAAAATATATGTTTATTTTTCTATTCTATATTTTTCTTCTTCTTATCTTCTTATATCTTATATATAAAAACGCCCAAGGTGAACGAACACAACAACAATAAGTTGTACAAATAGCAACTGAAATTGTACTCTAAGCAGGGACTAACATGTGTACATTTCAGAAGTTGAACATTAATTCTACCTCTTGTGTGTTTACTTTTTAAGTCCCCACAGGTCCGCAGTGTCTTAATTATCCTTTCATTTCCTTCATTTGGCATGTACTCCCTCAGTCTCAATTTAAGTGTCTACGTTTAACTAGACATGGAGTTTAAGAAATAAAGATAGACTTTCAAATCTTGTGGTTCTAAATTAAAAATGTGTATAATCTAATAAAATATCCTTTGAATCTTGTGATTATAAACTTGACATGTAGGATATTTGAATTGTCAACTTACTAAATATAAAAAGAGGCGGACATAACCAAAATAAGACAAATTTTAACGACAATTGAGAAATTAAGCGGAAGAATAAGACGAAAAGAAAAAAAATATGAAGACTCACTAAGGAGAATTGCACTATCTTTTGCAAAATATACAAACCATAAAGACTAACTAAATTGAGTAACCAATTTAATCATGCTAGGCCCCGTGCATCTCACGGGCATAGTTTGCTAGTCTTATTTCCATTTCAGAAAGAGGAAGCACGCATGTTTTGTGCAACTTAATCGTCAAAAGAGGTTGAAGATAAAGTCGAAACCGTAATCTTCCTTTGACTATTGGATATTTAATTTGAGAGGAATAAGAAAAAAGAAACTTTTACTATCTCTTTGTTTTGGTGGGTGGTGAGACGGTGCAGTTGGCGTGGGTACGGGATGGTGGGGGTGGGTCGGGTGAGGTTAGGGTGGGGTCGCGGGTGGGCGCATGCGTGGTTATTTTTCGAAAAATATTTTTCACTAACATAAAAAATAAAAAATAAAAAAAATCATTTATGAACACATTTTCCTCTGAAAACACCCGCTGTGTTTGTCGAAAATAATTGGTCAATATTTGCAACCAATTACCGTACAATTCATCAAAGGCTGTTCAATTTCTACAGCTTTGAAGTTAATATAATGAACACCAAGGTTCAAGGAACTGGAGTCATTTGCTACGACAATTTATCCAAGTTTAATTAACAATGCTCATCTCTTCGAACCGAGCAACAAATCTTAGTAGGCGTTTGAACATGCGATTTCATCTCCTGAGATGAAATCAGCGTTTGGACGTGCGATTTCATCTCATGAGATGAAATCCCAAATCATCCAAAAAGGCATGATTTGGGATTCCAAATCATAATTTCAAACTTTTTAAATGTAAAAGTTGATCAATAAGTTTATATTTTGTAAAAATAGATCCATAAGAATCATGTTTACCAACCATTTATATCAAATATTAAAAGATCTACAAGTTGGTAGTATATTTATAACAAATTTACTCTTACTAACCATGTGGGAGGATTATATTAAAGAGTAGTAGTTACACTACAACTCATGTTTAATTTTTCATTTTATTGAACTAAAGTTTGATCAATTGATGTTATAATTTTTAGAAGCGTATTAATTTTGTTATGAGCTATGACTTGCTCATTTGGTAAGATTGTATAAGAATTGGGAAAGTTTTGATGGTTTTCAACAACTTGTGGGGTTTTTATGTCTATAAAAAAGAATACAATTTAAGAAATCCAAATTGCATGTCCAAACATGATTTATCTCATGATTTCAAATCATGTCCAAACAGCTCCTTAGGGTGCAACAAGAATACTTAAAATCTCTTCGTTCACGCAGGAAAAACTCAGTAACCAAAACACCATAACTTGAATTGTATATCATGACTTCAAACACTGGTTGATATATCATTCTTCTCGCGTTCCCTTGTTTTTTCTGGATAAGTGATGTTCGTACTAGCTTAAACGCTCAAGGGGTATTTACTACCTCCCATAAGCAAGACTTGGACAAAAGAATATCCCTTGTTAACTAAGTAATATTATAAGTTAAAGAAATAAGAAGATGTAAACACTTCTACATGAGGAACAAGGATGAAATTGGAATGATATTATAACCCATTTGACCATAAAAATTATTCACTTTTTTACAAAAGAATTTTCACTCTATTTGAAAATCAGTGTTCGTGAAAATTTCAAATTCAACTTGAAATTGTATTTCAAATTTGAAAAATTCCTTGTTTATGTTATCTTTTTAACTCGAGAAATTACTATTCTTATTGTCATGTAAATTAAAAACAGAAAGAGAAGTCCCCATCTAAATAGCATTACTGATCATCTCTCGGCTTTGTCCCTAAAAGAATACTGTGATTATTTGTTAATTAAAAAAGCAAAAATAGTTATTTGTGAATTTTACCCGAAATTGGACGTAGGAGTGGAAATTTGCTTTTTTTTTTTTTTCTTATGCAAAATAAAAGTAAGCATTATTGAGATTGGGAGCAGACATTTATCATTGACTTCATCACGGCTGCCCTCCTTTTTGTTTCCTTGGCTGGGGATGGGGAACCACTGTCAGCACACTTAATGGTGGATTGGGGTATTTATGATGAGAAATACGTGTTTGAGACTTTGAGCTGATAGTGACACTACATGCATACTACTAGTTCTAAAACCACACAATTTTACTAGTTGTTTAT
This sequence comes from Lycium barbarum, assembly GCF_019175385.1. Taxonomy (NCBI): domain Eukaryota; kingdom Viridiplantae; phylum Streptophyta; class Magnoliopsida; order Solanales; family Solanaceae; genus Lycium; species Lycium barbarum. The sequence continues at coordinate 158,039,541 of NC_083337.1, read as the reverse complement.
TTATTTATTTATTACAATATTATGCGAGTCAGTTTATGCACACCTCAACTAATTCACTGGCTACTTGTTATGATCTACTTTAACTCTGCTCACCAAGACTTAATCAGATGAGAAAACTCACGCAATATTTTTTTTTCTCTGCGAAATTTAAAAATGAGACTTCGTAATTCTCTTTCCACTTTATTAACCACCAGATACTAACCTTGACTGCAAGATTTGGTAGTTTCTTCTACTGTTTATTGCTCCTACTACTATCTCCTTTTCTTTTGGCCGAATAGTCTAATATATAAACATCTCACTAATTATATATATACTAGTTTTCGATCATGCTAATTAATATAGAGTTTTTTGGAATTTCTTTATTTGGATCATTGTTCCGCCAACAAAAGTACATGTTGAGTTCTTTCTTTAGTTTGATCTTTTAAAACTTTTTTGATCTTTTTTGAACGATCTTATATCTGATCACTTACAAAGACAAAAAATTATATGTTGTCGATAAAAAAAATAACAGAATAATTGTAATATAAATTCATGGCAGTAAGAGACAAAAACATCCTTTGACCACATATATGGTGGAAATAGTATTACAACATCTGATTAACAACAGAATAGAAATAAATCAATTGAAAAGTCCACGAAGTGTTGTACTCACGAGGAAAAGAGTTCCGCCTTTCACATTTTGGCGTCTACTTTGATACAGTGTAAATTCAGGGGCGGTCCTATGTGGTTTCAAGTGGGTTCATATGAACCCACTTCATTGAAAAATAACACTGTATATTTAATCTGTTTTTAAAAAATATATATGAATATACAGTGTTATTCATATATTTCTTATATATTGAACCCACTTGGTAAAAATCCTAGGTCCGCCACTGAGTGTAATTGTAATAAATTATGAGTAAAGGCTATGTTGATGGGTATGTTGATGTATGAGTAAAGGCTATGCTGTAAATTTTGTTCTTCATGTAACCGTGGGAGCTTAGAGGACCAAATCAATAATAATAGCTGGAAAAGGAAAAGGTCATATTCTAAATAATACTATTATGAAAATATGTAAAGGTGTAGCCTACGGTAATTAGTGGCATTTCAATGTAGCTGATTCTATAGCAGTATTTATTAGTTATTAATAGAAGTTATTTATTTGGTTCAAGGGTAAAATTATCACTCAATTTTTAATGAATAAATCTGTAATTTAAGAATTTTAACCATCACAAACATAATGGTTCCTAATACATCTGTCTTCAATGGTTTAAATTAATCATTTAGCTGTTTTGTCGTCTTCTTCTTCTTCTTCAATTAATTGACAATAATTGGGGGACTTAAATTGAAGGGCAAAATCGTCAAACCATTTTTCATGGGTTTTTTTTTTGTAATTCAACATTTGACATAGAAGTTTTCCACTTTTAGTATAATATGATATATCTCGTCTTAACATTCCGGTCCCCCAAATCCACAGGGTTCCATTAAAATACCTCAACTCGTTTAAAATTAGTAATTCTAAAGCTGTTAAATTCTTGTTACATATTCAAGAAATTGACTTAAAATGATTTCTAACGGATTCAAACTATTTCTAAAGCTGAAAGTACTAGTACTGTTTCTGATCGACTTTAGAACTGCATACATTTTCAACTTTTAAGAAGTAACTCCTCAAATATTAGTTGTTACTAATACCATATTAATTTAAAAATATTGCTTAATAATATTATTATTTTCCTTTTTCTTAGCAAAGTACGAAACATAAACTAATCAATGTACAACGATAGTATCACCAATAGCTTACAATAATCGTAAATTTGAAATCATTACTTAAAAGAGGCCACAAACTTAAGAAAAAACCAATATATGTTGAATAAATTCACAGTTCAATCGCACATGATAGAGATGTGTCGAAAATAAATGAAAATGGATGCTCGAATCACTTCTTAATATCAAAGATTGATGTAAGCTAGGGTTCTTGCAATCCCAAAGAATAAGTAAGCTAGGGTTTTCTACTTCTTTGGTTAGCAAGTACAGAATATTGAGTCCCCTCAAATGAAAATGAATGCTTTTAGTTCTTCTAAAATAATGTGATTATTTGATCTCAGTCAAGTTGAACTTTGCATTTGCCAAGTCGATTTTCATTTTGTAGAAATTAGAGGCTAGGATTGGTTACACTGATGAAGTCCCCGAGTAGTCGCTGTTGTAGGGTTGCAAATTAAAAAAAGAACGTGCAGAATCAAAAGGAGTACCTGTTTAAGAGTAAAAGGTGTAGTTAATTGACAACTAGCAAATTTTCTTAAATTATCTAATTAAAAGGATAGATGATGACAATTATGGTGGGTTCAAATTTTAGCAAAAACAAAATTTAAGCTTGTTGATTTTCTCCATTTATTCAAGTTTTATAGGCAAAATTACCCCCTACGTACGTGTACAGTTGTTTAGATTGGAGTTAGGTATCCGATGGAATAGGGGCGGAGCTCGGGAGCGCAAGGGATTCATCAGAACCTCTTTTGTCGGAAAATCACATTGTATACACAAGGTAGATGAAACCCCCTTGCGCTGGAAATTACATTAATGTGTAAGCCATATCGAAATTGTTTGTTATGTATATATAGTAGATCTTAAATCCCCTTACTTTCTTCCTATGTTACTTCTTTACATGTTTGAATCTCCTTAGGGTAAAGGTCCAATTTGTCCTTAAACTATGCGAAATGGAACATATTTATCCTCTGTTAATAGTTGTGGTCAAATATCACTACAAAAAAGGAAAATTTTCGGAGGTTGAAAATTGCGATATATATATATATATATATATATATATATGGGGTTTTAGCCTCCGCTAGTTGCTAGAGGAGGCTAAAACCAAGAGGCTAAAACCCCCACGAATTGAAACTTTCAACCTCCACAAATTACCCATTTTTTTATTGTATGTACCCTCGCCATTACTAGTCGGGGTCAAATTTGCCCCTGAACTATATTAAATTGAACAAATATGCTCTTATTTTTAAACGGTGAAAGTGTAGCACCAGATGATGCATACTGCCATGTGTAACGCAACTAACGATTAATATTTTATTTAAATGTTGGGTAAATTCGAACATTTCACATAGTTCAGGGGTAAATCTGTTCCATTTCGCATAGTTCCGGACAAATTTAACCTTTAACCCATCTCCTAAAAGTGAAAAAATCTTGGCTCCTTGACTGAGCTAAAATAGTTGAGATGCGTACGTGTAAATAGATTCACACACAATCGTCAATGAAAAAAATAAGATGATGAAAGGTCTGGCAGACTGGCAATAGTACATTGCAGAGCTTGGATGAGGTGCAGTTAGCAGTCCATTATGTGTTCTGTTGGTCTGTCGAAAAACAGACTGTCTGGGATTTTCGGGGTCCATTTATGATTGCTTATATTTGTTAACAGTGAGTAATGTCTATATCTCTCAACAGTTCAACACACATATATGGCGACAAATTGAACTTTCTTTTCTCGTAATTCCCACCATTTATTTCCCTGCCTTCTTTTGTATACCCAGATAAGGATGCGTCATGCATAATCAATCTCAACAACAAGAACTACAAAGCTATGTCTCAATAATACTTTAGTAAGGCAATATGAATCTTTACTGTCCACGTCGTTTCAGTTAAGCCTGTCTAAATACAAGTATTATGAATATATAATCATAAATTGACTAATTTTACGTTGGTAATATGTCACACCCCTACCAGGAGTATGACGGGCCCCGACCCGTAGGCCGGGAACCATCTGACTTATCCGTTACTTTAAATATTATAAACCGTAACTCAAGAACACCTGCACGCAGAAAAGGCCCAAGATAGGAATATCCGCTCATTCAGCACATATGTACATATGTGGACCGACAAGGTCGCCACAACATAACGTATATCATAAAGCTGGCAAGGCTAACAGTAAGGTACCAAGAGCTCACAATAACGCCGACAAGGCCACTAATATATATATATATATATATATATTATACAACATTATGAACTGGTGGAGCTATAAAACATCTAACTGTACGCACACGTCTACGAGCCTCTACATGGAACACAAATGATCATAAGGAAAATACCAAGTAGACTGCAACTCCGAAGAAAGTGGAGTGCTCCTGAGAATCCGCTGATAGAAGACCTACGGGTCTGATCCGTCTCCCTGCCTACCTGCGGGCATGAGCACAGCGTCCACAAGAAGGGACGTCAGTACGAATAATGTACTGAGTATGTAAGACATGAATAACAACATAATATAGATATGAAAGGTAACATGGAATAAGAGAGATAACCTGTACATCTGAATGCCTCATAAGGCGGATGTCATGCATGCTTAGCCTTTTTTAAAAAAAAACATTTCAATACATATACATAGTACCATGCCCGGCCATTAAGGCTCGGTGTCATATATATAGTATCATGCCCGGCCATTAAGGCTCGGTGTCATATATATATATATATATATATATATATAAGGAAAAAGGGTCATAAGGTGAGATTACCAACAATGAAGGAAATTAAGAAATTGCAAAGTAAGCTCAATCACCTTATAATAAAATAAAGCTCATGTACTTGGAAATCTCCATGAATAAAATCATCTCATAATATCATGAAATTCGTATGCCTTGGAGCTTGAATAAATAAATCCCTCATAAACATCATCATGGTTATCATAAAAAAATTATTCATCTTTACCATCATAAAAACTTTAAGAGTCATGAATCTCTAACATTCTTGGAAATGAAAATTTTCATGGAATTCATGCATGGTTTGGTAGGAAAAGAATCATGCCTTTAGAAGCTCAATAACATCATAAGGATCACGAAATTCGTGGACTTCTAGCATTTGTGAAACCAATGATATTATGGGTATGACACAAAGGTTTATAACGAAAGGATCATGCCTTTAGAAAGAAAGGGGCTAGCCTTAACATACCTGGAAGATAATTTCTCGACTTCCAACTTACTTCCTGACTCGCAATCTACGTATAAAACCATTCATACTATTGTTAGGCTCGTCATCATGCACTTGTCTCAAAACTTTAATTAAAATCCTTTTAGATTCTGTCGAAATTCGGGCACCATCTCCCCTGTTTATATGCCTAGCCCGAAATCATAATATCAACAACCAATCAACAACAACAATACCAACATCATCAACACCATTATCCATACCAATATATTTCCTAAAACATCCCACACGATGTTTTCTAAATTTCTCAACTATCCAACTTATTATACGGCTATGTAATAATTTTATCTCCGTAAATAAACTGAAATCAATATTAATAAGGAGAGATTCATACCTTATTATTTCTAGAGCAGCAATATGTTCAATATTTACTTTGAATCCAAGCCAATTCCGCCGCAAGACAGTACTATAATCACAACCGCACGTTACTTGGACCTCGATTAATACTCCGTCACTTGAAATTACTCAAAATTCTCACTTTTGTGATGTATATTTGCTCTTATGCTTGCTGATTTTTCTGGAGTATTTGAGAGGTTTTTATGACCAAAAAGAGGGATTTTAACCCTTTTATAAGTGGGTAAAGTCGGCAGTAGTGTAGCAGCTCTGTTTCTGCTTTGTCAGCTCAGTTTGTAACGTCCATAATTCTCTACTCTGAGGTCTTATCGACGAGCGGTTTGTTGCATTAGAAACTAGACTCGACGAACTTCATTTTAGGCTTTTGAAACACCTTAGAAGTCCTAATATACTAGGAGATATGCCCCTCCAAAGTTGACTAAAAATCTGCCCAACATTTCTCAAATTTTCGTCAAACTTACTTTCTTCAATTTACTTGATCTCGAAATCTTCCGAAACTCTCCATACATGATATTTATCATTTATTATGCTTGATAATGGCCATGTTCTTGTGTTTCAAAATAGTCTTTCCCGATTACGACTTACGAGATCGTAATTCATCCTTTACTCCATTGTTACATACTTTCCATGACTTGTACCTTCCAAAACATCATGGGACGTCTCCGATACTCCATTACTACGGTGATGTACGTGGCATGCTCATGCTATGAAAGTGCGAGGTGTAACATAATACACCACAACCTTTCTTCTTTATCCGGATTTGGGATTAACATCGCAAACAAGCATATCATTTTTTTGTTGCGAGAAAGACGATAAAATATACTTATTAAGCTAAGTTTGTACTAGTACATGCTTAAATTGATGCTCTGTAGAGAATCTAAATTGCCCAGACAGACCAAAAGATTACAAGTACTAGACAATGCAAAGAATTTTAATCAATTATAACATGTTATGTACTTTATTTTCCAGGTTAATTAGTATATACCGGGTTCAGTATGAAGAATATTATCTGATTTGTAGTCTACTTAATCTGATGGTGTAAAATATCCGTGCATTGTGCACTAACCAGAATTTAAACTGTCTCTTTCCTAATTTTTTTTTTTAGCTTGGAATATTATGATTCTTAGAATAAAGTAGACACAACTCTCCCTCTCTCAATATAATTGATATGAAGCATCCTGAGGATTAGGAATTTAGAAATTTTTAAAACTTTACTGATCATTGAATTACTTGTGCTGAAATTTTGTCACTTCTCCTTCTCCATATTCACTCGTATAATAGCTGGTGTTTGATCATTCTTGATGATAACCTAATCATTGACCGTAACTTCAACATACTTTTCCTATTTTGGAAACTTATGCAGTGTCTATGCCTAACAGTTGAATTGCTTCTGTAATTGTATGGGTTATTTTTTTACCACAAAATAAAATACAACAAAGTTGCAAGATATGAAAAAGTTAATTCAAGGGCTGATAATTACAAAAGTTGGTTTAAGTTAGTACAATCCAAATTGCTGCATGCTAGCTCACTGCAAAAATAAATGTGGTCCTCTCTGTGTAAACAAAGTAGAAAAAAGGCTTTTAAGAACTTGTATGGCTGGTCCCTCCTCTACAAGTGTAGCTGTTCTACTATCAATAATCTCATCCCTACAACATCATGAACCACAACTTTGGGATCCCACTTGCTACAATTTTATCTAGTTTGATGGCATTTATCTCAATTAATTGTACTACAACAAATTAAATTGCAGAATTACCTTTTAATTTCTTGAAATAGGACAGATATGCAATAAAAACCTACTATCTGATTAACAACTTACTTTTCACTAGTGGAAAAAAAGAAGGAAAAAAAAGTAATTCCTTTTTCTTTTTCTAACTATGGGTGGTCCTTTTGAAGTTAACAGCCTACCTTACTTATATAGCATTATAACGTTAACCAGCACACTAAGTACTTCATTATTGTGCAAAAATTTGTTCATTTGTGCAGTGTAATCTTGTTCAAATTCGTGTTAAGCCTATTGAATCGATGTGTCAGCTTGTATCGATACCACATGGCCACGAATTTGCCATAACTTTTTATTCTTTTCCTTGCCTTAGCAATATGGCATGGTAAGATTCTAACAATATTTATTCTTTCCATAAAATTTAACTTATCCTGTAAGATTTTTCTCTGGACATGAGTTAGGTTTCCCATCAAATTGCTTCAGTCTTTCATTTTGATGTGGACACAGAGGACTTTAATGTCATTAAGAGATCTTTTCGAGCTGCAAATCTGATTTGAGTTCAACCTGTGACCTTTATATGCTCATAGATATCATCGTTCAAACGGAAGACTAACAAGACTTTTCTCATAGAATATCAGATCAACAACAGCAGACTTCTAGTTCAGTTAGTGTTGAGAGGATACAAAAGAGCCGAGTCTGTGAAAGGCTTCTATTGTACATCTATGGGAGAAGAATCGATTTTTCTCCAGATAGATATTGGTTAGTCACACTAAGCCTTTAATGTTTTCCCCTAATTATTTTTTGAATTTCAATTTCATGAATGGAACTTTCAAGTTGGATATACCTAATTGTCTACACAGCTATCGACATTTATCTATATCATAGCATAGCATAAGCTAGAAATAATGCATATAAGAAATGTTACACTAATAGCTAGCTCCTTCTCTTGATTAATTAGCTCTTTAATTCCTTTAAGTTCTTAGGTAGCATAACTTGCAATCTAAGTAAAAGAATCTACCTTGTGGGAAAGAGTAGCATAGATATTATTTTTTGAAATTCACATCAAGAAAAATTTATACTACCCTCTCTAACAGATATCATTTATCTTCTTGTTAATGTTTTGTTGAATTTCTGTAGATCAATGATGAAGAAATCAAGTTGATCATGAATTCAAGAAATAAAGAATCTTGTGGTGATGACACCAACAATAGTAAAATATTCTCAAGGACTACTCCATCAAGTTCTTCAAGGCAGTCCTGGGCAGGCAGCTTTAAAAATCCAAGAATTGTACGCGTATCGCGTTCCTTTACCGGGAAAGATAGGCACAGTAAGGTATGCACTGTAAAGGGACTAAGAGACAGGAGAATTAGACTTTCAGTGCCAACTGCAATTCAATTGTATGATCTTCAAGATAGGCTTGGGCTGAGCCAACCTAGCAAAGTTGTAGACTGGTTGATCGATGCCACTAAACTTGATATTGATAAGCTTCCACCTTTGCAAATGCCACATCCATCTCTTTCTCACGTGTTCAATATGAAAGATCATGGAACAAATCATCAAGATTTTGATGCTACTTTGAGAGAAACAGGATTTGGAAAAGACAAGTGGATTTCCACAAATGAGCAAGAAAATGCTACTAATATTGGTTGTGTTCCACTACTTTCATCACAAAGTAGCAATTTCTTTCAATTAGGAAATCATCAATCTTCTAATTTACCTGCAGGCATATTAAACAGCAATTTTCCCCTCAATAATACCTATTGGGAACCTAATTCAAACTTGTCTTTAGGTCCATTTGCAAATTACCACTCCTTTTCAGCATCACAAACTGATCATCATCAAGAGTGCCAACAAAATATGTCTTTTCCTCCAGGCTCTCAACTATATTTCTGTCCAACTGCTCCAACAATGTCATCCAATATGTCTTTTCCTCCACAACTTAATCCCCAGCTCAACCACTTCCATTTCATAGACTCAAGTTCACAACATGTCCATCCGAATTCGATCATGCCAACTCTTCAGTTAATCAGTTCCCAAGGGAAATCCTCCTTCAGTCTGAATAAGGGGCTTAAGTCACAAGAAAGTGATGATCATGACAACCATAAGAAGGCAGTGATCCTTAATTAGCATGGATCAGAAGAAATTTTAGTGTGCCACATGGAATTGAAGCTGCTATATATATGTCTTGAATTTGTTTAGAACATCATCAGCTATGCCTTGGAAAGACCCATGCTGCAACAAATATAAACTTGCTACAATATTCTTGCTTCACAGATTATACAACAATACAGTAAGACATGATTATTCTATCTCTTTTATGTTTATAAATTTTATCTATTTACTTCGCGGAACACAATATAATATTGATATTCAGAGTCTATGTTCTACCACTACGTGGTCAATATTTATTATATTAAAGTTTGTAGCTTCTTAATTTCTTTCTTTGAAATCTGGGGTGGGTTGGGCGGCTGGTCCGGTCTTCCTAGTTTTTTTTTTTTTTTGGTTGGTACGGAAATATAATATGTTAGAACCATAATTTTGAATATTTTTAGATTACTAAATGAATGCAGTTTGAGTTATTCATGTGAATTTTAGCACTCCATATTTATATGATTAGTGCATATATAGTCTTTATGTTATTTAGGTGCATGCTTTGGTGATATTCATGAGGGTGTGAAAGTATTTAGTAATATTGAGTTTAGAGTTATATACAGTACTTTATTAGCTAGCACAGATAAAAACCCTTTTTGTAATTTTATTTTGTAAAATTGGAGTTTTTTCTAATAATATTACTGTGCTTTGTGTTTATCTCCCTTTCCCATCCTTTTTGTGTGTTATTAGATATAGGAAGGACCGACCTAATATTGGAACAAGTAGCATCAGAGGGTTGGTTCGATTGGAGTAAAGAGAAATATTTGGCAGTCTCCATTAAAGGTATATTTCTGAGGTTAAGGACTCATGAAGAGGCCGACTATTTGCAAAAAGAAAGTAAATCCTGCTAGTTAGTAAGAAAAGAGCCGTCTTTCGAGAAAGCGTTAGTCTTGAAAGACTTTACAAGATAGGAAAATATGACAGAGAAATATTCAGTCGGTTAGGTTTGGAATAGCCAATGTCAAAAAAAACATATGGAGAATGAATTGTCAATAGTTAAGATTATTTCTTAGATATAAGGCGTGCGCATTAAGAGTGATGTTGTTATCCTTGGGATGAAATAATTGATCATGTTATGTTTGAAGGTGGTCTCAACAAATCCTATAGAATTTCTAATCTAAATGATACAAAAGAGAGGATATAGATTCAAGTTTGGCAGAAAAGAAACTTGAAAATGAGTAGAGATGATTGTTGTTAAAACATTTCTTAAGATTGAAGAATTTCAGAAATTAAGGGGAGTATTAGAAACATAATAATTTTAAATATTTTATTTTAGATTTACTAAGTGCATTTACTTTGATGTTATTCATGTGACTTTAGGATATTTATGTGATTAGGTGCATAGCCTTTATGTTATTTAGGTGCATTCTTTTGTATTTTTAAGTTGGCCCAGTTCATTGTGAGGGTTTAAATGTATATAACAATATATTGAGTCCAGAATTATCCTTAGCTTTAACACCTATAAAACGCCTCTTTGTAAGAGTTGAGTTTTCCTAATTAATGATATGAGTGGGTTTTATGTTTTATGATTTATGAACCTAGCTAATATTTCAACATAATTCTAATATTCTTATAAAAGTTAGTACTATCAAAATATACCTAACCGCAGTCAGTGTCAGTCTAACAAAAGTATATAGTTCCAAATTTCTAAAGCAACCTCTTGGCTCCTTTTACTAAAAGTCTGTAATTCTGTTTGGCTCCATGAAACTGTCATACTTTTCTTTCTTTGGGGCATTTATAGGTAAAGTAAAAACTGAGCGGTTTGAACATGAGTTGAAATTATGAGATGAAATCATATTTGGACATGCAATTTGGATTTCTTAAAGTTGTATTTTTTTTATAGACATAAAAATCCCACAAGTTGTGAAAACTGTCAAAACTTTCTCAATTCTTATACAATCTTACGAAACGAGCAAATCATAGTTCATAATAAAATTAATACGCTACAAGAAGGCCTTTCTAGAAAATACAACATCAATTGATCAAACTTTAGTTCAATAACAAGGAAAATTTAACATGAATAATAATGTAACTACACTTTAATATAATCCTCCCACATGGTCCGAGCATAAATAACGGTTGATAGATGTTAATGAGGTTGGTGAGAGTAATTGTTAAAAATTTCTACCAACTTATTGGTCTTTTTTTTTTTTACAAAATATAAATTTATGGGTCAAGTTTTACATTTAAAAATTTTAAAATCATGATTTGAAGTCCCAAATCATGCCTTTTTGGATGATTTGGAATTTCATCTCATGAGATGTCCAAAAGGCTGATTCCATCTCATGGCTTTGGAATCATGACATCATGACATGAAATTGCGATGTTCAAACGCCTACTAAGGGTTACTAACTTCTTTTAGCCGTCATATGTTATGACCCTATGGAAATGATTTGACCATGTTTCTGCATGAAACAATTTAACTTATATTAGGTTCAGACCCATTGTATTCCATTAGAGTTACTTGAATTTATTTATTTTTACTCTCATCATGATCTTTTCTATTCTACTTTGTGCAAATAAAAGTAATCTCATGCGCCCCTGGATTCAAAATTTAAACTTAATAGATTCATCAACATTGCACTGAACTAATTAGCTGTTAAAATTAAGTTAAGATTTTAGTAGCTACTTACACACACACAAAAACTTAGTTTTTTGGTGAGGTAAAGACATTTGGTTCCCCTCCTGTTTGTAATTCTCTGTTGATCAATGATAGGCTGACGCCACCAGATGGCGTAATTTAAGATTATATGTATGGAGTAATATACTTCATGTCAAAGTCTTCTCTCAGTCAAACCAGAACATTCACCTGAAACTGAGGAAGTATAATGCCTAAGTACTTGAGCATGCATAAACATGCAAAGTTAACTTCGTTGCTTTTGATATCTGAGTAAAGGAAGTGTTTTTTTTATTTTAAATTAACCAAGATTTGACACAGAGTTGCATATTTCCTTTTCTCTTAAATAGATTTGACCCAAATTGAAGTATCCTTTGTCATATGTAAAACAAAGTCTATATATATTGCCTCTGGGTTTTGTAATTGCTTACGAACACTAAGCTCTCTACTGAATTATAACTTGATAGTACTGTAGTACGCGTAGCAGTAGCTCATGTAGCTAAATAAAAGTACAGATCTGAGCTTTCAACTAACTTTGATAGCAGCACAGTTCTCATAGCTAATTATAACAACAACAACAACATACCCAGTGTAATTCCACAAGTGAGGTCCGGGGAGGGTATAGTGTACGCAGACCTTACTCGTACCTTGGGGAGGTAGAGAGACTATTTTCGAAAGACCCTTGCCTCAAGTGCGGCAAATGAGAGTAGTTATGAGAAAGAAAATACATTAGTGAAGAAAACATGGCAACTAATAGAAAGCATTATAGAGCATTCAGAAAAAGGAACAACTGCGACAACTAAATAATGCGAGAAACACAATAAACAACATATGGTAACAATAATGTAATCAAAAGCAAGAAGCTACGAGCAGTGACGGATTCAGAATTTTAGGTTCGTGGATGCTTAACTTTTTTAACGTGTACGTAGTTACTACCAATCACATAGTAGAAGTGCACAACTATTTGAACACGATGGTAAAAAAAATTAATGAGAAAAGTCATATTAATATAATGGACGCATGGACCGTGAAATTGTGATGAAAAATGCAACCGGAAAGAAAAAACATTTGTTGGATTTTCGTATTTAGAAATGATCGAACTTTGGAGTACTCCTTTTTTTTTCCTTTCTTTGCTATAGAGAATAAGGTAAAAATTTTAAAAAAATAAAAATTGAATAGGGGAGGGTAAAACAGAAATTAAAAAAAAAAAAAAACGTAGCATTGGGTTAAAAAAGGCGGATAATAGAAAGAATAAAAAGAGGACGTAATTAGGAGTGGAGCAGACAAGAAATAAAGTAAAAAAGACTTGTTAGGAGTGAGTTTTGAACTCTCAACCACTCACACCTCATTAAAGCCTACAATATCATTTCTTAACCAAAGGACCCATTTGACCTTTTATTTGCTGGGTGCTTCTTGACACATTATACGGGTTTGCTTAAATTTTTTATATAACTACACATACTCTGAGTTTATTCAATGGGTGCTCAAGCACCCAATTTTTACATGTGAGTCATAAGTGTGATATATGCATGTTTGCATGATGTAGTCTAACTCTACATAGGCTCATCAACTACTTTACGGTTTCAGACTGTCAGTAATGAGTTTCTTTTAAAACATGAGGAGGGCGATTTTAGGCACTATTTTTGGAGCACGTGAACATATGGTCTCACTGTAAAACTAGGCATTTTATGTATATATTTTCTAAAATTAGTATAATACTACCTACTGGAACACATACTACAAAAGATTAAATGGTGCATTCGGTTGAAAGTTGAGTTATTTACTTAGGGGACTACGGATTTAAGACATTTTTTCTTTTTTTTTTTAGTGGTGAACCCATGTTCCAGAAATTCTAAATTCGCCTCTGATTACATGAGTCACCAAAAGAAAAGAAAAAAACAATTAATGCTTGTCTTGGTTTGTCCAGTCATGGCTGGGTTAACTAAACCTAGCAGCTCCTATGTTCTAAAATAATCTCAACTACCAAAAGTTGTTGTGGGGGCCGTGGGGTTGGTAACCAGTAAGTACTCAACAAGAGTGTTTCGGATTTAAGTTTTGAGAATGGAAGCCTTTGATAGGTTTACTTCATAATTGGACTTACGGCCAATTTGAATTAATCGGCCCGCGTACATTATGTAAGAATTAATGCATACATGATACATTACATATACCGAAAAGAACCCTAGAAAAGAATGAGAACCCTAATGATTGAAAGGATCGTTTACATGAAGACGATGCTGTCATGGAAACGAGAAAAGAAAGGTTACCAAGTCTTTTCCGAATAATAATTCTTCTAGAGTTTTGGGAGCCTCGGCATAATGGTAAAGTTAGTTGCTGTCATGTGATCAAAAGCTTACGGGTTCGAGGCGTAGAAATAACCTCTTGCAGAAATGCAGGGTAAGGCTGCGTATATACAATAATGTCTTGTGGTTCGGCCCTTCCCCGAACCCCGCACATAGTGGGAGCTTAGTGCACTGGGTTGCCCTTTTTTTTCTCTAGTTTAGGCTCCATTTACTGACAATGTAAAAAATGTTTAATGAATCAGATCATTCATAAAACAATTTTAAGTAATTTTCTATAATAAAAATTAATCGAAAACCAAATAAAAATGGTCATTCACTTACTATATAACATGTAAAAAATCACTGATAGTTTAAAAAATTATTACTCCATCGTTTGTGCGTGTATATGTCAATTTTCTTCTGTGACAATGGGTGAAAGGGAAATGAGATAATTAAGCTATGATTCGACAGTGACTTAATGCAGTAGACTCAACCATGAGCATGTCACTAGATCCAAGAAATTTTAAAGGAATGGTCACAGCATTATTTGCACTTTTTGTAAAGCAGCGAAAGGTTTCTGTGGTCCTCATACAAGAATAAGAAAAAATAGAAAAATCACCAAATTAAAATAACTTAGGGTATGCATGTGATAAAAGAGATAATTTGAGTCTATTTTGGAGGCTCTGGCTGTGGACCCATCATATATCCATCTACTAAATGAAACGTAACATCTCACTTTTCACTGAACCTTCTGTTAAGTCCTGAATTATTAAAGTGCAGAAGCAGTAGGAAAAAGTTATAACACATCATACAAATATATATCTTCCATCCCATGTATATAGAGGACCAAGCTCGCATGGTTTCTTTCGAAAAGGTTACTAACTACACCTTGTATGTAACGACCTTTTTCTTACAAACAGCTAATTATGTACAATTTTGGCTGCACATCCAATACAATTAAAGTGCATAAAGGTATGTCATTGGCTGATCTAACATGAAAGAAGTTATCCAAGTTTAAAGTTGTCCCTCTCGTGAAATGAGAAAGTGATGTTTTTTTATTTGGTCGAACCAAATTCTCGAAGGGCTCAAAAAAAGTGCCAAAACAGAATAGCCCCCGGCGAGGATCGAACTCGCGACCTTTCGCTTACGAAGCGAACGCACTACCACTATGCTACGGAGGCGGTTTATATTTCGTACTGATTTTTCCTTTTTTAGAGATGTTCAGCAATTAACTTACATTCAGTTTTGGCTTAGGAGCAATTGATTCTAACAAAAGGATTGTAATGTTGACAGTGACTAGGAAGGTGAGGAAAAGAATTCTTTAATTTGGCCCTTCTCAGCCACTATTGCTGCTTGTATTGCTGGTCTATAATGCACCGGTCTGTTCCTATGGAAACTTAAAAATAAAATTTAAAAACGTGATTTTGCTTTTACCAATAAATCCACCCTGTTAAGTAGAAGAGATGTTTAGTCGAACTAGTAACCTCAACTTGTGTAAAAAGTTTTAACATGTTGAACAAAGGTCGATACCAGTGAATTGCGTTGGACTTTATGGATGCGTAAAGAAGCTACTAGTATTAGAGCAAAAACAAATTCTCGTACAAATATCAGTAAGAATAAGAATATTTCTGTTACCCATTGTTGCATCCAAGAGAAACATATCCGTCTGCACTCTGCATGGTCACAAGGACTAGTAAAAAGCTTACAACAGAAATGCATGGTCACAAGGACTAATATAAGTATACAACAAAAGTGCATGTTCTAATCTCAGGGATTAGTACTAGTATACAACAAAAACAAAACTTAGCCCTAAGATTTACAACTTGCTCCCCAAATAGTTTATAGCTGGGGCAGAAATAACTAGACATGTTTGGGTCAGGGATAAGGTAAGTATATATGCAAAATCTGTTTTTAGATGTGCTGGCTACAAAGCAAAACCAAATGTTCTATGCGGTTGCCTGCATCCAAAAGCTATTGAGCCAAATATAATACATAAAGACACCCGTTGCAGAAATCAAGGCTTCCATCAGTGTCGACATTTATAAGTAGAGAATTTGTTAGCACGGCTTTCTTGTAAATAGACATCGGCTGCAATAACCTTACGATAGTAACGCCAAGACGCGTTCTTTTCAGTGATAGGTCGTTGACCAAATGGATTACTCTCCACATACTTTTGAACATTTTCTGCCATGGATAATCCTTCAAGATAAACACGCAAATCACCACCAGGCCCTGCTATGGATAAACAAAATGAATTTCATAAACAGTATGAATTGGACAACTACTCTTTATATCATGCATAAACAGAGGGTAAATGTCGATGACAGACCAAAATCCCTACACCATACATGATAGGAATGACAGTCGTTAAAGCGGTCATATAAAGTAAAATCGCTTTAATTAAACATAAACTGGAAGTATGAATTCCTGGAACTGTAAAGCGAGGAATTATCAACAACTTAAAAGGCTTGTACAAAGGAAAGCACAAAAAAGAGTTCAGCATCAATATGCATGATTCATCCAAAACCATACATGGATACTTGTGATGTCCAAACCATTACCAGTCTCTCAATGAAGAAGTCCAAGAAACAAAGTTCACAATGGACATGCCTGGCTTACCTAACACTGTACTTGTGATGGTTTTACAAGGGAAAGCGCGCGCACACACACATAGTGGGAGAAAACTCACCTAACGAGTCATCTTTCTCATCCATGTAGTGGTATGAATTTGGAAATATTGCTGTGTTTGGCTGAAAATCAGAAAATACAAGTTGAAACTCAATGAATTTTTGTCATGCAGTAACTTTGCCAGGAAGAGGAAAGGATTAAACTCACTGGATTACACAATGCTTTGTGAGGAGAGTCGTCCAATAGAAGAGTGTTCGACTCATCAAATTCACCTCTCTCCCACGGAAGATCCGGTTCATAATTATCCCACAACTTTTTTAGCTTCTTCAAGATAATAGGCTTGCTCCTCCTTTTCCCGACAACAGGGAAACCTGTATCAGTGCAGTGGGACTGATCCTGCATAAGTAGTTTCAAGTTTGTTTATACTACTTTCAGATGGACAACTGTAAGAGGCAAATAAGAAACTAAAATAATACAAAGGGGAAAAAAGTAGGCTAATTAAAAAGAAGCAGGTTGGAAATTAGCAACTCTTATCAAATACATCATTTATACTCTCACAAAAGGAAACTAAACGATTGAACGAAAGAGTTAGCTGTTTATCTTTTCTCAGATATTGGAAGGTCCACATCACACCCAGAACTTAATCAGACATATAAAGGGAAGGGTGACCAATGTTGTATAACGTGAACCCCGAAAGGACGACTTGAAAAAACAGGCACATCAAGCCTGAAAAGTAAATTAAATAATTGAATATAATGTTAATTTGCACAGAGAAAACATCGTATAGAGTGATTCTAAATCTACCCCGACAATTTAGCATCCTAGAGCAGTTCATTATTGAATCTGGAAATGAGCAGGAAAAGATTGAGACTCGAATTGACTTATGAATTATAAATCCATGCATCAGAAGAATGACAAAGCAGTGCAACTATCGAGCCTCATAATCATATAGATTAACTTTTCAAACCACTATCTATGGATGTCTCTGAGTTTAAGCACGACTGAATATCCTTCCTTATACAGTCAAATGATGAAGAATAAATGGATTTGGAATCCTCATATAATATTTGAGATAAGAGATACACTATGTGTTCTTAGACCAACAGGACCAATATAACATAATTCATGTTTTCTCAACTTGGATCTGATTCTAATTCCAAGCAGCTATTTCCTAGGTGCCCAATGATCTCCGGATTTATAAAACCATGCATTATTAATCCATGCCAACAGATCAGAAATATAACTAACTGTCACCACGCACATTCATTGCTGCCTTTTTCAACTGATATTAAAGTCCAAGCATCACAAGACTTTCTTTTTGTCCTTTGCTTCAAACACCTAGAGATACAACTAGCACCAGGTCAAAAAAAAGTATCTGAGAAGCAAGAAAGTCTTACCCAACAAAACAGCAACTTTTGCTTGGCATCTCCCAACAGAAAATCAAGAACCAATTCCATATTTCTCCTGAAAAATTTTCAACAACATACATGGGCCACATAAAATCATATGAGTCCATATCTAAACTACCGAATAGTTTCATATCTAGTTATATTAATAAAGTCACTATGGTGAGGAAACAAAGTTTGAAGAGTACTTGATCCTTGATGACCATACACCTACATGGAATCTCTCGAAGCAGAATTGCAGAAAATCGTCATGGAAAGGCCTTTTGAAAACTGGTACAGCAGAAAAAACCCAGTTAGCAACTAGGAGGAAAAGTAAAAACGAAAAGTGAAATACAAAGTTTGTCCAACTCCACCTGCTTTCCCTGATACAACGATACTCGCCTCCAAACTATATGGGACGTATCGAAGTGGAACAATATCAGCAAGTAATCCATTCACATCAAGTACAAGAAGCTTTTTACTGGAATGTGCATTAAGCGCTCTCCCCAAGGGAGGGATGATACCCACATTTGTGATTTGGCTCTTCTCAGCTACAAAACCACTCGCTCTTGACTGAGAAGGACTATCTTCAGTTGCTGATTGTCTTTCCCCATTCAAGGGTTCATTGGTTGTGATAATACAATGAGTGTCACTGGAGGCCCTAAGATCACATGGCATTGCATAACGCGAACTCTCTTTAGCGAATTCAATATCATATGACATATTCACGACAGCGTCTGTCTCATTTCTCTTCTCCTGCTCAGAACTTTCTGTCTTGGAGTTTATTGGAGACTCGTCCTTGATGGAAGCCACTGAACTGTTGATGTTCCCTTTCTGATTATCATCCTGAATTATTTCCTTTTTATTCCATGTTTCACTGCATGAACTGTCACCTGCTGCCTTCTCTAATAACATTTGTTGCACACCCATCAACAAGGTACCACCTCCGGCAGTGACTTCTTCAGGCAAATTATTGGAGTACGATATAGACACTTGGTAGCGATCTGAGCTGGTGGTTGTTTTGTTTTCCGTAATTGGGAAAGAGGAGGTAGCATTCGTCGTGATAAATGGTAAACTGCTTGCAGGAGCACTAGAATTCTTTCTCCTCTTCCTGGAATAAGTTATCAGCACTTCCAGTCTTGGGTATATTCGTAGACCCCTCATCTCAATTGCAGCATTGTTGACACCACTTTCAGAAGTCATACTATTGTCTACATTAGGAACTGCCTCGTTCCGGTTTTCAACTTCAGAGACAGATTTTGATTCTGAAGTAACAAAAATGTGACCCTTAGAAATGTCACTGCACCTATCACTACAAGTTTCAAGATCACGATCAGTACCACTAGACTTAGAGGGATTCTTCCTACTAGTTTCTTCTACCCCATCACACGTATTCTTAGGCGGACATGCCCTTATCTCACTACTGCCGATCACCAGGTCTCCTTCATAGCATGTGTTAAATCCCATCTCTGAAGTTTTACCGTCATCTACAGAAGCAGCATTTTCCAGTTCACAAGTAATTACATTATTTTCCAAGGAATTGGACTTGCTGTTCAGAATGCTTCTTTTCTTCTTTACCTTCCATGCACTCAAGTCCTGAATGCAACTTCTTACTTGTGTACTTGATTTCATATTGTCAGAAGAACGTATATGTGAATTATTTTCTTGATTCATGATCCTCGCTGGAGCTCCTAAACACAAAGCATTGATCCTCCTATTTTGCTTGTTTCTTATTCTTTCTGACTGCCGAGGAATGAAGTCATCAACATCTTTGTTATACTTTCCTCTGCTAAAAGAAGCGTTGTTGTTCAGCTTTCTCAGTTTAGTACCACTCTTCTTACTCTTCTCAGTATCCCAATAGTCGGGAGCCCCAGGCGCGGGCAATGCCTGGACAACAATCCTACTGCTATGCATCTTTTTCATTCGATAAATGGTGAAACAACATTAACACTTATCAGGCAGGTCCTGTGATGATACAAAACCAAATTTAAGTGAAAAATATCAGGCTATAACTGAAGAGTCATAATAGTGCATTTTCCTAATAAAAGCGGAAGCATGAAACGAGTAGAAACTTTTCCACATAATTTCCATGGCCATCTAGAGTGTGGCTACCGTAGTCATTAAAACCAACTTAGTGGCAGAAACAGGTAATCACAAATAAGCAGAAAGATATAACTTGAAAAAAAAACTACACCTCGGAAAACAGCAATGTATTCACTTACACACTTTCACAATCACAAACATTTTGGTCCCTAATTACCCTCATAATCGTCCTTAATACTTAACAACTGTTTACATTCCCGAAAAAGGGGGAAAAAGCAAACCAAGGGTGTGGCCTAGTGGTCAATGAAGTGGGTTAAGAACCATGAGGCCTCAGGTTCAGAGACAAAAAATCACCTACATTTCTTCCCATCTGTCCTAGCCTGGGTGGATAGAGTTACGTGGTACCTGTTACTGGTGAGAGGTGGCGGTATCCCGTGGAATTAGTCGAGGTGCGTGCAAGCCGTCCCTAACACCACGGTTATCAAAAAAAAAAAAAAGGAAAAGAGCAATATATTGACAGGCACAAACAAGTTGGTCAACCCCCAAAACAGAGTAAGCTCTGTTAGCTGGTTATAGATATTGCAACCATATTCAGTTTCTAGCAGTCACATTCCTACAAACAGATGAATGAATACAAATGGATAATACATCACATTCCAAAAATGAGGCAATGCCTATGTAGATTTAACCTAGAAAACTCAAAAATGGATTAATCGAATACTAAACGTATCAGAAAAAAAAAATGAAACAGGGCATTCTTTTTAAATATATTTGAAGCATATGAAAGATACCTAGTTGAATGTGTTGATGATGAGCTTTATTTTAGAGAGAAGTGAAAAATGGGTTTGATATTTTGAGTAACAAACCAGAGATTCATAAGATGGACTTTCTTGGATACCCGATCCAAGGATTTGAATCATTTGGGGATTCGGATCCTTCTAAATTCCCATCAATCTTATCCAGGGGCGGATCTATGTGGAGGGCTGGGGGTGCCACGCCACCCGGACACTTCGGTAGAAATTCGTATATGTATGTGCATATGTATACAAAATTCAATATATATTGATCTTGCCACCCATACTAACAAAGGAGGGAATGGTGCCACTGGTGAAGGGCATGCCATACCACACAATTGACCTGAGTTCGAATCTCATCTAGCACATATTTTTTGGCTTGCTCTTTTGCTTGCTGCTAATTACACGCATCAGCTGTATCCTTTTTCATTTTTCATTTTTTATTTTTTTCTTCAATTCTTCTTTACTTGCTTTAATTAATTCTTGACCTTTTTTTCCTCCCTCTTTCTCAATTATTAATCTCTTGATATACACGTTGCGTGCATATCCCATATCAATGAGTACTAAATTTTAAAATATCACATAAATATTAAGTAATAAGGATAAATAATATTATGATAAAATTTAAAGGATATTGTGATCTTTCACCGATGTTTGCGCTAAGTGAAGATGATTGAGTTAAAGCTACAATTCTTGATTCTTTCTCAACTTTGTATCTGCAACAACACACAAAGACATTGGAGGATGAAGATATTGAAGTAACGATATTAGATGGTTTATACAGGTAAGGATTTTAACGTGGAAAATCTGTTTCTCTCTAAGTTTTAGAGAATAAGGCATCCTGTTCCTACAATTTTTTTAGACTGCTTAGATTTCTTTAATCTCAAAATATCTAGAAGAGAACACTATTAAATAAATCGAAAAAGATAAATAACCTGAACCGTAACCCAAAATCCAACAAACCGACCCGTTTATCCTATTTGGATGGTGTGGCACCCGGAACCTTCAAATCCTGGATCCGCCTCTGATCTTATCCACTTTGTCCAAATATTTCCCTTTTTTGTAGGTTTAGAAATCATAAAGAGTACTTTCCCTTCCACTTTTACTTGGCGGCTTGTATACTAAAAATTGATGTTCACTTTTACTGTTTAGAAAACCAAGAGATAGTTTTCCTTACTATTAATTATTGAATTGGAAACTTTAATAAATTGTTAATATGTTCACAATTTTTAGAGTATATTTGATTGATTTCAATCATTAAATGACTTAGTATTCCCTCCGTTTCTAAATAAATGGTGTTTTAAGCTTTTTATTTTATTTCAAAATAAATAGTGCTTTAGAATTTCAAGAAAAAATTGATCTTATTCTTCCAAAATTGTCCTTATTTATATAATCAAGAATCATTAAGTAGATTTTCTAGGAAAGAGGTAAAATTTGATTAGGGATAAGTTAGTAAAAACACTTCTGATTTTCTAGGACTGAGCAATTTCCTAAGGGATGTGAATAAGCTAAAAACACCACTTATTATGAAATGGAGGGAGTAATAATTAGAGGTGATATAATAAAATTGTCATTCTATTTATGCCTCTTAAAGGTCGTGTCAAATCAATACAAGACAAGTAAAAGTGGATGGTAGGAGTACAATTTTAAATAGGTATAAAAATTGAAAAAAAATAGGAGCACGTATCAGATGAAATCCAAAAGCGCAAAATCTAGAAAATTTGGCCATACCAAACTTAGCATTATAACATTTTTGCATAAATATATCTTAGATAAATGAATTCTTGATGATAGAAAAGCAATATGTTTGGTAATTTATAATGAAATTTATGACAATCCAAGCTGTAAAGCATCCCAAACGTGTTCTTGGGACGTAAAAGTTAGACAACCTAGACGTACAAGGTGTGTGAAGTGTACGTTTTTTCATCGACTGTGCATTCCATGAAACTTTAATCTTGTTTGCTTCAGAGTTCATATAATGCCGAAACTAGATCAAACTTTACATAAACCATCATAGGTAAGTGTACAAGCTTACTCGCTTCTAATTTTGGCTCTGCTTGAATTAAACCTTCTCAAGTTATAAAATAAATTAAATTAACATTTTTAATCCTTCGCCCATTTGCTTTAAACTTGTGATTTGAAAGTTCATGTCATGTAGAAGCTTCTATAGATTGTTAGAAATCAATGCTCATTATTTAATCACATAGTTTTAATCAGCAAGAAAAAATTTCAGAAGATATTGAAGTTTTATAGGAGTCTTAAGTGTCTCTAGCCCACAACATAGAGATAAGGTGTGGGTATATCCTACCCTCGCTGACCCCACTTGAGATGACACTGCGATGTTGTTACAGGAGCCAAGCATCGTGTATGCAAAAACTTGATTTGTGGTGTTGAACAAAAGATGTCAAAAAGTTGCAAATGAAGTTTCATGATCTTCAACATAATCAATTATTCAAGAACCTCAACTTCTGTTCATCTGCTTAGCTATTTCAGCGACTTGTACCTTGAGCTTTAGTTACCCTAATTCTTCTGATTATTCTTTAATGCAGAGTTATTTCCTCTTCATTAATTGTACGGTACTTGTTTAAGTAGCAGCTTTATCTGAAGTATATGCTTTCCTCGTTTTTCACTAATGCAAGTTGAAAGGCCATTATTCTGGGAACACCAATAACGCAGAAAAAAATTAGAACAGGCTTGCTATTACAATATTCATATACACAACACCCATTAAACAATACACCTATTAAGAAGAAACTAAGCTGAACCAAAACTTATTACATACAAGCCCTTCTCAATGTGCTGCTGCTGTCTCATAATTCATCTGCAGAGAGAGTACGCTCTCACAGGCCTCCAACACTTTGGTGCTGGATTGCATATGTTGGCTGTACAGATCACAGCACTTCATCCTATTCCCACCAAAGAGTTGTCCCAAATACTATGTCACTCATTCAAGGAAATATTTTCAGGCATCAATGTTTTGGGGCAGTTGTGCATATAAGCTTTTATCCAAATAAGCAGCAAAGCAATAGTCACTGCTTGTCAGGAAAGACTTTGTTTCAAAGTATAAGCAGTTGTAGGCAGTCACAGTGGCTATCCGCAGTGACAATACACAGCAAAATAACTGCGACAGCCAACGAATCGACAGTTATGCCTTGACGTACTTATCAACATAGCCCTGGAAAATAGAACTGTTAGTTACATGGTAATGAATTTGCAATGTCTTTTAATCAAAGCATCCTACACAACCAAGGTTACATCAAATCTCTAGATGATGAGAACTGTGAACTTCAGAACATGGGGTGAACAAAGTTGGAGATGTCAAAAGATTATAAGTCTCAAGACAAACAAGGCCACAGCTGAGTTAATCTGCCTACCTAGGATTTTACCGCATATTCAACTCTTTACTATGGGACCTCAGAATCCATTCAAAGGTAACAGGGATATCATGTAGTCCCTCGATGAATGTTGAACAATACAGTGACACTTAACTATAAAAAGAACTGCAACTAACGAAAATGAAATCGATGGATGATTCAATTGCCATACTTAAACAGCTTACCATACAGCTAACTCATCTCTCTGACCCCTCCAGCATTTAAAGAGTTATCCCTTAGAAACACAGGTAGACTGCTATATAAGCTAAGGCAACAGCAAGTTATCTACTTTAGGTATCAGAAAACTGAGAAACAAACATGCAACCACTGCAAGTAGGTGTTACCCAAAGGAGGAAGCAAAAGAACCACGGTTTGGTCAGAGGAGTGGCTTTGGAGAAGTATGCTGATTTGAGTTTTTAGACAAGGATTACATTTGTTCTAATGGTTTGCCCCTGTTTTGCTTTAGGATGTTTTACTACTAGTTAATCATTCCCAACAACCCCGACTCACCTACTTACGGATATTGCGAAGTATGCCCAGCACAATCACTTTAGCGTAAACTCAATAATCCACATTAATTATAGACAAGCTAAAAATTCAGTAGCTGTAAATTTGATTCAATCCTAATAAGCAAAAACTAAACCCCACCAGTAGATCACATAAGAGGGTTTTTGTAAAAGAGTATAGACAAGGATATACCAGAAGGCGGCAAATGGGCGGGTTGGTTCAAAGCGGGTCAACCCAATAATCAGGTCATGACCCAACCCACACAAAGTCTGCTAACATTCCATCCTTTTTTAACACTTCTTAGTAAGAATGCAAAAGCTGGAGTATTTTTTAAAAAGTTATTAGCTTAAGTTCTTCAAATGTACATTACTCCAGTCTCTAAATTTGATTATGTATGTTTTGGTTAGGGTTGTATTTTGACTCGTGGGTTACACTATGTTGCCCATTTTGACTCAATTTTTTGATGGGTCATTTCGGAATCAACTCATTGGGTCAAGCCAATCAACAAATCATAACCCAACCCGTATAAACTTGGTTGGATCAGGCAGCTTACTATCACTAGTTTAATTAAGCTAAAAATGTTTTACTAGATGTAAACTTGATTAAATCCCTTGACAAAAACTAAAACATCACCAGTAGATCTAACAATTAAAAAAACATCACAGTAGATCACATAAAAGGAGATTCAAGAAACGGTATAGACAAGAAGAGGCCATACCATCACTAATTTAGTTAATTTCCTTTGTGATGAGTCAATGTAATGGTCGATTTTTGCCTTAGACTTGGGTATTTGGTGGCTTTTCATAGCTCCGGAGACCTTGTCAACAGTTTTCTTGACTATTGTCTTGAAAACCTCCTTGCTCATATTACCTTGGCGCCATGATGGTTTTAACAGCTCCTTCACAAAATTAGCAACTGAAATCTTGAAAAGCCTCATAGATCTGGAATCTTTACTTTTCTTTTTCTCCCCAGATGCCTTCAACTGTTCCATCTCTATCTCTCCTGTAGGAAGATCTTCCTCATCACTTGAATCATTTGGACTTCCATTCTCAACAGCACCCACCTCTGCCTCAGCTGTCTCGCCAAATTCATCATTTTCTGCCGATGCGGTAAATGCGATAGCTCCATCTCCTTTCTGCCTCTTGTTTACTTCCACATCTAGTGGCTCATTGGATCCACTGAGCCTTAACATAACGCCAGAGTCATCAGTTACTTCACGCTTTTGACCAGGATCAGACTTCTTAAGTGAGTTAGTAGATGGCTCTATGCTGTCATAGAGTGGATCATACTGGTTACCACCAGGCTGGGGAAACATTCTTTCGGCTGCACTGGCAGATGGTGGGGTAATATTTCGTGAACCAAGACTTTCTGCAGGATGGCCATCTGTTGGCATATTGCTCAAACTAAATGCACCATATTTATTACTAGGTAGTGTATCTCTTCCATGTATTAAAGGATCCGAACCGAATTTCGTAGTTAGTGGCTGGTCAAATGTAGATGCATAAGGGTTGAAATGAGTTGAAAATCTGGATCCACCGTAATCAGGCAACCGAGGAGTTTGATTCTGTTCTAACAAATCAGATGCGTACCTTGAAGCAGAGGAACTAACTCCAGGCTCAGCAAGATGTCGAGAAATACCATCGGTCTGACGACCAGCATGTGGCTGTTGCATGTAAGGGTAAATATTAGAAGATGGACCAGGAAGTTCACCAAGAGCCGTAGATTCACCGAGGAAAGCTGGTGGTCTAGTCGGTGATCCCCTAGAGTAGACAGGTTGAGTCCGCACATAGGCATGATGTTCACCAATTTGAGGAATATTTGGCGATGAGCTTGCATAGAAGTCATTCCTTGAAACTAATATATTTGGTTGAAAATGTACTTGAGGAACACTATGTTGTCCACCAGCTGCATTTCCAGAGGAGTCGTTCACAAATTGAGTGTGTGGTGCCTGTGACAGTGCTGGACGTGGTGGAAGAGAATTCCAAGAGGAACTCAGAGGTACAGCGAATGGAGACGGTTGATGAGGAAATGGAGCTTGATATGGAGGAGCACTTCCGATATATGCAGAATTAAAAGATGGGGGCAAGTAATGATCTCTGGGCATCTGCTGAGCAAATGCAGTACTTGAAGCCTGTGGAAGTGAAGGAAAGGAAGCAGATAAGGGTGTTGTTTGGAGTACATCTGATGGGCACGAGTCCTTAGCAGACACAAATTGAGGAAACTGGACTGGTGGGACCATGAATGATGTTTGGACAGATGATAACTCCAAAATAGATGAATCACATTCCTCTTTGAGTTTCTCATCTGCATTTAAGAGCATCTGATCAGAGACATGATCTTCAGACTGATTAATCCCCATATTTCCAACTGAGGAGGGCCCGCCCCCAGCAGCATCACCAGGAAGCTTCTCCACTTCAGCAACAATTACTGGACTGTCAGCAAGTTCCATTTGATTCTCTTTTCCATAAAGCTGAGAAGTAGGCTCAGTTTCTTTCATATCTTTAGTTTCCATATCAGGAATATCCTGGTTTTTGGATCTATCATGATTATTCCCAATATTTCCATGTGTATGAGAATCCCTTGAATCGTGCATATCAGAATCCTTTGACATAGGTGGAAGATCTCGGTGCTGATGTTTGCTCCTGTGTGATCCTGATCTACCACTCTTATCAAGCTCAGCATGGAAATATCGACACGATGCTCCACGGTAACACTTGCCTCGAAGGAAGTCAAAGCATTGGGGAGGATAGTCTCTGTCCCTTCTCATTTTGTCGCCACCAAAAGATAGCCCATGCCTAGAAGGCGACTTGCTTCTACTTCTGCGTCTTTTTGGAGAGATGCTGTAAAGTTTAAGCATTGACAATTTTAAGATCATCCACAACTACAGTAGAAATCAAATCAACAGAAGAGATATTGGCCAGAAACATAGCAAAAGTAAATCAAAATGAGTACCTCCGAGATCGATCCCGCCTGTCCTTTCTCTTCCGTGGACTCTTCCTCCTCCTCCTATCATATGGAGAGCGGCTTCTGCTCCGGCTTCTTCCTCTTTTTCCATGTCTCCGCTTATACCTTGGTGAATCATCAGAATCACTGTCACTAACCCCCTCCCTAACCAATCTCCCATACTCATCAACCTTCCGTGTAGGAGATTTATCCTTAGCATCTTTCCTAACCAAATCAAAACTGTCATTATCATCAACACCCAAAACATTTTCTCCATGAGGTCCTCCAGGAGCAGTATCACTCTTCAAAGATAATCGATTCCCATTACTATGATCAGTGGAATCCTCAAATTTTACAGCAGCAAAAGATTCTTTATCATCTCTGGCAACAGAATTTGAAGGTTTAACTGAAGATAAGGGTGATTTCCCAGTATCAGTCCTGGCAGTTATAGTAGCAACTTCACTAGGCGGAGGAACCGTCAAACAGCCAAGATCTCCAAGACAATTCTCACTAGCATTGTCTAAACTGTCGTCCGAGGCATAGCCTTGAATCAGCCTGAAAGGACTGGCAGCTTCCATGAGCTGACTGTCAACATTCTCAAGATCAACCTCCTTATCAGTGGGTGATGCACTAGGATGGCTCAAACCTTTCTCTAGGGAAGATGATATCTGCACCTGATCATCCAGGAAGGGTTCATTATCCCTGTTTAAACCATTGGCCTCAGAAGATGGTGCCGGAGGACTTGAAGGAGCACGGTATGGAGAATCTGCAGAGACTGAAGATGTAAGAGGATACAAACACAAAGGAGGCAACTTTGCATCGAAGTCAAAATCTCTTTTATATTTTTGGACAAAGTTAAAATATCAAAGCCAAAAGCTAAGAACCTTATAAGCCAATCAATCAAAAAGTACCCTCAACCCAAGTTAGATGGGTTGGATATATGGATCCATGTATCCATTACGCTCCATTCAGTTTCATTTCAATTCACTGTTAAGATGATTCCTTACGATTAAACTATCTTTAAGCTAGACTTCACCCTACTGAAACCTCAACCAGCTATCAAATCAAAATGTCGTCAGAAGCAAAACAAAAAAATAAAGCAACTAGCATAATTATTATATTTTTTTGATAAGGTAAATAATTTTATTGACAAGTGTGGAAATTCCATGTACAAGACATATACCAAAAGAAAAGAACCTACACCAAAATATGGTTCTCAACAAAAGAGATCCAATCCACTATACTAATAGGGACTTCATAAGAACACCAAAACAAAGCTAGAGACAACATACTACTTTGCATTAGCATAATTATTTTAAGCAATTAAATGTTCCAGGGCTGTCTTTATCTCATATCAGCTGAAGGCGATTCACATCTGTGGTAGAGTCCTAACAAATTTTAAACTATAGACATTCTATTGTGTACTCATGATGAATGCTGTGAATTAAAAAAGAATTAAACACAAAGCTACAAGATATGCATTCAGCTATTTTAACACAACTCACTTGCACAGAATTCTCAGTTTAATTCCTCTATTTACATAAACAGTTTGCACCTTGTCTTTGTTCCTCTGGCTCCAAGGACCCACAGTACGATGAATTTTGATGTAGTATATCTTCAGTTAAGCTATCCTGTAACTGCTTCTCATCCCCAAAGGAGTGCATCTGTTGATCTTCATCTAGCTGGGTGATATCGTCTGATAGTCCAACAGAGAAGCAAAATAGCTTCAGAGTTCCAACCATAGACTATAAACTTTTACACTCGTCAATCAGGAAAAATGAAGCTTCCAGGTAATACAGAAACGCGAAGGATTCAATGGAACGGGTTGTAAAGGGAACAAGCATATATTAAAGTGGCAAGTGCAAAATAGAACTTGATAAATAACTTGATCCAGCAATCAACAACTCCAAAAGTGTAGTTCAATCACCTCACATTCTTTTAACTGAGATAGCAAGAATCTCGCTTCTCTTCTTTTTCTAAATACACATCAGAATCACAGTAAGGACTCCTTCAGCTGCTGCACGTGGCACTCTAGTAAGGAGTCCTCTTAAACTTCCGAGTTCTTACTTTTCCTCTGTTATACTAGGCATGAGAGATAAATTAGAGGCAACTAATGGCAATTGATTGGTTCTCCCTGCATCTGACCCATTGCAGCGTATCGCGTCCACTATCTGTCTTTCAAATATGAGCAAAGGTCCTCGTAGTTCAGGGATCTAGACTAGCACAAAAGAAAATAAGACTGAAGGAAACCTTACCCAAATGAAGAGTTCCAATAACATGTAGAACCAAAGATCACTTTCCAAAGGAAACATATGCTAGAATCCTTGCTATAAAATGCGCTCTTTTCCAATAAGTTAGTCAGTTTGGTCTCTCCCGACGCTAGTTCGTTTGGTCTCTCCCGACGCTATACACTTAGAAAGTTTTAATAGGAACTATTCAATTTCTATTCTTCAATAGGCAAAGACAGCATGTGGTCACGTTTCCCTCAACAAATACTAAGCGACTCACATTTGTTATATTCTCGTGATTTTAATACTGGGTCAAGCTACGCCCATATATTGGGATAGACGACAACAACAACAACATACCCAGTGAATCCCACAACGTGGGGTCTGGGGAGAATAGAGTGTACACAGACCTTACCCCTACCTGTTTCCGGAAGACCCTCGGCTCAAGAAAAGGCATATGAAAGGTTAGATACGGGCAAACAAATCAAAGCAATTATGAAAATGAAAACAATGAAAGTAAATAAGTCATTATAAACCAACAGATACTCGCAGAAATCAAGAGACAAGAAACTATAGAGCAATATAACTACTTGCAAGAAAGATAAACGCGACTACCTACTAGCCTTCTACCCTAATATGAGTCCTCCATACCCTCCTATCTAAGGTCATGTCCTCGGTAAGCAGGAAATGCGCCATGTCCTGTCTAATCACCTCTCCCCAATACTTCTTCGGCCTACCTCTACCTCTTCTGAAACCGTCGCTAGCCAGCCTCTCGCACCTCCGCACTGGGACATTTGCATCTCTCCGCATCACATGCCCAAACCATCTCATCCTCGCTTCCCGCATCTTGTCTTCCACTGAGGCTACTCCAACCTTGTCTCGGATGACTTCATTCCTAATCCTATCGCTCCTAGTGTGCCCACACATCCCTCACAGCATTCTCATTTCCGCCACTTTGGGATAGAAGTAGCATAAAATAGCAATAAGAAATAGAGAATAGACACGTGGAGCATACAAACAGAATATATTCCACTAACCTTCCATCTCCATATCAGAATCAGCAGCTGAATGAGACGGAGCTGAGTTTATTGAATTAATAAGTTGAATTGATGAGCCTTCTCCTGGAAATGCTAGTGATATAGGCTTAGGAGGAGAAGATGGAAGACCTGAGGCCAAATTCTTACTTACTGGTAAACCTTCTCTGTAAACAATTCCTCCGTCGTGCTCAAACGCCCCCTCATCTTTAGCACCATTAGCATTTGTAGTGGAAGATATGAGAGGTGGTGAAGATGGTGGAAGAGGTGGATCCCCAGGAGGTGAAGGCGGCAAAGGTGGCTGAGGAGGGCCAGGTACTGCAGGTTGTACATGGGAATCATTGTTTCTCGAATGCGTGGAGGGGTCAAATCCGGAAGGTGTGGAAAAACCAGGGTTCTGCAAATTAGGTGGTAGTGGCGGTGGCGGAGGAAGATTATGATGAAACAATTGCATACTGTCTGGTGATGGCTGATGAATTGCACCTCTATAAGGCATTTGACCCAGTGGTGGAGGTGGTGGAAGAACTCTAGGAGCACCCGGAGCTATTGCAGGTGGAACATGATGCATACTGGGATTCCACTGTGAATGCTGCTGGGCAGATGGAGGAGGAGGAGGGGGCAGTGGATAAAATAGACTAGAATCACTGCCACTTGTTGAAACTGGAAAAGGTGGACAAGGGTGACGTACACCAGGATGGGCATGCTGATATGCAGGAGGGCCATGCTGACCAACTTGGGGTGGTCCTGGTGGATGACCATGTGGCATCATAGGTGGAGGGGGAGGAGGCCACTGCTGCAATTGAGGCCTAGAAGTATTAGCATTTTGACCAATCTGAGTTCCATAGTTACCCTGACCATACATCTCAAACAGCTAGCTACCAATAGAATTAAGAAATCTGGAGTGCACGATCCCACCCAGTCCAAGAGTTCCCACGTGCTGATCACCAAATTAACTCATCCACAGCAGCCCCTTCAAACACAAAATGCAACATTGTAACAATCCAAAGATTCCATAGATATAATTCATGGAAGAAGGGAAAACACAACTTTCTTTGACCTTGCAGACAAATACAGAAATGAAGTAAAAGAAACAAGGGAAAGAGAAGAAAAAAGAAGTCAATGCAAAAACTGAAAAGGTAATAAACTAATCTCAGCATTGATATTACCTGACCAAATTTAAAGAATTCGACTTCAAAGTGATACTTCCCTCCTCCAGTTTATGAGAGTGAGTGAATTTTATCTAGGTCATCACATACTCATGCCTTTTTTTTTTCTTTTTTTCTGCGGCAAAGCCTATCACCACTATCTATACTGCTAATACACTTCCAGTGACGTAGAAATAAGGAATGCATGAATGCCCACAAAGTTGACAACTTTCATATTTTACAGAACCACCCAGGCAGACATGCTAAATGATACTCAATAAAAATGAAATCTTTAACCAAATAACAGGATAAATTTTAACTTAATCCCTAACCAGGAAGACCCTAGGGACCAACCCCACCACCCCCAACACAACCAAAAAAAATCATCAACATGAAACCTCAAAAAAATTACACACTTAAATCATCAACTTGACTAAAGAAACTATCTATTCCTCAATTTTTTACTCCAAAGCTGTCCTAAGCACCAAGACACTTCACACTTCCAGTTAAGGATACTTTGAAACACAAAAAATCGGTGATTTCAAACTTACAAACAAAAAGTTTTACTTAAACCAAATAATCAATCAACCAAAAGCATCTTAATCCCAAATTTATAAGCATAGAGAGAGAAAGGGAACGGAAAAATACGCTCAGCTTTTAAATTCTTAAGTATTTTCAAGTGACAGTAACGAAATGTCCAGAAATAAAAGTACAACAGTAAAAAAAAAAAAAAATACGCAGAATACAATTAAAATGCATACCAAATAACGAAATAGCAGGTCTCGAAGATGTGAAATTAAACTGATTTTGAAGATCTGAATTGAAATCCAGCCAGTTAAGCATTCGACAACTTTGAAGTCCTCTTATGGCTTAAATTAAAACCCTAGAGAGAGAAAAACACACACACATATACACACAGTTAGAGAGAGAGAGAGAGAGAGTACAGTTAAACACAAAAACAAAATAAAAAACAAAATAGAAAACGGAGGACTAACAATTTTTTTTTACCGCAATTCGGCAAAGTTAACGGTCATGGAAAAGCAGTCGGGTGATGGGCTTGCGCTTAAACGAGTTTCGTGAAAGTTCGATACCGGGTTATTCGCCCTATTTGGGTTGGTCCAATTTTACCCTTCAAATTTGTGGTCTTTAATTTTTGTCTTTCAACACTTTTAGCGCGGCAATGAATTAAAACTTGGCCGGCATAGTTGGTATATAGTTTTGATATATCATAATATTTCATAATTTGTGTAAAATTAATCCGTATGAAGGACAATTCGTGGAATAATTTGTTCAATATTTATCCAAACGGGCCCTTGGTTTGGCTAGGAATATGAGCTAAAAGGACTGGCCCGAGAGGCCAGAATTGTGGAAAGGGCAATTCGCGCGAATGCCCTTCAAATGCGTTGGTCTTTAATTTTTGCCCCCGTAATGCGTGGTCTTTATTATTTGTCCTTCTAAGCTAAAAAATAATAAGAAAAGACGTTACTACCCCTACCCATCACATATAAAAACCTGAAAGTCTGTAACGAACCCCAAACATCCAATTAAACCTATCCATCATTCCAATAACAAACCTTTCAATCGTTCCAACATTTCACCGGAGAAATATCCATTGATTTTGCTGCTACAACATCGAAAAAGATAAATACATAATATATAGCGTTTCAATTGAACGTAATTCAACTCAATTTGATGCTTTATTAAATTTAGATTTGTTAATATTTGAAAATAACAACAAATCATCTTCTATGAACTAAACAACTGATATTCAGTTGAGATTCAACATTGCGAATCATAATTTTACTCAACAACATAGAATTGATCAAATTTATTGCTTTGTTCTGATTTTGATTAGGTTATACGTTCCATTTGATTAGTATACAATGCTCAATGACTTAGACTTGAAATTATAGTAACTTCAGTTGACAAAAAATAATCAGGCAAAGTTCTGAACAAGTATGCCGGAGGAGGCAGAAGTTCACCTTGCAAAAGAACAAAGTATGCCGCTAGAGTCAAACTTTCATTTTCATAAGCAAAACATCAAGTATGCAAGTGTTAAGAACTAGAAAAGTATGCCGGAGGAGGCAGAAGTTTACTTTACAAAAGAACAAAGTATGCTGTTAGAGTCAACTTTTATTTTCATGAGCAAAACAAAAATTTACGCAAGTGTTAAGAACTAGAAAAGTATGCCGGAGGAGGCAGAAGTTTACTTTACAAAAGAACAAAGTATGCTGTTAGAGGCAACTTTCATTTTCATAAGCAAAATAAAAAAGTACACAAGTGTTAAGAATTAGACAAGTCTGCCGGAGGAGGCAGAAGTTCACTTTACAAAAGAACAAATTATGCTGTTAGAGGCAACTTTCATTTTCATAAGCAAAATAAAAAAGTACACAAGTGTTAAGAATTAGACAAGTCTGCTGGAGGGGGCAGAAGTTCACGTTACAAAAGAACAACGTATGCCGCTAGAGTCAAACTTTTATTTTCATGAGCAAAACAAAAATTTACGCAAGTGTTAAGAACTAGAAAAGTATGCCGGAGGATGCAGAAGTTCACTTTACAAAAGAATAAAGTATGCTGTTAGTGGCAAACTTTTATTTTCATGAGCAAAACAAAAATTTACGCAAGTGTTAAAAACTAGAAAAGTATGTCGGAGGAGGCAAAAGTTCACTTTACAAAAGAATAAAGTATGCTGTTAGAGGCAACTTTCATTTTCATAAGCAAAACAAAAACATTATTAACAAAACAACACCAAAAACACATAAGATTGCATAAAAACCAAAATAATTAACAAGAAAACACCAAAAAACCAAGCACACATAAATTAACTTAATTCATGAAGTTATGCCGGAACATGCATAACTTTATGCCGGAACCGGCATAACTTCAGTTTACAAAATTACAAAGTATGCTGTGAGAGGCAAACTTTCATTTTTCATAACCAAAACAAAACATTATTAACAAAACACTAAAAACACATAAGATTGCATAAAAACCAAAATTATTAACAAGACAACACCAAAAAACCAAGCATACATAAATTAACTTAATTCATGAAGTTATGCCGGAACAAGCATAACTTTATGCCGGAACCGGCATAACTTCAGTTTCAAAAACCAAGAACTCTGCCGGACCCGACATATGTTGCCTCAGACAAACACATTCTTCACAAAAACCAGATTATTAAATAAAAACAGCAGCAACAACATAAAACAGTTGTTCACAGGCAAAACTTCAACGATTCAACAAAGAGAAAACCAAAACGCATATCAAAATAAACTAAAACATATTACGACATTCATAATACGACATTCAAAAAACCAAAATATATACATGGGGAATGAAACTAAAGTTCCAAAAATCATACAGACACTATAACAAAACACTATAATTTTAAATAAAAAAGGATCAATTAAATATAAAAAACGATGAAGACAAGGATATCAATTCAACAAATAACAATTTAACATAAAAACAAATATTGAAAGTTTGAAACGAGCAAAAGATCCAAATTCGTACCTAAGTTTTAGAACAGATGAGACAAACACAAAACAGAAGAGGAAAGAAGAAGCAAAAAAAGAAAAGAAAATGGCAAATGACGAAATAAAAAGGATTTTAATGGGGTAAGGGTAATTTTGTCAAAAAACTTTCATTAAACAGGCGGCAAGGGCAAAATTTAAAGAAGACATAAATGAGGAGCAAAATATAAAGACCAGCCCAAAAGAAGGACACTCCACGCAAAAAAATTGTTGTGGAAATCCTTGTTTTTGCGCGGATTGGGCTTCATTTGGGGTGGTCTTTAATTTTTGTCCTTCAAATTGATGGTTTAAGTTTTTCCCTTCGCCTAATACCTCGAAGTTATGATTTCAAACCCCAACTCAATAAAAAAAAATCACAAGGCAGAATTTCGCAAAGCAGAATTTAGTTCTACCTTGCAAATCTAGTCATGCAAGGCAAAATTTAGGCCTTAAGGCAGAATTTGTATGGACAAATTTGCAAAATTCTGCCTTGCGATTTTTTTTTTAATTGAGTTGGAGTTCGAACCTACAACCTTGGGGTATTGGGCGAAGGACAAAACTTAAAGACCACAAATTTGAAGGGCAAAAATTAAAGACCACCCTAAATGAAGGCCAATCCACGCAAAAAAAAATAAAAAATTAAAGTGATCTTCAACTTGGCTTGATACTATTACTAGCCCAATTCGAACTCAGAACCTCGGGGTATTTTAAGCGAAGGACAAAAATTAAAGACCAGCAATTTGAGGGGCAAAAATTAAAGACCATCCCAAAAGAACGACAATCCGCTCAAAATAAGATTTACTTTAATTAGAATTTATTGCTTGAGATATACTTTATTTTTTTCTCTATATTCATTTTTCTTATACCATGAATCTTATACATTGTGTGTTTGATATGAAGGAATTTTTTTTCATGAAAAATGTTTTCTCGAAAATATTTTCCACAGAAAAATGTTCACAGAAAATATTTTCCTCGAAAATATTTTTGAGCCTTCAATAAAACTGGCTCAAGTTAGGCGGGTCATGACCCAATTTATTTTTAGCCCCATTTCAGCCCAAATAACTTTTGGGCCAACCTCATTAATTAACTCAATCAATTTTAATTTAAAAGCAGCTACCTTTTATAAGCTCCTAACAATATATAGCTATAAGTTCGCAATTTACAAACTGTAGTTGTCTTTTATGTGGTTCCGACTGTATTTTCGTATTTTTAAATACAGCGAAATACATGTATCATAAAAACAGAGTGGAGTAAATTCTTTAAATACACAAAGGAATTTCGGTTGTATTTCCGTGTTTTAAATACAGGGAAATACATGTATCATAAAAACAGAGTGGAGTAAATCCTTTAAATACACGAAGGAGTTGTGTATTTCATTGTATTTATATACTGTTAATCCTTTTGTTTTGACTATATTTAAATGTATTTGAGTTCAGATCAGTAAAGTCGCCACCTGACATCGCATCAGTTGAATGTATTCGACTGTATTTGAATGTATTTACACTAAAAAAATGACGAAAATGAAGAATACAATCAAATCTGATCATAATTCTGGCGAAAATACAAAATATATTGTATTTAAAAAATAAAAATACAATAACACTGGTCGGATCTCCGATGAAATACATAAATACAAGTGAATACAAAAAAATACGCTCTATTCAAAAAAATACAAGCGAACTACAAAAATACCACTGTATTTACACTAAAAAAGATGTATACATTCAAATTCTTTTAAAAAATATACTATATTCGGAGGTATTTGATTATTCGAATACACTCACATCTAGAACTGAAATACAAAAAAGGAGAAGAAGATGACCACGGTGATAATATTTTTCTCGGGTCCGAGAGAATATCTCGATCTGATGTAAATAGGGCTGTGCATGTTAACGGTTAAACCAATAACTCGAACCGATAATTGGGTTATTGGGTTAATAGTTCGGGTTAGTGGGTTAATGGTTCGGGTATCGGGTGGTGTTCTATAGTTATTGGGGTATCGATTCGGGTCTCGGGTTCACCACTTTTGTTAACGGGTGAACCGATAACCCGATAACCGTTTATTTAATTACAATTATACCCTTCCATATATAACCTTTCATATATAATTTGTGGAGTCCAGCCCAGTGAATTCATTCCATTATTACCCTTCCATATATAATTACTTAGTAAATCCTAAGTCAATTTATTTCTCACTGGTGAAGTTAGCTGCAAGGTTTTACAAGAACTTAGCCTGAATGTCAAAGCTTCTAATTGCTTCCAAAGGTGTGAAACAAACTTTACCAAGCATCAAGTACCAAATGCTTGTGGAAATAACTTGCGTGCCACTGATGCAACGGGTAAGCAAAAATGATAAGAGTTGTTGAGGACTCGGATGAAGAAGCATAAAAAAGACAACATTGTCAAATTGGAAAGTTGTCAGCAGTGGTCTGGGAACTAGGATTCATGTAAATATGAAGAAAAAGTTTCAAGTTTTTAACGTCTTGGAGATGCTAGCCAGCTTCCAGTTTCAAATTCCATTTATGGCTAACTGCTACAGGAACTTTCTTTTGTAGCTACTTTATTCATTTTGCATCTCGTTAATTCATTTCTGATTCTGCTTTGAAGATGGGTTCTTTGTTCTTGAAAAAATTTCGTGTGATATCTTCACGATTAAACCGATAACGATCAAAAACCGATTAACCAATAACCCA
This sequence comes from Lycium barbarum, assembly GCF_019175385.1. Classification (NCBI taxonomy): domain Eukaryota; kingdom Viridiplantae; phylum Streptophyta; class Magnoliopsida; order Solanales; family Solanaceae; genus Lycium; species Lycium barbarum. The sequence continues at coordinate 158,001,166 of NC_083337.1, read as the reverse complement.
TTAACCGATATCTTAATGGTTCTTTAACGGTTTAACATGTCTACAAACCGATATATTTAACCAATAATTTTCAAACCCGAACCGAACCACCCGATATGCAGCCCTAGCTGTAAGGCTAAAAGTGAAGAAATTTCCTTTAGTCTAAGATCTCCATTATTCTATTAATATTAATTCTCCATGGTTGCCTCTATGTTCTAGAGTAGTTTCTACTTTCTATACATAGCAACTACCTTACAAATGGAGTGCTCTTGTTGGACAAAACAAACACCTTTTTTGTTATTCTCCGCTGCTACTGCTCGCTTTTTCTCCTTCGATTTTTGCTGTCTCTGTCCATCTCTCTCTTCTGTGACTGTGACGGTGAAGAACCAAAAGGAGTAGGGAGATGGAGTAGTTGATGCCGATGACAGTGACTGGCTGAGGAAGAAGAGAGAGGGGTTGACGGAAAAGATTAATACAATGGAATGACTTTATGTATTTGATAGAGCTATGGTGGATAAATTAAAAATTTGTTATAGCTATGAAAAGTAATTAAATTAAAAGATAGTTATTGTCCATAAATAACTCTTAGAGTTAGCTATGGTAGGTAAATTTTCCTTTAAGGATTCAATCTCAGCCCAACCCACTTATTTAACACCCCAAATCGTAGCCTTGTGTAGGCTGATAATTGGACCTTGTCCGGCCTAAAACAGCAAGGAAGCTAAATCCAGAAACTCAAAACTAAACAAGTTAAGAGTAGTCCAAAGGTTTTCTATTTTTTTTTTTTTTAAATGATGTCTAGCAAAATTGAACGTTTTAAAACATAACATACTCCAAAATTAACACATCGCCTATTTATTCTGGGATTTGGGTTATATACAAACAACAACTACAACAATATACAGGTCAAATCCCACAAAGTGGGAGTTTTGGGTTCTGTACATTGTCAATATAACAATTATATATTATTAGTTCACTTCAAAGAAATCTATAGGTAAGTCTCTTTAATATATGCAATTTGTAATATTAAAAGTAAGACACGTTACCTACTACAATAGATAAAGGTAATATGATAATATAAAATTTTCTTATACTAACAATGTATTTAACTTAAACAACTTCCTCCCAAACATGTTTTTTCTGTTGAGACATTACTTTTCAGGGTATTACACTATTACTTTAGGATATATTGTATATCCACTCCAGCTTGGTGCTTCAAGTTTAAAAGGTCATCAGATGATCCACTTGAATTACTTTAACATGAGTACAAAACAGAGTAAAATAAATAACTCCAGTTTGAGAACTTTAAGCGCGTTAAGCTAATAGTAACTGTGGGTTATGGTTGTCAAGTCTAACTCCAAATGAGACTTCTGGACATTTATGAGTTCAAAGCAATAATATCAAATCTTAAAATTGCTGCTTTTGCGTTTAATTATCTCATCTGACACGACTCGTGCCATTCAATTCGACACAAGTACCTTCATAGAATCAATTTCAAATTTGTGCGCATTTCAACTAATTTCAGAGGTCACCTACTACCTTCCACAAGCATATATATCGAGTAATCAATTTCAAAGTTCTTTTCAATAACATTGGAGATAAACTTAAATGCATTTAACATTTTAGAGATCATTTTATTAAAATTTGGACCTCTGATCTAACTCAACACCAAAAACTAGCTCACATATGAAATGACGATCCCTTCAACCGACATGCAGGAGAAAAGTCTAACACCACTCACACTTTGATTGAAAAGCGTGAATAACATGAGATGAGGTCACATATCAATTGGGTAAATACCAAACTATGAATATATCTGACTTTAATATCATATTAAGAAAATAAATCTTAAACCTAACTTAATCTCAAAAATTAACTCATCGTGTATGGATTATCTGAAATCATAAAGCACCGCTAATGAATTTCCATGGATTGCTTTACAACATATAACTAGGAATAAGAATTTTATCCTGTCATCTAAAATGCTAGGTCATTTGAATATTGAAGCATAACAAGGCATTTCGTGCAATGTAATAAACTTCACGGCATATATTTGGACACATATTTACACACACAGAGAGACACGAATGCATTAGGAATATTCTTATCCTAACTGTCAATTAACTGTCAATTTCCAATTAGGTTATAGGTAGGGCATATATATATATATATATATATATATATATATATATATATATATATATATATATATATATAGTCGGATTCTATCATTTTCATCTATATGAGGTGTTTGCTTAACTTCTTTTGGTGTCATGATCAAATGAATCTTGAATCTATTGTCCAGAGAAACACCTACTTTTATTTGAGTGCCCTTATCACAACAAATAAGGTGAAAGTATATGTTTCCTTGTTTGAGCTTGGCAAGGCCCTCCCTTTTCATAAATTCTGATGATTGTGCATTTGAAAAACGTTAAAGTGGGTGGCTACTGTATTTATCCACGCATACTTTGACGACATTCACAGTTGCATAGATATTCCAATTAATTAGGTATTTTACATGCGTAATCTGCTCTGATGATCAAATTTAAATTAATCCAAATTTAAATTAATCAATCTTCTTAAGCTAGTAAGCAAATTATTTTTAAGAAAATATATAGTGTATATATTTAATCACGAACATGGGGGGTTAGTTTGTCAATTGAGAGCAAAGTGTCACTAATTTTACTTTGCCGGTAGTATTTTCTCAAGGAGACAATTATGTCACAAGGTGAGTAGTAAACAATACTTGTATACGGGTAAAACCGAGGATACGGACATGCTCGGTTTCCCGTTGTCATGGTTATATATGCTCGGGCACGATATGACCGGCTCATCGGGAACGAGGCATCGAGCTCGATCTGGGATGAGGCGATAAAGGAAGGGCGGTTAACTGCCATAATGAGAAGACCGAAATATCCGCCCTCAATCGGATATTTCGGCGTCGATCTCGGCAACAGCTGTCACCAGATTTCTTTCCTTTATTTAGAATTATACTAGGGTTGGGACTCCTCTACTATATAAAGAGGAGGTTCCCATCCATTTTAGGGGGCTTGCAACAAAAAGAGTGAAAGAGTTCATATCAGAAAATAATAAGAATCCTTTGAAATCATTCCCATTGGTTCCTAAATTCATCTTTATTATTCATCGTGTAAGTTCTCAACAGAGGGTATCGACCTCGGTTTCTATACCCGAGGCTGGACATAATCAATATTTGGTCAGACCTGCATCTTTATTTACTTATTGACTTATCTCGCAATTTAATCTCGAATTGAATTTAGCCACATATCTTTGTCATCGCGCATAAATTTAATTGTTCTCCATTTTAAGGTTAAACAGTACTATTGCTAACTTTTAAGAATTTAGAAGATTTTGTTTGCCATTAACACTCTTTTTGGATCATTGTTTCATAATGTACTGTACTGTGCTGTACTGTATTATATTGTATTGTACTGTACTATTTTGTAGATACAATGTTTGGATAGACTGTACCATTTGCAGTTGTTTAATAACATTTTTACTATTTGATTTGATTGTATCGCGTTGTATCTTAACCGGTAAGTTTACTAAAATGCCCTAAGCTATTGTGAATGTTAAATTTATCAATAAATTACTAATAAAAATAATTTAGGACAACTTCTTTCTGCTAATTTGTCACAAGCTATGCCTTGTAAATATATTAAGCTATTAAATTCAAGCAAATTCTAACAAAGTTAATAAAAACAGATTATAATATAAAAAGCAATAATAAGTTCTTTTTTCGTTAGAAGTTCCTTATAAATTCGATGTAGAAGCAACTCGGAGAAAATGTGTGACCAATAACTCAGTTCCTTCCTGTTGAAGGAGACAAAGATAAGTAAAGTTTTCTCATAAAAAAGGAGAGAAAGCTGAAAAATGAAAAAGAGAGCAGATTTACAAGAAGTTGACTGAGGCAGAAGAAGGAAGCCGTAGGATGGATATTTGGGTGGAGTTAAATAAAATAGGGTAAAGGATAAAATAGAATTATGAATATTAAGTAAGGACATAATTGGAAAGAGAAATTAGATAACAATGGGATAACACCAAATTGGTTGTTACATAAAATGAGGTTTTTCATTGTTACGTAACGACGGAATTTTAACAATACAATACAATAAATTTTAAATAAAAATCAAAACAAACATTGTATTTGTAGTAACGATACAATAGAATACTATGCGTAACAACGTTCCAAACATAGTTAGAATGTATAATTGCACTTTTGGTCCATTTGTTGTTGATAATTTATGATTTTTTCCTTGTAATAGTTGGCTAACACATTTAATCTTTAATTAATTAAAAAGTGTTGTTGGTCTCTCTCTGTACAAAGAATGTAATATTTAGACTATTTATAGAACTACATTACTCTCAAATAATATGGAGCAACTTTACGAATTTAACATAAGATATCGGTAATCAAATGGATTAGCACTTAGTAATTCATTTAATTTGTGAAGATTCAGAAGTAAAGGGATTAAATGTGTATACATCAACTAGTTGAAATTAAAAAGTTAAATATGCTTAATCGAAAATCACAGAATTTAAAATGAGAATTTACTAATAATTGAAAGAGCAAAAGTGTAATTATCCCCCGTTAGAATTGGAATACAACTATTCATTCTCACATTTTTTAATTTTAAAACCTAACCTAAAGCTCTTCTATCCGTCTCATCTTGAACTCTTGAATCAAGAATTTCAAAATATTACTACTTAAGTTGATATACAATAATAACCATCTATTCATATAATCCCGTAATGAATTATGGAGAAAGTGAAGTGTATGCAGATAATCTTACCCATATCTTTGTTGGATAAAATAATAAATAATTCTTCATATCAAACTTAACATAACCACCTAAAAAATAAAGCAATAATTTATTACAGCAATTCAATTATATTGATAACATAAAAAAGTTCACACTATCAACGTGACAATCCATAACTTAAACTCTTTCTCCTTCTTTTCCACGGAATGAAACAATCCAATTTATGTTGATAATTAATATTACTCAAGTAAAGGAAGAAAGTGGGTATGGTGGTAGGTAATGAGAAAAAAAGAACAAGTGACTGCCATGTTTAGACAAGCTTAAAATGCCTCAAATTCTTACTTCATTTGACCAAGCAATTCGTCAAAAAGTCGAACAGACAAAAAGAGAGACATAATTTAAACCTATATACCCCTTTAGCATTACAACTATGTACCAAAGTTTGGCTTAAATCCCATGGACCACAGCCAACTATACTTGCACCTTTTTAACGTGTATATGGAGTAAACAAGTTGCACCTATGTCCAGAACAGGAAATTTGACTATGTGCACGACTTAATCCAGCCCACGCCAATTACCCTTTCTGTTTTTCCTTTTTCTTCTTTTAGATTTTCACTGCGTTGCACAGCAAAATGCTTCCCATTTTGAGGGTAGACATTATTACGAGGCCTTCTAACATATATTTTTTTTTAGCTCTATTCCATCTTTATCTATTCATATACCTCAGGTACCTGTACTATTTTAAGTGTGATCATTTCACAAGGGTTATGATTATAATACCAACGATGTTTGTTGAAAGAACATAAAATTTTGTTTAGACTACTTCGTTTGTCTTTAGTTTCCAGCTTGGGTGTAGGATTTAGATTGACATTATTGTTGAGTATATAATTAAGTAAATAATAGTGTGCTTCAAGCACATTGTTGTTGACTATATAATTAAGTAAAAATAGTGTGCTTAGGATCACTCTTATACGCATCTTTTATTTTAAAAAAATGAAACCCCCATGTGAGGAAGCATGTTGAGAACAAAATTATTTAAATTGAAAGTGTGGTCATTCTAACAGTTTAAGCTTTTAGATGAAATGGTTATATATTTCAATTTTTTTTAAAGAGTTTTAAGTTCTGCGGTGCAAAAAAAATAAAAAGTTACATACTTAGTGGTCGTTTGGTTTGAGGTCAAAATAGTCCCGGGATTACAATCCCGGGACTAATTTATACCATCTGTTGGTATTATTTTATACCATCTGAAAGATGGTATAAAATAATACCAGTATAAGTGGGTTAAGAAGGTATAAGTTGAGTTATTCCAGCACTAATTTTTATACCACGTTTGGTACAAGGTATAAAATAATCCCGGGATAAATCCATACCTTATACCAAACGTGGTATAAAAATTAGTACCGGCATAACCCATGTTATACCTTAAACCAAACGACCACTTAGTGCATTTAGCTAGCATCTGGCCATAAATTTTGTGAAATTTGAGAAAAAGAGTTCTTGAAATTGTGTTGAAAAATAGTTTTTAGAATTTGAAGTTGTGTTTGGACATGCATTTTACTTGAAAAAATTTGATGTTTTTGTGAGTGGAAGAAAAATTTCACTACTAGTTTTTGGAACTTAAATATCTTTTTTCAAAACTTTTTAAAAAACTGGTCAAGTTCCATGGCAAACAATGTTTTAATTTTTTTTTTTTTTTTTTTGAAAAAAAACTTTTTAAATCTCTAATCAAATGGGATCTTAGATCGGCTTTAATAGGTTACCTTTTTTTTTTTTAGGGGTGTGGGGCCGAGGGTGGGGGGTTGGTTTACCAAAATATTACCCCACTTAGTTTAGTCCTGCTAAAGATTCCGTCTACAGCATATAAGTTTGTTGTCCTGTATATTTTTTTGACAACAAAAGAAATTCAAACACTTTCTTATCACTTTCCTATTTCAAGGAGGATCCACACAAGGATAAAGTGACGTTTCACAAAGTGTCAAAGAGATAACTCCGTTAGTTTAGAGCATGTTACCTAACTTTACATGTCAAAGAGATAACTCCGTTAGTTTTGAGCATGTTACCTAACTTTACATAATTGACATGCTCTAATATTCGTAAAACTTTATCAAATATGGGCCAAATTCTGTAGTAAACAAATTGGCGTCACTGTATGAATCTGTTATATATCAATTCCGTTCTGTGCAAGTATTAAAGTAATTTGTCTTTTCAGGTTCAATGGATCGGGGGCAGATTAGATAGGTGATTTTTAAGGGAATCGAGTATTTAAAATTAGGGGTGAATAATTTAATTTTGAGCTTGTCGAGTGTCCTTCCGTCGAAATTAAGCACAAATTTGTGCCAAAATATAATGAAAAAAATATATTTGGACCGAAAGTGCAAAGATATATATTATATTTAAACTATTTTTGATAGTACCGAGATATATTTGACCCTTGTCCGTTCTTAGAATCTCATTTTTTCCTACACACTGACATACTGCAAGTTACTAATAACCCATCTAATTGATAACCACTAGCCCTAGTATAAGCGTAACAACTAGTTGGCTTATGTTTCATTTGTAAATCATTTTTTTTGCGCGGTTGCCCTTCCAAGACAGTATCTTTAATTTTTGTCCTTCACTTAAAAATTTATGAGTTTCGAGTTCAAACTCTCACTCAGTCAAAAATTTAGAAAAAATTCGTAAGACAGATTCTTCGATTCAAACTCTACTTAAAGGTAGAGTTTACCTTATGCCTGAAAGTAGCGTCTTATGCCTAAAGATAAACTCTGCCTTAAGGTAGAGTTTTGTAAGCAAATTCTGCCTTGCGAAATTCAAACTCTGTCTTGCGATTTTTTTTTTAAATTTTTGGCTGAGCGAGGTTTGAACCTGGAACCCATGAATTTTTAGGCGAAGGGTGGCAACAATTAAAGACCAGCAATTTGAGGGGCAAAAATTAAAGACCACCCCCGAATAAGGGCAATCGTGCAAATTGCCCATTGTAAATAGGCGAGAAATTAATTACTCCCTTTGTCCCATTTTAGGTGACACTTTTCATTTTCCGAAATTCAAATTATGTAAACTTTGATCAACATTTTATAATGTTCTTTTTTCATCATATTGATCTGATAAAAATTGCAACTTATAGTAATTTTTCGTATAGTTTTTTAATATCTAAAATTTAATTTTAAAATAGTGAGTTGTCTAATCCAGTTTAACTTAAAAGATTAGTCAAATTAACTTTCGAAAAATGAAAGATGTGGCATAAATTGAAACGAAAGGAGTAGCATATCATAATTTTTCTGTCACCAGAAATAACGCTAATAAATAATCTTAACTTCACCTAGCTATTAAATGTAAAAAGTAAATGACTCGAAGTGAAAAAGTTCAAATACTAGTACTTGGTGAGTAAGCGAGTGAATATCCAGTTGGATCCCACAACTATTTAATCCCTTTGGTCATACTTCTGTTTTTTTTTTGGGTAAAACCTTTGGTCATACACACCAGGGCTACCACCAGCCAACGAATTAGTTAGCTTTTACGTCTCTAATACTAACGAGATAAAAGAATCTTATATCATCAGATCAGAAGATAGTTATAAATAATTATTCATGATAATTGAAATTAGTTAGACAAAAGTAACACAAAAAATCTATGACCATAAATTAAACTACATTGACAACATAAAAATAAGTACATATAACTCATAAAAATAGAATGAAATACATAAATATAAGACATACAATCTATTATATTCCCTCAATCCCAATTTTGATGTCACACTTTTCTTTTTAGTATTGTCCCCAAGAAAATTATACTTATTTTTATAGAAACAATTCAACTCTAAATTTTTATTTAACTTTAATGAAACGAGTTGGGTCTATGAATTGTTTTAGACCAAAGTCTTAAAAGTCCTTTTTATATATTTAAGGGGTCATTTGTTAGGGTGTATAAGAATAATGCTGAATAGGGTGTATTAGTAATGCCGAGATTGGTTATGCTGAGATTATTTCTTATCACTACAAGAAAGAAGATGTTTGGCAACAATTTTTTTTTGTTGCCATAAATAGGTTATTGTTGCAAAAAGTACTTTTGGCAACATTTTTTTTTTGTTGTTGCATACACTTTTCCCAACGGCTATTATTACAACGACGTGCAACAACTTTTTTTTTTAGCTGCCAAAAATACTTTTTGCAATAATAGTCAATACTATATGGCAACAACATTAAATTTTTGGCAACAAAAAAAAAGTTTATTTTTAAAAGATTCATCATATATGCCAACAATAAAACTAAGTTGTTGCCAAATATTGACTTTTGCCAGCTATATTATTTTTGTTGCCAAAAGAGCTATTGCAATATCTATACTTTCTTGTAGTGTATCCAATGTTTGATTTGATGTATTAGAAATAACATGCATTGCATAATCTCTAAAAAAAATTGGTACAGTAGTTTACAAAAATACCCTCTATACTATACTATGTGGGGGATTTCAAGGACAATTGTGTCTTTAACCATGCTTATACATGTATTAAAAACAACCATTGTATTGCTAATACCATTGTTTGCTATGTATTAGTTATACAAAGGATAATACCATTAAATAGGGTGTATAATTGATACTTGCATTAGTTATACATAGGTTGAAAAAGAATACCAAACAAGATATTAATAATACACAAAGTTAATGCATGCATTTTTTTTCTCTAATGTATCCTACCAAACGACCCCTAAGTGCTCAGTCAAATATAAAATTGAGACAGAGAGACCAACAAATTAATTATACTAATCAAATAAAAGTAGTTTATACCAATATAAATATAAATATAAAAGTTTTAAGTTTTTTTAATATGTGTATATATATATATATAAATTGTACTATTATATGATTGTTACCACAGGCTAGTCTGTACTCTCGCGTCACCTAGACTCGCGGTCATTGCCCAGTGTTCCAAAAAATGTGTGCTCTCAAACCAATCAAAAATCGACAACACATTTGATGAAACCCACCTGGTTTTCCAAATACCACTCCTACATCTCTCCTCCCATCTGGGATATATCCACTTCACAACAAAATTTTACATTATAATCATTCCGATATACCAAAGAGAGAAAGATACCATCATTCTCTATTCTGCACCCCTTCTTTTCTTTCCTTCTTTTCTTTCTCTATTTGAGTACTAGTGGAATACAATATTTATATATTATCCCTTAGCTTATAGCAGAAAGAAAATTAATTAAATTATACCCAAAATGGGGAGAGGAAGAGTGCAGCTGAAGAGAATAGAGAACAAAATTAATCGACAAGTGACTTTCTCTAAACGTCGATCTGGTTTGTTGAAGAAAGCTAATGAGATATCTGTGCTTTGTGATGCTGAGGTTGGTTTGATTGTTTTTTCTACTAAAGGCAAGCTCTTTGAATATGCTACTGATTCTTGGTACGTACTCCTTTCTCCTTAATTCCCCTCCTTAATATGCTTTATACAGTACTCTTACATTCTTGATCTTTAATTAATTAGCTTTTGGAACAGTTCTCTCTTGTTTGTTCTTCCTTTTTTTCTAAGCCCATTTACTTTTGACTTTTTGTATCCTCCGTGTTTGAATTTTGGTTGTTTTGTTTGTATTGTAAGATTGTATGTGTTATATATATGTGGACCTATTACTCCTCGACACCAAGTAAGTTACTTTCAATCTTGAGCAGTAGTTTCCTTTCTTTGTTTATTCAAACTCCAATTATTTTGCTGTGTGTGGAGCAGTCAATTTTTTAGCTCATGCAGAAACCTATAAATTTTCTTTTGCAGACTCAATATTATAGATCCAGTAGTGTTTTCCTAGTTTTTTTTATAAAAAAATAAATTATTCCACCTGTTGACTAACAGATCACTTAGTCTTCGTGTCAAATAAGAAGAAAAGTACGTGCTGGAAAAGCTTATAAAATGCTCTTTATCCTGTTCTCCTTTCAATTTTTATTATTGACTTAGTATTTATTACTACTTATTATGCACTTTTTGGTGTTATGTTTATATAATATAATATAAGTATGTAGGATCTAGCTTTTACTTGATGATTCCTCCTCGAATCCACCACCTATTATGGTTCTGAGCTTTTATATATATACACCGTCAGCTTTTTCCACCTCGTAAAGTAAGAACATGTCTTATTTTAAGATCTCGAATCACAAGAAAATTACTTGTAGATATCATTTTGATTATCTGATAGTATAAAATATTATTTACACATAGGAGCATATGCTAATTTTAGAGCATGGTTTAGTTGATTTTAAAATGGAGTTAAACATTTTTTTAGTTACAAACAAACCATTAAGCAGCGAAACTAATCTGTGTTTTACTCAGAAGCACAGTAGTAAAAAGTATGCTTCAGATGTTCTGTTCCATGCAAATGTCTTTTCGTAGACACTGACCAAGTCTTCAATCTCGCGGTCCACAGTGGACCAGTTTTATACATTTATTATTGTTTTTTTTTATTTTGTGGGCGGATAGCCAAAATAGAAGTACGGACATATTATTACCCAAAATAGGCTAGGCATATGTGTGGACTGCTGGTGCTTTGAGCAGGCCTTTATGGATATGATTGAATGTTGAATACGTATTTAATTTAAGCAAGTTTGGAGATATCGTATATGGCTCCGCTATACAGACTTTATTTAATGTGAGGATATGATTCATATAGCTGCAACTAGCCAGACTTACAGGATTAGATTTTTATAGATGATGGAGAGATATTATTGAACCAAAGGGGCAAGTATATCGAAGGGTTGATGGGATAAAAGAATTATAATATCGAAATAAATTGTGGAATTATTTTATTTTACCTCTGGTAGAATTTTTTACTTTTGGACCAAGTTATTAATTCTGGGACTATTTATACCTCAATTATATATATATATATTAGATTTCACCATTCCGAAGTCATTAGTAATCTCGGGATAAAATATCAAGAACACACATTCGTTCTTCTCCAAATTTTTTCTTCCAAGATTTAAAGAAAAATAAAGTTAAAATTAAGAATAAGAGTTTATCTCAGTTTATCATGTTTAGATCAAACACGTCTTTTTTATTATGAAGGTATTGAAGAAGCAGCTGATCAAACTGGTTTATAAACACTTTTTAACTTTTCTACACTTTTCAGGAACACCTAAAGTGCTTATAAGCTAAAGCCCAAATGCCATAAGTTGGTCACCTCCAACCAGGGGCGGAGCCACATTGGCTCCAGGGGGTATCCGAACCCCCTCGGCGAAAAATTACAGTGTATTTTCAAAGTTAAAATTATTTTGTTATGTATATATAGTAGATGTTGAACCCCCTGACTTCTTCGTGTATTTACCTTTTAGAATTTTTGAACCCCCTGGATGAAAATCCTGGCTCCGCCACTGCCTCCAACTTATGATTTTCAACTTATAAACAATTTTGATTTGATAAAATTTTGTACTATTTTATCCTTAATATTTTTTCTAATGTCTTGAAACATCTTTTACTGTTTTCTGTATCCGTCTCCTTTTTGTTACAAAGATACTTTCAATTTAATATATTTTTGTAAAAATATCAAGAGTGCTTTAGTTATTTTACCAAAAGAACAATTTATCAACACTTTTTACCAAACATATCAAGTGTTTATTATCCGTTTCAACACTTTTATCCAAACACATAGTTATTTAATTATAAAATTATTTAAGTACTTAAGAATTTATGCTTGTCGGTTATTTACAATCAGCTAATTCCAAAAAAACTCTATATCCCATATATCTTATTGTTAGTTCAATGAATTAAACATCTACCATTAAAAGTATATGCACTAAATAATTTATTAATTAATCCTTGTATTAAATCCCATCATTATAATTTTGAGACGAAATAATAATAGTATTTATTAGGAATAGGATTAAAAACACTTTTGACCTCTCAATTATTGATAAATTCTGATTTTGATCATTATAATATATGACCTAGCACAACGTCTGCCTAGCTAGACCTAACAGAAAGTTTTCCTGGAAAGACTTCATAATCATCTAATCAATTAATCAAATCATACTTATCCACATCAATTGTCTTCAATTGTCTTTGCACAATATGACAAGGACAAGGGATCGACGTCTTCATCACACTCCTTTGAACCATCCTCAAAAACATAACCACCACCCTCAACTCTATTCCCTTCATCACCATCCACACTATACTCATCATTCTGATCCACGGGGTCTGAGTAAGCCTTATTGTCAATTTTTATAGTTCTTTTTCTTTTTCCATCTCGTCTAATTTCTTCACCTCTTTTTTTTTTTTTTTTTTTTTTTTTATTATTATCATCATTAGGATTAACACTAGAACGGGTTTGAACCATATGAGTAGAACATATCATTATCTTTCCTCCTCATCCTCTACTTCTAACCATTTTTTATGACCTACATACAAACAATAGAGTAATGTTGATCAACCACGATATAAAAACAAGAATAATCGATCAAGAGTCTAGTATAGACCATGATGAATTTGCAAAAAAGCAAAAATAGAAAAAAAAAAAAAACACAATCGAAACAAGCAAAATAAGCAGAAATAACACATATTTCAACCCAATAAAAACATGCTAAACTTCCAAAATTTTGAAAGAAAAACCACAACTTTATGAACACTAGCATTTGATTGAGATAAAAAAAAACAACTTTCAGGGCAATATGGAGCTCAAAATGCTTTGATAGAGTTGCAAAATTAAACAAATGCATGGGGACGACAACTAGACAGTTTCCGAGCTTGGAGGAGAGGAAGAGTCGGTTGGAAGCTTGAGAGCATACAAAGTAGGAAAGTGAAAGGGACTTAAAAGAGAGAGGGGCTTTTGTTTATTTTAGGACAAGTGAAAGGGACTTAAGTGTATAATTTTAAACCTCCAAACTTTTTAAAATTATGAAATGTACCCCGAGCGTCCTTTTCTAAACCCTAAACCAGAAAAATAAATCAAAAAAATATTCATGGTCTTATTCCTAATTTAAGCCTGATTGCCAAATCTACTAACAAGTACTGAAATGAAATGAATCTGAATAATTAGAAAACATAATGCCCAGCGCCTAAATCTAATTAGAAAGAGTTACCAGATACTCATACTGATGGGAGATAACAAATATTTGATGAAATAATCAATGTGTGGTCAAAGTTAGACCGAACATCAAATTTTTTAAAAATAACATAAAGGTCGAATAGATATTTCATGCACTTTATTTTGGCCCTTTTGAAAGTCATGATTCATGACACTCATATTCTCATGCTTCACGCAAATTTAGACTAGAAGGTTTGAAAGGCATATCATCCGATAATGATCTGTGATGCTGACAGAGTGATGAATGAATTCAATTATCAGGACTTGTTCAATGTTCACCCCCATTATCTTTTGCTGACTCATTAAACATCAGGAAATAAATAAAAGAAAATTACCAATTTTTCATGAAAAATATCTTCTTTCGTACAAATGTACCCATTTTTCCCTACTTTTTAATTTTCTAGCATTCTAATTGTGTCATAAGGATCTGTGTAGCGTGGAATAGAATACCAATCTAGTCTTTTTCTTTTCATTCTTCCCTTTTCATTTCTTTTTCCTTCTTTCTAATTAACACTTGGCTGCTTACTTTGTTGGCTATGGAGAATAATATAAGAAGGATTAAAGAAAAATGAAAAAGAGACATGAGAAGAGGCCAGACAGAGGGTGAGGGTTGAGTGTCTAGGCTAGTACTAGTGGGAGGAATAAAAAATAATTAAGTTTTAAGTAAGAGGGAGGATAAATAATTTAAGAAGATTTAAGTTTTTACTATGCCATTAATCTGAGCAAAAAGTTGATCAGAACTATGATTAAGTTTTAAGGAGTTCAAGTCAAATTAGGTGCCATCAAAACTCAAAGGCAAGTTCTACAAACTGGTGGTTAGGCGTATGTTATATGGGGTGGAGTGTTGGCTCTCACGTTCAGAAGATGAAAGTGGCGGAAATGAGAATGCTGCGATGGATGTGTGGGAACACTAGGAGCGATAGGATTAGGAATGAAGTTATCCGAAACAAGGTAGGAGTAGCCTCGGTGGAGGACAAGATGCGGGAAGCGAGACTGAGATGGTTTGGGCATGTGATGCGGAGAGACACAAATGCACCAGTGCGGAGGTGCGAGAGGCTGGTTATGGATGTTTTCAGAAGAGATAGAGATAGGCCGAAGAAGTATTGGGGAGAGGTGATTAGACAGGACATGGCGCATCTTAAGCTTACCGAGGACATGACCTTAGATATGAGGGTATGGAGGACTCAGATCAGGTAGAAGGCTAGTAGGTAGTTGCGTTTATCCTTTCTTGCGAGTAGTTGCATTGATCTTTAGTTTCTTGTCCCTTGATTTCTGCGAGTATCTGTTTGCACAGAATGGTTTATCATGGCTTATTCACTTTCGTTGTTTTCATTTTCATAATTGCTTTGAATAGTTTACCCGTGTCTAATCCTTCCTATACTTTTTCTTGAGCCGAGGGTCTTCCGGAAACAGCCTCCCTACCTGAGGTAGGGGTAAGGTCTGCGTACAATCTATCCTCCCCAGACCCCACATTGTGGGACTCTAGGTGTGTTTTTGTTGTTGTTGAGTTCAAGTCAAATTGTCCAAAATCAACTTTAAGAAGTTAAAAGTTACAAAAGTTGATTGTCAACAATTAGTACATTAAATAAATTATCGGAAGAAAATGATTAAGCGGTGAAATTTGATTAAGTTAATTTGTCCAAATATATATATTATTTATATTGGAGTTCTCCTTTAATCATTCTAGTGGCTTCTTGTGTTATTTGAGCAAAGTTTAATTAAATGGTTGTTTGATTACAAAAAATTAGCTCCCATCCTGAATATAACCCCTCTCTTGTCATACTATGTATCAGCATGGAAAGGGTCCTTGAAAGATATGAAAGATACTCATATGCTGAGAGGCAGCTTGTTCCCACTGATCCTATCTCCCCGGTATGCCTTATTAAATCTCTGATCCTAATTTTTTCTAAATTTAACGTATAATTACTCTCTCTCACTGTCGGTGTATAGAACTTAATCTCATTTCTTCAGAGAGGGCTTCAATTTTCATTTTGAGGACTACATAAATTATTTTGGTGCAGGGAAGCTGGACTCTGGAACATGCAAAACTCAAGACCAGACTTGAGGTTTTGCAAAGAAACCAAAAGTACACACCACACATTAAAGAATTTTACGTGAAATATATAATATTCCCCTTTGTATAAACATTTCCTAAAATTTTGTTTGGTCTATTATTTGGACTATTGCAGGCATTATATGGGAGAAGACTTGGACTCATTAAGTATGAAAGAACTTCATAATGTGGAGCACCAGCTTGATTCTGCTCTTAAACACATTCGCTCAAGAAAGGTATTTAGACAACATGATATGTATAATGTGGATTTTCTTTCAGAAACCCTCTAGCTGATGTCTTTAATTTCTTGTAGAACCAATTGATGCATGAGTCCATTTCTGTGCTTCAAAAAAAGGTGAGAACTTGCCTCTTAAGTGAACTTAATTGATTGTGATTTGTGGCTACCAACTTAAACTTAAGTGTAATATAAGGTGTGTTTTGTAAGGAGGAAAATATTTTCCAAATTTTCCATGTTTGGCCGGTCGAAATGTAATACTACTACAACAACAACATACCCAGTAATCAGTATAGTCCCACAAGTGGGGTCGGGAGGGTAGAGTGTACGTAGACCTTATCTCTACTTTGAGAGATAGAGAGGCTGTTTCCGATAGACCCTCGGCTCAAGAAAAGCAACTCCAAACAAGTAGAAAAAGAAATAACGAAAGTGAAGAAGTCATGTTTAAAGCATATGAAAAAAGGAACAGTAACTACAAGAAGTACAAGAAACAATAGATAATAACAAGCATCGAAGGACAAGTAATTACATGAGTAATACTACAACTACTAACGAGACAACACTCTACTACCTACTAGTCTTCTATCTTAATTTGAGACCTCCACAACCTGCTATCTAAGGTCATGTTCTCGGTAAGCTGGAACTATACCATTTCCTGTCTTATCACCTCTCCTCAATACTTCCTCTGCCTACCTCTACCTCTCCTAAAGCCATCCATAGCCAACCTCTCACACCTCCACACTGGGGCATCCACGCATCTCCTCTTCATATGCCCGAACTATCTCAGCTTCGCTTCCCGTATCTTGTCCTCCACCGATGCTACTCCCAGTCGAAATGTAGTGTTTCGAAAAATATTTTCTTTAGAAAAATAAGTTTCTTAAAATTTACTTCATCCGTGCCAATTTATATGACACTTTTTGCTTCCCAATTTAGATCAGCTTAATATTTTGAAACTAAAGTTTAGATATTAAAAAATTATAACAAAAGTCTATAGGCTGCAATTCTTCTCGTGTCAATATGATTGAAAAATACTTTTAAAACTATTGGTTAAAGTTTATATAATTTGAGTCTCGAAAAACGAAAAGTGTCACATAAATGGTGACATATGGAGTAAGAAAATGATTTTCCCAGTTAGTGAAAGTATGAAAAACAAGTTCCATAACTGACATTCTACACTAATTGTCTCCTCCTCACTCCTCTTGCCTCCTGCATCTGACCCCGACCCTTACCTTCCCACCCCCATAGTTTTTTCCAGGAGTATATTTCAATGCTCTTAGCTCAATATTTTTTTGCTTATTTATCTAACTGTCACGATCCAACCGAAGGGCCATGACGGGCACCCGGAACTACCCTACCGAGCACCTACTAGCATACTCTCATAATCACATCTAGGTGAGTCACATGGCTAACTCATAATTACCATGAACCAAATGACATAAGTTCCATCAAGCGTAGGCACATTATATAAACATCATTAATTATGCCCATATATACAAGCCGACAAGGCCATCAAAATGATATACAAAATGTGAACCGATAAGGCTACGGGATACCTAGCTATATACATCTGTCTACGAGCCTCTACAAAGAGTATGTAATATCATAAAGACAGGACAGGACCCCGGCATGCCCATGTATGTACACAAAAGAATAATACCAACTATTGCAACTCCGGATCAAATGGAGCACTTCTATGCAATCTCTGATGAAGCAGCCTAAAGGTCCGGTCTGTCTCTCTGTCTACCTGCAGGCATGAATGCAGCGTCCACAAATAAAAGGACGTGAGTACGAACAATGTATTGAGTATGTAAGGCATGAAAAGTAACATGATGGAAATATGAAGATAACATAAGGAGAACCCTTTTATACCTCGCCATACCTCTTAGGAAGACTGTCATGCATACTTAACCTTTCTCTAAAGGAAACGTTTCATACATATACATAGAATAATAATAATAATACCATACCCGGCCGTATAGGCTCGGTGTCACTCGTACCCTGCCATAACAGGGCTCGGTGTTATCCATACCCGGCCATATAGGCTCAGTGTTGTCCATACCCAACTGCAGTGGTGTGTGCGCAATAAATATCATACCCGACCATATAGGCTTGGTGTCCCAACATGGCTATATATATATATATATATATATATATATACATATAGGAATACATAAGTAAAAGCAGCAGCAATGAGATCAATGATATCATGAGAGTATCAAGAACGATGAGCTTTAGCACTTCTAGGAATGGAGTCATCATGGAAGACATTATGAATATCATGTATAGGTCCACAACAATAGAATCATGCCTTAAGAAGAAAAGAATTAGCCTTAACATACCTTAACGTTTTCTTAACTACTTAACGTTCTCCTCTCAAGCCCGCAAATCTATATTCAAGAGGATTCATACTAAGGTTGAGTCTTAAAAACACTCTTAATGTTCAAACTAGAGTAATTTGTGAGCTAGCGAAAATTGGGCAGCATTTCCCCCATTTCATCCATTTCTACCCAATTCCAAAACAACTCCCAATCAACAATAACATTATTAACAATACCATAATTAAGAGACTTCATTCAAGTTATACTCTATTCAACGCCCAAAACTCCTTTTCATAATCAACTCATAACAACAATTTCAACACAACTCCACATACACTTGTACACAACACTTCCTTATCTTCATTATTACCGCTCATAACAAGATTATACTCATAATATCCCAAAAAATTATAACTCAAGTGAATTCATAGCTCAAAATATCCTCAATTCATATTTGAACTCTCTTTTTCATTTTCCTCCTTCAACCAAATTGTATAACAATCAAACAACCTTAACAACATGCAATAGATGTAAAAACTTACCTTAATCACACAAGAACAAACCTTGGATCAAATTATTCCACTAGAGTGAAACCTCCAACTTCAACACCAAAGGAATTCTTGAACTCTACAAACACTAGTAAGCTTTCTTGCACTTGAATCTCTTGATCCTCTTGGGTTTGACCTTGATTAGCATATGAACTTGAGGAGAGGGTTTTGGAGAACCTTAGGGTCTGAAATGGGGGAATAATGAATCCAAATGGGGAAAAACGAAATATAAAGCTTCACTTGAAATCTCGCCGACATACTTTGACAACCACTTTGACGGGCCGTCAAACATTCTGCGGTCCGTCAAATGGACCGTCAAACAGCTCAACTAGCCAGACCTTTCTGTGACCATTTCACGGTGGAGGATCCACCATTTGACGGGCCGTCAATTATTTTGCGGTCCATCAAATGGGGCGTCAAAATGCCCTTCCGGAAACTTGCTTTCTTTGATTCGTTTTAACCTCTAATTCTTCCAATACTTGCTAAGCATAAACTTAAACCTTCACATACATAACATGAACATGCTTAGTGTCATGTAGCCTCAAAGGTAATCCCAGTCCAAGACTAGAACAACTAACATACGACAAATCTTAACATACGAAACTACGAGGTGTAACACTAACACAAGAAATAAGTAGGAAAATAACTTATTTCCAGAAACACATTTTTCGGGGAAACCATCATCCATCATGCCAAACACACCCATAGTATCAAACAAGTTATGATCAACAATATCTTTTCTTGGAAGCAGAAAAAGAAAAATTTGATATTGCATGATATATAGTACCACCAAATTATTTCTGTAACTTTCTTTAATTTGCACGGTATACAGGACAAAGCATTGCAGGAGCAAAACAACCAGCTTTCCAAGAAGGTTATTACATTATTTATCCCCAAAATGCATCTACTTCTCCCTGCAAATTACAAACTCTCCAATAGAAATGCTTATGAATTGGACTTTTCTAAATCTTGAATTCATTTAAACAGATGAAGGAAAGGGAGAAAGAGCTGGCCCAGCAAAATCAGTGGGATCAGCAGAACCATGAAATCCACTCATCTTCATTTGTTTTGCAGCAGCAATTGGACTCTCCTCACCTTGGGTATATATAGTCCCCCAATCTCTTTCCCTCTTTATTCTACTTTCGGTATATATATTAATGCTATTGGCTAGGCAAGGAGCAGCATAAAAAGAAGATCATGAAATGAGAAAACCTTCAAATGACAATCACCTAATCAAGATTTTATATTTTATACACTGATTTGTGTAATTAGCTGTTCTAATCGGAAAAATTACAATGATAAGAGTAAAAATAAAAAGTAACATAAAGTACTCCAGAAAAAATTGATGCATGTGGCCTCAGGGCTTCGGTCTAATAGTAAGAGCACAACACATGATGTTTGGACTACGAATTTTCATGGATTTTAAATTCTACAGCAGACAAAAAATTTATCTTTAAGTGAAGAAGTATAAAGGGATACGCCCATTATCTACCGATTTTCGGACTTTGCACGGCTGGACCTTGGGAATTCTATTTCTCGTTTGTCAAAATGAAGATGCATATTTGGTGGGGATAGCTTTCGTGGGCACCCTAAAGTATGTGATCTGAGTACCACATAAGTAGATCCAAAATTTAATGTTCTTAGCGCTATAATCATAGTACTTTTGAAATTACATGTTAGAATTTACTCTATCCGGATTAAAAAGAGTGTTCACTTAGCCTTTAATTTTTGGTTAAAAAAGAGTGTCCACTTATTAAATAAAAAAAGAATTAACCTTACTTTTTCAGATATACCTTTATTAAGTGTTAAGTGATCAAATCCTAATACCTATTTGTGTAGCAATAAATATTTTCCTAAAGGGTGTGCAAATGGCTAAGTGGACACTCTTTTTGATCCGGAGGAGTATTATTTATTGAAAATTTTGGTGGTTTTTCATTATATATTTATGTTGTGTCAAAATTACTGGATTATGTTTAACCCATAGTATATAAACCCCATTCGCCTTTGATTTTAAAATGCAAAATGCAGGGAAGCATACCAGAGTGCGGGAGTAGATAATGGAGAAGTAGAAGGAGCTAATTCACAGCAGCAACCTAGTAGTACTGGGATGCCACAATGGATGCTTCGCCACCTTAATGGCTAAACTGTGGAAAAAATTGATGGTCATTATCAAGCTAGGTATTGGCTAAACGTTCATATATGTCAACTCTATCTCTAATTTATATTTATACAATATATATATATATACATTATAGATGGATTGCTGTAAAACATTATTGTATGTTAAAATGAACTTTACTGTATGAGCTTTGCCTTGATTTAACCAAATATTCTGAATGAATTATCTCCTTGTAGAAGATATATGCTTGAATGATTGACGGATATTCTTTCTTCAAATGATGCTTTGGTTGGTTATAGGTTGTCAATTTGACATGTATCCTTTAACTTATCCATAAACTCTTGTTCTAGAATAAAATGTAGTAAATTAATTAGCAAGAATGTCAGAGAAGCAAGCAAAAAGACTTGCTTTTTCTTTGGCATCTTTTCTTGATTGGTACTACAAAAAATGTTCATTCTTAAATGGTTGTAAGTGGTCAAATCAAAAACCATGAATGGGCAGCAGGAATTTTCCATGCCCGTATTACATATTTTTCCAAATATTTGACTTTTGGGATTATGATGATTGATGAATTGATAATTAAGGACATTGCGTCCTAGCAGTCGATCGATGGGCTTAATTCCAAAAACTACTTGGACTTCGGATGTTTCCTTTGTTTTCCATGTGGACATTTGACTCTCTGAAAGGGAAATTAAATTGTTACTATAGCTAGTGTCATTTGGCTCGTGCTAAATCCCGGCTCAAATTACATTAGAATTTATATTTATAACTTTTTTTGTGTATTATTTGCTACTCTTAACACTATATTAGTTGTAAAGGCAGTTCGACAAATTTCTCAATGTCTTTAAAACATTAAATCATATAAAGTATTTGTAAGTTAGAAAATAACATTTTTCACAAAGAATATTAGACTTCATTTTTACAGACAAATGCATGCACTAATATTCTTATCCTTTTTATTATACTCAAATTTTAGGGGTCAAAGTCTTTAATGATTCAAATTAAGTTTTACCTTATGTTAGATTACTTAATTATTTTTTCTCAGTTAAACTTATATTGGCTAACCCATTTTTAGAAAAATAAAATATTTAAGGTATTCAAGTAATATAAAAAATATTTAATGCTAAAAATTGTTGTATGATGACATCAATGAAGTTAACTTATCAATAAAGATAGCATTTAGAATTAAATAAATAAAAGTCTTGATATGACGAAATGCTTTTATAGATGTTCCTTCCAATTAAATTGTACAAAAGAAATTGAAAAGCTAATGAAATTATTTGTTTTTCTTACTTTAATCTTTCCTTTCCTTAACAAAAGCATGTTAAGAAATAATGTATTTTTTATTTTTTCTTAATTTAGTTTATTTGTAAAGAAATTTATATTGTAATTTCTTAAACATGTATTTAGTTTTAGTATTTCACGTTTAACTAACAATTTGTCCTAAATTATATAAAACGTTGATTATCTCCTCCTTTGTAAAATATTCTAATATCCAAAAAATCACTCTCGTTTGCAATTATTTAGCATTTTAATTATTTGGAGAGCTAAAATGTATTTTTTAATTATTTTTTTCAAATATTTAGCTATATATAAAAAATAAATTTTAATTTAATAATTAAGCATGTACTAAGGTAGAAAGAGAATGTTATGATAATTGTTTTACTTGTCCATAATAAATTTTATAGGAAAAAAGTTAATTTGAAACAAGTTTAATAATCATTTCCACATAAAAGAAAGACAACAAACTTTTGGATCAATTTTAAATTTGGTTAAATAAATAGATTTTTTTTAGTGTCACTATCACCTTTTCCATACCATCACTCATTGTAGTATTAAAAAGCCCATATAGTTATTCAAATTTACCAAAATAGGTGAGAACTTGCAATGTAATTAAAGCATCAATCAAGGTCAATATGGATAAAAAACATTAATGTGAAGACTACAAAAGTTGAGTCTGGAACCAAAATGACCTTAAAAAAAACCTTTTGAACCAAAATACCCCAACAAAAGAAAAAGTGACAAAGGTACCTTTAGCGGAGTAAATTACTGCGCTAAAGGACTTAATCGTAACAACGCAGTTAAGTCCTTTAATGCAGTAAAATACTGCGTTATAGAAACAGTACCAAAAAAAAAATTGGCCAACTTTATTTTTTGCGACACTTAGTGTTTTTTTCTATACTTTGACCAATGATTAGTCTTGTGTCAAGACTCCGAAATGTCAATATTTTATATAGAATCTGATATTTTTTTCTGCGTACAATAATGTAGGCTCAATACATCAAGGATACGTAAACATTCGGATCGTCATTTTAGGGGTTGAAAAGGTGCCCGAAGTAAGTTTTGTTTGAAAACTTTAAGTTTAAGCGTTCTATATACATAGACGTCCATTTTTGTTTGAAGACTTGTTGTCATTAGCTTAAAGTTTTTTATTTTTAGGGTTTAGATTTAAGTGTGTTATTTTTTAAAACGTAACTTTATTTCGAATATACACAATTTTTTGCGCTCAGACATCCGATTTACACGATTTTTTTTTCTTCAATATATTTGAAATAAAGTTACACATTAAAAATAACACACTTAAGGAACACTTAGTTTTTTTTTTTCATAAAAAGATCGCAACATCTTATTTTAATAAATCTTTTCTTTGCAACACTTAGTGTTTTTTCCATACTTTGACCAACTATTAGTCGTGTGTCAAGACTCCGAAACGTCGAGCAATAAAAAAAAAGTGGAACTCACGATCTCCAAACTCATGGGAAAAAAAAATGGACCCCATATTATCAAAATCAAGCAATATCAAAAAAAAAAAAAAAGTGAACCCCATATTAAAAAAATATAATGTTAAAAAAAAAAGTGCAGACTTTGTATTCGTAGCAAATACTAATATAATAAAGTTTTAGATACGGAGCACAAACTACAATGTTATATTAATCGTGTTTTGAACATAGTATATATATATTATATGCATAAAAATAGTGCAAACTATAATGTCCAAAAGGGTGAGCCTCATACTAAACAACACCAAGCAATATAAAAAATAAAAATAAAAAAAGAAGAAACTATATAAAGCATGGGTTCGTCGTCCGTTGTCCCTTAAAAAAAAAGGGGGTGGGCCCCATACTAAATAACACCGAGCAATAAAAAAAAAGGAAGAAAAAAAGTGGAACTCACCATCTCCAAACTCATGGGAAAAAAAAGTGGACCCCATATTATTAAAATCAAGCAATATAAAAAAAAAAAAAAAAAAAAGTGAACCCCATATTAAAAAAAATATAATGTTAAAAAAAAAGTGCAGACTTTGTATTCGTAGCAAACACTAATATAATAAAGTTTTAGATACGGAGCACAAACTAAAATGTTATATTAATCGTGTTTTGAACATAGTATATGTATCAATCCATTAGCGGGAGCAAATAAAATTGCTTTTCTTCAAAAGGTTAAGTAGTCAAACCATACAAATTTTTTTTTTATATTAGCCTGAGATTTAATCTAGATATTAAACTGTTATATTTGTTATTCCGCCATGTCATTTATTTGTTATGTTTACCAAAATAAATATATTTATATTTTAAAATAAGATAGAATTTAATTATTTTTTTATTTGTATTCTTACTCTAATAAATGTGAAAAGAGATTAATGTCGTAAAAAAAAATATCAACTGGAGATCAAATAATTAATAAGGTAAATTAGTCAAATTATAATTCTAATCGACGTTTTCTTAAAAAAACCATGCAAAAGACAACATGACAAGTAAAATGAGTTAAACCGAGAATATTTACCAAAAATTAAAAAATAATATTTCTTCGTTTAAATAGAAAATTAATTTCTACTTTATTTCGTTTTAAACATGTAAAATTAATTTAATAATTTGAATTAGAATTATCCAAATCAAAATTTGATAAAAAATAATAAGTATTTTACACCTTTAAATTAATCGAATTAAAATTGAAAGTATCAACTGATGCTTAAATATTGCTATTGTTTTATGTCAAAGAGAGGAAAATAGTTTCCTTTTAAACAAGTCTTCTCTTTAAAAAAATATTAATAAATTTGCCAATTTTGTATTCGTAGCAAACGTTAATATAATAATGTTTTAGATACGGAGCACAAACTACAATGTTATATTAATCGTGCTTTGAACATAATATATATATATATATATATATATATATAATCACTATTCAAAGACAACTACATACACATAGATGCACTATAATCTAAAGTGTTGGGCCCATACGCAGCACGGGCATAGACCATCTAGTAATAATAATAATTGACACATTTCTTGCTGGTACAAAATCGTCAGTTATCCCCTCCTCCACCCCACATTATAATTTCTAATTTTTATTTGGACTGAGAATAACATAATTCATTTTTAAGCAACTTGTAAAGGTCGTCATCAGTTTGGTAGACCCTTTATTAATTACTCCTTAAAAAGTGATTTACACGAAGAGTGGGTTCTCTTCTAGAATTCCAAGTTGGAATAAAAAAGTAAGTTAGATGATATTGAGTCTGACATACCACCAACTTTTGGCGAATTTATTTACCCTCCCCCTCCCAAAAAAAAAAAAAAAAAAAAAAAACAAAACAAAAGGGACAAGGGCAAGATTAGACGGCACACAGGAGACAGAGAAATGCATGCAATTCATGAATTGAAATAATGGGTTATGGCTTTTGATTGATACCCAAGCAATTAAAAGCTTAAAATATACTCCCTTCGTTTAATTTTATTTATTCAGTATTTTAAAAATAAATTTTCATTTTTATTTGTCATTTTTAGCATATCAAGACAAGATAATATCTTTTTTTTCGTTTTATCCATAGTATTAAATACTCACTTTAAATAATTTTTTCAAATTCAATAAAAATATGCACCAATTAATATAAATATATTAATAAATTATACACTTTATTTATTATCATTTTTTAAGAGGTGTGCATAGTAAAAAATGAACAACTAAAATTGTACGGAAGGAGCAACATGGAATATAATTAAGCTATAAATTCTTGACACGTAGGGAATTAATACTCATTATTAAACAACAGCTTTAGCCAATAAAGTTGACTTTCCCTTGGAAGGGACAAAACTTTCAGAAATCATACGTATTTAACCATATTTCGTACGTACGGATCCACAAAAATGGATCCTACGATTTAAAAAATGGCTGTGGAAGCACATTCTGAAAATTTAAAATATCTAATTTTTTTATTATTTTTCAGTTGTGTGAGATTTTTTTTTATTTCACAAGTTGATTGATCAAATCTTATGTTTTTGGGTCCATAAATTTTGGCTTCACTTTAAAGAAAATAAACCTCAAATAATTGATCCTAGTTGTGTGAGCCTCACACCTGTAGTTACAATAATTTTTTTTTTTGTTCCGAAATGGCTGCCAGTGATTCTAAACAAACCAATCCAAATTTTGATCTTATAATAATATAATTTTATCCAAAGAATAAATCTTACATACGTTTACCCTAAATTGTTTAATCCATCCCACTTATCCTCCGCAATCAATACAAAGCGGATCCAATGTTTAAGCTCGAACTCAGTCACTCATCATGCGGTAATTTTAGAGATGTTATTAAAATATGTATATTAGGAGTTATAAATCTTTGATCTGTCTATATCCCAACATCCAAATAACTAAAATTTTATAATCTTTTTTCCTTGCAAAAGAAAGGGTAGAATGGCAAGAAAAACTTCTTTTGCTAAGAAATGATCCTAACTTCCTACAAATAATTCAAGCGAAAAATCAACTTTTACTGTGGTTTCGACTAATTTTCTGTGGTTAATTGGAGCGAGCGGAGAACTATGGGGTTTAAGATTTAAATTTCAATGGAGATAAAAGTATTAAGTGGTTTCTTTTGGTTATGATTTGTTCAAGTTTTGGTGAACAGAGTTAAAGGCGGAGCCAAAATTTTTGATTTAATGAGTTTGGATCACAATTTTTTTACTTTTTGAATTTTGGACGGATGATTTGTACATATTGAATAAATTTTTAAATACAAATACAATGTTTGAGTCAAAATTACTAGGTTTTGCTGAACCGTAACTCGAGTGGTGGCCCTGCTCCTAAATAGAGTTATCAGACACCTATGCTGGTGAGAGGTGCAAATAGTCAATAGAATTAGTGGAGGTGCGCGAGCTGATCAGGACAACCATCAGTTATATAAATAAAAAGGAAAAAAACCAAGTGAAGTGATACACAAGGCTTAGAATTAATGATAACTTGGACCTACCAAGAAGTATTTCAACGAGTGGGGAGAGGCGTAGTTGGTCTGTGCTGGTTTGGCTTTCCTGCCGCCTTAGCTTTCCTGCATTCATATTTCTAGAATGACAAATGAATGGTCTCTGCTGGCTTTCCTACATTCAAATATTTTTATATGATAAAAGTTTAAACTCTATGCATTTATAGTGCAAAAAAAAAATAAAAAAATTACTTAATCAGGTCAAGGTCAAAATAATTAATTTTAAGAAACTCTATTTTGGTGTAGTTAGTGTTCCTTTTCTCTTTTTGACCTGTTTTGTTTTTTGCTTTATCCTAACTTGAGAGTCTATCGAAAACAACCTCTCTACCTCTCAAAGGTAGAGGTAAGATCTGCGTACACTTTACCCTCCCAAAACTCTCTTATGAGATTCTACTGGGTATGTTATTGTTATTTATTGAACATAGATTGAAATTGTAGAACAAATGCCAAATGGTAAGGGATATGCTATAGCAGGTTAAATTATATTGAAAATATAATTTTTTTTTTTCTGTAAGTGTATACAATTCGAATCCTTAAAACAAATGGGCCTGACAACAATATTTAATGCTATGAAACTGAAAGCGCTATTACAACTCCCCAGCTTTACTGATCTTGAATTCTACAACCAGTCATTATTGAGTCTACCACCACTTCATGGTAGGCACGTCAAGAACCAAAACCCCACATTTGGAAAATCCAAAGATATAAACAGATTCCTGAAAATGATTGGCATGACTTTTTAATCCTCTAACTTATGTCACTATTCATCACATATATACAAAGTCAAGACTCCCCTCTCCACGTACTACACATTACAATCAAATACAGATACTACATTGGTTCCTTAGTTGGAGAACACCTAGTAAAATTCACCCTGTTTCTCAGTCCTCTCCATTAGCCATAAATATAAGCAAGTACTGTGTTTCAGCTATTTTCACTTGGAATTGGTTATAAGGATGAATAAGTTCCGTGCAAAGTTGCCTGGATTCTGCAGGACCCGAGCAGTGGCCAGTATTCGAGCCCGTTCTCCTCCTCAACCTTACAAGAAGACGGGCTTGATCAAATTCAATGACACTGATAGCAAATGTAGCAGCACGGAAATGAGCTTTAACAGCGTTGATTCGAGGACGGATTCTGAGAGTAGTGGCAATAATAATAACAGAGTAATGGTTGTGGTAGATCCTAGTCTTGATGCCAATTGTGCTTTGCAATGGGCACTGTCTCATACTGTCCAAAGTCAGGATACTGTTATTCTTCTCTATGTTGGCAAGATTTCAAAAGAAGGTAAAAACTTTTGTTACTCTTCCTTTAACCCTCAGCGAATCCAACACATATGAAACGGTTCTTTATTTGATAAGTACTTATTATGTTCTGTTTAATATGTTGTAGGTGAAAAAGCCAACAGCGAAATTAATCAGAAGGCGTATGAACTTCTTTTCTCCATGAAAAATATGTGCCAGACAAGGAAACCAGGAGTAAGTATATTTAAATTGCAATGAATTAGTATATTAGCTTTTGATCGATAGAACCTGGTTCACCTAAAATATTCTGTAGCTTCAGAATCAAATTATATGGAAACTTAACAGTGGATCAAGAAGCCAAGGGGAGGGGAGGGGTAAAATATACTAGGGCGTTGAGGTGGCATGCCACGCGGTGTTCACATCATCAAAATGTCAGTGTCACTTGAGTGTTCACGCTGGATATCCCTAACGAAGGAGGGTATATTTGAACCATATAAGTAATGGCGGTGGTATTTCTGTAGGGATAGTATATTGGAGAGTAAAATCGATCCTTTTCGCATAGTAAAGCGGCAAATTTGACCCTCTTCCTATTTTTAATCCACCCGAGTCAATTAGTGTGCAAGGTTAACGGGAAAAATCTTACTCCAAAGTGATCCTATCAAAATAATCATTCAGATTATTTGGTTGGATGTACCGACAAAGTCCCACGTTTATGATGTAGATACTCTAAATGACATGAAACTTTTAGAAAAACCATGAAAGATCGGCCCAAATTGAAAGTACCCCCATTTTTAGAGTGTCTTTG
Source organism: Lycium barbarum (assembly GCF_019175385.1). Lineage (NCBI taxonomy): Eukaryota > Viridiplantae > Streptophyta > Magnoliopsida > Solanales > Solanaceae > Lycium > Lycium barbarum. Next base: position 157,971,760 of record NC_083337.1, on the reverse strand, counting down.
GGTTGGTTAAGTCTAACATCTTTAAGTCACAGTGACTTTCTTATTTTGAAAGAGAAGTCCTTAGAATTCAATCAGCTGCTAACTATTTCATTATCTGCATCACATTAGGTGCAAGTGGAGATTGTAATGCAAGAAGGAAAAGAGAAAGGGCCTGTGATTGTTGAAGAAGCAAAGAAACATAAGGTGTCTTTACTGGTGTTAGGACAGAGGAAAAGATCGATAATGTGGCGCCTGCTAAGGATATGGTCAAGGAAAAAGTCAAGTAGAGTTGTGGAATATTGTATTCAAAAAGCAAACTGCATGACAATTGCTGTGAGAAGGAAGAGCAGCAAGTCTGGGTATCTGATTACTACTAAGCGTCATAAGAACTTTTGGCTTTTGGCTTAATGGAACTTAATTTTGATGATTCAATCCACCTTTTTGGTTCTTGCAAGTTCTATTTTGATTCTGTTGTCCTGTGCAGGAAGCACTTAGCTGCAAAAGAAAATAATTATTTTCATTTCGACATGAATATTTTCTGTTCTTCCTGGGTCGAGATAATTGGCATATATAGGTATCAGATCGGTCAGAACCTTAAAACGCCCACAGAGAGAAAATTTATTCACTCCAGTATTTAAACCAAACCAATACACATTTGACAAGTATCTTTCATATGCACCCGTATCTCCAAAATCGTAGTTAAGTAACATATGTTATCACTTCAATCTACCATTTAACCATAGTAAACTATTGGATTTGGTATAAACACAGAGAGGGTAGTTTATTCCACGCTCCGAGTCCTACCTGGACCCGATTATGCGTACCTGCAAGATGATAGAAAAACTAGCAATAAATTATAAAAACACAGGTTGTGCTGTAATTGTTTTTTTGTACACACGATCAAGTACTAATTTCAACAACCCTCACTGCCCAAGGTTGTTTTCTCTCGCAAAATTAGACTATAGGAAACCAGAATGAGAAACTTGAAAAGATGTGTAAGAAAGAAGCAATAACAAAGACAAATCCAAAAGTAAAGCAAGAAAGTATGGTTGAGAAACAATTCAAGTAGACAATCTGGTAATCTCATTATAGCAAGGTCAGAACTCAGAAGAACAAAAGCAACCACTAAGCAAGAATAAAGCAAACTTCAGCTGGAGCTAGTATCACGAAAGTGAAGATATTAACACCACAACAGAATCACATCATGCCAAGGAAAACGATGTATTTATACAAGTGAATTGATCTAATATTTGCACTTTCAACATAATTGTCTAAAGAAAAAGAAAGCCTACAGTACCAATGGTTAATTTCACCGGGAGTTGGGGGTGAAAAAAAAAAAAAAGAAGAAGAAACAAAGTTTAGAATGGACTGTACAGAAAATACAGGATGGAGGCCCTTGTTTCAATTCTTCTGCCTTGTTTTCTCTTGTATATGCACATGGGAACTCTTTCCAAGCTTCAAAACAAAAAAGTTAAAGAGGGTATAGACAATAGTCTGATGCAACCAAGTCTCCTTCATGGTGTAATCGTGTATGCCACTGCACTTCATTATTCTGTTCAAATGGTCCACAGCATCTAAGTGAGTAGTCTACAGTAGCACAAGCGATGAACTTCATATTAATGGAACTACAACATTTGTTCCTGCATGTTGTTGTTCTCTTGTGTTTGTTGGTGAAATGAATGCTGCCGCCACTGCTTCTGTTAACAACTCATCCCTCCATATGCATCAAATTAGTGTTGTATACATATACAGTATTCATGCAAAGCTCTTATTTGTTGAAGGCTCTATGAGACTCGGTCTATATACAATTTGGTGTAATTTGTCATACCCTGCAAGTACTCCAGCCCCTGCCACACCATAAAGCATGTTTGCGCTTACTCCTCTAAAAAGTGCAGCAAAACCTTCAACGCGTATTATTTCGCGGAGTGCATGCATGGAGTTCCTATACTTTGTTTCTTGTCCTGAAGTTAGCATCATTCTTCTGCGGACAGTGTCAAATGGGTAGGCACAGACTCCAGAGAAAGTGGTTATGCTCCAACCCAACATGAAACTGGCAGGAAAATTGTCCTGTGTATACAAACGAATGTTGAGATTAGTTCAGCCATACTTTAACCGGCCATATGCTTGTCCCTTGTTAAAGAAGATCAGCACCATAACAAATTTTCCCTCCCTGCTCCCTCCCCACAAATACCGCATAACTTAATGTAAATAGTGTTGAAAATTGATTCTGTTACAGCTGATTTACTAGAATAATAAGTAATTTAGTTGTAGGAGTTTTATATAAATTTAAATTTCTGTCAGATAGATTAGGTTGTTGAGATATTTTAGGTTTTCGAAATTATTCTGCAGATTTCTGTTTTTTAGTTGGCTATTTAAAGCCCTCTATGCTTGATTTAAGTTGAGAGAAAATTTCAATTATTTTTAATCTTTTATTGATGCACTATCTTATAAAAACCAACAAATAGCAAGTAATGTTTCAAGTCATACACAGGCTCAAGCTGTTTAGGGTTTTAGTATGTTGGGTGAACTACAATGAAAAGAAGGAAATGGTGCAATAACAAAGAGAAAAAATCCAATCAGTAGGAATCTAACTTACCTTTAAGGGTCCAACTAAAACAATTGGTTTCATGGAGTCATAGATCCCAAAGTACATGCCTCGGTAGAGGGTTATTCCCATAATTGAGGCCCCAAAACCCCGATAGAGGCCAACAATTCCATCACTTGACAATGTCTTACCGTAAACGTCTATTAGCCCCTTAAATTGACGTTTACCATGAAGTGGACAATGGTGAGCATCCATTGCTAGCCGAGTCCTTGCATAGTCCAAGTGATAAAGGAACATGGAAGTAGTTGCTCCAGCAGCACTACCGGAAGCCACATTGCCTGCAAACCACTTGACATATCCATCTTTCTCTTTTGAATATCCAAAAAGGTTCTTGTAGTAACCTTTGAAAGCAAAGTTGGAAGCCTATGAAACAAACAATTGTGTAAGCACAGCAAATATTAGTTGAAAGATTGAAAATGCTATCTATGAGAATTTACTGATAAAAAAAAATGCATATGAAGACATAATTATAATTTACAATATTAAGATTTAAATACAGAAACATTCCCATAAATTATTTGATACTATATTCATTTTTGCACTTGATGCAATTGTGAAGACTGAAGAGGACTATCCTTTTGCGGATGTAAAGCAAAGCACTGATAGATGAAACAAAAAGGAAAAGCAATGCATTAGACTATTTGAGTGATGCACGAGGACTTTATTATAGATTGAGTGCACCGCATATGCAGTATATTTCGGCATTAACAGCCTTATTTCAATCAAAACTCAGCAATATCCCCCCTAAGTACTTGAGATGAATGTAGCTTGACCGAACGCATCCCAGCACAATAATAACAGCAGAAATCACGGATTTCTTCTTTGTTGTAAAGGTGTATGAGCAATCTTCTAGGCGGAAATCTAATAGATAATATGCATACCATACTCTTCTATAGTACATCTGACGCAACAGTAAACAGTAATTTTCCATTCAGACTAAGCTATGAGAAGAACATATTGCATCTAGTGATATTTAGTACATCTGCTTGAGGAACTGGTGTGTTGAGTCTACGGAGGGCTGCCCAGAAAGTGCTAAGTTAGAATGAATAGGAGTAACCAATATTTATACAGTAAACTCCAGGCTCGAACTTGCATTAATGCAAAGCATGCTCTAAAATGTCCTCAACGAGCATGGAGTAATCGTTTCATGGCCCAACACCCCAACGAGCATGGAGTAACCCGGTCACAGCCTGTGCCTATTGGCATTCTCTTTATTCACCTTAGTTTCATAATAATACCTATATTTCTCACTTAGTTTCAAAATGCAAGAATATTTGTATTCCTTGGTAAATACATACATGCAGCTACCATAATCATATGTATAAAATGTTAATGGCTATCTTAGGTCACATGTACAGATGAGTATAATCCTAACGAGCATTAACGAAATAGCTGTAGGCTTTCCAGTGAAGTTGGCTGGGCACCTCAGAAAGACCTTGCTTCAGGGAACCGGGAGGGGCCTGAATCATACAGAGAACATTGTGAATCCAATCCAGAAACAAGTAAAGGATGACTTACTAGAGTAATCATCACGAACTGTCCAAGTCCAAGGCAAAAGATTGCGATAATTTACAGTGGATAAGGAAAATGTTTGGCAAATCCAAGATTGCTGAAGCAAACAAAACTATGTTTTAAACCTTAGCGGCTATCAGCAGGAATAGCAGAACGCTGACTAGTTTGACAACTCAAGTGAGTTGCCAACTTCCTAAAGCATTACAAATATATCAGATTGTAAACATATTTTTAATGAATAAGTTGGGCCTCATCAATCTAATATTAGGTGTCTTTCAGGAGAAAGTGGAACATGAAGACTAACTGTTCAGTATGCTAGTAACAGACATAGAAAGTCAAGTAATATAAAGATAGCGGTCCCTAACATCACAAGGAATAATAGAGGAATGAGGAGGAATCGCCACCTGAGTTGGGAAATATCTTATAACATTGGCCTGGTTTCCCCTCCACATTGACAAAAAACCCTCCTCCCGCAAAACTCTTCGAAAGCAATCACCAATTCCCAAATAAGGTCTCTTGAGTTGACCCCTCTTCATTAATTCTCCCTGATTTTGCAACAGAAGCTTTACTCTCTCAATTGGTGCTGCAGCACTTTTTGCTAAAATGGCTGCCGTTCCTCCTATCAGAAAATCCACAGAAAATTTTTCTGATCTATTTTCCATTTTAGGCCCCAACTTTTTCTCCTTAATCCTGCAAAAGCAACCCGAGGCACGTAAACATCTCAACAAATAGAACTCTCCAACTTAAAGCCTCTTACCTACTTTCCTGGTGGATGTTATCATCATGATCCCAATCTACGACCACAAACATCATACAAGCAACTACACACAACAAGCGAAAATTTGTGTTTGGTTTAATCAATTTGAAAACCACTTTTACCAATATTAGAACAACAACTTTTACTTGGCCAAGGTTCCAAAAGTTAGCTACTTTTTTGGCTTCTGAAAAACAACTTATGCTACTACTAAAAAACACTTACTATTTTTTTTCCCCCCTAAAATAAGCATTATAAAAAACACTTTTGGCTTCCAAACTTAACCAAACAGATTAATATAGTTGAATGAACCCAAGACGTAGTTATTATTGTTGTATCTAAGAGCTGACATTTCTTCATATTTTAAACTATAAGTTCCACAAAAATGAATTCCATATAACAAGCCATTTACGAGGTTTACATTGATAAAGATTTAAACTTGCAAATAATGTCATTGTTATTAACCTTCACCGCCTGCCTTCAACTTGGTTTCTTGAATAAGTCAATTAAAATCTGTTTACACCTCCATTATCAACATTTTCTGGAAATCCGGGATTCAGGGAGATAAATCCAGCAAAAGAAAGAACAAAACACTTCTTCCATCAAAAGGGTAATAGAAAGACGCATAAATATGTACAGAAATACACAACATGATGAAGAAAGACAAGAAATAAAGTTACCTGAAGAGGTCACCAACCACCAGGGAGGTGGCGGAAGGTGAAAGAAAAAGGGTGGTTTGCTATTTCTCTTTTTTTAGATTTATGAATGTCTTACATTATATGAGTGAGGGGTCTGTTCTCTCGTGCGTTCTTACATTATTTTTGGCGTCCTGATGTGCAATCCCATAAACTTCGCTCTTGTCTTTATCCTTTTTTTTTTATTATTATTATTTTCATTTCTCTATGGTCATCCTCTTTTACTACTAATGTTTATCTTTCTTTTCTTTTTTCAGACGAGTCAATTGGTATTCACACCATTTCACCAGTCAATTGGGTCAAATATGTATTAGTTCTTCTATAGCCTTGCATTATTAAGAAATCTTTTCACATCATGATTATTAAAAATAGTTATTTTAAATTATTTATCGTTTAAAAAATTCAAGACTCAATTTTTTCTCCATTTTATCCTTATTAGAATTTTGTTATTAATGAAGATGGCACATAAATAGAATAATCATTTAATGGAGGGATATTATAACTTAGACATAAATAAGGTTAAAGTTAGTCAAATAGCCCAACTAATTAATACGGAGTATTTTTTTTAAGGGTGTATAAAATATAAAAACGACAAGTAATTTGAGAAGGAAGGAGTATAAAATAATTTTATGAACTTTTAATGCAGAACTTTATTCACACACTAATTACTCTTTTCATTATTAATTGGAGATGAGAGGGAAAAAAACAAAAAAAACAGGAAGTGTACTTGTGAGGTTTAAATTCATCGACGAAAAAAAGGGGAAAAAAGTTACAATTCTTATATTGAAAGGCTAGAGTTAGTGCTTGGTATCACTATCTGATGCCTTCTGTGGTGGCTGAAGGTCATATACATATCTTTGATGTGAAATTCTACCACTTAACTAATAAATCAGTATAAAGAACAGGGTTGGAGAGAGGGATATACCAATAAATGGATAGTGGTCAATATGTGCTGCTGCCTAAAGCCATGTCATATGTGCCGCCAGGAAGGTGAATCCCTTGTAGCCACTTGTCTACTTGTGTAACCAAGACGAGATCAATTATCACTTTTGCTACGTCCTCTAAAATGTAATATGACCAAATTCCTCGGATTTGTGGCCTTCCATACTATCCGTTATATGAATATCTAACCAATTTTTCCATTAATAAAATAGTTGGTTGTTGGCTTGTTGCCTTCCAAAATATTAAGTAGTAGTATAAGACTGGCTCTGTATGTTAGAGACAATGGATGGGGGTACAAATACAATACCAGCGATGCAGACTAAAACAGAAAATGTTGAGAGCATATATAGATGGTGAGTATCAAATCCATTACTGGCAATAAATCATGACAGAGAAGAGACTAGCAAGAACAAAAAGACTTATCCGGGCCATAAAACTATACTATTCTACCACCAAATGCATTCTTGATTACACAGAACATGCTTATTTGTCTCAGTAATAGTGCGTGGCCCAACGAATAAATGAAGCAAGTAAAACAGTATGGAAAACAGATAAAAACAAGAACCTATGAACATGATAGTTCAAGTGCCAACCTTTATTCATAATCCATAGACAACCAGATAGGATAGGCATATACACACACATTGGACATAGTAGTACAACATTAATTCACAGAGAAAATCAAAGGAGGCACTTTGATTCTCAACAATGTTTACAAATCTGCTTTTGGGAAATATGATTAGCCAAGTCTAGGCTCTTGAGCAACTTTTCCAGATTCATCCACAAAGAGACGAACCCTTTCTAAACGGTAATCCATAGTAACCATGGAATTAGGTGGAATAATATGTACATTCAGCTCTGGTTTCTCCTCCTTTATCTTCCTCTCTGCTTCCTCTGCTGCCACTCCTAGTAATTCTGGCCATGACATTTTCCCAGCTGGCGTTGGTGGGTTACTCCAATCTGTTCCAAAACTTTCTTTATTAATTATTGTAATATAATACCACCCCCTCTGTTTCAATTTGTTTGGCTTGGTTCCGGAGCAGGAAGGTCAAACTAATTTAGGTTCAGTGTGAATTCGGATATAGAATTTCCAATTTCTTTGAGATAAAGTTAAAAAACTACATAAAAAGTACAATAATTCATGATGGTTAACGATTCAAAATATTATGAAGTATTTAAAAAAACATGGTCAAAGAAAATAATGTTTTGACTGTCTAAATAGTGCCTAAGACAAATAAATTGAGACAAAGGGAGTATCAAATAAGGCTAAGATTTTATGCGAATTCAAGATCTAGAATTAGTTAGTTTGAATACTAAATTATTGGACATACACATAATATAAAAAAAGTTTACAAGGAGTAAGGGGTAGAGCAGCTGACCAGGAATGGGTAATGGGGCTGGTGATGATTCTTTAGGAAGTTCATCAGGGACCTTCTTTGGCTCCTCTGCCATGGTTCAGACTTTCAGATAAAGAACTACCTAGTATATAGGCTTGTAGCTTAAAGTACAGAGATTATTTATCTTTTTCCTAGTCTTTGTCTATTTGATATCTTGGTTTCACCGATTCAATTTCTTGACTACAATAATGGGAGTAAATAATAATATCCGATGGCTGCCGGCCAACAAGTTATAACCACTTCCAGTCTTGAAAGGTACAACTGATCTTGCAGATTGTACCTACTAATCAAACTGACTCTTGTTTTTTAAGCTTTTTATTTTTTATTCTCTGAATGTCTTTGTCATTCTCTGCATCATGCGTATTGAAATTACTTTGACAAAGCTTAAATTGAAAGCAAGATGATGAAGGTAATATTGTCATCTAATTAGTTTTGATAAAACAATATGCTTAGAGCAATGCTCTAGTTTTTGTTTTGTTCTCCAATACTCATTTTGAGACCTTAACTAATCCGAAACTTCTAGTGTTGAACTTTGCTTTGTTAGCAAAATAAAATATTTCAACGATTTATTGGACAAAATGGAGGTTAGTGACAAGACAACCATTGAGACTTGTCACTATGTTGGACAAGTGTGGTGAATCAATGTGACACATGTCATTGTCTTATGACAAGTATCCTAAAACGCGTCGAGCCCGGAACTTTTTTAACCCAAAAAATAATATTTAGAACCAAACTAACCCTATAAAAAAAAAAGAACCAAATTAGGCTTCACGCACAGAATCTGTGCGTGAAAGGCGTAACAAAAGCCCACCAGAAACCTCCCATTTCCAGCATACTCTTCTCTTTCATTTCCTCCATTTTCACCCTTTCAACACACTTTTGCACTCCCAAAAATATGTCTCAAAGTTTTGAAACTTCAAAGTTTGCTATACAACCCTATATTTGTGAATGCGGTTATTACTGTAAACTAAAAACATCAAAGACCCAAAATAATCCGGATCGCCGTTTTTGGCTTTGTAAAGTGCCCGAAGTAAGTGTTTTTACATTTTTTAGTATCTTTTTTTTTTTACGTTATCTACATATTTTACTTTAAAAAACTGATTTTCTTGTAATGTTTATAGGATATGGGCAGTTGCAAACACTTTCGGTGGTAAGATAACATTCACGTAGATAAAACGGTGGCAGCGAAGTTCAGAATTTCACTTTTTGATAGAGATACCGCGACTTCACGTATCTCTATAAATACCGCTAAGTTGGACTCGCAATGTGGAAGCTGAAGAAAAAATTGAACTCTTGGAGGTCTTGCTCACCGCTTCTGGAAAAAAATGAATTTTGCTCAAGGCTAACCTTAGAGACGCTCAACACGAGAAAATAGCTTTGAAAGAAAAACTTAAATTGTGGAAGATTATTTGTGCTATCTTGTTATTGTTTATTATTTATATGTATTTTTTTTATTAAGTTTAATATTTCTATGGATTATGTTTTTTTACTAGTTGTACATTTTCCCCTATAATGTAATCCGCACCCTTTATGTACTAATTTATTTATGTTTCTTTGTTAAATTGTCAATTAATAATAGACTTTAATAATAAAAGCAAATTAAAAACATGCCAAACTAATTCAAATTGATGACTTCATCATAAAATAAAAATACAAATTGCTATGATTTGAACTCTCATCATTACTGTTGTTTAGTTCTTTTGGAAGGAGTAAAGACTAAGTTGCATTTCTACTATTCGACATTGAATACGTTGTAGTCTAATAATAACAAAAGAAAGGGCTACCTATATAGTTGCAAACCCCCAACTACCCTGGGGGGTGTCTTTATGACCCTACCTACTTACCTTATTATAAGAAAAATATTAATTTTCATTGGACATTTCACAGTCTGAATCCCACTTGGATCTAAACATTTAGTCGTCATTAATGTTCTTGAGATGTTTGTTGAAAAGATGCCCAAGAGGTCCCTCAAGAACAATCCAGTCAAGTTAACACTTATGGAGATATTAGTTCTTACGGGGACATTTTGAATGGCCAGGTGCCGCTGGAAAATCTAACTCAACAATTTAATCAAACTTGGTAAATATGCATTCTTAATGATGTATTTCGTTGCTAATGGAATTAAATATTTTTCAATTATTATGAACATCTCGTATTGGATGAATTATTTTTAAATATTATATTTAGTTTTGCACGTTCAAAAGGTGCGGATTACACAATACAATAACGAAATAAAAAAGATATAAAAGAAAAAAATAACCTAATAAAAAGCAGAGTAATTTTTTCTTTCTATTTTTGTTGAACCAGAAAAGTACTTTCATAGCTTTGGGAATAAAACAAAAGAGATTAATCAAAACTTTATAAAATATGATACTTAAACATAAATATAACAAGTTTTCAAACTTATTTCGGAGTACTTTACAACCCCTAAAACGACGATCCAAATGTACATGTATACTTGATGTAATGAGCCGATATTATTGTACGCTACAAACAATATTAAGTTCTATATAAAATATTTATATTCCGAGGTTTTGAAACGTGAGTAATCTTCGGTCAAAGTACAAAAAAAAAAACTTAAAGATAACAAGTTTCCAAACTTACTTCAAGACACTTTACAACCCATAAAATGACGATCCAAACATATATGTATACTTGATGTAATGAGCTGACATTATTTTAAGCTAAAAAAATATTAAGTTCTATATAAAATATTTATATTCCGATGTTTTGAAACGTGACTAATCTTCTGTCAAAGTACGGAAAAAAACTTAATTTTGAGTTTGATTTCCAAATAATAAAGGTTGGGGTTGGGGGAAAGAGGATTTCACGCACAGAATAGTTTTTTTTTTTTTTTTTTTTAAAGGATTAATTTGGTTCCAAAAGTTATTTTTTGGGTTAAAAAGGTTCCGGACTCAAAACGCATCATGTCCTCAATAGTTGGCCGCATATTCTATATCTATAAATATCTCATTATGTTTTCATCAGTGGCGTTTGTAGCATAGTAAGTGGGGGTTCAATTGAACCCGTAACTTTCGTCGTGAAGCATAAGTTTATGTGTAAAAAATTATTTGAATTGTAATAAATAGTAGATATGAACCCATAACTTTAAGAATATAATGGGTTCAATACTAAAAATCTTAAGATTGAACCCCTAGAATTTAAAGTCTGGATCCGCCTCTGGTTTTCATTATTTGAAAATAACAATTAGCCCAATTATGACTCCATTATACACACTCTCTTTCATAACTCGCTGGTGTTTGAATTACAGATGGAGCAATAAGGAATAGTGTAGATATTGAGTAATGAATAGCTCCCATGAGATCATTGTTGCAAAATCAAGAAAAAAAAGGCAAGGAAAGCATTTGCAAGTAGCTATTGAAATAAAATCTAAGTAAATATGAAGGAACATCTTCAATGTCTCTAACTTTGAGGAAATACACAAACGCCTCAACTAAGCATTGTTAAAAGCAAAGCAAATACAACAAAATAAATTCGAAGTTACCAAATTCCTATTTCTGATCTTCCATCTTGAGTAGCACAAGCTCTAAACATGCCAGTGGTATTAAATGGTGTAACAACTTCCCCTGTGGCAGACACAGCAATCAAGCCAGTAGTCCCTTGTGGTGTACATTCTTTTATAACGTAATTTGTTGCTTCCTTCAGAGTTAGCCCTTTGTATTCCATTAGAGCAGCCACATCTCTTGCTACAGTCGAGCGGATAATTTCTTCTCCTTTGCCTGTACAAGACACTGCACAGAATTTATTTGCATATGTCCCAGCACCAACAAGGGGGGTATCTCCTATTCTACCAACCATCTTGTTCACTAGTCCTCCAGTAGACGTAGCAGCCGCTAAATTTCCAGAACTGTCGACAGCTACACATCCTACTGTCCCAATTTGGCTATCCCCATTGGGAACTGGTGGTTCATCAACTATTGGTATAGGCTGTGTATAATCAACCTGAAAAATTGGTAGCATACACTTTAGTCTTTAACTCCGGGGCTGAGAATCACTGGATGTTAGCACAAAACATGACGAATCATACATAATACTGTATATAAAGAGAAAGAAAAACTTCATTCAATATCGATGCAAGTGAAATTCAAGGTCTAATCAAACACGAAGATGCCACATTGCAGCAACGACAATGAAATTGATGAGATGAGGCAGCAAACCTGAACGCTGTTAGCTGCTTTTGCTTGTTTCAATCTCTCAATATTTTTCGGAGTGATAAAATGCCTCGAGTCTATGGTTTCAACCCCCTAGATAACAAAATTACCACAATTAACCAAGCATACTTTTTCACAAACCTAAGAAGAGTTTAATTACTGCTAACTATGAAATTAATTTAGTCAAGGTACTAGGCAAATGCCACTGTCTCAAATTTATTTGGGATGTCTGGAAAGAGAATAAGCTAATGAAAATTTATCACAAACCTGTTCCCTAGCAAATGCTTCTGCACCCTCAAATGCAAGATATATATGTGGAGTTTTCTCCATGACTAGCCTAGCCAGAGATACAGCATTAACAACTGTGGTGAGGCCAGAAACAGCTCCACATTTCTTTGTAGTTCCATCCATGATGCAAGCTTCCATTTCTACGGTGCCATTGTCGGTCAAGACCGAACCTCTACCAGCATTGAAGTGTGGGTCATTTTCCAGTTCTCGCACCTGTTTGATTCAAGTTATATTCTTTCAGTATCACTACTATTTGGCAACAGTATACAAAAACCAGAAGCTTCTGATCCACAAACTTAGAGTACCGTGAAGTTGCCCATGGTTCTCATTGCATTCATAGAATATCAATGTTATTTGTGTGATGAATTCAGGATTTAGAGTCAGCAGGTTCTGTTATTTATGTGTCATCTGTTATTTATGTGTCAATTTTCTCATACACATATATAGTCCTAGCAAAATGCACATATATTCTAGATCTGCCACTAGCTTATGTGGTCAGCCTAGCTATGGACTTGGAAAAGTATCAGCTAGGAGTAGACTTGCAAATAAAAATGCATATATTCATTCAACAATCTGAAGGAGTGTGTAAGGGCAGAACATCATCCAAAACTGTTTCCACAGAAACAAGCCACATTTTAGGGTACTCAACATGCTATTGAGGGGTTATGACAAATTAAGCTAGTGTTTGACCATAGATTCCCAAAAAAGTTTTGAAAAATTTGATCTAGGTGAAATTTTTCAAGTTTTGAAAATGTGTTTGGCCATAGTTTTTCAAAACATATTTCACTTTTTGTTTTGGAAAACATGAAACATTATTTGTACTCGTAAGTTCTAAAAACTCTCAAGAATACCCAACCATGTAAAACATACATACTTGTTAATCCGAAATTATGCAGAACATGATATTTTAATGACAATTGCTAATAAAACACTTACTAGCTACTACAATTCAAATTACAATACAAAGATCCATTTTTATCTTCGCAACGGATTTCTACAGTTGGCAAAGCAATTTTCTTGGGTTTCTTCTTCTACTTGGGCACAAATTAGCTCGTTCGTTTTATAGAAGAGACTGCTTTAATTGTGGAAATATGATAGATACGACTTTAATGGAGGAACATGATAGATAAAATTAGTTGATCATAAATAGATGAGGCTTTTTTTATAAAATACAAAAGTTTGGAGTAGTTTTTAAAAGTTTTTAAAAGGCCAAAGCATAGATTTGGCCCAAAAATAGGTTTGAGCAAAAATTTGGGATTTGATTATTTGTTTTCAAAATTTGTCAAAACTTTATGGCTAAACAAGAATTTGAAAACAAATTTTCAAAATATGCTCCCAAAATCTATGGTCAAACGGGAGCTAAAGCATCCCATAGCAAATCCTTGAGAGAATGATAAAGGAGCAATCTTTGGTATCTTCTTTGAGACCTTTAACATGATAGTTCTATTATTTACAAGATTTATTTCCTCAAAGAAGTTAATAGGAGTATTAATTTAAGGTCAACGGCCACCCATCATATAAGCTATGAGCGCAGGTACACTGACCTCTCTCAAACCCAAATTATACAAACATACCAACCATATTTAAATCATAGATCTGGTCATGTTCGATACAAAGGATAAACATTACTGTAATAAAAGAAATTAGTACCACTTTTGTGTGGGAATGGAATTTATGTCCAAATCAAGGAATTAACATACAATTACACTCTGCGAATAAATGATAATAGGTTGAAATAAAACTAAAGTAGACAAAAAACTAGAGAAGTAGTAATATACATACCACAAGTTCAACAATGTCCAAAGGTGATTTGCGGGCATTAAAAGCGTCAATGGCGATGTCTAAGCAACGGTGGAGACAGGATTCTCTGAGTTCACGCAACTCCAGTGGAAGATCACGGGGAATGTCACCAGCACCACCGTGCAATGCGATTGCCCAACCCATATATGCATGTACTCACCAATATTAATTACTATAGCACGTCAGAATAACGTTGCTTCTCGTGCTTTAGTTATGGATTGTGGTTTTTGTTCATATGTTGAATAAACTACTACTAGTTGATTAGCCCTGGTTTTTGGAGGATGAATCGGTCCGTTAACGTCTCCCCTTTTCGAGGTTTAAACTAATATTTTCCTCTCTAAATGGTAAGCTTCTTTCTCCAATAATGTCAGCTGATAACATTACTTCTACTACTTATTACATAGAAGAGCCGTAGGATGAACGATCAAGGATAAATTAGTAATTTAGCTCACTCATTCGTGCAATTCTTTCCCTTCTTTCTTTGTTGTGTGGTGATTTTTTCAACACAAACTTCTAGAAGTAGTACTTCTTCTATCCAACGACAGCTAAGCTAACAGGAAATGTGCATTCCTTCTTCATTAGTTTTCAAAATACTTTTATCTGAAAGCACTATACCAACTATGAAAGGCAATATACACATTCTATATAGAACCCATTTGGATTAGCCGAAGTACTTTTACGTTGCTGAAAGTTATTTTATAAATAAGCAGTTACGTGTTTGAATAAAAATGTTTAAAGGGTTTTTAGAAGTAAGGATAGTATTGAAATTAACATAAAATATAAGAGATAAAAGGGTAAAGTTATTGGTCAAACCAATATGACTTTTAAGCAAAAAAAAAATAAGTTCGAGTTGAGCAACTTCTTGATTTTGGCTTATTTTAAGCACTTTTTAACTTAGTTTAAGCTATTTTCTATTTTTGCCAATAAGTTAAAATGACTTATAAGCTGATTTGACCAACTTATAAGCCAATCCAAATGAGCTCATAGTTTAAATGGAAAATACTCATGCTTTTAAAGGAGCTACGAGAAAGATGATGAATTATTGCATGTACCAAAAGATGAATACTTGCTTTAATATATGCACCTTGGATTTCTTTTGTTTTTTATCCGATATTCAGTATTCATTTTAAAATTTCAATCAGACTAATTTAAATTCGCAACATATAAGACTCATTAAAGAAGAAAACATTGGCTAGATTTTTTTCAATTGCAGGATCGAACCCGAAACTTCTTATTAAATATGAGAAAATTTTGTTCATCTTACTGCAACTCTTGTTCATCGATACATGTTGCACGAATATTGAATAGTAATGGGCCATAATTTTTTATTAATTGATAAATCTTCGAAAAGCAACGATATAATTTAAAACTCGGTGAATATTATGATATTAATTCCTATACGTTTTTTCACTTAATTAAATATTAAAATTATAGTATTTACGATAAATCTAATTCCTGATATTCGATTTACTTGTTACATATATCACTTAGAAAAACACGGATGACGGTAGTACTACAAATTCTAGCCAGCTAATGGAAAAAAATAGTCAAGAAAGATAAAGTACCAAGTGGGAAAAGAATATTCAACAAATTAATTAAAGATAAAAATATTAAGTGGGACAAAATCTGACATGTTGGAATAGCAACAGATACTCCCTCCATCTCAAATTATTTATCAAGTTATTAAAAATAGTTATATCAGATTATTTATCATTTTAGTAGTTCAATACACAATTGATTACTTTTTTCCCCATTATACTCTTAATAAATTTTGTCATTAATGGAGATGACACATAAATAGAAAAAATATTTAATGAAAAGAGATTATAATTAAGACATAAATAAAGATAAAGTTAGTCAAATCTTCCTCTTAATTAAATTTTTTTAAGGGGCGTATAAAAAAAAAAAAAGGGGAAATAATTTAGACAGAGGGGGTATTACGTACTTAGTCTATTGATCTGATGATTTATATAATTGAGTGCAACTTATTTGAAATTGAGGTATAATTAACAAATTGTTTTTACTTTTTCTTTTTCATTGTTTTTTCTTTCTTTTCAACTCTAGTGCCAAGTCTTCAGTCTTCTACGCGCATTTGGGCGATTTCACATGGATGGGTCAAAGTTTAAACAAGGAAACTCAAATAGACTGGTAAGAAAGCTTGGTCCAAAAAGCAATCTTGTTTGTTGGTTTGTTATGTATTGCTTCCGTCTTAATTTATATGACATGTTTTCTTAGTCTATTATCAAAAAAAATGACACACTGTTAAATTTGGAAATAAGTGACTTTATACTTCTATCTTTATTCTTAATGATAAACTTTTGTAACAAAACACATGTTATGACATGTTTAAAGTCATAAATTTCTTAAATTCTCCTTTCTTTTATAAATTCTGTATTAAACCAAATTGAGTCACATAAACTGAAACAAAAGAAGTATGTTGTTATGTCCATACCGTTGCAACGTCTCACGATACATGAAAAAAAAATTATTTTGGAAAACAAAGATATTTTTTTGATGGATCAAACATAACTTGAAAAATAAGAAAAGTGAAATTATGATTTTGATGTGGAAAATGTGGTGGTCTGGATCAAATAATTACCACGGTCTTCAAGCTTTGTAGATTTCTTGTTCTACTTGCTTTTCTCCCTATGATTTTTGGAAGGATTTTCTTTCAACTCTGTCCTACTTTTTCACTACCATTAGAATTGCTTTATGAGTTCATTGGCTTGAAACTTATCTAAAACCCAATAAGATATACTTCTACTCTAGAACAAGAGAAATTTCATGTATTTTTTTTTTC
This sequence comes from Lycium barbarum, assembly GCF_019175385.1. Taxonomy (NCBI): domain Eukaryota; kingdom Viridiplantae; phylum Streptophyta; class Magnoliopsida; order Solanales; family Solanaceae; genus Lycium; species Lycium barbarum. The sequence goes on along the minus strand of NC_083337.1, from coordinate 157,954,816 downwards.
TTCAATTAATCATCTTGATATTCAATATTCACTAGTTTGAAGAATTTAAATTCGCACCGTATAAAGTTCATTAACAGGAAAAAGCGCTTTCTACCAAAAGTTTCCCACAAAAATGTGTTTTTCCGAAAGTTTTTGAACTAGCACTAGCTAGAAGAAATTGAAAGTATTTTTACTAGAGCAGATTCGCATCCCGTGGTGCACATAGGATTTTTGTAAGCAGTGTTACCATTTAAAGAATCGAACAAATGAACAAATCAAAGATAAACTCCGACATAATTAATAATACACAACTAAAATATATTACTATAACATATTTTTACTAAGTTTTATTTCTAATAATGTACTTATGATAACATCATTAAAAATATAATTCTATAAAAATATTTTCCTCATTAAAACATGAAAATACATGTTATTCTTTCAATTTTATTTGTATATAATAAAATTTTCTAACCAAATGCTGTCATTAGACACTGCTTGACCTAAGGTGGCTCCATCTTTTCCGTACCCTGATAAAAAGCATGATTATTTTCCATTTTAACTATGAGCCTGTTTGGATTGACTTATAAGTTGGCCAAACCAGCTTATAAGTCATTTTTAACTTATTTGAGTGTTTGACAAAAATAGAAAATAGCTTAAACTAAGTTAAAAGTGCTTAAAATAAGCCAAAACCAAAAATTTGCTCAACCCCAACTTATTTTTTTTGGGCTTAAAAACCATTTTGGTTTGACCAACAACTTTACCCTTTTATCTCTTATATTTGCTGTTAATTCCAATACTGTCCTTACTTCTAAAAACCAGTTAAGCATTTTTATCCAAACACGTAATTGCTTATTTATAAAATAACTTTCAGCACTTAAAAGTACTTATGCTTAAAAGCCACTTTTTTTTTCCAGCTAATCCAAACGGGTTCTATATAGAATGTTTATTGCCTTTCATAGTTGGTGCACAAGTATAGTGCTTTCTAAGATTTCAGATAAAAGTATTTTGAAAATTAATGAAGAAGGAATGCACATTTCTTGTTAGCTTAGCTGTGTCGTTGGATAAAAGAACTGTCACGACCCAAACCGATGAGTCATGACGAGTGTCTGATGTCTAGTGACCAAACACCCCTATACTCGTACCTGGACAACACTGAATAACAAGGTGGCCTGCAAGTAACTCAATCTGAAATATACTGACTCACGAAAGGATAACATCATGAACTTTGTACCATCTCTGTGTGTGTGTGTGTGTGTGTGTGTGTATATATATATATATATATATATATATATGCTGAAAAGAACAGTGCAAGCCGATTAGGCCGCTACATATGTTGTACACAAAATAATAAGAGCCGATAAGGCTGCATCATATGTCAAATACATACAACTGTCTACAGACCTCTACTGGAATACAAAGCTGTAGAAAGGACGGGACAGGGCCCCGTCATACTCACATGCATATCTACATCTCAAAAATAGCATACCAAAATGAACTGCAGCTCCGTATCAAGTGGAGCGCACTAACCACAGCTGGATGAAAGTTCTACTGAGCTGGACCACCTGTCTGTCTACCTGAACCTGCGGGCATGAACGCAGCCCCCCCCCCCCCCCCCGAGCAATAAGAGAGTCAGTACGGATAATGTACTGAGTATGCAAGGCATAAGAGTAACATATACATAGGAATCATAAACGGAATCTGAAACTCAAAGCCAAACTGACTGTCTGAATGCATCTGTATAACTCTGTATAACTGACAATGCCTCTGTGGGCATATAATAGGCATGCTCTCAATGATAATCGTGTATATATGTATGTATATATAGGTCATAGTGCTAAGGAACGTTCAACCCAATCCATATCTCATATCCCGTCGGCCTCTCTGCGACCATCATCAATATCATCATCACTGTGCACCAGCTAATCAGGTGGTAATACGTATATAACGCCTATCCCTTTCCCTCATACCCCATATACATATAATTACTACGTATATAACGCATTCGGGTCACGGGTCAATATGCATATGTATATAAATGCATACATGAATAAACTGAATACATAGAACTCTCGGAGTGACATGAGGTCGTAATACCTCCAATAGACATCCTTTGAGCTAACATCATCAAATATAAGCAATCTCAATACCCATGAACAGAAGGAACAATCATAAACGGGGTACAGGAACATCAAAGACTGAAGTACTCCTAGTGCTTCTAAGAGTAAAGTAATTTGGAAGCTCGTTTACTCACTGGTTGGTTCATATCATAAAATCATGCCCAAGTGAAAGAAAGGATGGGCTTAACATACCTTAACGCCTCCTCAATCACTTAACGCTCTCCTCCCAAGTTCGAAAAAATCTACATCCAAGAGGAATCATACTAAGGTTAAGTCTTGAACACACTCTTAAGTTCAAACTAGTATAATTAGCGAATTGACGAAATTTGAGCATCGTTTCCCCTATTTTATCGACTTCCACTATATCATAAAACAACTCCTAATCAACAATGATATTATCATCAATACCATAATCAAGAGACTTCATTCAATGCCCAAAACCCTTTTTCATAATCAACACATAGCAACAGTTTCAACACAACTTAACATACACTTATATGCAACACTTCCTCATCATCATTATTACCCTTCATAACAAGATTATACTCAAAACATCATCAAACCCACATTTGAACTTCCTCTTTTACTCTCTTCCCTCAATCAAGTTATTCAACAACCAAGCATTCTTAATAACATGAAAATAGATACGAAAACTTACCTTAATCACACAAGAGCAAGCTTTGGATCAACTATTTCACTTGAGTGAAACCCAACTTCAACACCACAGAAATTATTGGGTTCTACAAACCCTAGTGAGCCTCCCAACACTTGAATCTCTTGATTTTTGCCTCTTGATCTTTGATTTCACTTGGGTTTTGTTAAATATATTTGGGAGAAAGTTCTAGAGCTCTCAAGAATTTGGGGAATGTTGAAAATGAAATAAAATGAGTAAGGGTCGAATATATAACTTAAAAAAACAATCTGGGCCGACCCGGTTTTACGGTCAACTTTACGGACCGTAAAAATTATACGGTCCATATAATTGGACCGTAAATCCTGACCAGTGATTCACCCCTTTCTGGAATCAATTTACGATGGAAGTCAGCCAGATATACGGCTCGTAAAAATTATACGGTCCGTATATCCAGCCGTAAGACCCACTTTTTCCCTAAAATATTTTCTCATCAATTTGTTCAACTTTTAATCCATCCAATACCTGCTAAACATGAACTTAACCCTTTATAATTATGAGATAAACTTTTCTAATCTCATTTATCCTTGATAATCCCCCGTATCCAAGACTAGAACCACTAATGCACGGCGAATCTCAAAGTACAAAACCACGAGGTGTAACAAGAACTACTACTTCTAGAAGTTTGTGTTGAAAAAAAAATCACCTAGATTGAGTGCCATGTACAACAAAGCAGGGAAAGAATTGCATGAATGAGTGAGATAAATTACTAATTTACCCTTGGTCGTTCCTCCTACAGCTCTTCTATATAATAGTAATTTTCATTTTGTGATAGCATAATATATTTCATTACTCCTTCCAACTCATAATAAGTGTCAACTTAACATTTCTATTTTGATCCAAACTAAGTGTCCACTTACATAATTAAGAGGATTTTTTTTTTCTTCCAAATTTATCCCTATTTAGACAAGTGAGTTTTTGTGAAATCAAAAAACTATATTAATTAGGTAGTTGTATTTAATTAAGGGTTAATGTTTTTTCCATGAGTTGATATTTTCTTAAGAATGCACTAAAGACTAAGTGAACACTTATTTTGAGCTGGAGTGAGTTATAACTTAATGTAAAAGCTTTGATTAACCGCAATGGTTCAATGACGAACAACCCTATTAAAACCATTAGATCAAATGCCAAATTCCAAGGGATTGTTCCTATGTCTACAACTTATTAGAAGTGCTCCAATAATTCTTGATGTAGTTTTTTTTTTTTAATTTAGGGTTCTTGACAATTTTACATATTTCATACAAAATAGAGTTCAATAATAAAATTTAATAAATTCATTACAAGCAGATATCATTTAAATACTTTCATTTGTATTTCTATAACATTTTCTATTTAAATAAAACAAATATAAATCATTTTGTGAAAATATATTTAATAAATTATCTAAACGAAAAAATCCCAAACCACTCGCCTGCATGTGGTTGAAAACAATATTAAACTTTCATATCCATTTCTACTTGAGCAAAAATAATGTTTATATAACTTCAATGTTTAAATTAAGAATTTACTTACATATTAGTAAAAAGAATATGCCTTAAATATTTAACGAAATAGAAGTAATTTCGAGAATCGTTTTATTGATATAAAAGTGGTAAAATGTTATGGTGACGGAGTTCTGACTAGGATAAAACTTTATCATGGTTAGGTTAAATAATTAATGAGAATATGTATGGATTAACTGTGATTTTAAATATTATACTTTTTTTTAATTTTTCTATTAGAAAATGCTGAATATTGTTATACAAGTGCATGTGAAAAGAAATGTGTGAATCAAAATTTTCTAATGTTTTGCATATAAAATGATGAATTAACGAGAAGTTCGTTTAGATCACATTTGAAAATCTGGAAAGAAGAAGAAGAAGTTAAAATTAGATAAAAGTAAGTTTGGTTGAAGTTAAAGCTAGACAAATAATTAAGAAAATAAGTTTTTTTTACTTAAGATGGAGATTTTTTGAAGCTTTGCTTGAATGTAGTGAGCATTTAACTCTTTCGGAATTTGATGTGAAAAGTTGAGGAGGAGTTTGCGACTATAGGTATTCCAGAAAAAAAAAAAGAAAAAAAAAAGAAATGAACAAATGAATTAAGAGCTAAACTTTAAATTAAAAAATTATGTTTTTAAATAAATCACCTTAAATTACATGCATCATGTGTTGGGCCCGTGCTTTGCACGTGATATACCTAATCTAGTACAAGTATAATATACTACTCCCTGTAGTATAGTATATTACAGCTGCAACAACAACAACAACAACAACAACATATCTGGTGTAGTCCCACATGGTGGGGTATGCGGAGGGTAAAATGTACGCAGACCTTACCTCTACCTTTATAGGGTAGAGAGACTGTTTCCGATAGACCCTCGGCTAAACAGAACATAGTCAAATGCAGAAATGTAAGAGAAATAAGACAGCAAAATATGAAGATAACAAACAAATAAGGTAACAACAGTCATACACACATAAGGATCACGATCTATGCGATACCAAAATAAAAATATAACTACTAAGAAAGAGAAGAAGAGGAGATGGAAAGGCTCAGCGCGATGAAAATCCACTATCTACTAACCTTCTATCCTGATCCTTGACCTCTAAATCTTCCTATCTAAGGTCATTTCCTCCGCCAACTGAAGTTGTGCCATGTCCTGTCTAATCACCTCCCCCCAGTATATTACAGCTGCATCATTGTCTATTTTGTTAAATATGAAACTAATGAATTTTTCCTCTATGTATTATTCGGGTTCCAACACATAATTCTGAGATATCCTAATTTTTACCAACGACAACAACATTATCTTACTTTTGACCGACGACAACACTATACAGTGTCATCTCAGTAGACTATGAGAAGGATATAGTGTTGTATTCGGCTAAATTCGTGGAATACAGCTGGACTAATGCTATGGTGACACGTGTCAGTAAGCGTGACTCAGGTCCGTGTCAGCACACAACGCCTTCGGTAATGATCTATTAGTACAGGAGGAGCTGACTGACCCGGTTACACGTCATGGCAATGTGGCACCGGTGGAAAGGCAATGGTCAACCGTTATGAGCACACCATCCACCTTCTACGGGGCATTAATAAGCTTTGTTGCCCTCTTTATTTTACGTCATTATTATAACAGTAATGTAAATTATTAGCAGGGCGCTATTCATGAATTGTGTACCCTTTAGGTCCCAGCATAAATATGGACTATCATTTCATTGTAAAGGAGACGAAAGCCAAGAGATATATACAGAATACTTTCCACACTTTGTTCTTTATTTCCTCATAATTCCTTTGTCTTAGAGTAGCCAGTCCGGATCTGCATCTAAGCTCAGGCTATTTCTAATTATTTACCTTCTTTATATTCAATCTACGTTAGTTTGATTATTAATTGTCATTAGTTTGATTATCAATTGTCATATCTTTATTGGTCCACGTGTCCTTGATCACATAAACAAATTCAACTGAACCATTTTTCGAGTAAACAAGTGTACACAGACCTTATTAGGCCACTACATTTATGAAGGTAGAGAAGTTGTTTCCGAAATATCCTAATTTTGACCGGACACTTGAAATCCTTGCTGGCGAGTTAAACATCTTTTTTAGGTTTATATTTTTTAAATTATAATCGGAATAAAAACTTCAAGATTTTAATTCTAAAATTTCAACCTGAATAATTAATTCACTTCCTATACATAGGATAAGTTATACTAATTTTTTTGTATAAGATAATACTTAATATAGTTAAGTTCTACAAAGTGGTGGTTAGATCAGCATTAATGTATGGGGGAGAGTGTCGCCCAATCAAGAACGGGCACGTTCAGAAGATGAAGATAGCAGAGATGAAGATGCTTAGATGGATGTGTGCGCATACTCGGAGAAATATGATTAGGAACAAAGTTATACAGGACAAGGTGGGGGTGACATTAGTGGAGGACAAGATAAGGGAAGAGCGAGTGAGATGGTTCGGGCATGTGAAGAGGAGGCGCAAGGATGCGTCAGGGAGAAGGTGCGAGAGGTCGGCCTTTATAGGTGTTAAAAGAGGTAGATGTAGGTCGAAAAGTATTGAGAAAGATGATTAGACAGGACATAACAAAGCTCCAGCTGACTAAGGACATGATCTTAGATAGAAAAATATAGAAGTCGAGCATTACGGTAGAAGGCTAGTAGGTAGTTGTATGTTTTCACACCTTGTGTGTGAGGGTGTGGGGCGATAGCCCTCGTAGTAGGAGCATTCAATTACCGCATAATTTTGTATCTTGCTATTTTGATGTCTTCTTTTTTGAGCCTGGGGTCTTTCTGTAATCAACCTCTCTACCCCCATAAACATAGGGTAAGTCCTGCGTACATCTAACTACCCAGACTCCATTTATGGGACTACATTGAGTATGTTGTTGTTAAGATAATACTTAATTTTAAACAATATCTCTAATTAAATATTAACTAAATTCAACCTCAAAATTTATACTGAGAAGATAACCTTTGAACCAAACGGCCCTAAGTTGAACATTCTATAATCCCAAGTTATCCACCACCAGTAACAGATGATCAATATTGGGCTTTTTTGTCAACTGGCAAGAACCAGCATACTCCTTCATCCTCGTAGAATAACATCAAGTTTTAGAACAAAACATTGCTTCAGGACATTTTCCATCAAGAATATAAAAGATTTCCCTAGCTGTTGCAGAGGAATGGTGACATTAATAGTGGCCACCACCATAGACCCGGCTTCCATTGGCCCTGCCTCTGCCCTTTTAGCTATGCCTGGCTGGCACCCTGGTCCTCCTATCCAGGTTACAATTCAATCTCTTTCCTTTTCACTGGTTATCATTTTACCCCTTCCCAATTTCTTGATATCTGTGCCTTTTAAGACCATCAATCGATTAAACTAACAGCTACTTTGGATGGTTGTTACTTATTGTATTTTATTGTGTTGTTAGTTTGAAGATAATATTTGGTTTGATTGTTACTTAAATTTTATTGTATCATGTCCTTAAAACCGCCGTTATGTAACCACGAAAAGTTTCATTTTTATGTAACAACCCTATTTGGTGTGGTCGCGTCATTATTTTTTTCTTCTCATTTTGTCTTTGTTTTATTATTTAATAATCCTAGTTTACCCTTACCCCTACCCCATACCCTACTTTTCCTTCTATTTTAGGTTTCTCCTTCAAATTGTTAATGTATGGTATTATGTAATTGACAGAAAATAAATAATACAGTCTATTCAAATATTGTATTCATTAAAACAATACAGTACAATACAATACGTCATGAAACAATATGTAACAACCATCGAAACAAGCTGATCGGCTCGGCTATATGAATTCTACACATGGTCCAGAGTGTGCATATAGTTTGACTATTTTTAAACTGGCTGTCATATTACTATGAGAACTGCAAAAAGGAAGAAGGAGTAAAAGGATGCATTATAAATCTGTGTCCTTTATTTCCTTTGAAGAAATTCTAGCAGATATATCATACTTTCCCTAATTCAAGCGTATTGTAAATTTAAAACTATGGTATCAGTGCTAAGGAACTAGATGAAATGAGAGGAGAGTTGTAAGACATTCTTGAACTGATAAAGCAGTAATTTTTGTTTGGTTTTGTGCATAAACTTAGGATATGCCAAGTTTTGTGAATCAAGATGTAAGGCTATTGAAAACTGATAGCAGCATTGTGAGAGAGGACCACTTGGACGCACGTTGGAAAGAGACGACAGGCGAGACGGTTGATGAGGTTATCTTTCTTAGCAAGCACACTGCTGCATCTAACCGTCCAGCACTCACAGTTCACCCCATAGGTATAAAATTGTTTCTGCTGTATATGGTTTATTTTTTTCTTTGGATTTGTGGAGTACTGAATTCCTGTTGTGTTGGGATGAATAACATTAGGTGTGCCTCACCTAACAGAAGGGGAGCAGCTGCCGGTAGGTGGGAAGCCTGCCTGGGCTGCACCGCCTAACCCGCGTATAGGACCATGGTTTAGACTGTTGAAATCTGTTGCTGACTCACATAATCTAACTCCTGAATTTGAGGTAACATCCTTGTTTAAGTGACTTTTCACTTTGGCATTTTTATTAACGTTGAAGTGATTCTGTTAGGATGACTAGTTATTGCAGAGTGTATATTCAACTCAGATTCTTTTTCTACTTCAATAAGCTCATAAAGGTTCTTTTATATTAGACATCCTTGTTGGTTTTGACTCAGAGTTGGGTTTATACTGGAGAATCATTTGGTTTATTCACTTCTTAGTTAATGTTCTGTGAACATGTTCATTTTGGTTTCTTGTGCTTGCAACCTTCTCTGTGGAGAGTAAACTGAAGTTTAATTCTCAGTAGTCAATAGTTGGCTGTTATTCTACTTTTGCATGTCCTGTTTGAGTGGTAAGGAAACTGCTTTTTCTGCCCCTTTTTTACTACCGGCGTTGATTTGTCATGGTCTGCTTTTGGAATGCTGACTAAGCTAAATACTTCCTGACTTAGTCTTTAGTCTTCAGCATTCAGCTTTTAATAGGATTCCAGATTAACGGGTTTGATAACTTCTGTGTTAGCTTGAGTAAACTCACATTTTCCCCCTTTTGAGTGACATTAAGTAGTTATTGACCATTCTAAATTAGATCTTCTATGTTCCATTGGCTATGTGACATTACAAAATACATTTGACACTCTTACAAATAATTAAAAGTGGAAACAAAATTTTGATTAATTATTAGAGTGTTAACTGAATCACTTCTTGAATAAAACCCTCTGAGAGAAAGATGAACCAAGATGATAAACATGGGACAGAGGGAGAAGTGGCAAAAGATAAAATGACTAATTGGAATATTATTTTCTTAGAAGTTCACATCTATAGATTTAAAGTCGTACACTTTGATGTTTATAATACAAGTAAATCTATAGCAAGAAAAAGTACACTTTTTCATGTGGATTATGAAATAATCAATCATAAGAAAGGATTGTCGTACAAGACAACGAATTGTTTGAAATTTTAGTATGACAAAGGACCAACTTGAGAACATGTTAGTTTAGAGGTTGAACAAAGATTATCAGTGTACACCGATTTTTTAGTAGATTGCTGAGCAATAACACTGCTTTTAATGATTATGAATTGATACTGGATATGACCTTAGGATTGATCTTTCCCTTGCTGCGTGGATTTCCAATTCAGTACCAAGTGCAATGCTACTGATTTTTTCTAATTTAATCTACTTTATTGCATAAGCATCTGTATGTAATAGGTACCTTTCTATATCTATTTATTGGTGTAGGTCACATTGGAAGCTACACATCATGGACCTGTAACTAATGCACCCACAATGTTTGTCGAGATCGGTATACTTTCTTTTACCTTTCATGTCATCATAATTTTTTGCCCTTATGATTTGTGTATTTTCTTTCATAGTTAGGGTGATATGACCTCATCTAATAGCAAAGACAAATGGAAGTCAATTGTTTCTATGTTTGTAATTGTCACGCCCCGAACTATGGCCTGGGCGTAACACGGCACTCGGTTCCATGCTGCATGTGACCGAGCGAACCAAATGGCTTGCTGAATCATCATGAGGCATACATGAGCGAAAATATAGCATGAACGTGATGAGCTTTTATAAAACATAAGATGTCATAATAATTTAATGAAATACTTGTTTAAATCATAAATGCGGAAATAACATGAGTTGAGCCAAAGATGGCTAAACACCTTGCATGTCTAACATAACTAAACTGGCTAGTCTATGAAACCTCTAATCGTGAATCTTGACTGGAAAACGTACTTGCTGGGACAAGGCCCCCCAGCATACCTTTAAATGCATGACTAGTAAAATAAATATAACTGACTAAACCCCGAATGAGATGGGGCTCACCAATGAGCTGATACGAGCAAATCCTACTGAGCAGATGCAACGTTCTGTAAATACGTACCTGCATCGTGAAATGCAGGCCCTCGGGCAATAAAAAGGGACGTCAGCACATTGAATGTACTGGTATATAAAGCAACTGAATGAAATAACACGGGACATGAAATAACATGATAAGAACTGAAACTGAAAACCTGGACATGAACATGAGCATAAGTACATATATATATATATATATATATAACATAAGTAGAACATGATAAGTAGGGAGAGCATTTCATAAACCGACATGTGATATCACCACGTGGGTACGTGGAGTCTGGTACCTCGCCGGACCAGCAGAGCCCTCATACCTTGCCAGGGTATAAGGTGGTATTGTGCCTGATGGATCCATTCAGTGTAAACTTAAGGTATCGTCTTATCTGGGCGGAGCGATCCTTGTCCTACGGTGGCTACGTAGTTTCAGGCTATCTGAGCCTTCACCAAAAACATAAACATAATATAGTTGGCTAAGAAGCCTATGATTTTCGTGAATTAACTTGTACTTGTCTTGAAATCATGATTTCACGAATTAACTTGTAAACACGGTTTCATGAAATAACTTGTATTTAGTATGTATGTATCTTGTATCATAGCATGAAAGTAATTATATAATATGGTTGCATGAAAACTTGTAGACATATAGGATATTCATGAAACCCATGGAATACAAAATATGGGTTTTCATGGATTACGGACAGATTCTCAATAATCATAATGAGTATCAAGAACAGAATGATAGAATAATAACAATTCAAACATAATATAGTCATAGACATGGACCTAGGGTTATCATGAGCATAGTATAGAATAAAAACTCTAGTTTTGTAAAGTTTCATACTTTATGGATTAGGAGGCGTGGGGAAGAACAATGATGTTCCCACACGTAGATAGTAACTCTACATACCTTAATCGCTCCAAAACATGAAGAAAAGTCTAAATCTTTGAAGAAGAATTCCAAAGTCTTGAATTCTTGAACCTTGGGATAGGTTTTCTTGAAAACCCTAGTTTAGGAACAATGATTTCTTGCTTAGATTATTAGAGTATATATTAGAATTGAGTTGGAAAGGTTTACTCAAGTTAGAAAGGGATTAGGAACTTGAATTCAACCTAGAATCATGATAAAACTTACCTTGGAAGGTTCTTGGGGCTTGAGACTTGTTCTTCCTGACTTTAGGGTAATTTTTCGTGACTAGGGGTGTTAAGGAAATAAACCCCAAGCTTAAATATAACTTAAAACGCAAAATCCCAACTTTTAACCCGAAATTGACCTGTTTCGCGATGGGTCCGCGATGCGGGTGCATCGCGCGACAGTCTGCAGGTCACTACTCAGAGTTGCGCGATCGGCCCGCGATGCGGGGCCATCGCACGCGCCCCGTGTGTCGGTTCCAGGTAGTGTTCGGTAAAATGGTCATAACTCCTGTACAAAGCTCTGTTTGGGCTCCACAATATACCGTTGGAAAGCTATTTCAAAGGGCTACAACTTTCATGTTTTAAGTTTTCTCAAATTCCCAATGAATATTCACGAAATTGGACTGGAAGGCAGACGTATCGAAAACTTAGCCGATTCTATAGAATTTTAAGTGCCTTACTATTAGCCATATTGAGACGATCATATCTCCTTGCTCCGATCTCTGATTGGCTTGGTCCTTATATCGTTAGAAAGGTATTTCTACATACTACAACTGTCATTGAGGGTACTTTTCCAAATTCCCAACTAATCAAGGAGTTATCGCTGCCCGAAGTAGGCTGGTCAACCACTTTCGTAATACGTACAAACTTTCAAATTTTTCTCTAAAACTCTAACGTTACGAGTCTAACATGAGTTCTAAGATACGAGGTGTTACAGTAATCCTCTCCATAGTAATTTCCTTATCTATTCAATTCAAATGCTGTTTATTGTGTAGGTAGCACAGACGAGTACTGGAAGAGGCAGGATGCTGCACAAGCCATTGCCTTAGTTCGGTATCCTTTACGGCACAAACTCCTTTGCAGTATTTATTTAGTTTCTTGTCTGTTTCTGTTGCAAATAAACTCTCAAGCCTGTCTTATGCAACAATATTGATAGCTCCTATGGTATCTCAGAGCTAGCTCTTTCTGATGTTTTTTATGCTTAATTGGTGGCATGACTAAAATAATGCTGGAACTATTCGTTATTTGTTCGATCTTTCGTAATTTTCCCTAGTTGTGGTGTTCGCAGTTAGTTTGGGAAGGACTAGGGCTCGGGGGAGGAGCTGCGGTCGGCGATTGGAGCAGGTACAGTTCAAATAATTGTATATTGGTCATATTGTTGCTATTTCTACTTCTATTTATTGCCAGCTTTTTTTACAGAGTTCGGACCTCATGAACGTTTGTGAAGCTAGAAGTTCTTCCGTCTCCTTAATAATAACTTGTGTAGCTTTGATCTGCATTTCTTGTTTAGGAACGCAATATCATGGCTAGAATAAATTTAAGCTCAAAAAAGAGACCCCGAGGAAAAATAAATTTACTTCTTCAACAAGGGAAAAAAGAATGATGAAATATGATCCCTCAGGAAAAAATAAATCGTACTAGCTTGATATGATATTAATTTCTGAGCCTTCTCCAATTATTAATATCTACTTTTAATAAAATGCAGAAGTTGTAGTCAGCAAAAGGTCCTCCTAGGAATTGGTGGGGGACATTATGTACCACGGCATATGGATATAGTTCGGTAAGTTCCTCAGTCACCTGAAACTGTAATTCAAAATAATGAGCAAATAAACAGATGTGGCATCAAGTAAGCAGTTCAGATGTATGGCCTTTGATTACTACCATCCAAATCTTTGTCTTCATCTATGTTATTAAAGTTGGATGATTCTACGAGGAACATTACAGGTTACTAAGACAGTTCAAGTAAATGTTAGAGAAATCTGTTTGTGTTGTATATGTTCAGCACAACTAGATGGTAAGTAAGCAGCAGCTTTTGTTGAAATTTCTCGTGTTCCTTGGCTTCCCTAATCCCTATAACTTTTAAAAAGAGGAAAACAATTCCCTCTTCCCCTCATGGAGAAAAAAGAGAGGAAGATTTCATGTTAGCTGCTTCAAGCTGAGGCTTCTTTTTGAACTGTTTGCAGTGGCTATTGAATGTAGAATGAATCATCATATATTGATTGGGTTCTAGACGAAGACTTGTTGCATAGTTTACTTCAATTCATGTAATTATTGTGATTATGTGAATAATGCAGGAAAGATGGAGTTTGGGTCGGACACCTTCTTGCTGGATATTCATTACTAATGGAGGATCCTGGTCCATCTAAAGCGCAGGCCAACTTGGAGGTGGGTGGAACCTGGAAACAAGCAATCAGAGTTGCTTTTGACACTACTAGATCAGCTTTTCCTCAAGGAGAAGTACTAGCACATCTTGATAACAAGTAAGTTATCTTTGAGGAGATAATGCATCAAATTGAGCACAAAATTTGTACAACTAAATATTACTCTATCCATTAAAAAGAGTTATCAGGAATATGGTTGCTTTCTGATCAAGAACTTTGTTCCTATATGAGAAGCGTCGGATCATGGAAATTGATCTTCATTCAGTAGCGAGGAACATTTGTTCACTCCTATTGGAGTGCTTATCCGTTAGTTACACCACTAGGGATGTGGCCCTCCCCGGGGCCCTATGTGAACGCGGGATGCTTCGTGCACTTGACTCCTCCCTTTTTTTTTTTAATACTGACCATTCAACCACTGATTTTAGCTTTCTTGTCTGTGGAAGCAGGAGTTTCAAAGGTTGGCAAAGAAATGCTATAGCGGGATTTCTAGCAGAGCAGAACATAAAAGTTGGGAAGCCGAGTGACTTCTGCTGATTCTTTTTGGCTGATTATTTACATTTCTCCTTTATTTTAAGTAAATATATGATTTAAACTTTAAACTATTCATTAACTATCAATTCAAAGTTTCTACGGTGAAATGCTTGAGTAACATAAAAGCTAGGTAGTTTTTCGTGTTTAGGTTAATCACTGTAATTTTCAAAGTTCTTATTTAAGCTAAACGCCTTGATTTCTCATGTCTTGACTATGGTGCCTTTTAGCGTACGTTTTCCACCGAAGACTTTCATCAATCAATATGCTAATGCATGACCACTTGACAGGAAATGGGCGACCATAACTTTATTTATTCTTCTTTTATTTTCTACTGAAGTTAATTATGAAATTTTAACAGCACAACGATATGTGGGTTCATCGCACGTCACGAATTCGAATTTTATCATAAACAAAGCTTGCTATTTATTTAAGTCGAGAAATGTAAGAGTACAGATCCATTATTCCTACCGTGCACCATTGGTCTCAATTATAAAAAAAAGATTATTTGGAATAATGACCAAACACAAGCTTGTTATAGCATCAATTTCCGTTACGTGTCTTAGCAAGGCATAATAATCAACAGATGATTTAACAATAATAACATATCCAATGTAATTTTACAAGTGAAATTTGAGAAGGGTAGAGTATACGTAGACTTTATCTCTACCTTGGGAGGTAGAGAAACTGTTCACGATAGACCCTCAACTCAAAATAAACCAATAACAAAGCAGGTCAAATAAGAAAAAAAAATAATAACTGCAATAAAACAGTATATTAAGCGAAGAACAAAAGACAGTAAATAAAAAATTGAAGGACAAGAAACTAAAGGAAAAACATTAAGACCGCTAGTAAGGTAGAATATGCGAGACAACGCTCTTCACAATTTCTTATCTAGGGTCATATCCTATCTGATAAACACAAGTGATTATGAAACAGAAACTACTCCCATTAACAAGGCTATATTTCTCTGTGCAAAAGGACAAAAAAGAGGAAAATATAAGGAACCAAAGCAAGAAAATGGATGATACGTGGGGGCTCAATACGGAAGTGAAGTACAACGGCGGAGGGACACACACAACAAATGCGTGAGTAAGACTGAAGACCACGCATATGCACATGCAAGTGACATAATACAACCACCCTCCTTATAATAGCTGGTCCCACCAATACCCTATAGGCCTATATCAATATGTGTCGCATCACATGTCATCTCCATTACATCATTTCACATCAAACCCCTCTCCCCACTTACTGCTACTCTCTCCCGGTTTTTCTTGGCGCTTAAGAGATATTTTCTAGAGAACTTGTACTCTAATTTGTCGAAGGGTAAAATGTTCCTTTTCTACTAGTATATATCTTGCTGTTGCTACTCATTACGGAGCCGTTTGATTGCTGGTTAGAATTATATAAATATTGATAACATTTAGATTAGATATTCAGGTAATAGTAATATATGAATTAATTGTGCCCATATTAGTAATGCGCAAGAGTTAATTATTGATGTATTAGTTATTTCATTTTTTACTTTACATAAAATAATATATAATTTTTTTCATAATTTATACATATATTAATTTTGTGAAAGAAAAAAATATAAACTAAACATTGTATTTCTAATGCTACTATATTTTATGGGGATTGTCTTTTCTCCTTTTTTTTACCACACTTCTCATTTTCATAACCAATAAAATACTCCCTCTGTTTCAATTTATGTGAATCTATTTCTTTTTTAGTCCGTGTCAAAATAAATATTCTCTTTTCTAATTTAGAAACAAATTCACTTTATGAAATGATTTACAACCACATAAATATTCAAGACTTATTTTAAACCACGAGTTTCAAAAGTCTTCACTCTTTTTTAAATATCGTGTCCAGTTAAATGGATTCACATAAAATGAAACCGAGGGAGTATAAAACTACGTAAATCTTGATACATGAATAACTCATCTTTAACCAGCCACCAAGCGATCCTAAAGATAATACCATGGTACAATATAGTTTAAGTAGGCGTGTGATCATAGAAACCAAAAAAAAAAAAAACACTTTTTTTTTAGAATTTTTGAAATCGGAGTTGGAATTAGAGTTGTGTTTGATCATAATTTTTAAATAATATTTAGTTGTTGAAATGTACTTTTTCTAAAGAACATGAAATATGAGTACCCCAAATTTCTAAAAACGTGCAAAATCACTCGAAGCAATTAATAAACATAACCAGTGCAAAAAATATAACAACTATACTCGAGATCAGCTTATGAAAATAATTTCTTTCCATCAAAAAATTGCAACTAAGGAGCCTAAGAGTGTACACAAAAAATATAGTAGTTCTAAATATGACTTTGTTGCAAAATTTTCACTTGCTTCTTTTCTTTTAAAGGCTTTTTAATACATGATGTTCAAGGTTTGTTGGAATGGAGGGCAACTGAGTAACATAAATTGCCTTTGATCAATAAAAAAAAGTTATATAAACTTTTAAGGTAAAATTGAGCAACATATAAACTTTTGGAGTAAGAACTGAAAATAGAAAAATAAAAGTAAAGGCCAAACACAGAAAAGTTAGAAAAAAGTTTTGTATTTAAAATTTTTATGAATAAAGTGAAAAATATTTCGAAAAAAATTGAATAATTTTCATGGCGAAACGGGTCCTACATGTGTACATTGCAAGGCTCCCAAGTGGTTACCCCACTGCTAGTTTGTACTACTGCACAATTACAGTACCCTATAGCACGTAGGCTGTCAGAGAGGTCACTACAAAACAAACCGGCCTAGATGGCCCACTTACTTGACCAATCACATCATCACACGTACCTCCACTTCCATAAATCCATGCCACGTTAAGGCCATAATCGAAGCTAGCTAGGGCCCCTTTCGATCCTCTTCTACAATGGCGGTCCCCGTCCCCCCTCACCAGCCGACTACATCCCCCGTCACTTATTTATTACTCCCCGAAGCCAAAATCTCTGCTCTCCGTACATTTCCCTAATTAAACTATCCTATCTTATAATATTATCTAATTCAACAACAATGTCTCCGTGGCCAATCTTCAACTGCATTCGCATTCCAAGATAATTCATTTAAATAACAGCTTCAATCAACTACTAGTAAACAATAGGGATAATCATACATTAGATTAAGCAAGCAATTGAAACATGATCCAAACTAAGTTTGAGTGGAAAATCGAGTACAGCAAAACGATCATTGAGCACTTACCAAGTACCTTCTAATTTTAATTTGAAGGTGCTGAAGGAAGCAACTTATACAGTTATACTTTGCTTATTCCTAAGCTCTTTGATGGTAAGCAGAAAAATATTAGCGCAAAGGACTATTTTCCTGATCATGAACTTAAAGCAATACACAGATCTCATCGATCGACCAGTAGAGAAGAAAGTCATACAAATATGTAATGAGTCGAAACGAACAGTACACAATTAATACTTGATATATTGTCCTCTATATTCTAATTAACTTGACTTTCACAATTAAGATACACTTGCAGCAATAATATCTAAATATACGTACCCTCGGCGGGGAAGTTAAACAAAAAGGAAAAGTAATAACCGTGGAGAGGTCAGTTACATTGCATGATAATAGAAATTACAAATTCCAAACCCTAACTCCAGCTAGCCATATCACAACAAGGCCAAATTTAAAAATATCATCAGAAATGAATATAAATACCAACATATAGTTATCAGAAAAGAAGCATATTCCTCTTGTTCCCCATTTTTTCCCTTTCTCTTTCTCAATTTTCCAACTTCATTTATTTTGTTTAATGTTTTTGGTCAGAAAAGGAGAAAAGATCAAGGTAGAAAATTGAGTGAGTCATCATTTTCACCCCACTGTGTTTGACTCCAGTAAGATTGATCAACGGTTCCCGTTAAATCATACATCCCATGATCCAGTGGAGCAAGTTCACTGTTGTTTACCATGCTCTGCTGTAACCCAGGAAACTCAACCCGACCCGTTTGATGCAAGTAACCCGTACCCATCTGTTCCATCTTCATTTGTTGATTCCACTGGTCATTTGAATTCTGGTTTTCCGGCAACCGGTAACCCGGAATATCAGACATGTTAAACCCTAACATAGATTGATCATTCGATGACGTCATCATGTTTGTAAAGTTCGCAATGTCCTGAAACTGAGGTTCTGCTGAGTTATTTTCCATTAACGGCTGATGATCAACGAAAGTTTGGTTAGTACTATGAGGTAAGAAAAAGTTGGACTCATGAAAGTTGAGATAAGTTGAAGCTGAGTTTGATGAAGTGGCCGACACATCTTCAGTGGTAGGCCCACCAGAAGTAGCATTCACCGCGGTTGCAGCTGTTGTTGTCGCAGTAAGACTAGAACTCTCACTACTAGAATGATCATCGGACTTATGTTCTTCTTGAGCGTCCGCGTCAGCAGGTTCGGTAGTAGGAGTGGATTTAGGTTTGGAACGCTTGCTTTTCCGGCAACCACCACCCACAGGGACGTTACGAAGGACACCGCCTTTAGTCCAGTAACGCCGGCAACTCTTGCAGAAGTGACGTGGCTGAGAGAGATTGTAGTTGTTGTAGTAACAGAATTTTGTGTTGAGAGAATCACAACGTGGACACTTTAAGGCTTGTTGGTGGTTTAGGTGATGGTTTGGCCTTAGTCTACGGTCTCCACCGTGGAAAAACCGTCCGCCTCCACCTCCACCTCCACCTCCGATCGGATGTATATCTTGCATATCTCAAAAAACCGCAAAACAGCACACAATTACACTATTATTCTGGGTGAAACAAACGCTGGAAAATGGATGTAAGGACTTAGATTAGTGTTTTCAGGTGAAATTTTTCCGGCGAGATTTCACATTTGCCGACATCAGAATCTGCAACTGTAAGTATAGCAGCTTGTTGATTTAATAGAAAGAGAACCTATCTGACAAATATCCCTCGGATATCTTCCATAACTAGTGGTCCCTTAATGATTTTTATGATATAAAAAAGGGAATAAGTGCAAAAGACAACAATAACCCTTATGCACAGTGATAATAACTGTGGAGGCCACATGATGTGTTATAAGAGTTCGTTTGATAGTTGGTTTGGAGATGCATTATGCGGGAGTAAATCCTATATGGAGTATAAATAATAGTATTACATTGGTAGTTGGTTAGGAGTTTAAAATCCTACATAACAAATAGTATTCTCTTGGTTTTATTTTATGTGAACTTATTTTTTTTTAGATAATGTAAAAAAAAATATTCTTTTCTAAATTTGAAAATAAATTCACCTTTTGAAATAAATTATTGCTACATTGATATCTATGACTTATTTTAAATAACAAATCTAAAAAAACATCCTCTTTCTTATATTGTGTGCTTAATCAAAGAAATTTACATAAATTAAAACAGATAGTGTGCGTACAAGTTACGAGGAAATCTATATACTCCTTGTTTCAATTTACTATAGGGTACTCTACGGAAAATGTGGAGTCCATTTTGGCTGTGTTAAGAGAGTGCGCTCGACATGGGTTCGACCGTGATGTGACCGTACGGTCCGTGGAGGGGTGAAAATGGGTTGTTTTGTGTTGTTGTAGAAGGAGGGACACGTGGACGGAGGACAGTGACTAGATTATACCGTCCACGAATCATAGGGTGTCGAGTTGTCGGCCAATACGATATTTCTGTAGTAGGTAAGCTTGGTGTCAGATACAACTGATCCACAGCTTGCCACGTTGCCCCTAACTCCTCTTTGTTTATTAATATAATGGGTTACTGGCGGCAACTGTTGTTAATTCACAATCCCACCCATGATTAGAGAGATATTGAAAAGGATTAATCATTTGTTTTGTTCAGCAAAACAATAATCAATTTATGTTGACGCAGAAAATTGACTTGCACTTTAGCTCAATTTTGTTTGACTTTCAATATAGAAACAGATAATTATAGATTTGACTTAACATGACTGTATTAGTTTATAAGCTTTTATGATCTTAAGTATTTGTTTCTACAGAAAGTTTCTTTAAACTTTATATAGTTTTAGTCATAAAAAAAGTTAGTGTAATGATTTTATGATCACAAGTATTTAGAAATGTTTTCTTTATTAGTTCAATTATTAGGTTAAAGAGCTTGTAGGTATATATATTGATGTAAGGTTATAGTTTGATTTAGGAAAGTAAATAGTTATCATGTCTTACAAATTTTCACATGTAGATGGTCCAATTAATAAGTTCGCCATCAGATATGTATTGGTCGAATCAGTGAATTATTATTGCTATGGCCAAAGAAGGGGCAGTGGAGGTCTTAGAATGCATGAAACCAAATTTGATTAAGGCTTCCGTCATATCTTTCATTTCAAATTGACTTTTAAACTGATAGAACGTTAGTTTAATTTGTTGTAATTACAGCAACTATTTTTCTAATTTCCAGGATTAGCGAGATGTACTATGACTATTTTAAAATACTTTCAGCTGTTCCCAAAGACGAAATGCCAGAAAATTTGCCTATTTAAAAAACAGATATCAGTGCCGTGCCTGTCGGTTGAATATTTGAGAAAATGGAACATGCCTTTTCAAGTCAAATAGACTAATTGCTATTTTAAAAAAGAGTCAAAAGCAATCTCAAAGACGCTTAGAGCCTATTTTTTAAACTATGTCAAACGGACCAATTTTTTTGTTTAAATTTATTTTACGGAAAAGGGCCAAAATTACCTCTGAACTTTGAGAAATAGTTCATTCATACCCTTCGTTATACTTTAGGGCCAATTGTACCTTTACCGTTATACTATGAGATCAATTATACCCTTATGTGTAACAGCTGCCACGTGGCATCATCCCAACCCTTCAAAATTATTTTCCCCTCAAATAATTTTTTACCCACTAAAATAATCCAACCCGACCAGATTTTTTTTTCCAGCCAAAGTGATACGAACCCAACCCATTACCCCTTGGCTGGAAAAAAAAATCGGGTCGGGTTGGGTTATTTTAGTGGGTAAAAAGTTATTTGAGGGGAAAATAATTTTGAAGGGCTGGGATGATGCCACGTGGCAGCTGTTACACATAAGGGTATAATTGACTCTGTAGTATAACGGTAAGGGTATAATTGGCCCTAAAGTATAACGAAGGGTATGAATGAACTATTTTTCAAAGTTCAGGGATAATTTTGGCCCTTTTCCGTTTATTTTAAGCATAAAATAACTTATAAGCTGGCCAGCTAAACACTAAAAAAACTGAAAAGAGCTTAAGCCAAACGGGCTCTTATTTGATTAGTCCGTATATTTTAATGTAAGTCAAATACACTCAAAATAGATTTTAGTCCGTATGATGTTAGAACTTACCGAGCCACGTTTACTTTTCCCAAAAAAAATTCCGAATATTAGAACAATTAACAATAAGCCGACGTTTTCCTTTCTAACAATTTCTAATACTCCTTCCGGATCAATTTATGTAACATTTTTTATTTTTCAAGAGTCAATTTGACAAGCTAAATTGGATTACATTAACTCAATATTTTAAGTTGTAACTTTTCCCATATAAAATTAGTGAAAAAATACATCTTAAAATATTGATCAAAATTTATGCAGTTTGAATCTCGAGAAGCGAAAAATGTCGCGTAAATTGGGACAGAGGGAGTATATAATATATTAAGCATATATTAGAACAACAATAAGTCAATATGTTTATTTTTCTTACATTAATCTTTGATGGGAAGTATATTGGATGATATTTAAGTATAATGCAATTCAAGTACAAGCAGTTGGTTAAAATGATCATCGTACTTATTAAAATAGGAATGGTTATAAAAAGGATAGGTCAATTTATTGGACAACTCTAATATGATTTGATGTCTGAGGCCTTTGGGATGAAAAAAAATACTATCTATTTCTGTTCGTCTTTGTTACAAAGTCTTGGACGGTACCAAACCTTTATTCTTCTTTCCATGCTGTAATTGACCACTCCATTTGGATCCAGACACCACTAAATACAAAAACAATTACGTAACTTCTAGTTTCTTCCAAAATAATCATCTATCCGAAGAATGGCAAAGAAAAACAAAATTCGGAAGAAAAAAAAAAAAAACAAGAAAATAAGAAGTTCACATTTTACTTTGGTCAAGTCCGCACAAATAGCAGCTTATTTGAACCCTACTTCAAGCCTCAGAGTTATATAGTATCAAACAAATATCTGGCAAAAGAAATTATAAAAAGAATTGAAATGGAAACAAGACACTGCCACATATTAACAAGCTTATCGAAGAGGAGGAGATACAATTCCAGCCTCTCATGTCTATTGTTAAAAATTGTAAATATTTAATTGAAGCCAACAAGGTCACTGTTAAACATATCATGATGAGGGAGGAAAATCAATATGCATACTTTCTAGCAAATGAACAAAGATCAGAGACAACTTTATTATAAATCTGTGAAGATGTGCTCAAGGAAATGAAATTTCTGATGGTGGCAGATTTAAACAATATTATAGCTCATGAAAGATTTTAAAAAGTTTATTTAATCTTTTTCTGAACCAAAAACAATACAAATTAAAAGAAAGTTGGTGCTGCTGTCGAATCTACTTATGTGCTGGCTTAAACCATTTTTATATGTGAAAAAATAAATATCTAGAGAAGATGTTCATATGATTTATGTTGGGAAAATATGTTATGCAACTTAACGCATGCAAGCTTTAATTTGGACTAATCTGGAAATGTAATTAACGACAAGACGTACGAAGTCACCATCCATGAAAATTAATAGTATCAAATATGATGGCTGAAAGGTCACATATTGTATGTCCTTTTGTACACTCCACAGTTGCTCTACACTGTCCATAAAATTAAGTGGACGAGGACACAAGACCCGTAAGTTAAGGCAAAGGACTTTGAAAAACATATCCATATTTGCAAATATATTGCGGACAGAGACGATCGTGATTTGGAAATTTCGGGTGCCATATAGGGGCGGATCTAGGAGGAGGTAAGGGTGTTCACCTAAATTCCTGAGCAAAATTTACAATGTATATATAAGGTTTTTTTTTTTTTTTATGTACATATATAAATTTTGAATTCCTTAAACAAAATTACACTGATAGTAAAAACATTTCTCTAAGCCTATATAACATAAGTCCAACCTTTTATATTCATTCATGCTTGCTAGATGACCAGATCTAGCAAGTCGCAACTGCTATTGTTTAATCTTAGACCAAGTTGCCCGAAAGGAGAATACTGTTTACTCACTTATTACTGGAGGTGAATTCACTCAAATAAAGAACATAGCTTATGTATATATAATTGTCCTATAAATGACCATTGCTAGACCATCTTATAGGGAGGTGCAAGCTACATATTATTAAGTTTTTGGGTTTTAAAATCCAATCCAATTTGGACCAGACTAATTTTACCCAAAAATTTCTCTATATATAGGATCAATTTAGGTCTTATTTTTAGAACACAAGAGTGAATTCATAGCAGACATATAGAGAGAAAAACGTGAGAGAGAAAACAGATTTTCGTCCAGAAATTTTCTGCTACAGCAGTCCGCTTTAAACTACGTTTCCGGATTCGTTAACCGTTGGATCGTGCTGAAATTTGAACTTGGGGTTATCAACATCTGGTTATTCGATTTCAACGGTGAAGATCAGATTTTGAGGTCTGTAGCTCCAGGTTTCGAGTACGAACAGTAGCTCGGTTTTGGGGGTAATTTCTCTCTTTTCTTCGCTAGTTTTGGTGCTATCTTTTATGTATTGTTGTTCCGTGCTTGGCTTTGTTGTTGTAGCCATTTGGAGAACATTGTTGTAACTCTTGTTGATTATAGTGGAGCTTTTGTGGGCCGGAGATCCTGTAGATGTTTCCTCTTCATCTTGAAGGGGTTTTACTACGTAAATTTGGTGTCTCTTCCATTCGAGCTATTTTTGCTTGCTTTGCTATTTTATTGTTGGTATAGCTACTGCCAGATTTCCATTTGTGCTAGTGTATATTGTCTTCTCTTGGTTCAAATAGTGTGGGAAGTTTTGACTTGGATATTTCTTCCGCCGTTACCTCTGTATACGGTAAATGTCGGATATGAGTCAAACCGGTGGAGCGGGAGACCGGATGGAGAAGGGAACAAGAACATACACGAAGAATTTCATTCCGAACCGAAGGAACGCTTGTCCGGAGCTGATAGAGCTTACCATTTGGTCCGGTTCATTTATCACCGAGTTGACCGAGGTCGTTACCCCGAGTATCCGTGCCGTTGGTCCAGTACGGCCGTTGCACACATGCCACATGTCAGTAGCGTCCTGCCATGGTCAACCACCAACCATACGTGTGTCAGACCGTACGGCCAATCTAATCCCACCAAATCCGTTCAAAGTTGTCATTATTATTTTAACAATTTGTATGGTATGAGGCCCATGGAGGCAACACTATAAATAGGACTCATCCCCCTCCTTTGAGGGGGTTGGCTCATTCATTTTCAAGAACACTTGTAACATTAAAGCATATATACAATCCATCTCTCTCTCAGATCTGATTCGGTCCATAGTGACCATTTGCATCTTTATTGTATTTCCTCAAGTAAATATTGCATGTCATCCAATTAGCATCAATACTCTTCATCAATTGCGTTCCTACATAACGTCCATATACTCTACCCCCTACGGTATTTATTGAAATTCAAACACATATCCTATACCCATCTATAAATTCAATTGATTTCCCGAATCCGGGGTAAACAGTTTGGCGCCCACCGTAGGGCTAGGATAATAGTGGTCTTTGGTCTTGATTTCTATCATATTTATCAAAATCAAAAACATCTCCTGCCCGTCTCTGCGAAAACGGACTAAATGGCCGACATCGAACAATCCGGCCATGTCAACAACACCAAGATTGTGGCGAAAAATGAAGGCAGCGGACTACGGGGATTGCTAAATCCTGCTGACCCGAACCTCGTCGATTCGAGGGAAGGACTTAACCGGCAAAATACAGTGGACCAGGAGTGTTATACCCTATTTTAACCGAGGTCAAAATAGTTTACAACATCCCGGTAATTCCGGGGTTAATTAAAGTAAGGAGTCGCCATCTAATTATTTTACGGTGAATTAGGGCACCCAAAGTTAATTAAAGTTATTTTTAAAGTTAACTCCATTTTAAGTCCACGAAACCAAATGATTCTAGGTAAGGGTTCAACTAACTTAGAGGGAAGGTATTAGGCATCCTCAAAATTCCATTAATATTGGTTAACCGACCGGACTAACATTTAATTAGGCTAAGAATGCAAATATAATTTTTTACATATTTAAGAAAATATCTTGTGGGTGTTGCTAAGGTTATAGTAAAAACAATTAAAAAGAAATAAAAAAAAATAAAAAAATATGAACATGCTGTTTTAAATAAGATTTGTGAAAAGGATAATAGTTTGTATAAAAAGACTTTAGTTATAAATAAACCAAGGGAAGTATGGATCTGTACAACATTTTATAAATGTTTGGAGAAAGTACGTTATGCCGACTAACAAATTTAAAAGCGTTATTGTAAGATTAATATCGGTAAAGTTTAAAGTTTTTATAGAAAGACTATTAGTTCAATATAGATTATGTAAAGATTGTTTTAACAAATACATGTTTCAAGTGTTAAAAAAAAGCTAAAGTGAAGAAGTTATCCACAGAACTAGTTTGCCTTTTTATTTCTCAAATAAGTTAACGTTAGTGTAAAATATGTAACGTTTTAAATTTTTAAGATAGTAAGAGTGAATCTTGACTCTTTTGACTCAAAATATGTAGTCATGCTATTTTGAAAATCAATTATTCTAATAAGATATTGTAGATACTATAAATGGTTCAACATAAAAAGGAGGAACGAAACCTATGGACTAATTGTTAGTTTCTCTTTTAAATTAACTACCTATCGTACTAAAACTAACCCATTAATTCTACTAAGGTTCATTTTAGCTAAGAAAACAAGCAAGTAAAGTATTAGTTGTACAATATAAGTTAAATGCACGAAATAGGGAGCAAATGTAATTAAATGGGCTTAGCCCATTTTCTAAACTGCTGTTGTTGGGCTTCGGCCCAATAAACCTTTTTGTTGTATATTGCCGCAGATGGGCTGATAGAAATGACTCGAGGAGATTTCGTTGGGCTTTTAGCCCAACACCGAATGCGGAAGAAGACGAGTCCCTTGGACTCGTATGCGATGGTCATGCATAAAACGAAAGAAAAAGAATTAGTATGTAATCAACAAGACTAAATGTATATAATGTAAGAACAGACCAGTGGACTGGGCGTAAACTATATATATTCAAACAGATTCATTATCTAAACAAATTATTGGATGTATCAGGACGCCATGGAAGATACAAGGTAGCAGCGGATATATCTAAACAGGGCAGCAACCGAAGAATAATGAAATTATATATTTTCAAGACAGCACAGATATGGAAAAATTCAAACCGTGACATGACCTTAAATGCATTAAACAAAAAGCAAATAAAAGATATAGATTCCAGTTTTAAGAACTAAGTAATTAATTATTACTATTAGACTGGCTGATTAAATTAGCAGAGGGAAAAAAAGAACTTGACTGTAATAACCAGATAGGGAGAAACCAAACAGGAACAGCAGCCAGTTAAAGGGTGAAGCATGCCGAGGTTCTAAGAAATTGGTTAAAGCTTAATCAGGGTACACCAACTCTGGGAAAACTCATGCTCATAAATCCTAAAAAAAGTCCAATTGCTAAAGCAAGAACTGACACACTCCACTCAAAGAGAGAATAAGAATTCATGCTTTCCTCATTTAACAAAATGTACAGGGAACAAATTTTGAGCTAAATGAACAAAGGCTCACATACCCAAAAGGAGCAGAACAAAGGGACCGAGAAGATTTTCTACAGGTCTCAACATATTCTCCAACCTAAGACCTCACATTAATCAACTTTAAACTAACAAGGGGTTGACTCTAACAGATGCAAAGGAAATGAAACTCTTAATGATTCATATTTCAATCAGCACCTTGAATCCAAAAAGAAAGAAGAACACAACTTCAATAAGAGAAGGTACCATATACATATGCATTTACACATGAATGTGAGAGTGTTACTAATCAAATCCCAGAATTCAAAAACCCAGAGAAAAAAAAACACTAAGAGGAAGAAAGAAGATTACTAAACTAATGGCCCAAGTTACTTATCATGACAACAACTAAACCCAAACAAACTAGACTTTAATGGACAGCAATAGAACCAGGAAATAAAATGCACATAATAGAACCAAGAATTAAAATACACTGAAATAAAAACTAGGAAGTAAAATATTGGAAGAACAAGAAGATTACTCAGCTATTAAAATGAACACGATTCCTATCCCAAGCTGAGGTCAAGCTTGCGGAACCTTATCTTAAACTCTAAAGAGGTACAACCAAAGCTTTTGATGTAAGAGGGATGTTCTTTTTAATTCAGATAACGCACTGCTAAAGAATATCGAAATGGGTCAGCAACTTGGTCTTTTAATAAAACCCAACTGGAAATGTAACTTCCTCGTGAATGCTAACAAAGCAGATTCAGGAAACGCAAAAAAAAAAATACTAGCAAACAGATTCAGCAAAAGACCATAAGCATGACTCGTCACATCCGAACATGTTTTCACGAACAATACGTCTATTCTAAAATATGCGAAGAGAAAGCGTTAATCTATATTTCGATGTGGACAACAACAAATCACGTTCGTAAGAGCAGTTGGACTAAAAAAATCTTGTGCTTTTCTATATTAATGAATCAGAGGTCTGAAGCCATATTTTCAAGTAAACACTAAGTATACTAAATAGGCACCAACCATAAGCAAAAGATAACGAACTTCCTGTTCTACGACAGCGGGCATACAACATTAACAGAGAACCACCTCGAAACTAAAAACATTTACACATACAAACAAGGAATCACAGATACAAGTCAAAATCAGATCGAAACTAAAAAGAGAAGAAGAAAAAGATTGCACTGACCTTTTGTTGGTGCAGTGAAATGGGTGTCGATGGCCTCGAATCTACTCGAACATGACGAACAGAGGGTGCTCCTATTGAACCCAAAATTCGATCGTATGAGAATATAGTGATTTAGAGTAATATACAGCTACTGCTTTTGAGACCCGAAAAAGAACTCAATTTCAACAAATCCAAGATTTTGAGTAATAGTTGGAAATATCGAAATGTTGAATGTGTTAAAGTCGGTTGTTCAAAAAACCTTTTTTCTTTCACTGAAGACTTAGAGTGATGTTTCAGAGAAATCAGACCCCTTTCAAAAATGAACTTAGAGATGTATTTATAGGATGATTTGTAGGTTTTTGGGGGTTCGAAATTGGGCGGGACTTTTCATCTAGGGTTTCAAAAACGTGTCCAATGGATCCGTTGAAATCAAACAGGCCTTCACGTGATTGAGATTCGGTATTTTCGAAAATGGTTCGACCTTTCTTGATTTTTGAAGATCGACGCGTCTTGTAGCAAAAGAGGACAAATCTTTTCTCGGACAGAGCTCAGATGAAGCAGACGTATAGCCAACTTTGTTCACGAAAATGGGTAGACAGAGGCTGTTCGCGGCGAAAGTGCACTGTGGTTTTGCTAAAATGGATGAGGGAGAGAGATGAGAGATGAAGGGGAACGATGTGCGGCTCTCTTATTTTCTTTTGTTTAGGGTTTGTTTAGGTTTGATGAATAAGATGAAATGGGCTGGATCGGGTGAGTTTGGTTGGGCTGGACCGGGTAGGGGAATAATGTGGGCTAGTCGTTTGGGCTGTTGAATTTAGTATATGGGCTGGTCTGTTGGTCCGAAAATGTGGGCTGGTGGAGTTAATGAATTTAAAGTATGGGCTTCTAAATTAGATCAAATATATTATGTAGTAATAACAATAATAATAATAATAATGATAATAAATTCCATAATTAGCGTTAATATATAAAATATGAGCAAAATAATAATAGAGTAAAAATATTACCTAAGTTATACATAATAAGTAAGTAGCGATGTACGACGTATTGATACTTAACTATATTAATATAGTAGTAGAAATTATAATAAAGTAAGGGTAAAAATAAGATATTGATTTATTAATTGGAATAAAGGAGGGGCAAAATTGGGTGTCAACAAGGAGAATGCCGCTCTACCGGCCACTGATCCGCTAAATACTCGCAATTCCGTTACGTTGTCCCGGACCCAGGGCCGGAGAGAACCGGACGCACCAAATGACAACGTTAACTTACGTTTAATTTTCGAAATGTTATAGGAACAAAGAGAGGCAATCGCCGAGCGGGGAATCGAAATTGCCCGGTTGCAGAGCGGAAAAGGTGAAGCAGAGCCGGAAAGGGCAAAGGGTACTGCCGAAACCGGAAGAAACGAGGCACGAATGGTTGAGAGCGACGGCTCCGGCGCCGGTTCCTCTACTGAGGTTCTAAAGATGCTCGAAACTTTGGCGAAATGGGTAGACTCAATCGAAAAGAGGGTCGAGACATACAATTCTAGGGTGGATCAGATCCCGGGGGCTCCGCCTTTACTGAAGGGGCTGAATTCAAAAAGGTACATCCAAAGACCTTTTCCTCCGAGCGCGGCCCCGGAACTGATCCCAAAGAGGTTCAAAATGCCCGATATACAGAAATATGACGACACAACGGACCCGCACGAGCACGTAACCTCATACACCTGTGCCATAAAAGGCAATGACATGGAGGAAGATGAGATTGAGTCAGTGTAGTTGAAAAAATTAAGGGAGACTCTATCAAAGGGAGCGTTGACGTGGTATGACCACCTACCCGAGCATTCGATCATTTCTTTCGAAATGCTCGCTGATGCCTTCGTAAAGGCTCACGCCGGTGCCAAAGGGACGATGAGTTACTGCGTGAGTTTGTCAACCGGTTCCAGAGGGAACGGATGGAACTCCCTCCGGTTCCAGAAGAATGGGCCGCACAAGCTTTCACAAAGGGGCTCAACGTACTAAGTTCAACTGCTTCGTTCAAATTAAAAGAAAATTTGCTGGAATACGAGGCTGTGACATGGGCCGATGTCCATAATCGGTATGAATCGAAGATTCGGGTGGAGGATGATCAGTTCGAGCTCCCCCCGGTCCAGGAAAAAATGGATAGAAGTTTTGAAAAACCAAGAAAGGGTTACGAAACAAAGGCCGAATCTTCGAGGGAAAGGTTTCGGCCATATTCCCATTCGGAGAGACAAAATTTCAGGTCGGAAAAGTCAAGGGAGAGCCCGAGCCGTTTCTCAGGTCGGGGTAGCAAGCGGGTCGAGCGCCCGTCAAACAGCCGGGGGCTCTCGTTCAGGAGCGATGCCGGAAGTTCTGCCGGTAATAAGGGTCCACCAAAGATTTCGGAGTACAACTTCAACGTTAGTACTTCCGGCCTCGTCTCGGCCATCGGCCGTGTCCCGGTTGTAAGATGGCCGAAACCGCTGAGGTCAGATCCGGGCCAACGGGATCCGAGCATGGTGTGTGAATATCACGGAACCCATGGCCATAGAACCGAGGATTGTAGCTAGTTGAGAGAAGAGGTAGCCCGGTTATTGAAAAACGGTCATCTCCGAGATCTGCTGAGCGAGCGAGCTAAAAACCATTACAAGGAAAGAGAAGCTCATTGAAGGGCCGAGCCGGTCGAACCCCAGCATACAATCAACATGATAGTTGGGGGTATTGACGCCCCTCGGGGGACGGTAATGAAACGGACAAAGGTTTCTATTGTTCGTGAAAAGCGCATCCGAGATCACTCAACCGGGGGCTCTATCTTCTTCGATGACGAAGACGCAGAGGGCATCATTCAACCGCACAATGATACATTGGTAATTTCTGTACTTATCTTTAAAACTAAGGTTAAACGTATTTTGGTTGACCCAGGTAGCTCGGCCAACATCATCCGATGGAGAGTGGCCGAACAGCTGGGACTGCTCGATCGGATCGTACCGGTGGCCCGAGTACTCAGCGGGTTCAATATGGCAAGCGAAACCACGAAGGGGGAGATCTCATTGCCCGTGAACGTGAATGACACCATTCAACAGACGGTGTTCTATGTGATCGAAGGGGACATGAAATATAATGCACTATTGGGCAGACCCTGGATACATAGCATGAGGGCAGGACCCTCAACACTGCATCAGTTGCTGAAATTCCCCACCCCGGAGGGAGTGAAAACCATCCGAGGTGAGAAGCCCGCAGCAAGGGAAATGTTCGCAGTAGAGGAAGCGGCGCCTCGGCCCAAGGAGCCGGCTCAGGAAGAAAAGGATGTAACCGGAGGGGGGGTCCCCCAATAGCAATCAAAGTATACCGGGTCGGATCCAGTGCATGAAGAGGATGATTTCGAGGTACCCAGATCATTTGTCATGTCAGATGACTCGGATGCAACCAAGTCAACCGTAGAGGAGCTGGAGCAGATCATCCTGTTCGAATACCTCCCGGACAGAAAGGTATGCCTGGGCACGGGGCTTACCCCGGAGCTCAGGCGCAAATTAATTGAGTTTCTTCGAGCTAACGCCGATTGCTTTGCATGGTCGCATATAGATATGACAGGTATATCTCTAGAAATAGCAACTCACAAGCTCAGCTTGGACGGGAAGTTTTCCCCGGTGAAGCAAAAACGAAGGCCCATGGCGGAGCCAAAACACGCATTCATGAAAGACGAGGTAACAAAGCTTTTAAAATAGGTTCCATCCGGAAGGTGAAATACCCGGATTGGCTTGCTAACGTGGTGGTAGTACCCAAAAAAGGTAATAAATTTCGAATGTGTGTCGATTATAAGGATTTAAACAAGGCATGCCCGAAGGACTCATTTCCATTGCCTCACATCGATAGAATGATCGATGCGACGGCCGGACATGAGATGTTAAGTTTTCTCGATGCTTACTCCGGGTATAACCAAATTCGGATGCACCCGGAGGATCAAGAGAAAACGTCCTTCATCACCCGATATGGGACTTACTGTTATAACGTCATGCCTTTCGGACTAAAAAATGCCGGTGCAACTTACCAACGCCTAGTTAATGGAATGTTCGAAGAACAAATAAGGAAAACTATGGAAGTTTATGTTGACGATATGGTTGTTAAGTCCCTGGAAACAAAGGACCAGTTAAGACATTTGCAGGAAACCTTTGATGTGCTCCGCAAATACAACATGAAGCTCAACCCGGAAAAGTGTGCCTTCGGAGTAAGGTCCGGTAAATTTCTGGGTTTCATGGTCTCAAACCGGGGAATTGAAATCAATCCGGACAAGATCAAGGCCATCAAGGATATCGAGGTTGTGAACAACATAAAAGGGGTACAGAGGCTCACCGGAAGAATAACAGCGCTGAGTCGCTTAATTTCGAGGTCCTCGGACAAGAGCCACCATTTCTTCTCTTTGCTTAGGAAGAAGAACGATTTCGTTTGGACACCGGAGTGCCAAGAAGCTCTACGAGAATTGAAGAGGTACTTGTCTAGCCCCCCGTTGCTGCACACACCAAAGCCGACGAGCCACTTTTCCTCTACCTAGCTGTCTCCAAAGTGGCGATAAGTGGCGTTTTGGTCCGAGAAGAATCAGGTACGCAATTTCCTATCTATTATGTAAGTAGAACTTTGGGGGATGCGGAGACCCGTTTTCCCCATTTGGAAAAATTAGCACTAGCACTGGTAAGCGCTTCCAGAAAGCTCAAGCCTTATTTTCAATGCCACCCCATATGCGTAGTAACCACTTACCCTCTGAAAAATATCATGCATAAACTGGAGTTGTCAGGTAGGTTAACAAAGTGGGCTGTGGAAATTAGCGGTTACGATATCGAGTATAGACCTCGAACGACCATCAAATCTCAAGTCTTGGCCGATTTTGTGACGGATTTTGCCCCGGCTATGGTCCCCCAGGTCGAAAGAGAACTTCTGCCGACCTCGAGAAAGGCCACGGGCATTTGGTCTCTACACACGGATGGGGCCTCGAACCTTAAAGGTTCCGGACTAAGGATTGTCCTTAGGACCCCAGCCGGGGATGTCATTCGACAGTCCAATAGAAATGCTAAATTGACTAACAATGAAGCCGAGTATGAGGCTATGATTGCAGGTTTGGAATTGGCTCGAAGTATGGGAGCCAAAATGATCGAGGCAAAGTGCGATTCGCTTTTGGTCGCAAACCAAGTGAACGGAGTATTCGAAGTCAAGGATGAGCGGATGCAAAGGTACCTCGAGAAAACCCAAGTGGTGCTTCATCGATTTGAAGAATGGACCATGCAGCATATACTGAGGGAACAGAACAACGAGGTCGATGCATTAGCAAATTTGGGATCCTCGGTCGAAGGGGAGGAAATCAACCCCGGGGCAACGGTACACCTATCGAACACGGCCATAGAAAACGGACATGCCGAAATATACACAATGGGCTTAACTTGGGATTAGCGCAATAAGTACATTGACTACTTGCGTGATGGTAAGCTCCCAAATGACCCGAAGGAATCACGGTCACTACGGACCAAGGCTTCCCGTTTTTGCTTAGTGGACGGCCAATTTTATCGACGCTCTTTCTTCGGTCCCCTGGCTAAGTGTTTGGGCCCCGGTGAAACGGAATACGTGATGAGAGAGGTACACGAAGGAACCTGTGGCAACCACTCCGGTGCAGAAGCTCTGGTCCGAAAGATTATCAGGGCCGGTTATTACTGGAACCGGATGGACGAAGACTCGAAAAGTTTTGTCCGAAATGTGACGGGTGTCAGAAGCATGCTCCGATGATTCACCAGCTCGGGGAGTTGATGCATTCGGTAGCCTCACCTTGGCCTTTCATGAAGTGGGGAATGGACATTGTGGGTCCGTTACCCTGGGCACCAGGTAAGGCTCGTTTCTTTTTGTTTATGACTGACTATTTTTCTAAGTGGGTTGAAGCGCAGGCCTTTGAAGAAATCAGAGAGAAGGAAGTCATCGACTTCATATGCGATCACATCATCTGTCGTTTTGGCATCCCCGCTGAGATAACTTGTGATAATGGTCCTCAGTTCGTGGGTGGAAAGGTCAATAATTTTCTCGAGGGATTGAAGATCAAGAAAATCGTGTTAACCCCGTATCATCCGTGTGCAAACGGACAGGCAGAATCCACGAACAAGACGATAATTCAAAATCTGAGGAAAAGACTTGAAGCATCAAAGCACCATTGGAGAGAAATACTGCCGGAGGTGCTGTGGGCTTACAGAACCACATCCAAATCGAGCACGGGGGAAATCCCTTTCTCATTGGTTTACGGGGCCGAAGCCCTTATCCCCGTGGAGGTTGGCGAACCGACCCTTCGGTTCAGCTATACCACCGAGGAATCAAACGAGGAGGCCATGGCCGTGAAGATCGACCTCACAGATGAACTACGCGAAAACGCATTGGTCCGTATAGCGGCCCAAAAACAGAGAGTCGAAAGATACTACAATCGAAGAGCCAACTTTTGACATTTCCAAGTCGGGGACTTGGTGCTTCGAAAAGTTACCTTACACAGCAAGAACCCCAATGAGGGAAAGTTGGGTCCGAACTGGGAAGGCGCGTATAAGGTAACCGGTATAACGGGCGAAGGATCGTACCAGTTGGAGTCCATGGATGGGCAACGTCTACGTAATAACTGGAATGTGGCTCATCTGAAGAGATACTACTGCTAAGGTATGGCCTCCCCGTATTCTCGTATTAACCTTTCTCTTTTGCAGGGAGTCAAGAACGGGATAAAATAAGAATTTAGGCCTGAAAACACGTGTTGCACTCTTTTCCTTAGAACGGTTTTGTCCCAAAATGGGTTTTCCGACAAGGTTTTTAATGAGGCAACAAGCACAACGTGTTACTCGACAAAGATAAAAGACCAGCGCCCGGAAATCCGAGGTCACATCCTCCAATTGGGGACTTAATAGCACTCACCCGACCTTACAGTTCGGATCAGTGCTAGGGGAATACTATGCCCGCATCAAAGATGACCCCGGTCAGGGAAGACGGAGAAGCTCAACACTTGCTACGGCAAAACTAAGGCCCGGCCATCGGCCATAGCCTTCGATGTAAGGACCAAACGATCATAATGAATCGTGTCCCATTTAGCATTTGCTACGGCAAAACTAAGGCCCGGCCATCGGCCATACAAATCGATGTAAGGACCAAACGATCATAATGAATCGTGTCCCATTTCATATCTGCTACAACAAAGGCAGAAGGAATCAAAATCCTCATATGTACAAACATTTTGCAAACACAAAGTTATCAAAAGTTTGGATAATAAAATCTCGGGTGTCTTCCTGTTAAATAGACTTTACCCCGATGACAACCGTCGTATTTCGACACTGCCTCATTCACATACCCTATACCGAGCATTGTGGTTGAAAATTTCGACTAAGGCAATGAGGTCACAATGATCCGAGCCAAAATTTAATAAACTCCCCCAAACGGGGACTGCTACGACAAAAATTTAGCCAAGGCCGAAATAGTACCAACCCTAAAGGAAATGCCCATCGTAATTCAGAGACGTCTGAACTTATGAAGCATCGGATAAGTCCTACGGGCACGGTAAACTAACGACTATGAGTCGACTTGTCCTAAAACGGACCAACGATCATACTAAAAATAATAGCAGACATTCAAAACTAAGAAACAAGAAAGATGCACTTTTCATTTATACAAAGGATATTTTTTACATCAAAAACAAAAGTCCAACAAAAGCAAAAAATGAAGAGATAAAAGCCAAATGCAGGCCCTAAACTACCCGGAATGGCTGGAGCCGGAATGCTCGGATAGCGTCCGCTCGGAATCATCAGAGTCAGAACCGAGGGCATCCTTAGCCTCCCCCTCGATCCTCTTGGCCTCGGCAATAAGGGCCGGAAGATCAGAAAAGCCATGCTCGGCCTGCTCAGGAGTGATCCTCCGAGATTTCCATTTCTCGTACTGAGCAACAATGATAACTTAAGCCTCAGCGACCTCCACGCTTCTCTGAGCTTCATCCAATTCGGCCTCGGCCTGGGCTAGGTTTGCCTCGAGAGCATCCCGAGCCTCCCCAAGAACATTC
Organism: Lycium barbarum; assembly: GCF_019175385.1. NCBI lineage: Eukaryota > Viridiplantae > Streptophyta > Magnoliopsida > Solanales > Solanaceae > Lycium > Lycium barbarum. The sequence continues at coordinate 157,918,384 of NC_083337.1, read as the reverse complement.
TGCAGTTGAATAGCCGATTGAAGCTCGGCCTAGAGGGTGTCATTTGCATCGGCCGATTCCTTGAGTTGGTTCTTCAGGTCATCGCACATCCGAGACCTGTTCTCCGCCTTCTCTCCGAACACCCTAGCACGCTCCTGATGCCGGGCACTCTCAGATTCAAGAAGCCGATTCCTCTCGGCCAAACCAGAAGCATCCGACTTCACCACATCAAGCTCCTCCCGGAGCTGGGAGAGAGCGGTCTCTAGCTCACCCAGCCTCGAGGAAATTTGAACATTATCCCGGTTAAGGCCGATCTTCTCAGCTTCGAGGCTCCGATTATATTCGGTCATGGCGACCAATTCACTCCTCAGTCGGTAGTTCTCGGCCTTTGCTGCGTCAAGCTCGGGCTGAAGATGGGAGAGAGCAACTGTTCGACTCAGCTCCTCCTCCTTCTCCCGAAGAAGATGCGCATACTTCTCCGTTTCTCGACCCTGGGCGTCCAATTGGCCCTTAAGATCGTCCATCTCTTGTTGGGCACGGATGAAGGCCTCGTTGGCGAGCACCACACTCTGCAAAATGAAGTAAGTTCAAAGTTATCGGAAAATGTGAACGAGGCAAGGTTAAACTTACCAGCAAAGTTATACAAAGACGACCAAGAATCTTACCTGGTTGCCCGCATGCATACTCTCGTTGATAAGGCACTTCCAATTGACCCCGGTCATCTTCCGCTTATCCGAGTCCGAGACAAGAGGCCTCAGGTAACTGGCCACACCCACCGGACGGGAAAGAAAGCTGCAGTCCTCGGGGACGGTAACCACAGCCGATCTTGTTCTCCTCGGCTCCACGCTTGGGGCCGGAAAGATGCGCACCAAGCCATCCCTGGTCCCAGATTCGGAGGTCCGGTTGGCAGACCTCGTGGCCCGAGGGATCGTAAGATGTCCGAATCCTGCAGCTTCACCGGTAGCGGGAGGAGTCCCCGAGAACATATCCTCAAAGTCGTCAGGCCTCGGAGTCGAAGAACTTGGAACAGCACCAGTATCTTCAGCAAAGCTTGGGGGCCCCGTGGTAGCAGCAAACTCGTGCTCGGGAGCCGGATGAATATCAGTAGGGACTTCGACTTCCGAGACCGGCTCATCCCTTTGGCCGATTCCAGCAGCGGCCGCCTCCCCGGGCCTTCTTGTCCTTTGGAGGGGAAGCTCTTCGGAGGAGGTTTCACCTGAAATGTCGACGAAGTCAATCGACCTTAAAAGAGCTGGAAAAAAGATTTCTTCCGCACTTGTGTGAGAAGCCGGAACTAAAAGTCCTTCGCCGATCGAAGGAAGAGGTGCAACTACGACAGACTCCTCCGGGATCGGGGCCACGGAAGGTACGGCATCGACCCTCCGAACTAAAATGTCGGGCTCTGTTTCGTCCCGTAAGGGCTGAGTAACGCTTCTCACCCTTTTCTTCTTCGACTGTTGCCCTTTGTCCGAGGGCCTTTTTCTTTTGGCAGCAGTAGCAGCAGCAAGGGCATGAGATGCACCCGCCGTATCAAACTCGGACGCTGACGTTGTGGGTTCAGCTGTCGACTCCGATCTGGGGGCTACCGAGCCCTTAGGCAAACCTGAAAAGCGAAGATGTTAGCGAAGGTCGAAGGAGGAAAACGAACGGTAAAGGATGCAGTAAACACGAGTAGAAGAAGAGGGCTACCGTGATTCTGGGCAACCCATCGACCACGTGACAGGTGGGCCCAGGTCCGGTTGTCATGAGGACACTGGCGGAGGAGTGCTGTGACCCATTCGCTCAGATTGCGAATGACCGGAGGGACGTAACCATTGGCTGATAAAAGTAAGGAAGAAACAATGAGAAAGCAAAATCAAAATTTGACAAAGCATGCCAAAGCAATTACACGGGGTTTCAGACTTACGCTTGTTATTCCACTTCTCCGGGAAAGACATATAATCGGCTGGAATGATGTCTTCGGTCTTCGCCCGGACATATCGCTCCAACCAACCCCGGTCTCTGTCTTCATCCATTTTCGAGAAAAATGGATTTCGGCTATGCTTGGCAAGTTTTATTACACCACCCCGGAAAATCCTCGGGGAGTATAAACGTATCAGGTGGGCCAGCGTAACCTTCTACTCGGCATTGTTGGCCAACTGCCGAAGACATGCTACGACCCTCCAAACGATTCGACCGATCTGTGCTAGGGTCACGCCGTAGGTCCGGCACATGTCCAGGATGACCGGATCAACCGGGGGGTCGAGTTTGAGAGTGAAAGGATAAGTGTACACATACAGAAACCCTCCCCGGTGGTGAGCAACAGATTCGTCTGGATCGGGGGAAAAAACCCTAACCGGACGAGTGTCCCACCCGTAGTCGACCCGGACTATATCTAGCCTTTCCTCAGTAATGGATGAGGGGTATCGCCTCACATCAAATCCCCTATCGGACACCAAAGAAGGTTTCTCAACCTCAAGATCTTTGTTGAAGTTGGGCTTGGCTGGTATAATATCCGAGGCTGTAGGCTCGAAAGTGCTTTTTGTTTTAGCCGGAGAAGCAGGCTCGGAACCCGGGGATGAAACCGATGGAACATCATGGGAAGTGGTTTCAGACATTTCGAAAGATATGAAAGGAAGAGGGTTCAGAAGAAAGCTCAAAAATATTGAGGGAACTGGTGATTCAAGAAGCGACAAAGTGCAAAGCAACACTCAAACGAGAACAGTTAGCAGAAGTGGTGACAAAGTTGCCCCTTTTCACGTAGTATGTGCAGTAAATCAGCGACAGATTGGCTGTTGAAGACAACTGAATATGGTGAAAATGAGAAAATGCAGTGAAGAGTGAAAAGTGAAGAAGAAATGGATCGTGAAAAGTGTTGGAATGAAGGGGAAAAGGGCCTTATATAGGCATGGAACTGTGACGGTTACGATTCCTCAACTAACCGGGGGATGCCACGTGTCCCCCGTAATTAATGAGAAATGACTCGAAGCAACGTGCGTGCGGCAGTTGTCAGAGCCGGCCATTCGGGATAAGACATGTGGCTGATAAAGGGGGAACGTGACGCAACCGGAGTCACCAGTTTTGTGGTTTATCCACTTCCCGTTACTCCGATAGATCGGTAATCCGGAAAGTGTGGGGGCTATCTGTATACGGTAAACGCCGGATATGAGTCAAACCGGTGGAGCAGGAGACCGGATGGAGAAGGGAACAAGAACATACACGAGGAGTTTCATTCCGAACCGAAGGAACGCTTGTCCTGAGCTGATAGAGCTTACCATTTGGTCCGGTTCATTTATCACCGAGTTGACCGAGGTCGTTACCCCGAGTATCCGTGCCGTTGGTCCGGTACGGCCGTTGTACACAGGCCACACGTCAGTAGCGTCCTGCCATGGTCAACCACCAACCATGCGTGTGTCAGACCGTATGGCCAACCTAATCCCACCAAATCCGTTCAGAGTTGTCCTTATTATTATTTTAACAATTTGTATGGTATGGGTCCCATGGAGGCAACACTATAAATAGGACTCATCCCCCTCCTTTGAGGGGGTTGGCTCAATCATTTTCAAGAACACTTGTAACATTAAAGCATATATACAATCCCTCTCTCTCTCAGATCTGATTCGGTCCATAGTGACCATTTGCATCTTTATTGTATTTCCTCAAGTAAATATTGCATGCCATCCAATTAGCATCAATACTCTTCATCAATTGCGTTCCTACATAACGTCCATATACTCTACCCCCTACGGTATTTATTGAGATTCAAACACATATCCTATACCTATCTATAAATTCAATTGATTTCCCGAATCGGGGGTAAACAACCTCGTCGTGCAATTTGGTTATTGCTTATTTCTTCCCAACACATATTGGATCTGTAGTAGGGAGAGGTGCATGCTACCCCATTTAATAGGTGCAACACATCAAGTCAAATGTGAAAATTATGGAAGTTCTTGAAAACTTAGGAGTAAGTATTTGTCAATCTTTGAATTGATTTAACTTCAACTAATAATGTGTGTCAAACATAACTTGTTAGATCTTGAATAGTCAGTTGTACATTACACCCATAACTCACCATAACTTATCTGGCAAAGGGCTATAAGTACACTCCTACATAAGTGACACATGTAATTTAAGATTAGATGAAAGTAAATGTAGCATATATAATGCTGAACATTTTTTTTTTTTTTGGTTGAGCCTGCCAAAACATTAATTTTGAGGAAGCTGTGAACCACAAGTAACATGATAATAATGTGAAAACTACAATTTAATAATAGACGAAAGGTGTTGAAAATGGCAGTCCAAAAATGCAACTGAAGTAAGATTGCTAGAGTGACGAGCAAAATCTACTAGTAACTCACATGTAGGGGTATCAATCGTTTTGTAAAACCGACTTAACCGGCCGAATCGAACCCGATTATTAGATATTCTTAATAAAATCGACGGTTTTTATACAAATTTCTAACCATACCGAAAAATTGGGTAGGTTTTTTATTTTATAAAAATAAACCGAAAAAATACTGAACTGTACCATAAACTGTACCGAATATATTTATATGTTAAGTTTAAAATTAATAAACCATTAAATTTTTCGCCTTGCGCCTTAGATGATGGAAATTATTACAAGTCGGCAACAAGTAATTAACACTAATCCAACTATGAAACATGTTATGTTACCCCCATTGAAATTAAATTAGTTCTAGCACCTCAAATAGTAACTAGTTATAAGGTATTGCAACAATCTTCAGTAACAAGGTCCAAGGTATATTAGATATTTTCCTTTCTTATGATTTAAATTCTTTTATTGGATACCGAATCTTATTAGACTCAGTTCTTGTCTCATCTTGATTGATTACTTCATGTTCGTGTGATCTAAATTTTTAGTCTTTATTTAATATTATCGTACTCTATTATAAAATAGTGGAATGGATCTCTATTCTTGTCGTGATTCATATTTTCTTAATTCTTCACCTTTTAAACAATAAAATGTCTAGAGAGTTCTTACCAATATACAAGTATGCATGGTATCGTGTACAACTTCTACTTGTGAATTTTATATGACATTTTTTTTAAAAATACTGAAAAATTAACCGAATCGTACAGATACCGAAGAAAAACCGAGATGATGGGACGGTTTCGAAAAGTCCAATTGTGATTATACAAAATGAAATAACCTAAAAATTAGTATGGTATAAATTTTATAAAATAACCACCTGAACCGTACCATTCACTCTCCTACTAGTAAGGTGTGATAGGACCAAATGCTCACATGTGCAGTGAATTGTTAGGGGCTCCCAAATTATTAGGCCATTCTGGTAATTGTCCACATCCCCCCTCCCCCTCCCCCTCCCCCCGCCAGTATCGGATGCATTTGAAATATTCAACTTATATGTCTATTTACTGAAAGTGAAATTTGGTTTTTACATTATCTTTCTATCTTAAGTCTTAACATGTTAAAACAAGTGGTTTTCTTTATTTTATAAATTATCAAATTAGACTTATTATAGAAAGTTACATATTACGTATAGAGATCATCTTAATTAGGTGTGACCTAACGGTTAATGAAGTGAATAGAAAACGGTTAATGAAGTGAATAGAAATTACAGGATTGAAACTCAAATCCCATATAGACAAATAATGGTAGGTGATGTATGCTAGCGGAAGACGACAACACAAAAGGTAAACTTCAATGTGAAACATTGAGCTCCCGTTCGTCCATACAAAATTTCACTTCATTTCAATAAAAATAAATTCAAAACAACATTTGGTTATATACTAGATTAATTTTTTGAAAAATAAAATTGACTATGAGTTTCAAGTTTGAAAAAGTGATATTTACCGGTTTTTCAAATGATTTTTTTTTTTGGCTCACAAAATTTCAACCCTTTTCAATATAAATGCGCGTCCAAACAAAATTCGATTTTCAAATACTTTTTTTTAAGTATCATATTTTTTATGTCCGAACGCTAGAAGCGGAGCTAAGTGCCGGCCACGGATTCAACCGAACCAGTCACTTTGGTTCAAACACTACATTTTGTCTTAAAAATCCATTGAATATGTATACAAACTATTAATTTAGAACCTAATAACTTAAAAAAGATTACAATCTAGATACCATAAGCTTCAAATAATTTTGGCTTCGCCCCTGTCAACCGCCTACTAAGATGTACAAGATATGTAATGTGTACACAAATAGGTAGATATCCTATGTTTGTCACAGAAGCAAAATAGTGTATGCACTCTCATACATCTCCATCATTTGAGATTTGGAAAGATATTATGTGACTATTGAGTTGGGTCCTCAACTCACTCAACCTTCGCTTGTGAGTTGTAGACTTGTGTGTAAATGCCGAAAATGGGAGTCATTTTCCAGAAGCCAACAACTTTTGATGTTGGCCCTTAAGGTCTAGTCGGTTGGAGTGAATACATCTCCTTCAATGAGGGGTCCAACACTATTTCAAGACCTACCCTATTATAGTGCTAATTTGGCCCCAAGACAATTCCCCAACACAAGCATTTTAGGCTTATGTATCCATCAAATGTCCTGGCAAATCAAACCTCAACGTCAAACTTGGTAGTAGATACTGTTTACAGGTCGAAAAAAACTATCCATACAGTTCAATGCGAGGACCCTCAGCACGTATACTCGCAATTAAGTCGAAAAGAAACTTAATTTTTGTCAAAGACGACTGGCTTTTACTGGAGAAAATCAGTACGGGCTTGGATCGATTCGTCTTATGTATGGAATTATGTTACTACTAAAGCAGTAGTACTTCATTCAAGTAGTTTAAGTTGGACCGAGTCAAAAAGAATATTTACACAATTAGATTAATTATAATTTGTAACTATGAGTAAATCCAAACCATCAATTCATAACTTGATAATGTAAAAACATTTACATCTTAGGCAGGCCTAAGGCTTGCAGCTTGCTTCTATCCTTATAAATTTAAAATTCTAGATCTACCTCTAATCACAAGGTGCCATATATGTAATCTAGCTATAGTTAAGAGTAAAGAGAGAAAGGAATGAGATGAGAAGAATTGTGTAATATAATAAAGGGAGCTTAGAAAATAATAGATGTAGTCTAGGTCCTGGTTTAGGGTCCGTGGCATTTTGCACCCTTAATGTGTGCTCTTTTTTTCAACTTGCACCCTATCCTATTTTTTTTTATGATTTAAACCCCAATCTCTTTATTTCCTTGCAAAACAATAAATTCACCCTTTTTATAAATTTACCATGAGGGCAAAATAGGAATACAAATAATATATCTTTTTTTCCTTCAATTTATTTATTTTATTAGAACTGCAACAACAATAAATTTTATTTTCAAAGCTCTTTTTTATTTTTTTATTTTAAGTGATATTTCTCTATCAATAGTTGCTAAACATTTGGAGTTCTTATTGTTACAAGTTTGTCGCTTTTCCTTTATAATTTAATTACTACTAATTTATAAAGGAAAAACGACAAACTTGTAACAATAAGAACTTCAAATGTTTAGCAACTATTGATAGAGAAATATCACTTAAAATAAAAAAAATAAATAAAAAAAGAGCTTTGAAAATAAAATTTATTGTTGTTGCAGTTCTAATAAAATAAATAAATTGAAGGAAAAAAAGATATATTATTTGTATTCCTATTTTGCCCTCATGAAAAATTTATAAAAAGGGTGAATTTATTGTTTTGCAAGGAAATAAAGAGATTGGGGTTTAAATCATAAAAAAAAATAGGATAGGGTGCAAGTTGAAAAAAAGAGCACACATTAAGGGTGCAAAATGCCACGGACTCCCTGGTTTATGTAGAAGAATGCTCTTCGGTGTGAAGGAAAATGTTCTTAATGTTCTTCTGAAAGATGTTTTCTTGGAAAAAAATGTTTCTTACTTACTCCGTTTGTTCCAATTTACGTGGCACTTTTCACTTCGTGAGAGTCAAACTGTATGAACTTTGATCATCATTTTAAGATGTATTTTTTTCATCAAATTAATATGAGAAAAGTTACAATTTATAGTACTTTTCATTAAAATATCGAGTTAATCTAATCTAGTTTAGCTTCAAAATTTAGTCAAATTGATTCTCGAAAAGCGAAAAATGCCACATAAATTGAGATGGAGGGAGTATGTTATATTATCATAAAGACATTTGTATATAATCTAAACTAATATTATGGGAGGTGGGGATGGGAGCTAGAGGGGTGGGATGAAGATGAAGGTGTGTTGGAGGGTGGAGAAGACACAATCAATGTCGGATGTTACTTGTGGAACTTGTTTTTCCTACTTCCACTAAAAAAGTCATTTCCTTATTTTTTAAAAACTAGTTTAACTAGAGAGAATATTTTCCAAAGCTTTTTGACCAACGGGACGAGAAATTTGAAAAACATTTTCCATACTGAACAAGAAGAAGAAAGAAACAACTAATTTTGACAAATACAGAAGTGATAAGACACATTAGCTACACCTGTTTGGATATATACAGAAAGAATGTCGTTCGCTAGTTGGATACAACCAGAGAGCATAACAAAGGAATAATGCTGGTTTTGTTTCTTCTAGTGTATTTGCCTAATTTAAAATGGCTTTAATTAATATCACGTTCCTCAAAGTAGAGTGTTATGTTGGGCATGCCCTGTATAGATGAACTGTTCCTTATTATACAATTATCGAAGATTGACACTTGAAAAACATGTCAAATTATCAACATGAAACAACTTGTAAAAACTTTGATACCCCTGTCTTAAATCAACTAAATTCTTCTCTCATAGTGACATAGCGGAGAAAAATCGACCCACTTAATAGAGCAGTGTATCAACTGAAACCCGAACAGATTTGTGATTTTTTTTTTTCATAAATCCGAACAGATGCTTTCTAAATCCTCGACATGTCACTTTCGACTACCACTTCTTTTAATTTTATAATTTATACTAGTAAATATGCCCGCGCTTCGCGCGATGTATCAATCAATTTTTAAATCACAATTGTTAAGTGAAGTAACAATTATCTTTTTTTTTAAAAAAATAAAAAATTATCGCCGTATGGTGGCGTGACCTTTATATCAATAAATCAAGAATTACAAAACGAAAGGGAACATAAGCTCAACCCTCTATTCCAGTTTACAGCTAATGATTGCTCACAAAAAATAAAGCAACAGATCTCGGAATGTAACATCAAAGGAACCCAAGAATGGCTAAAATATACAGTAGCAGATGGCCAAAACTGCAGCAGCAGATGACAAAAATTCAGCAGTAGATTACTTCCAAAACAGAGGTGCAAATGACCAAAAATGCAGCAGCGTTTGGCTCAAAATACAGCAGCTTTTGGGCTGAAAAACAGCATCAAAACGCCAAAACTGCAGCAGTAGATTACTCCCAAAATGAGTTGCAAATGACCACAAAATCAGCAAAAGTTTGGCCTAAAAAATTACATCAGTAAAAGGTTGAAATGCAACAGCGTTTGGCCTAGAAATACAGCAGCAAATGACCGAAATTGATAAGCAATCTCTTTTAGAAGTTATTTCACCATATGTGTAAAAGAAGCTGTAAAAAAAAAAAAAACGGAAAAGGGCCAAATATACCCCTGTACTGTACTATTGACAAAGGGTCAAATATACCCCTCATTATACTTTGGGTTCAAATATACTTTGCCGTTATATTTTGGGTCTAAATATACCCCTCATTATACTTTGGGTCTAAATATACCCCTCATTTTTAACGAAGCGACAGGTGTCACCATTCTACTGGCCTATTTTAAAGGATCCTCTAATTAATTAAAATTTAACCCATAATTCGGTATCCAATTAAAGGACCATACCCGGGAAAATTAAAAGCAAGCTTGGAAAAGCTTTTTCAATGGCTGCCATAGTATATGACCGGCGAGCATATGACTGGATCAAAGCACCGTTCTGATCCCAAAGTTGTCCACTAAACGCACCAATCCGAAACAAAAGGCTTCCATTCTAATGAAACCTTACCAAATAGATAAAGTCCATTTTGGAAGAAAGCCCTACAGAGAATTTCCATCTCTATCAGTTTTAACTTATGAGGTGGTTCATTAATATTATGAACCTATTTAGTACTCCCTCCGGAAGAAATAGTCGTTCCAGTCTAAATTATCATCCTGTATTTTTGAATATTTTGCTCCCTTATTGCAGGGTGACAAGCTGGAGATAGTCGTATTAAATGCTGATGGAATTCGTAGGGAAGAAACGGATCTGAGGAAAGACTAATTTCTTGTATCCCGTTCTTATTCAATTATCAATGAATGTAATGAAGCGAATTTCATAATTATGAAAATTTTTGCAGTTCAAACTAATTTAAACTGAAAAAGAAAGTAAGTGGCTTAGAAGGGGGGGGGATTCATTGTCAGCTCCTGATCGTGGGGTGTCCTTGAGAAATTCTCTGTAGGGCTTTCTCCAAAATGGACTTTATCTATTTGGTAAGGTTTCATCAGAATGGAAGCCTTTTGTCTCGGGTTGGTGCATTTAGTGGACAACTTTGGGATCAGAACGGTGCTTTGATCCGGTCATATGCTCGCCGGTCATATACTATGGCAACCATTGAAGAAGTTTTTCCAAGCTTGCTTTTAATTTTCCGGGTATGGGTATGATCCTTTAATTGGATACCGAATTATGGATTAAATTTTAATTAATTAGAGGATACTTTAAAATAGGCCAGTAGAATAGTGACACCTGTTCCTCCGTTAAAAATGAGGGTATATTTAGACTTGAAGTATAATGAGGGGTATATTTAAACCCAAAGTATAACGACAGGATATATTTGGACTCAAAGTATAACGAGGGGTATATTTAGCCATTTTTCAATAGTACAGGGGTATATTTGGCCCTTTTCTGAAGAAAAAAATTTGTCATATTCAATACCGACGAATATTATATTCAACATTGAATAAACACATGCTAGGATGAAGAGACCTCCTCAATGTAGAGGGGAAGCTAAAATTAGTAAATAATTACTAACAAATCTATCTCTTACTCCTACTAAACAAAGTAAATACATCATCCGGCACATGCATTTGCATCTGCCATTATTGTGCAGTATGCGTAGATCACCCTGAAAAATAAGGATTAGACATGGCTTATATAAGAGAATTGACATCAATATTAAACTGTTACACATAACAAATTCTAACATTTTGGTAACATCAAAAGCTTTAACAAATAGAGGTTTTCCATGAAAAACATGGGCTGAAGAAATAACCCGAGGCATCCTATGTGATATGAATAGGTTGCTCACACATCACTGGCTATATCAAAAAATTTCACTGGTGGAATTTATCAATAAGTTGGATAACATGTATGCTTGCCTTAACAATTACCAATGACTGAACCAGACTAACTTAAATATCATGAATAAAGATAAATGATGACAGCTTAGGCAGAAACTACAACAATACCCACAACACCTAGTTCTCTTCTCCTGGTCCTCTTTTTTGCTTCAATTACTTCCTTCCACTTATCCGGGTAGATACTGTAAAAGGTTAAGAGTCAGAATAAAGAGAGATTTTTTCTAATCAAGACTTTTACATTCATAAATAAAATGACTAAGAAAATTGTGATTGTGCAACTTCAGCAGATTTATGACAAAAAGTTAAAGGATATATCAAAATTCAAAATTCAAAATTCAAATTCAAGCTTCGGAAACAACTTGTGAAAAAACCAAATACCACCAATTCCAACATGCTCTTGTCAAAACCAAAAAGAAACAAAATCTAAAATCCCAAAATTGTATGTCTAACCAACAACCTAGAAACCAATCCAGAAAAGTATAAATATGATATATAGATTAGGGGAAAAGGACAAAGGGCCTGTGATATAGAAAGACATTGAGTGTTAGAAACAAAGTTCCTAAAATCTTTTGATCATTAGCCATTAGTAACACAAAAGAAACAAAAACAACTGCATAAGTAAAGGCGAAACGACAAATTCGAAAGAACTGAGAGCCAATGGACTCCTACATCTCTTCCTGATGACATGATCTTGCTGCCTCCTCCTTTTCATACACAATCACGACTCCGTAATTTTATTTAAAGGAACACGCTAATTAATTTTCATAAGTATTCCCGACCCAGAAACTCAGAAATTAAAGCCAAACTTGGAATTAAAAACAGGTCGTCGACTCTAATTGATAATTGAAAAGGACTGCGTCATGTACTGATAACTTTTATTTAGGGCCAAATACTTCTAAAAACACTGACTATATATAGATTTCTAAAGAATCGAAGGAGAATGAGATTTAAAAACTCACTCGAGCATCTGAAAAGAAGCTTGATCCTCACTATTAAGCCCAAGATGGCGGTTGCCATAAAATTACTGCATAATTAAGGAATAATAACAGTGACCCAAGTTGACCATCTTCTATGGTAAACACACCAGTGTTAAGAATTGTGATTCAACTCTGCATTAATGCACTTCTAACAGTGACGGAGTGAATCAAAGACGGACTTGACTAAAAATTCAAAGAGCAAGTAAGGGTAGCATGAAAAATAAAGATGGCAATGAGGGGAGAACGTAAATAATTAGCAGAGAAAATCAAGAAATCGAACAAACTCGTAGCAAGAAAACAATAAATTTAAAAGATAGAAAAGGAACAATATAGAAAAAGCAACAATCTTGATCTCTAGCATCCATGCCCAAACCCCTAAAACAATCCTCTGTGGAGAGCTAATCATTGTCTTGAAATCATCAAAATCCATTTTTTATGATGATAGTAAAACTATTGAACACCATGGTAAATCAGCAAACAAAAATTGACAAACACATAAGCACCACAGATTAAATGATGGAGAAGCGGTAAATAACATGAGATAATGAGAACATAGCCAAAACATATACAGTAGGAGATTTGTGTCGAACAGATGGGACGATACTATTTCAATCTTTCTTTCATACCCACCAAAAGCACACAAAATGTCAAGAACCAGATAAGTGAAAAAAACATAGGCAGAAAAGTCCAAAGTCTAGTTTCATATTCCCACTATCAGTGCCAAGAAAGCAAAAAAAAAAAAAATTGAATAACATACAGAAAAGAAGAACGACACACTGTTAAAATCACTACAAACATGCATATAATCAAATCATACACATGAATTTCTCGCTTGTGGTGCTCCTTTACTCGCCTTGTTCGACAACCCCTTCTTCTTCTTCTTCTTAACTAAAAGTTCCATATTTCCTAAGGTGAATAAAGGTTCAGAGTCTCTACCATTCACATTAAAAGATAAAGACAGAAAAGATGTGAGCCTCTCCAAGTTCAAAGGCAAGCCTGTTGTGGTTTATTTATCCTGCTAATGAATCTTCTGATTGTAATAACAGGTATAGTTTGCACGCCTTGAATCTTGCGTCTAAACTTAGCCAATTCTCACATCAAGTTAGAAATTTTATGATCGAGACAAAAATATTAGAAAAATTCAAAGCATGGTAAAGAAGTACCTAAGAACTGTTACTATGCCCTACTTCCGCCTGCGTCCTTTTCGATTTATACGGTAATCGATTTTGAAATCTGTTGTTACACTTCATATCAAAATCTGCAAATAAACTTTGCCTTATTTCCCCAACAACCTTCAGAATCCCTCCTCACTTTGAAATTCTTCTTCAAGGCTCACAAAACCCCTTCAACCCTGGCAGGTATGTTGTTTATCTATTCTCAACCACTACTTTTATCTTTTAACACATCAACTTTTCCATGACGAATTCCTGCTGTTTCTTTCATTTACTTACACTACGACTCCCATACAAGTTGATTAAAAAAACCCGACTTCAAGTAGTACATGACAATTGATTGTGTTACCAAATACGTAACTATATTTCTGCCCGTTCTTAAATTCTTAAAAAAAATAGTTAATTTATATTGGTGTTATGTTATTATGCGAAGGGTTTTGTTTTTTTTTATCGTGGAAAAAGATAAAGGACACTCATGGTAAGTGAGTCATGTCACATCACCATGCCAATATCCCCCAATTATACAGATATATAGATTGTACACTGACCTGTGCAAATATCCCATAGAGATCACATAGAAGAACCCAATTGAGTAAGTTGCTGATGTAATGAGAAATTGAAGCCCAAAACAAACATAAGAAGTGAAGAACAGAAGGATGGCTGAAGTAGCGTATTAAAGCAAAAAAGGAAATGAGTAAAGAAGTACCAACTTTGAGGAATTTTTTGACAGTCTTTCGCTTCATCTCGTCCTGATTTTGATGACGCATATTCAAGAGGAACGATGAGAGTAGGGTAAATAAAGAGAGGCGTTAATTGGAGGAAGGGAGAGTAACGTTTGACAGGGGAAGGACAACGGATAGTTAAGCCAGGAAAAGAAAAGCGACGCTTCGGTAAACTTTAAAGTGAGGGACACTGTTTATTTATATTTGTGTAAATTTGCAAAAGGCTAAAATTTGACAAAAAAGATAAATAGGAATGCTGGAGTCTAAGGCATGCCACATCAGCAGACCTTTGTCCCTGCTTTATATATATATATATATATATATATATATATATATATATATATATATATATATATATATATATTATAGTCGGTTAACCTCAATAGTCATCGATGACATATATTTAATTGACCACAGTGGTTTGATATATTAAAAATCATAAGTAATTGTAGTCACTACTATTATTAGTATGACACCTACTTGTTTCTATAAACTCTAGATATCTTTGATGTTCATTGCCCACAAAAGGAATAATTCTATAATGAGAAAAATTTTAAAACTACAAAATCAGAGAGAAAAAAGCAAATGCACAATTATTGAGTAAACTTGGTTTTCTTCTTGATTAGCAATACAGCATCTGTTTCATCTTCAAAGTATATCGTGGGCCTAACTATTCAGCCCAATTTCTTATTGGACGTTGGAATAGGGCAATTCGCAGGAATATCCTTTATCTTGGGGCGGTCTTTAATACTACTCCACTTTGGTTAGCCTTGCAGAAGAGAAAGCCCAGCAGGCAGCAGCTCTAACTTTCTTTCATCTCCATTTCCAACTTCTTGTGCCATTAAACCTCCTGCCCCCCAAAATTTTCTTGGTTGCTTTAGTGTGAAAATTTTCATATCTCTTAGGAGTCATTTGGTAGCTGATTAGGAGCTAATTTATGCAAGTAATAGTACCATGTTTGATAGCATTCTTTTGCTATGTATAAAATTCAACACACATAATACAGCGTTTGGTTTGCAATTAGAAACCCCTAGAAGTAATACATGAATACATTACTAATACATGCATAAGTCTAACCAGCTACCAAACTACCTCTTAATAATGGACGAATAGAGGAAGATAGGTTCATGTCAACCACGAAGAAGGCAGGCAAATCAATAAACAGAACATGTATGACTTTAGCTTTAAAGTAGACTTGAAGTAAAAGCATGTCATGGGCCAATGGCTACGGCCTTTTAATTTCTTTCTTTATACCTTTAATTCCCTTTTTATGGTTTTAACTAAAAACTGACTTTCAATCAGTCATTTTCTTCTTCTGTTCCGAGCAGGGGCGGATCCACTATTGTGGCACTGGATTTATTTAAACTCAGTAGATATAAATTCTTAACTTCAAAAATATAATGAATAATACTAAGTTGAATACGTAAAATTTAAATCTTGTATCCGCCTCTAATTTGGATACTTAACACATGAGTTTGATAAATAAGATG
Organism: Lycium barbarum; assembly: GCF_019175385.1. NCBI lineage: Eukaryota > Viridiplantae > Streptophyta > Magnoliopsida > Solanales > Solanaceae > Lycium > Lycium barbarum. The sequence continues at coordinate 157,902,777 of NC_083337.1, read as the reverse complement.
GGGTTGCAAGATATTAAATGCGTAGCTGAGCCATCTTGTGGGACGTGCATGTATCCCAGGCATTTTTTAAGAGATCAAGTCCTAGCATTCTCTACAAAGATGTTATTCATTCTATCTCAAAATAACTGTCGTTTTAGTGGGAAAAAAAAATTATCTCATAATAATTGTCGCCTTAGAAATTTAAGACAAAAGTCAATATAGTCAGACCTCTCTATAACGGCATTCATATATAATAGCACCTCTCTATAATAGCTAAGTTTTTTCAGAACAAATTTTTTATGTTATATTTTACTTCTCTGAAACAACATTTTACCTATAACAACAACAACCAACTTTATAACAGTACCTTCTTTGTTAAATTACCCACCATATAACAATTATCTTCTTTTTTTGGTTATATAATAATTAACCATCTTTATAAAAATAGAATTCTATGATTACTAATAATAAGTGTAGAGATTTGACCAAATATTTGATCCTTTAATACATTATTTATGGCAAAGAATATCATATGAATAAATATATTTTCATAGTTAAAAGATTTTTCTAGTGTGATTAAGCTTAGAATTTGGTGATTTAAAATGAAAAAATTAAATTTTATGCATCTTTTTAGCCTATAACAGCTAAATATTATTTAAATGTTAATGTTGTTATAGGTGCATAACAGTCATTCCTATAACAACCAAAAATCCCTGACCCAACGATCTTGTTATAGAGAGGTTTGACTGTAATTATTTCCAATTATACCATTATATTAAAGACTTCTTCTTAATAGTGCTCAAATATTAAAAAAAACATCTAATAAATAGGGGTAATTTAGTAAACTTATATTGTATTTATTGATTTATTAATAGGCGTGAAATGAGCTAATGCATCACTTATTTTGGGAGGGAGGAAGTACAATTCAAATTGTAATTCTGATGGATTTCTGACCACCATTGTCCAATTGCGTCTTCGTTACTCTGCTATCAACTTAATTATGTGACAAATACTTATACATCTGATTAGATTTAAATGCCTCCTCAATTTGATAGTAGTTGGGTTATCAAACTTGATGTTCTTTATAATTTAGAGATATCGTAACAGTTCAACGTGCAGATCTGTTGCTTTCAACTGGCTTGTGTGTTTCGCACGTCCTATAAAACTATATGGTCAAATAAAGTACTGCCTATTGCATAAACGACCAGAATTTTTTTTTAACTAACTTTGCTTTAAAAATCAATCTCCCTCTTCAATTTTGAATAATAGATATTTTCCCCCCTTAATTCTATGCAATGACTAGTTCACCCTTATTTTTTTCAATCTTCCATTTATGTAATACATTTTTATATTATATATAATATTTATTTTTTAATCTAGGTATTTATAGATTCTTATTCAAGTTCATTAACAATATAAGCATAATAATACTTTTATGAATTTGTAACAAAATCTAATGCTATTTCTTATGATTGTTATTTCAATATTACTGCATATAATGCATATATGTATGTACATGCATGTGTGTATATTTAAGTTTCACTTCTCTCTTATTCTTTATTGTTTATATAAATAAACAAGTTTTGGTTATCACTAAAGCAATATTTCTTAAATTATAATAAAATTCATTTACAGTATAAATAAATCATTTTAAAAAAATATTGCCTCTATTTTTTAATTGTTTTTGCAAATCTACATCAAAATATATTTATAAATTTATTATGACTTGTTATTTTTCACTTGTATAATAAATATTAAAGCTTTTATTATTTTTAATAAAATTAAATTTTTGTTTATTCTGCTAATTTATTTTAATTTGTTATAGAACATCATTAACTTATATACTCAATTAATAATTCTCACGGTTTCTTCGCCTAGAAAATAATATTTATTTTTTATAAGAAATTTGTTACATAAATTAAAAAAATGAAAAATGTCATGATTTTAAAAAAGTAAAAAAATAAGACAAAAGTTGATAATGTAAGGGTAAAATAGATATTTAAAAAAATCAATTAGGATAAAAAGGGAATAATGCCTATTATTCAAAATTGAGGAAGGAGTTTGATTTTTAAAATATAGTTGGGGATGTAAATAATTTTTACCCAATTAAAATTAGATCATTCATTGCAATGAGAATAGGACACACTTGTAGGATGCAGAGATGCCTATACCGACACATTTTTGTGTGGAGAGTACGCAATATCGCATGCAAAATTATACATAACTCCTTCAATCAATATAAGTATAATATCTTTACTTTCCATTACTTCTACAATGTTTTGCTTACTAGTTACGAGGGATTGAAGCGTGAATTTAATAGGGATTGCCTCCAAGATTTTGTTCTATGACATTACAGCAACAACAATTGTTAATATTTAGTGTAATCCCACAGGTAAAGTCTGAAGCAAATACAGTGTACACAGACTTTATCTCTATCTTATGGAGGCAAAGATGGTGTTTTTGAAAGACCCTCGGTTCACGTATAACAACTCAAAGTAGTTATAAAAAGAAAAATACGACAATGAAGAAAACATGACAACTAATAAGGAAAGCAATACGTAGCATTAAGATAAAGCAGTAACAACAACGGAATAGTGTGATAACCAAAACACAATAAACAACAAAAAAGGTAACATATATCAAAAGTAAGAAACTACATCAATAAACTAATACTACGACAAGCTCGGTGCTCTAAACTACCACCAAGCCTAATCCCTCCGAAAACGAGACAACCTTCTAGCCTAATTCGTAATCTCAATACCTTTTATCTTATCTACGGCCATGTCCTCAATAAGTTAAATTTGTTCTGTGACATTAGCAGAAACATAATTTCTTCATGTTCTTTAAGAAAAAAATAATCTAAATTCATTAATAAGTTGAGAACTTTAGCTGATGATGCTAAGAAGCAGAAAACAACGCTTTTTTCATATAGTTTTAACTTAGTTTTCTCTAAAATCAAAGGTTTACTGACATTCTAAATTCATTATGTGGTATTAAAGTATTAACTAATACTCCATGCAGTATATGTCTTTTATGTACATTTTTATCGGTTAGTTTTTACCTTAGCATAAGTTATAATTATGGATTTATGGTAGCTAGAAATCGTCGGTGGCTGTCGACAATAAGATATTTGAGTGGACCTAGAAATCTATGTCCTTATACTTCGGCGAAACGGAGGTTGTTGTACTATCCATCTCCCGGTTGCCACGTGTAGGGTAGAAGTATCTTTGATTTTGGCCACGTCTGATTAATTGGGCTTAATACTGCAATGGGCCAGGTTGGATTAGCAACTTAGATGGCTTGCATTAATTGTTGATTTTCGGCAACTTAGATGGTTTACATCAAATCTAAGGGCACGAGATTTTTTTTTTTTTTTTACGTTAGTTCAAATTATTCATCAATGTAGCATCCCATGCTACTAACTGTAAAATTAAATTGGTAGTATAACTGTAAAATCTCTATAATTTAAAAGCAAATATAAGTTCTTATAAGGTTGGACTGTCATCTAGGATTGTTATTTGCGTTGTATACTTATTAAAAGAGAAGAGTTGGTCTTACCTTATGAAATCTAACTCAACCACCCCCGCCCTCCCCCCCAAAAAAAACACCCACCAAAAAAAATATATAGATAAACATGAATCAATTTAACTTAAGGATAAAAATCAAACATTCCAGCATTCTTCTGGTAACAAAAGATAAAACTGTTCAAATTTTGAATGACACTTAGTGGGAATGACAAAAAAGATCACTAACAAAGACAATTTTTTTTTAGTGTCATGTGTTGATCATTGCTCACACCAAAGTGGAAAAAGTAGCACAGACAAAAACAGAGCTTAAACATGAGAAAAATGTGTATTTAATTTAAAAAGACATATTCACACACAATATTCATATTAAATTAATAAACACATAATATGTGTCACATAAATGTTACTCCCTCTGTCAAAATAAATGATCACATAGACATTAGCACAATCCTAAAGAAAATACTAATTTAATTTTTAGAAATATTTTAAAATATCTAACTAAATTATCCTTAAATAAATACTACTTAATATAATATAATTAATTAATATAATTTCTTAATTACACAAAAATTCACTTATCTAAATAAGGGTAACTTTGGAAGAAAATAATTAATTTTTTCTTGATTACGTACACACTTATTTTGGATAAAAATAAAAAGGCTATTGAGTGAGTATTATTACTTAAGTGGAATTAATACATATTTTCATATTAATTTTATCATTTAATTATCCTTGTGTTTAATGTAAACATTCAATATATCCAAAAAAAAAAAAAAAAAAAAAAGAACCCCACTTTTGGCATGTCATAACTAACCACTCCAATCAAATCCACAGGGGTTAAATTAAACCCGATCCATAATCATATATTATGACCTTATAATATCACTCAGTAATAAACCGACCCAATTGTCTTATCATCTCTCTCTATCCCCCTTTATTATTATCTGTCAAATAAATATTTTCCGTTTGTCCACACTACTCTCCGGTCACCGGCTTTTCAAGATTCCGGCAACTCCGATGTATCCCACATTTATTGTTACTCAGTGTATATCTTATTGATTTCTCCTCTTTAATTGGGTTTCGCTTCAATGATCACTTAAAGATCGAAGCTTTTCGTAGAATCTACTCGTAATGTGCGAAAGTGTTAGGGATTTTGCTTTTCTGAAGGGAAAACTATGAAATTTTGTTCTCATTGAGGGGAAATATTTGAACTTTTCTATTTTGGGGTGGTTGGATTTCTACATTTTTACAACCCCACGTCTTCTTTTTGCAACCTTTTGCGTGAAGCAATTGTGGGTCTAAAAAAAGTGGGATTCTTGATTGATTTTAGATCCTACATTATCCAAAGAAGTTATCTTTTTGGGGTATGTTGATTGTGTGTGATCAGCAACTGAGTAGAACAAAAAGAAAAGAAATACAAACTTGTGAGTTGAACTAAGCGGGCTTTTGATTGATTTTGGATCCTACATTATTTAAAGAAGTGAGCTTTTCGAGGTATATTGATTGAGGGGAAAAAAAAAAAGAACACAATATTGTGAGTTGAATAGTAATACAAAATGTGCTGATAAAGTAGTTAATCATAGGGGGTGGGGGTTAATTTGGCATAATGGGGCTAAAAGCGACAACTTTAGCAGACAGTCGTGTTGAGAAATTGAAGAGTTCTATGGTATCAAAGTCTAGAATGATGTTATGGTTGATAAGGGTAACAACATCAGTGCTGTTGTGGATTTGTTTGGTTCAATTGACAATATTGGGAGAGACTTGGGGTCCTAGAGTTTTAAAAGGCTGGCCCTCTTGTCTTTCTCAAGAATCCGCGGCACTACTGGCTGTTAAATCGTCGCCTGAGGTCCCTGCTAGAGTTCTTCCACCAAAGAGTGAGTATCCTTTTGATTGCAACTATAAGTTTTCGAAACATGTGTGTTTGCCTTTGTGGTTTTTCATGTTCAGATACTCAGCATTGTTGACTTGTTTTCCCCTACATTGGTCGATAACTTAGAGATCATGGTTGAAATTGTGTCATAGTATAATAGGAAACATCAAAGTGGAATGTGAAATTATGAATTAGTATAGTTCAATGCCATTTGTGGATATTGTAGTTGTAGGGCTTGTAATAGATGGTTGTAGTATTGTGCTAATTATAATTGGTAATACTTTTGAAGTATGTAGATCCATTGTTTGAGTATTTGGCTTGGAATATTAGTTGAAATCATCATATGCTACATGGTCCAATTCAGGTTTAATCAAACTTTCAGTGACCGGAATTTCAAAATAAAATTGTTCTGCAAGTCTTTCCATGGTCATCTGTTTCATGACCTACAATATTGGAAGTTCCCCGTTGAACTTAGAGCTAATGACTTCACATGATTATTTGTGAATCAGGGGTTTACAGGAATAATGGTTACCTCATGGTTTCATGCAATGGTGGGCTTAATCAAATGCGGTCAGCGGTTAGTAGCTTGCTTTAGATCAATCAGTTCACTACCACATACAAATGTAATTAATTCAGACGACCATTGTGAATTTGACTTGTGAGATGGTTTTGTCACTTGTTTTTCTCCCCTTTGTCCTTGTTGCAGATATGTGATATGGTTGCTATAGCAAGATATCTGAATGTGACTCTTATTGTTCCTGAGCTGGATAAAACCTCCTTTTGGGCTGATCCTAGGTGTGTCCACTTAATTATCTTGATTTTTGTCTTTCAAATTACTGACTTCTTCTTTAGAAAGAAAAGATGATGATTTTTATTAACAACATTTTTTATTTGCAGTGAATTTCAAGACATATTTGATATTGATCACTTCATAATGTCCTTGAGAGATGAAGTTCGAATATTGAAGGAGCTACCTCCAAGGCTGAAGAGGAGAGTAGAGTTAGGAACAATTCATACCATGGCTCCTGTTAGTTGGTCTGATATTTCGTACTACCATAATCAGGTTTGTCGTCTATTGCTAAATGGTACTTTGTTATTGTTGTTAACTCTCACATCCTTTTTCCAGTTTAATGATGGTCATTTTCTGAATACAGGTGCTTCCCTTAATTCGGAAGTATAAAGTAGTTCATTTAAACAGGACTGATGCTCGGCTTGCCAATAATGGACAACCTATGGAAATTCAAAAGCTACGATGCCGAGTTAATTTTGGTGCGTTGAAATTCACCCCTCAAATAGAAGAGTTGGGTAGAAAGGTCGTCAAAATACTCAGGCAAGAGGGTCCTTTTATGGTTCTGCACCTGAGATACGAAATGGATATGTTAGCTTTCTCTGGCTGTACTCAGGGATGCAACCACGAGGAGGTTGATGAATTGACAAGAATGAGGTGAAGTTAAATCCTTTATGTTCATTGGTGGCTTTAATCATCCTTCGTTCACTAGCTGATTAATTAATATTTTGTTCTGTAGATATGCTTATCCATGGTGGAAAGAAAAAATTATAAATTCAGATTTGAAAAGAAGAGATGGTCTGTGTCCTTTGACACCTGAAGAAACTGCTCTTACTTTAAGGGCATTGGACATTGATCCTAGTATTCAAGTCTACATCGCTGCTGGGGAGATTTATGGTGGAGAAAGGAGAATGGCTAGTCTTGCTGCAGCTTATCCCAATCTGGTAGTTAGAAAGTTCTATTTATTTTTCAAGCTCCTGAATATGTTGACTGAATTTTCAGACTCACCATTTGCGCGAACTTTGTTTTCTAACAGTTAAGGAAGGAGACATTACTAGAGCCTTCTGAGCTGAGGTTCTTTCAAAATCACTCCTCCCAGATGGCAGCATTAGATTATCTTGTTTCCTTGGAGAGCGATATCTTTGTTCCTACATATGATGGAAACATGGCTAAAGTTGTTGAAGGACATCGCAGGTATTCTCTTTTGATAATCTAAATAGTTGTTACTTGCTTTTAGAAATATATTTTGCAAAATCAATTTCAATTTCAAAAATATATTTTGCAAAATGTTAAGAGCCAGGAAAGAATTTCCTCCGGTGTTATACCTCGTCTTCTACCTCTATGTAGTAATTATTCATTAGGAATGCACATTTCACACGGGGTTCAGTTGGTTTGGTGGTTTTGATACAATTTTCACGTATCCTCTATACTATACAGATATCTTGGATATAAGAGAACTATCTTGTTAGACAGAAGGCATTTGGTGGATTTAATAGACCAACATAATGCTGGATCATTGACATGGGATGAGTTTTCTACCGCTGTTAAGGAAGCTCATGCTGAACGTATGGGCAACCCTACCAAGAGATTGGTCATTCAAAATAAACCTAAAGAGGAGGATTATTTTTACTCCAACCCATGGGAGTGCTTAGAACCATCTTATGAGGATGAAACTTCAAGCAGCATGTAAACTATGGTGGTGGTAACATTCAGGTAGAGAAAATTACTCCGGTGCACTGTGACATATTTAGAGGACGGACTTGCTCGTCAACACCTTAAAACATTATGCTGGATTTTGCTTTGATGACGGTTGTTGCAGTAGAGGGGTGATGCACTTGAAATCCTGAGATCCTCGAAATCATTTGAAGGGGTTACATTAAAATGTTCTTCTTCTTTTTTTTTAATCCGGACACCCAATAATCGAATACATGTATAGAAACTGTTCTGCCATTGCAGGGATACATTGTCAATGGCAGCACACGCAAAGGAGTACACAATAGAATTGCCTTCCACTTAATACCACCCTAGTTGAGCCACTGAGGCTCCTCCATTCTTTTCTTTACAACTCGTGTGCTATATTTGCTTCTTCTCCATCCCCCACCCCCCCACAAACAAATCCAAAAAAGAAAAAAAGATAAAGAAAAATCAGCATGTCATGGCATAAAACGATTGTTAGGGTCATTCACTTGATTCTCTCATTGGTTTTGCTTCCGAAGGATATGATATGATGCTTGCATATTATGCCAAAGGCATTATGGTGGATAGGCTCATTTTATTTGTCCAAGTCTTGGTAAAAAGAGTTGCACGATACATATCTTGGTGAGAGATGGTAAACACTCGAAGGATTAGACAAAATATGTACAAGTTAATTTGGACACCTCTAAAAGTTTTAAAAAATAAAGAAAATTGAATGATTATGGCCACCGGAATGTGGATATATTCCACAGAGCATGTAATTAGTAAGTGGGTTGTATAATAAATTTGATTGGTAAGCTGGGAATTATTATTGGAAAGCCGAACCCAGTCATTTCGTTAGTCAATAGTTTATACTTCTTCTTATTTGATACCAGAATATGATGATAATTAATTACTAATACTGCCACCGACAAGTATTAAAATATATGTTTAACCTTAGAGATGACTCCATGTGGGGAAGAAACATTAAAGAAACTCGGCTAGGATACTGATGTCTAGTTCTGTTTCTTGGGATTTTAGTTTATGGCTGAAATTAGACTGTTATTAAACTCATTTAGCAATTATATTTTTTAATAAAAGCACTTTACAACTCACTGGCATTGAACATGTCACTATTAAATATACGTTAAAAGGAAAAAGGAAGAAAGAAAACAAATGGCAACCAGATACAAAGGTGTTCATTTTTTATTTTGCTTTTCTAATCTTGTCGTCAAATGATTATAGAAACTATTGGTCGAGGGAGAGATGATTTGAGTAATCATTATGATTAATAAATTAACATGTAGGTCGAGTGATACCTGAACTTTTTTTTTTTTTAGAAGAAAAACAAAGGTAAGAGTACTTAATTTTCATATTGTGAGAGGACCCTAATGCCTAAACACCAAAGCATAGCAACTTTCAGCACTTAATCTCCATTAAATTATTAATCCTCCTAACACTAGTGCGTTAGTGCGTCCTTATTGAGAGGACCATTATTTGATTAATCTCCAATTTACTCATATCTTATTGTTCAATTATTCACCAGTAGTGGCTCTATTCAACCAAGTTTCAAATGCCAAAAGAATCAGAAAACGAAATAAATTTGAAGTCCTCAATCCTCCCTTTAGTTTCAACTTCTCCACTATTTTGCAACGACAAAAGATAATAACAAAATAATTTTCAACTATGTTACACTCTGCTACAAAAATTCTTACTGTTTATATCGCTTCATTTATCCCGTTCCATTCCAATATCATAACAATAACATTACAAATTCTCTACATATTCTATTGATGTAAATGTATCTAACATCACTAAAAAATATCTTAACGACATTAGATCTAAACTAATTATACTATCATGAAGATAAAATTTAATCCCACCTAATTATATACTCTACTGCTTGAAGCCAAAAGACAAAAATAAAAATAGAAAATGAGAATGGACGATAATAGAAGCTAGAAGGTCTAGTTAGGCTTATTTAATTTTACGAATTATTGGGATCTTACTTGGAGTTCTCGTACGTTAGAAGTCCAAGACAGGCAATTCCAAGAAACTACTGGACTGTGAAATATTAACAGATGGTAATTATTTAAAGCATTGTTCTTATCAATTATTGAAGGATCCAAGAAAAAAGCACTCCTCGAGGTAGGAATCTTAGTTGGTGACTGTTGAGGAGAATTCAATTCTCTTCATAGTTTCAACTGTATTCTACTCTTTATCTATCTGAATATGAGTCTACCTGTGAATTTAGATTTTACTAGTAGCTTTAAATTTAGTGCTATATTATTTTATTTAGAATAAGCAAACAAGTAAATAGGCAAAATAACTATCATGCTTACCGAAGTATATTATACCGATCAAAATAGGGGAAAGGACATAAATGGCCGCTCGGCCAAAAATTATCCCACCCGATGGCTACAATTTTCTTAAACCCAAATTATAACCACTAAACTAATTCCACTTTCCTTTCTTTTTCTGTCTTCTACATTTTTCTTCTTCCTCTTCCTCTTCCACCTTCTTCTCCATCTTCTCCTCCTCTTTCCTCTTCCACCTTCTTCTCCAATTTTATTTGTGAGTTGCAGGTTACGAAAATGGTAGAGGATTCATATGAAGACGCCATTGCAGGACTGAAAAAGTTTTGATGTATAGAAATTGTATCCTATGTGTATATAATATGTGTCCCTGCTGTATATGTATATAAAATATATCATATGTATAGAAACTGTATCATATGTGTATATAATATGTACCCCTGTTGTATATGTATATAAACGGTATCATTCTTGTATAAAAAGTGTATATATAATTCCAACATGTGTATATAAATTGTATCAGTCTTGTATAAAAAGTGTATCATACGTATAAAAATGTATTATAGAAACTGTATCATTGTGGTATATAATATGTATCGCTATCGTATATGTAAAAAAAAAAAATCATATCATTATTGCATAATATGCGTATAAAGGTATAATTAACGTATAATTTATGTATAATAAATGTATGATTAATTCCAACATATGTATATAAAATGTATAATTCTTGTCTATAAAGTGTATATATAATTCCAACATATGTATATATGCTGTAGCAGCCCTTTAGTGGCGACTTAGTCTCCACAAAAAGTCTTTTTTTTAAGCGCCTGGACTGTTGAGACGATCAGCCTTGGCATTATTTTGGGCTGACCGGCCATTTTTTGGCATTATTTTGGGCCGAACGGACATCTAGTGGAATTAAGCCCAAACAATAATTAAATATGAGATTAATTTGGCTGAGTGGACACACAATATCCTTTTCCCATCAAAATACGCTAAGCTTCTTCTCTTCGTGCTATAAAGTGATCAATAGAAAGATTCAAATTAGAGAAATCGAATTTATAATCTTTATTCACGCTTGAAGTATACACTAACAAGTAACAAGTAAGACCAATTGATCTATAAATTACTTTGAAAAATTGTCACTCTCCCCCCTTTATTTTAATTGACTTTTTCAAATTTCTATTTTATCATTACATTATCAACTTGTCTTTTTTTGTTTTACTTCTTTAAAATCATGATTTTTTTTTATCTCTTTAATCTATGTACAAAATTTTCTATAAAAAAATAAATATTATTGTCGAGACAGAAAAAGAAAAGTAAGAAATACTAGTTGAGTATATAACTTCATGTCGTTTTATAATGAATAAATGAGAAGAATAGTTTTTTTATTAATAATAATCAAAATTCTGATATCTATTATACAAGTAAAAATAATAGATAATAATAACTTTATAAATATATTTCAATGCAGGTAATACAAAATAATTAATAAAAATAGAGGTTTATTCTATAACAAACTCCTAAAAGATTATCTATTTATATATTTAAATGAATTTTAAATTATAATTTAAAATATTCCACTAATGACAACCAAACCATGTTTATATATTGACAATAGAGAACAAGAGAGAAGTGAAACTTAAATATACATATACATATATATGTAAAAATAACAGGTAATATGTGTGTGTGTATATATATACACACATGCATGTACATACATAATATACACTTAATGCGTGTAATATTAAAATACCAATCATAATATAGAAAGGTAATACATGGATGGAAGATTGATAATGTCATGGGTAAAATAGACATTGCATAAGATAAAGGGGAAAGAATATCTATTATTTAGGGAAGAGTTTGATTTTGAAAATTAAGTCAATTTTCACCCATAAATTTTCTATCACCTTGCTCTTTTCATGAAATGACAAGTAGTTTTTTAATTAAGAAGAGAATAATTTTAAAAAGTTAAGAATGCTACTTGGTTAATTAAAGCCGCTGGTAGGGTCTAAGTAAATTTTACTCACCAATTCCCAATACATTCCTTGTTTTAAATTAGGTACCAAGTGGAGTAATAATGTTTGATAAGACTTAAACCATCGTTTAACTTGCCAAAGAAGACTAGTATTTATATACTACTCCCACCCTTTTAAAAATATGTCCACTTAATCTTTATTTTTTTATTAAAAAAGAGTGTTTACTTATCAAATTTTTAAAAAAAAATTAATCTTATTGAGCCGAGGGTCTCTCGGAAACAGCCATCCTACCTTGGTAGGAGTAAGGTCTGCGTACATTATACCCTCCCCAGACCCCAAGATGTGGGATTTCACTGGGCTGTTGTTGTTGTTGTTGTTGTAATCTTATCTTTTCAAATTTGCCCGTATTAAGTGTTAAGCGACCAAATCTCAGTATCTAATTAATTAGAGGTAGTTTAGTTAAATTATCTGTTTTTATCTATGAGTTAATATTTTCTTAAGAAGTGTACATTTAGAAATGTGCAAATGGCTAAGTGAACACATTTTTTGAACGGAAGGGAGTAATAAGTTATACCAGCGATCTTTTACTTCGCTAATATATTCACATCAAAAGAGCATAAGACTAATGATGTGTGAATCCGGAAACATACCTGTGAACAAAAAGGCATAGTTGATAACGATTCATCATCCGACATGATATGATGTATTCGTATTAATTAGTGGTTACATTTTGAATATTGAACTAATTGTTTGACTGCATGTACATAGTATATGATAGAGATTGCTGAGAATTGTTTTGCTTTGCCTGTAAGAATGAACTTGGGTAATTATAAACTAATTAGACGGCCTATGCTCGTGTTGCGCACGGACCCCACACTTTAGATTATAGTGTATCTATGTGTATGTAATTGTTTTTGAATAGTGATTATATATATATATATTATGTTTAAAATACGATTAATATAACATTGTAGTTTGTGTTCCGTATCTAAAATTTTATTATATTAATGTTTGCTACGAATACAAAATCGGCAAATTTATTAATATTTTTTTAAAACAGAAGACTTGTTTAAAAGGAAACTATTTTCCTCTCTTTGAGATAAAATAATAGCAATATTTAAGCATCAGTTGATACTTTCAATTTTAATTCGATTAATTTAAAGGTGTAAAATACTTATTATTTTTTATCAAATTTTGATTTGGATAATTCTAATTAAAATTATTAAATTAATTTTACATGTTTAAAACGAAACAAAGTAGAAATTGATTTTCTAATTAAACGAAGAATTACTATTTTTTAATTTTTGGTAAATATTCTCGGTTTAGCTCATTTTACTTGTCATGTTGTCTTTTGCATGGTTTTTTAAAAAACGTCGATTAGAATTATAATTTGACTAATTTACCTTATTCATTATTTGATATCCATTTGATATATTTTTTTTACGACGTTAATCTCTTTTCACATTTATTAGAGTAAGAATAAAAATAAAAAAGTAATTAAACTCTATCTTGTTTTAAAATGTAAATATTTTAAGTATATTTATTTTAGTGAACATAACAAATAAATGACATGGCGGAATAGCAAATACAACACTTTAATATCTAGATTAGATTTTAGGCTAATATAAAAAAAGAAAGAAAATTGTATGGTTTGACTACTTAACTTTATGAAGAAAAACAATTTCATTTGCTCCCACTAATGGATTGATACGCACATGGTAATGAATCCATCATTATTGACTTAATGAGATACTTTGAAAATTACATGAATATTGTTTGAATTTTTAATATGGAGTGCACTTTTGTTTTTGGACATTATTAATTTGCACTATTTTTATGCATATATACACACTATGTTCAAAACACGATTAATATAACATTGTAGTTTGTACTCCGTATCTAAAAATTTAGTATATTAGTGTTTACTACGAAGACAAAGTTTGCACTTTTTTTTTACATTATTTTTTTTTTTTTAATATGGGGTTCACTTTTTTTTTTTTGTAATATTGCTTGATTTTGTTAATATGGGGTCCACTTTTTTTACAGTGAGTTTGGAGATGGTGGGTTCAACTTTTTTTTTTTTTTTTTTTTTAGTGTTGTTTAGTATGAGGTCCACCCTTTATGGGGTGCACTTTTTTTTTTTTTTTTAGACATTATTAGTTTGTACTATTTTTATGCATATAATATATATACATATACTATGTTCAAAACACGATTAATATAACATTGTAGTTTGTGCTCCGTATCTAAAATTTTATTATATTAGTGTTTGCTATGAATACGCACGTGGCAATAAATCCATCATTATGGACTTAATGAGATACTTTGGAAATTACATGAATATTGTTTGATTTTTAATACGGGGTGCACCTTTTTTTTTGACATTATTAATTTACACTATTTTTATACATATATATATATATATATATATTAGAATTATGGGGCCCACAATTTATTTATTTTTGCACTTTTTTTTTTGGGCATTGTTTATTTTTTTAATATGGGATTCACTTTTGCTTGATTTTGTCAATATGGGATACGATGTTCAAAACACGATTAATATAACATTGTAGTTTGTGCTCCGTATTTAAAATTTTATTATATTGGTGTTTGCTATGAATATGCACGTGACAATGAATCCATCATTATTGAATTAATGAGATAATTTGAAAATTACATGAATATTATTTGATTTTTTAATATGGGAGGCACTTTTTTTTTGGACATTATTAATTTGCACTATTTTTTTAATATTAGTTGTTGTTTAATATATATGGGGCCCACAAATATATATATATATATATATATACACACACACACTATGTTCAAAACACGATTAATATAACATTGTGGTTTGTACTCCGTATCTAAAACTTTAGTATATTAGTGTTTACTACGAATACGAAGTCTGCACTTTTTTTTTTTACATTATTTTTTTTTATATTGCTTTATTTTGTTAATATGGGGTCCACTTTTTTTTTTACATTGAGTTTGGAGATGGTGTGTTCCCTTTTTTTTTTTTTTTTTTTTTTTTTAATATTGGTTGATGTTGTTTAGTATGAGATCCACCCTTTATGGGGTGCACTTTTTTTTTTGGACATTATTAGTTTGTACTATTTTTATGTATATAATATATATACATATACTATGTTCAAAACACGATTAATATAACATTGTAGTTCGTGTTCTGTATCTAAAATTTTATTATATTAATGTTTGCTATGAATACGCACGTGGCAATGAATCCATCATTATTGACTTAATGAGATACTTTGGAAATTACATGAATATTTTTTAATTTTTTAATACGGGGTGTAGTTTTTTTTTGACATTATTAATTTACACTATTTTTATGCATATATATATATATTAGAATTATGGGGCCCACAATTTTTTTTTTTTAGCATTGTTTGTTTTTTTAATATGGGATTCACTTTTATATATATATATATATATATTGCTTGATTTTGTCAATACGGGATACTATGTTAAAAACACGATTAATATAACATTATAGTTTGTGCTCCTTATTTAAAACTTTATTATATTAGTGTTTGCTACGAATACGCACGTGGCAATGAATCCATCATTATTGACTTAATGAGATACTTTGGAAATTACATGAATATTTTTTGATTTTTTAATATGGGGGGCACTTTTTTTTTGACATTATTAATTTGCACTATTTTTTTAATATTAGTTGTTGTTTAATATATATGGGGCCCACAATTTTTTTAATTGGAACGGATATATATATATATATATATATATATATATATTAAAATTATGGAGCCCACAATTTTTTTTAATATTAGTTGTTGTTAAATGGGCCCACAATTTTTTAAAATTAAATTGGGACCATTTTTTTGCGCGGATTGCCCTTCTTTTGGGGTGGTCTTTAAATTTTGCCCTTCAAATTTGTGGTCTTTAAATTTTGCCCCTCATATTTGTGGTTTTTAAGTTTTGCTCTTTGCTTGGAAAGGTGGACGGATACATGAAGTTCTGGGTTCGAACCCCCGCTCAGGCATAAAATAAAATAAAAATTTCGCCAGGCAGGACTGGGGGAGTGTATGCCGGATCCAGCATATAATCTTTAAGGAAAAGTTAAAGTTATGCCGGATCCAGCATAACTAAAAGTCTGCCCCATAAGTCAGAATTTTTCCTAAGACACAATTTAGTTATGCCTTATGGGGCAGAATTTTAGTTAAGGCATAACAAAATTATGCCCTATAAGGCAATAACTTTTCTTAAGGCATAGACTTTGCCTTATAAGGCAAAGTTTAAGTTATGCCTTAAGGAAAAGTTCCACCTTATGGTCATACTTTTAGTTATGTTTTTGTGGCACACTTTTTAGTTAAAGCATAACTAAAAGTTTACCTTGAAAAGTAAAATAAAATAAAATATATATATATATATATATATATATATATATGCTTCAAGGCAAAGTCTGCCGGAGGGGGTAGACTTTTAGTTAAACACAACTAAAAGTCTGCCCCCTTCGGCAGACTTATAGTTAAACACAACTAAAAGTCTGCCCCCTCCGGCAGACTTCTAGTTAAACACAACTAAAAGTCTGCTGGAGGGGGCATAGCAAAATTTAAACTTTGTCTTATAAGACAAACTTTTAATTATGCCTTAAGGAAAACTTACGCCTTATGGGGCATACTATTAGTTATGTTTTATGGATCACACTTTTAGTTAAGGCATTACTAAAAGTTTACCTTGAAAAGTTAAAAAAAAATACGTATATATGCTTCAAGGCAAAGTCTGCTCCCTCCGGCAGACTTTTAGTTAAACATGATTAAAAGTCTGCTGGAGGGGGCATAGCGAAATTTAAACTCTACTTTGCAAATTTTTTTAAAATTTTTGACTGAGCGAAATTTTAAACCCGAAACCTATAAGTTTTAACCGAAAGATAAAATTTAAAGATCATAAATATGAGGAGTAAAATTTAATTACCACCCCAAAAAAAAGGCAATTCTGCAAATTGCCCAATTGGGACGGACGGATGACGAGAAAGAAGAGTAACAACTCACTCTTCTTAAATAGTAGTAAAGTAAAGTAATGTAACCCGCCCTCTTTTTTTACTGTTTAAGTTTTTCCAATTTTTTTAATCATTTATTAGTACTATTTCTTTTGGTCAAAGCTCATGGAAGAAGATAATTGGCTAAGCAGCAATACAAGTTGGGTTTATAGCTTGGACTAAGATAAAATTGGGCCGAGAAGAGCAAATAAAATCTGGCGGGCAATTTGCAGGATTGTCCTTCGCTGGGGTGATCTTTAATTTGTCCCTCAAAATGGTGGTCTTTAACTTTTATCCTTCAGGCAGAATTTCGCTGCAAATTCTACCTTAAGGCTCAAGGATAAATTTGTAAAATTCTACCTTGTGATTTTTTTTTACTGAGCTGGGATTCGAACTCACAACCTCGGGGTATTAGGCGAATAGGAAAATTTAAAAGGCAAAAATTAAAGACCGCCCCAAATGAAGGGGTAATCCGTGCCAAAAAAAAAGAAAAAGAAAAAGAAATCTGGCAAATAGAAAAACATTGGGGTCATTTGCACTTTTGTGTCGCTATTTTGAGCTGGTCTTTAATTTTTGACCCTCAAGGAAAACAACTTTTTCACATCGCACAAGTTTATAATTTCGCATCATAATATCTCAAAAGTTATGTTCCGTGCTTTCAAAAAATTGCGCCAAATATCCTTCATATGGACTGGTCTTTAATTTTTGGCCCTCAAATCGGTGGTCTTTATTTTTTGGCCCTACTTCTCATTTAATGAAAATTTGTGGGCCAAATTATCCTTATTTGCTGGTCTATGAAACCCAAGATTCGAGTTTGAATCCCAGCAGAGGCAAATAATAATAATAATAATAATAATAATAATAATAATAATAATAATAATAATTTCGCAAGGCATATTATAGAAACTATGCCTAGTTTTGTAGTATAACTTAATTTCTACAAAACTATGCCAGACAAGACATAGTTTCTATTAACTTAGTTTCTACAGAACTATGCCGTACAAGGCATACTTACATACAAACTATGCCTTAAGGCATAACTTTTGCCCGAATGGGCATAATTTGCTATGAAATCTTGTCTTGCGAACTTTTTTTATACTCTGCTGGGGTTCGAACTAAGAATCTTAAGGATATTTTCGGCCACTTAGAGTGCCGAGGGCAAAAAATAAAGTCCAGCAATTTGAGGGGCAAAAATTAAAGATCACCCTTGAAATAGGACATTTGTGTGAATGGCCCTCGTGCCTTAAGAACTTATGCCCCGCTAGGCATAAGTTAGAATTTGAAGGGAAAAATATAAAGACCAGCCCATTTGAAGGATAAACCCTGCAATTTCTTCTAATGATTGAGTTGAAAATTGCGCAGTCTTTAGGGCAACTTAAACATTTGGCCGGTCAGCTAAAAATAATTACATTCACTAGCCAAATATATATAAGAAAAATATATTATCATGTATGACAAATGTATATTTTATGTATATTATACATTAATATACAAAAAATATATATTTACTGATTATTATTTTGGTGGACAACTATTTATGTCAATCTCTATATTCTTTAACCATGGATATGTTAAATGCGTAAATATAAGAGACGTCTCACGTATTCATTGGTTGTGTGTAAACACGGCATATGTGTAAATTTGTTCATCGCTTTCTGACATACGAAACCACTAGCCATTGTTCCAAGATCCCACTACAATGCGTTGCTCTAAATTAACACCAAATTATAAAACATGATACAACATTACTTGCCCAGCAACTCACCTAAGCCAAGACCTGTAACCTATAACAAAGACCTCAAGGCACATCAACTCTGTTACCTTTTCATGATTTGCGAGAACAAGACTTTTAGCATATGTTGAGCAGATTGGCCAAAAGAAAATTCTACATACTGTGCTTCTGAGCAACCTGTCACACAGAGGCGGATCCAAGATTTTAAGCTTGTGGGTTCCTAGTAAAATGAACTAATATGCAAATTCGGACAAAAAGACTCCAAGGGGAATTCATCCTACGTCAAGAACATGAGCGCTGAATCAAGGTTCCTTCGTTGCCGTTGAGCCAACAACTTCTTTTAGTAATGGGTTCCCAACTAGCAATTTGTTATATAATTAACAGACTCCCAATATAAATACAGAATTCGGGCTATTGGATGTGGGTTCCCGGGAACCCACATACATTACACTAGATCCGCCCCTGCTGTCACACCCCTTTCTCTGGAGCAAGTTAATAACTATAAAATGAAGATAAAACGAAAAGAAATGATTCAATTGAATCAAATGATTTTCATTAAGGTTTCCTCATCACGTTATATAAAGATACTCTAGAAAGATGTCCCAGACACTTCAGATGGAATGAATGGAAGCCTTATATTAAAAAGCGGCTTCTCAACATGAGCATGGAAGCCTCATATAATGATAAATGATTTCTTGATATTTCACTACAAGTAATAAATATCAAACTCTAGCCAGAACAATCCTGTGCAGCCAAACAACCGAAAAGGAAAAGGGGGCCGAAAAGAAAAAGAATCACATTTACAGTGGCCTACGATCCGATTAGGGGAGATATTCTATACCAGGTGTAGACATGAATATCCCTTCAGAACTAGAAGGGAAGGAAAAAATTTAAACTGAATCAGTTGCAAAAGAATAGTGTTAAATTTGCTTTTAACTTTTTTTGAGCCGTTTGAAGGCATGGACAGATTCCTCCCCTGTGCTTGTATCTATGAACTGCGGAGTTGGTTGATTGCTTGTGGAAATGTTGTCACCCTGGGAATTGTGTCAAAGTTAAGGTTGTTACTTCTGTGGCTTGATTATAGAATTAAGAAGTAATAGAAAATTATTGAAACTAAAATGAGTGTACGTACCTTAACATTGGACGTTGAAGCATTTAATTTATCACTTGCTCGTTTCCCAAGATCAATTTGCACTGACATATCGGCTTGTGACAAATCTACACCAGAATTCTGCAATGCTTGTTTCAACGTGTTTAACAACCTGCCAACACCAAAATATACTTAACTCAAGTCTCTACTAAAGTAAGTATATCCAGGTAAAGCACAAGCAATACGATACTCAGAAGATGATGAAAATGTTTTGATTAGAGTACAGAATTATGTGTAGTAAAGGAATTAAGAAAAGAACAAAATTATCAATGATGCATGAACTAAAACAACAGAGACCAGAGAATTCTAACCTTTGAGAATAGGCACTGGAGATGGTGATTGTACCGCTTTCTATAGACACCTCTTGGCCTTTTGGCTTGTCATTTGTAACAGCATAATTAGTCATATTCGGTCTGCTTAGTGAAAATTGAGACTGAGACTTCAATTCCAACATGCCAGTATCAGCTGCCAGTATTGACTGCAGCGACGCTATGCTAGTATTTCCACATAATGGAAACGTGTTTGGCTGCATACAATGTGTTGCTGCCTTGTTTGTTAATTCAGACAGCAGACTGCTTTCTTTCACATTTGGAGTTCTGATTGGCTCCAGTTTCTGTACATTGGCAGGCCCTGTAGCAGAGATTCCAATTTTGTTCTCGTCAAACTTTGCAGCATGTATAAGTGCAGGGCAAGATGCACTGTTTGTGCCTTGAGAATGATCAATGAAACCTTGAGCCAATCTATGGCACTTATTCTGCTTTCATGAAATAAGAAGAATCACTGATTGCGTTGATGAATGCACTAAGAAATAGGCATGTTACATGGATTTGATGCTATCTACAGTGAAACAAAATGTATCCTGTTCTTTTGATTGTATACATTATCACCGTATATACAGTATGTAATTAGAGTTCCACCAGTTAACCCCCGTATTTCAAAGCCAAATCCCATTGATACGTTATTTACTTCGAAAGCTAGATAGATGGTTTTGCACATACACAAGCAAGGTAAGATTCCAAATACATCTAGATCTCCAATCATGTAGATCTCCAATCATCTAGCATGTGCTAACTACAACAACGTATCTCCTACTTATCAGTTGCTGACCAGCTCTTCCATCTTAATATACACTAGTATTAAAATAAATATTAAGCCGCTCATCCTAACTATTGTGAAGATCCAAGCCCAATGACGTTTCAAAACAAGGATAGTTAAGACTAAAGACCTAAAGAAAGTAGGCAAAACAATGAGAAAGACCAAGGATTTACCCATGGTAATGTTGAAGGTTTATTCTCCATGCCTTGATATGATCCCTCATACTTGTGCACTTTTTCTTGCAGGAATTGAACATATTCGATAACCTACAGAATAAATTTTACTTATTCGGTATACAGTTTTATGGTAAACAGAGTACTTAATCTTATAGGACATCAAGTACCTCAAGCAAGAATGATGCTTTATCCCTCTTCTGGTCACTATGAGGGATGATCTCTCTCAACTTCAGAAATCTGATATAAGAAGTTTCAAAGGTATTAGTTCAATTTTCATTGACCTTGTCATCTCGACCGTGCATAAGTTTCATAACATATTGACAGAATTGAGCGATGGTAATATAAAACCTAGTATGGGTTCAGCATAGGAATTAAAACTGTCAAATTAACACATGACATCTAGGCAGAGGGAGCTTCTTGATGTGCTTCAAATAAGAGGCTAGTAAAAACAGAATGAAGAGTGTGCTAGTCAATGCATAAATACTGGGATCATACCAACATTCCCCTTCCCCCAAAAAATGGTCACAACATCAAAAACTTTCTTTTCTTTTCTTTTCTCAAAACTATAAATTATGTTTGTAAACATGCCTGTCATTGATCTTGCTTCTTCTTCTTTGCTCTGTTGCTGAGTGCTTCGAGCGTGGAGTATTTGGCTTCTGATCACTGCTTCTTCCATCGACTTTCACTGATAAATTGCCTATACAATTAGTTATGTTTCTGTTAAAGAAGGCAAATTCAGTGTACTGAGAGAAGCAATTATCAGACTTATGCAAGACAAACCTCTGGATGGTGAAGGTGACTCTTTCTTAACAACAAATTCTTCTTCTTCTTCTTCGTCATAATCTTCTTCCTGTGCATTCTTAGCCGATGTTAGCATATGCATGAAACTCTGGTTCTCCATAGCTGATGGTTGCCTGCAAAGTAATTTGAAGAGTTAGAATTAGAAGCACAGAATATCAAGACATGTGAGAAGCATTCTTATGAATGGAGGCAAGTCACTGACTGAGGAGATGAGAGCGAGCTCAAGGTAGCGTTGTTATGATTATGATTTGAAGACAATTGTGATTGCCGTTCCAATGAGGTCGTGAGTTCCCCTGCTCCAATATTCACACCTGCTATTGCGAAGCACATAACAATTGTTAACTGGCGCTGAATTCTTCAAGCTTAACTCCACGGATAATACTATAGTGATCTTAATCGAATCAAAGAATGAAAAAGAGAGGTCATTTAAAGTTTTCTTTCAGAAATGGTTGTTACCAGGAGACTCTTATCGCAAGACTATATATGCATCGGGAAGATGACTGCCATTTTCACAAAATTCAACTTTCAAGAAAGACACGGAGTATGTAGAAACCAAGAAATGAAAATGTACCTCTAACAACATGTCTATATCCAGCGAAATTCTCCTTCCCTGTCTTTCCCTTTTTTATGGCAGATTCATTCCATAGTGTGAAACCACTGCCCGAGTAAGAACTGCAGTTTGAGTTTCTATCGTCTCTATCAGTACTACTAGCCTGTGTAACAGCAAATGTATCTGCTTCTGGCTTTGGAACCCGTTGCTGCAAATAAGAAATGCTATAGGTGCCAATGCCACCAGGAAGAATGTGTTCTGCTGAAGGAGGCTTTTCTATAGCTACCTCAACTTTATTTTCTTCTTTCCCAACTGTCTTCCTTGCTTGTTCCAGAGGTTGCAAGAAATCATGAGTTTTTAGGTAGCCTCCTGCAACAGCCATGTCGAAATGAGAATCAAATAAGGCATTTAAAGACATTATTATCCATGTAAAAATCATGCACAATGATGAAAAATAACTTGTCCTCCTCCTTGTGTGGGCAAATCAAAAGGGAAGTAAATATTTCCTGTTTCCTATTTCCTGTATACGTCATGCATTAATGCTTCAATTTGAACAACAGATACACTCCTTCAATTAATGTCACAAAAGACGAGAAAAATAAAAGGTGCCAAACGATTGAAAGAAAATAGGTACTCCCCTAAAAAGAGTAGAGTAGCAATGAACAAATTTACCTCTTGATCCATAATTTTGTTTTTCTCGTTTTCACTCACTACTTAAGAAAACTAAAATTTTCCACTTCTATTATAATATTGCTCCAATTTAAATCATTAAAAATCAATATCTGAATGTATAATTAGTTGAAGCAAGTAATATGGAATAAAACTTTATAATAATTGTATGGAAAATGACTTGTGCTTATGAGTGAGGGAATTCATTTTTTTCCCTTTAGTAACTAAACATCAGAAAGGAATTCCTCAAACACATCAAAATGGAATCCCCCAAACACAGCCTAAAGTAATAAACAATTCTCTCCTGGTTTGGTCTTTACCCGATACAATTCTTCTATCTAAAGCCTCCATTCATCGTTCAATGACACTACCTTATTCAGCAAAGTCATTGTCAGCCTATCACAGTCAAGGCCCACCCAAGTCCACACATGCAACAAATCAGCGTTATGGTCACGGGTGTATTAAATTGCCACGCTCGTGAGTGATTTCAGATAATTTCCCTCTTCTATGCCCACCACAATTTACATCACAAATCATATTTATCTAATGTTCCAAAACTCCTTTCATTTACTAAATTTAACCCCATATAATTTTTGAGAAAAGGTTCAAATATATACACTCATAAGTTTGCTCGAAACCAAAAATCGAAAAAAAATAGGAGAAAGTATGTGAAAATATTTTATTTTCAAGATTTCAAATATCATATTTTAAGGATCTGATGGTCTAAATAATTATTTACTACAGTGTCTAAAAGTTAAACTCACTATAAATGCAGAATACAAATGTGAGTTGTAGACGAGATAAATCTAACTCCCTCAATCCCATTTAAAATGTCATTTTAGCAAAAAAAAAAAAAAAAAATTATAATTCAAATAATTGTCGCTTTAGAAATTCAAAACAAAAAACTATACGCTTATATTAAAGTCTTCTTATTAGTACTCAATTTTCAATAAACATTAAGGTAACTTAGTAGACTATACATAGTGTTTATTATGTTTTTGTTAATGAGCGCAAAAAAAACTACAGTTAAAGTGGACGGAGGTAGTATAAATTTTAAACAACAAGTTAATTAGTTATAGTACTATTTGTCAAAAACTGAATCCTTCTTTTGAATAGTATAGCAGAATTGCGAAAATGTGTTTGGAAAACGAAATTCTATCTTAAAGATTAGAGTCGTAACAAACACATGCAAGCCAAACAGAATTACTAAAAGACGAACTTCCAATCAGAATATGATTTCGAAAAGAACAACCAATGTTATAAAAAAGAAAAAAGAAAAAAAAAAAAAGTAGACTTTTCAAATGGAAAAGAAAAATCCTTGCATGTACGGAGATTTACCTTGCGAAGGTCTTGGATCTTGTTCAATAGGTGAAGAATACAGTGAAAGAAAATCATGCGTCCTTTTCCCCCCTGCCAAATAAAAATATACATGGAAATCTAAATTCAGATTATCTATTCAAAATTCAATTTATTTATTTTTTTGGTACAAACCAAAGAACCTTAAATATTACCTTCTGTTGCAAAAGGCCTGGATTGAGGCAGCTCCATTGAAACCAGAATTCAGTGTTTGAGAAACAAAAGGGACTATATTGCACTCTGTACAGCAGAATTCAACTGAATTCCCAAAAGTTTGGTAATTCAACTTTTTCAAACCCAAACCTCTTCTAGTTTCAAACAGATCGGCCTCCAACAGGGGATCAGAGCTTCAGAGGCACATTCTTGAAAGTTGCTCTTGTTTCCCGAGAATAATTCGGCATATAACAATAACTACGTCTCAATCTCAAACTACTAGTAAGGTTGGTCCTAACAATCCTCGATATATATATATATATTCTGTACGTGTTTCCGGAAACAGGATGCTTCAGGGTCTATTCCACCAAATCTGCGAATCAAAAATTCAACTGAATTATGAAAGAGAGAACATAATTTTTTAATGGAACAACAAAAAATGAA
The DNA here is from genome assembly GCF_019175385.1 of Lycium barbarum. Taxonomy (NCBI): domain Eukaryota; kingdom Viridiplantae; phylum Streptophyta; class Magnoliopsida; order Solanales; family Solanaceae; genus Lycium; species Lycium barbarum. The sequence goes on along the minus strand of NC_083337.1, from coordinate 157,877,488 downwards.
GATCCAGAAGGAAAAAAAAAAGGTGGGAAGATACGTGCTTCTAATGTGAATTGGTGATGGACAATGCAAAATTCTGGTTTAGATTCCTAGGAAAATAATGAAAACAGAACTACTCAATTCCCTAAGCGTAATGATGAGTTGATCAAAACAGTGATTTTTTTTTGAGGGATTAATGGTAGGTCCTTGTCTTGATTAACGCACACGATGAATAACACCCGCCTCGATTGCTTCCTTAAATATGAAAAGAAGTAAAAAGAAAATGGGTCTCTCTCTCTCTGTTTCTCTTTGGTGAGAGATGTTTTAAAGGTCACGTTCGTTGTCCTTTGGCTGTTACGTGCTAACTCCGTTAGGAATTAACGTTGTTTATGTCACGTCAGGATAGAGTAGTATGGAATTTCTTATATGAACTTTTTTTTATTTTTTGTGTTCTTGCTCAATTATAATATATTGTACTTCAACGGACTGTCGACGTTTTCTACTAATTTTTTTATGCGTATAGTACTGGGGCCAACTTGTCTTAGTATTTCTATCTTAAATGAATCTGAATTTAAAATGTTAATCCGATTTATATAGTGTTATGTTATTACTGAAAAAAAATATTATAAGTAATTGAAGAAATTACTTTAATCGAGAAATATCAATTGAGAATTTAAATAATCTAATTATTAAGAGTGATTTATTGTGACTTTGTGAGTAATGCATCTGTGATAGCTCACGTGGCCTCGACACGCGCAATCCACATTACTTGAGTAAAGAGTTGGCATTGACCCCACACAACTAAATAGATTTAAGCACTTAATGACTATGATTAGTGCACAGATCCCAACCTGTTATCCTGTAAGAGTAGTACTACTCTCTCCGTTCCATATTAATTGATCATTTTTTTTTACACATTTTTTAAAAAATCATAAATAAAAATATATTTTTACTATATTATTCTTATTTTTCTCAAATAAATTACACTCTGATTAATATTGGTTACTTTAAAAAATAATTAATGTTAAAGATCAAATAGGAAAAAAATTAACTAATTGTATCTTGATTTTGTAAATGGATAAATATTTTGACACAAATATTTTTAGTAATATAACCAACTAATATGTGACGGAGGGAGTACTGCTACTTATTTAAAATTGTGTGTATCCAAATTAGAGAGGAAAAAAGGTTTCACGCAGTGCAACTAAAGAGTATTAGGGGTGGTCACAAAAAATTACTCCATCCGTCCCAATTTTACTTGATGTAACCGTGCATGAAATTTAAGAAATAAATTAATACTCTTTGAAATTTGTGTCTTGTGTGGTTATAACTTATAACTTATATTATTAAGTTATAAGTTAGATTATTAAGGGTACATAGGTATTTTAATGTTTAAATTATTATTATTATTATTATTATTAAATATAGAAACGCGTCATTCTTTTTTAGACTAACTAAAAAAGAAAGAGTTACGTAAATGGAGAGGGAGTAAGAAGACTCAAACGAAATCGGCATGAAAACTGACGCATTGGATTTCTTTTGGTGTGATGTTAACTTCAAAATAATGTAATAAAAGAACCTATTAACTATAACATAAGTCTCTAACTTTCTATGACCACAAATATAATTATAACTGTTACGGGCTGCCTTCGTAGTGCCTTGTTGCCCGTAACCCTACGCGCCCCGAGCGGGCCAAGCGAGTGTCAGCTGTGCAGGCGACGTGTGCTGACAATGGGCTTCAGAAGGAGCATCTGGCCAAAGGACTATTCCGGAGACAACGACCATCTAGATATGTTGTATTACATATCTAAGAGTGCCAAGAGAGTTTAGCAAGGATCTGGGAGGAGCTCAAGGGCTTTGTCGGCGGACGATCGGCCACGTGCGAACTTGAGTGTCCGTCCGGTGTGTTTCCGAGCTATGGTTGGAATCTTGGGATTCAGGGTGAGAGGACCCTTCCTAGGATGTTAAGGAATGTGCTTACCAAGTTTGGCGTCATTCGTTTACCTATGGGCTTGACTTAGCCAAGAAGCAGTGGCATTGTCGTAATTAGCTGAAGCTTTCGAAGGCTATAACTCGTTCCAGTGTAGGAATGGGATAAAGCTTCATGGAGGTGTGAATAAAGACAAAAGGAAGAGTTAGGAACAAACGACAGCTCATTTGGAGTTCAGATCAATGAGAAAACCCCATTATGATTCTCTGGCAAAAACATGTCCAGTGGAGGTGTTACACCTCGTACTTTTGTACGTTCAGTAACTTCATGAGTTGGTTGTTATAGATTTGGAGAGTGGATTATCTTCGAGGTTTTATAAGATTAGATGTGTTCATCTTGAGTATATGAAGGTCTAAGTTGATGCTTAATATGTGATGAAAGGATTAGAGGTTAAACGAATCGACGAGAATGCGTTTCAAAAAAGTTGGGTTTTGTGGTTGGATATACAGACCGTATATTTGGTTAACCGCCACCGTAAAATGATAACAGTGGGGGTGAGCCACTGTTGGCTTTTTATTGTCCAATTATAGGGATCGTATAATTTTCACGGTTCGTAAAAGTGGACCGTAAATTTAAGTCGGTGCCAGTTTTCTTTTTTATATATTTCGTACCCCCTCATTTTATCTCATTTTTTCTTCATTCCACGGACCTCTAACACTTATAGAAACCCCTCTCCAACATATATGATCAACTTCAAAAAGTGAACCAAGGATTAAAAGAGAAGATCAAGCGCCTAAAGTTTCCAAAGTATTGTTGAAGCTTGTTTCTCCTTCTTGTAGAAGCTTTAGAGGATACTTCAAGGTGAAGTAATCTTGAAATTGAAGTGTTCTTGAGTTCTTGAGGTGAGATTCCATCTTATTTTCATGTTTATGAGTTTATGTGATGGTTATACTAGGTTTAGAGGGAAAGAAGTTGGAGGGAAAGTTCAAATATGAACTTGAGGTTATGTTGAGTTGTAATCTATTTCGAGCCATGAGTGTTAATGTGTTTTTGAGCTAAAATCTTGTTGTATGGATAGTAGTTGATGTTGAGATTGTGTTGAGGATGTTATACTTGGTATATTTGAAAGAAGGAGTTGTATAAGTGTCGTATGGGAAGCGTTTATCAGACTATTTATTGTACATCTCTAAATATTGATGATATGAGTTAAAAGAGGATCATATGAGGTTGTTATGTTGATTGTTAGCATTTGGATGCATTGTGATGGTTAAGAAATAGGGGAAATGCTGGTCGTTTCGTTTTAGAATCGATTTATCGTTTGACATACATGATATATTAGTACCATCTAAGCTTGAAAATGCCTTTCTTTGTTATGGGATTGGAGTACTAGTTCAACGACTTCGTTCTGGGATTGTGTTGACTACTTGAGGTATGTTAAGGCTAACTTTCCTTCTTTTGGCATGATCCATATGAATGAAATGTAAATGTAACGCTACTCCATAATGATTCTACTCTTAGCAGCTAGAGATGTTCTATGTTGATTCATGTCCCTGTGATAGTGTTCTTAGCAAGCTCCTCTCCAGATTTAATATGCTTCATAGAGTCATTGGTTAATGAAGATGCTATCTCATAACGATGTTCGGAGGTGTAACGACCTTACGTCACTTCGACAGATTCAGGATGTACTCTTATCATGTTCATGCATTGAAAATATATATATATATATGTTTTGGGGAAGGTTACGGCGTTATATACGCACTACAACCTGATCAACTGGTCATATGATGATGATTATGCCCACATAGGACGATATGATACGATGGGATATACATATATATTATATGGATATATACAGTATTTATGCATATCATTGGCCCTGACAGGCAGTTCAGACATACAGGTTGCATTCTTTTTATCTTACGTACTTTTATGTTACTTTCGTGCCTTACATACTCGGTACATTATCCGTACTGACGCCCCTTTCGCCTGGAGGACGTTGCGTTTCATGCCCGTAGGTTCAGGTAGATAGGTTGATGATCCACCTCAATAGGTTGCCGTTCAGTTGATATTAGAGCACTCCACTTGTCTCGGAGTTGCTGTCGTGTTTTGGTACGTTACATTTTTATTGTACATATGGGTATGGCGGGACCCTGTCCCGACCTTATTATGTCATGTACTCTGGTAGAGGCTTGTAGATAGTTGTGGTACAGTTAAACGTTGTACGACCCCCTCGGCCTATATTTTGTTGTATAGGTGTCCATGATGGCCTTGTCGGCTTGTACAGTTTTGTCTAGCATGGTTATATACGTATGTCCTTTGGGTTCGCTCCTTTTTAGTATAGTTTTCTTATGATTTAGCAGGTTGCTATCTGATGACCCTCGTGGTCCACCCTTATTTATGATTATGATATGAAAGCCTGACTAGCGGTACTCGGCAGGTAGGATCCGGGTGCCCGTCATGGCCCTCCGATTTGGGTTGTGACAGGAGGAATCTGGGTTTATTTCTTAAGAGCATATATAAGGGGGCAAGAGGTGTTGAAAGCTCAGCCCGTCTCCTGTGCGTACTGCCAGCCAGTCACACCATATGAGCAACCTTGAGGGAGGACCTCAAGGGCCTGTAGGCATCTCAGAGGAGTGTCCTAGGTATCCATACAAGTTAGGAAACTCTATGGACGGTGCCACGCTTGCAAGCTAGCGTTGGGCGTGCAACGAGTCCCGGAGGCTTGACGTATAGACTGATTATGCCCCGCGGGCTATTCTTATGAATGTTAAAGACCTTCGTGCTGATTGCATACTGGATGCACCATACTAAAGAGCCTCGTGTATTGACTTGTGAGCTTGGCTTGGGTTCAGCCTTGCAAGCAATGGTCTGTTGGCCTAGACGTACAGTCGCAGGGCGACGCTGCACTAAGAGAGGTAGAAGTATGTTACGAGGGTTATGTTTGCCAATGCTATGAGACAAACATGAGCATATCATGAAAGCCGCATATGACAAAGGCCAAGGATTGGAAGTTGTCCTACTCGGGCAAGGCATAAGGCAAGTATCAAGCTTGAGGATTGGACTGTGAGCGCAGGAGCGACATTTAATGTTAGGCAAGGGACATGCATGTCCGTAGCCAACCCAAGGTGTGCGCATAGATGAGACCCATCATATGTAATGCACCACAAGAGTATGGTAGCAAGACAAGGCTGAAGCCTTGACAACAAACGGACAGCACAAAGGAAGCTAAGCCTTGAGGCAAGCTTCATCATAGCTAACGGGTCGTGCGAGGAAACCTGGGGTAGGAAGGCTGGCTTGTAGTCAGGTGGGACTACGGGTGCCGCACGGGCTATTTGTGGGCTGCTGCCGCTTAGCAGGAGTCGGCCCGTGACATAATTTATAAGTATCTATAAATTTGGAAGAAAAAACTGAAACAAGAATTGTTCAAATGAGAAAAGCATATCACATGAAAGTATATAACTTGATGTCATAAATTGTTGAATGTTATCAAAAGTTTTTAGGGGGAACAGACCTATGAATGAATGAAGAGAAGGAAAAAAGAACAGGCCGTTTGACCGAATACAATTGGGATGAAATTTACACGCATTTTGTGGTCACATCAAACTAGTAAATATATGATAGGCTTAATACCTAGATGGACCCTTAAACTTGGCATGTTTTGTAAGATAGGCATATAAACTTACAAGGTGACCAGATAGACACTTAAACTTACTCAAAGTGTATTTTTCAAGTTTTCCAGTTGTTTTGAAAACAAAAACTATATTTTTCAAACACTCACAATTTTCATGGCCAAACAAGCCCTAAATATATCACAAAATATTTTTTTTTAAAATGCAAAAATAAGGCAAACGCATATACATGAGACTATAAATGTGCACTTAAACCAATAAATACTCGCTAATCGCAATTTTGCAGCTTTCAATTAACTCGTTTTTTTTTTTTTTTACACTTTAATAATTAAAAAATAATAACTTTAACCAATAAAAATCCTTAAAAAAAGAAATTTCAAATTAAGAAAACTGTAAAGCCGAGAAGAAAATCCTTAAAAAAAAAGAAATTTCTTAATTTGAAATTTCTTTTTTTAAGGATTTTTATTGGTTAAAGTTATTGTTTTTTAATTATTCAAGTGTAAAAAAAAATCCGAGTTAATTGAAAGCTGCAAAATTGCGATTAGCGAGTATTTATTGGTTTAAGTGCACATTTATAGTATCATGTATATGCGTTTGCCTTATTTTTGCATTTTAAAAAAATATTTTGTGATATATTTAGGGTTTGTTTGGCCATGAAAATTGTGAGTGTTTGAAAAATATAGTTTTTATTTTCAAAACAACTGGAAAACTTGAAAAATACACTATGAGTAAGTTTAAGTGTCTATCTGGTCACCTTGTAAATTTATATGCCTATCTTACAAAACATGCCAAGTTTAAGGGTCCATCTAGGTATTAAGCCTATATGATATATGTCTGTTTATATAAACTTTTACCATTTAATCATAAATTTAATAAGTATTTCCACATCAATGTGTAACATGCTTTTCTTAGATTTAGGAGAATTAAACAAATTTAGTGTAAAAATGAGTTTGAGGGAAATTATTTTTTATAGCTTAATACATATACCTAAATAGTATATAAGGTGGAATCATAACAAATACTTTGATTGCTATTTCAAGTGAAACGGGTTCATTTACTTTTAAGTTTTCACCAGTATTTTCAAAAAAAAAAAAAAGGTGAAAAGAGAAGTTTTTTCTCTCCAGCGTAGCAGACTGACGTAGTTAACACCAAATAACGACAAGTAATCAGCCCAAATCAACCATTCATTTAACAAAATTAAAGGCTACACAGTTGAGATAAAGGATGGAATCTTGATGTTGAAAAAGTAAAGTATATTTAGTTCCGACAATCAAAGCAAGCATTCACATTAAGGTGCACTCCTACAACCGAACAGGTTGTCTCTCATTATTAAATTTAATTGTCTTATTAACTAATTAAATTAAGTAGTCACTCATCATCCTAATTAGCTTTATGCTTTATTTTGTTATCTTAACTTCCTTTTGGGAAAAGAAAAGTATAGCAGAACATGCATGGCTGGTCCACTCCTCTCTTTAACTTAACAAACTAATTAGACTAGCAGCTTAGCTCCATGCAGTCACAGGTTGTATGTATTCCATAATATGTTCTTTGCATCTCTGCTTTAAAGCCGTATTTGGACATATCTATATATCTTAATCAATTGCAATCGAACTGTTGGTTTGCTTAACCCATTACGCCAATCATTTCTTTTCCGTTGTTCTTTTGGAAGTCGCTGTAATTGTTTAATCGACCGTGCATGACGTCGGTAACGTGCAGTCCTCCTCGGTGATATTAAAAAAATGCCACCCCATATATGTTACACATATATAGTGCTACCAAATTTATACGGAACACTATATGGCAGGCTAGCACTAGTACACATATTGTATGTATATATGTATAGGATGGATCAAATGCGGATTCATAATTTAAAGTTTAGACTTAATAGATTCAGTACTCCTTTAGGTTCTTCAATTAAACTTATTATACTTATAATTGACGGAGCATTTAATATTCGTCGAAAATATTGAATTAATATAGTCGAATTCATATTACATAAGATGCATCTGCCTCTACGACTACGACGGACGTAGCTTTTCGATTATGGAAGTTGTTACACTCACGGGGTTTAACTCCAAACTTATTTCTACGATTAATGTTTTTTCTAAATATATATACTATATTTATACCTATTTATTATCACAAAAGAACTACAATATGGGTGGGACTCTCTGCGTTCACCATCTTAATTATTCTAATTTTGTGTGTGTATTGTATTAAGGCTAGATTAGAACAAATCATGTGATCTCAACTATGACTTGTTTGTTGGTATCTAAGACAGTACTATAGGACGCAATGTTGTGAGTCCAACAAAATATGGTGAATTTAGTGGACAACATAAAGGAAGCTCTACATCAACTGCACTTTACTCAAAACCGTCTTGTTCTTTTATGCAATATGATTTGAAGGTACGATAAGGTCATTCAATTTAATTTATCCTATTCAATTTTCGTACTAGAGCTCTATCAGAAAATTACACCGAAATTAATCATTTTTGTTTTATTACTATCTCTTTATAAATACATATGCAGGACAAATTAAAGGGATAACGATAGTACGTGAATAGGGGAGAAAAGTGAGCAGTAGTCACAGTCACAAATTTTGTACAAAACGGTGGGACATCCGAGTTTGACACAGCAAATCACGTGCTTTTCCAGAAAACAACAAAAGAGCTTCTTCAAAGAATAGTCCAATTCTAGGCTTGTGAGTTTTGACGTGCCAACAAAATTCCTACTTGCTTCAACATCACCCAATTATCCACGTTTCATTGTAATCTTGGGATAACTTATTTCGAGACTAGTTATTTTACTCTTTCATAATCTCGAAATTATTTATTCTTATCCTTGTACCAAACGAGCCCTAAGACTTTGGTTTATTTCATTAAACCAATAGATGCAAAATATGTATTTTTATTAAATATATTCACATTAATTAAGCTGTTCTTGACTATGAAATAAGTAATAGTAAAATTATAAGACAATAAAAGATGTAGTCAAAGAGGCTGGGTGAGATAGGAAGAGATTTTTGCTCTTCAGAATGACGTCAAATGAATTGGTTTAGTTTCTATTTATAGAAGAAGAAAAAAAAATTGTTGCAGAAGCTTTTCAGAAAGTTGCTGCAAAGCTTTTCAAAAGTTACTTACAAGCTGTTCGATTGAGCTATTTGCAAGTTGATTACAAGTCTAAAGAAACTACTGCAAGATTTCTGCATGAACTGCTTAAAAGAGCAACTTGCAAAATATCTGCTTGATTGCAAGTTTTAGAAGACCGGAGTACTTAAATGGACATTGACAATGCAACGCATTTATAACAACAAAGCTTATCCAATTATTTAACCAACTGTTTTTTTCTTTTTAACAATTGAAAGCATCCTGGATTACAATGTGAAATAAACCAATGATGATTAAGCTTTCCATAGCTCATTAACTTGGACACCACAAGATAAAGGTAACGTAGGCGATCTATCAAGCAAATGAAACGACGATTACATTTACAGATAACAACATGAGAGGCAGGGCCGGACACACCCTATTAGGAGGGGGTCAAGTGTCCCCCTAATCTATGGAATACCATGTACATATATGAATATATATGTATTTAAAAGGACCCCTTAGAGATATTCATTGCTTTGGTGTATTTGGTTGTTGTGCCCCTTAGATCCTTATATGACACCTAGATTGGAGTCTCGCTTGCAGCATCTTTATTTTTATTTTTTGTTAAGTTTGTTTTGTTTCCGTTCTAAATTTATTTTCGTTTCCTCCAATTTTAAAGTTTATACTTTGTACTACTACTTTACCAATAACTTAACATAATTATTAAGTTTTCAAAGAGTTGTACGCTAAATTTTCACATAATAAGTGACGTATTTATATTAAGGTAGTGATCATTGGTGTACCCTCTGTATCAAAATCCTGAGTCCGCCTCTCATTAGAGGAATCTATTGCACTGTAAGAAGCTTCAATCATTAGTTTAATTAGTTTTTGTAAAAATATACCATTAGTTTATATTGTGAATGATATTTTAATCAACGAATAATATTTGTAGAGTTGAAGAAGCTTCTTTAGCTTCCGCGTGTCTTGGCTGTAACACACATTCTCTGCTCAAGGTATCATTATGGGGATCAGTTAACAATAATTTTTATTTTGGGAAGGTCGGAGCTTAGAGCTTAATTAATTGATTAATACTTAATATAATCCTTTTTGCTTTTATTTGCAATAAGAAAACACGCGCGTACTTGAAACGTGTCGTGTGCTCCGTGAAATACGGTAAAGTCACGTGATTAAAAATGTTTACTAACCGCATCTGTTCCACCTCCCAAATCACGTGGCCAACTCATGTGGTGATTGGGTGGTCCCCTCTGTTTATACAAGTGATCTATTCTTTTTGGTGCTCTAGCATAAAATAATCCATCTTCCTCCTTTCTCTCTTTTTTTTTTTGTTTTTGTTTGGAGTGCTTTCAATCTAGTTTTGATTTAAATTTTATATTTTTATATGAATTATTTAATTTAAAATTTGTAGCTAAAATAAATTAGAATTTCAAATTCATAAGCTTCAAAATTTTAATTTCAATTATATTCATAGCAAATTTTTTCATTATTTTTACTTTAGTTACTGGAAGATCGATAAAGAGTAAACAACAACATTAACATACTCACTGTAATCTCACATGTGATCTAGAGAGGATAGAGAGTACGAAAACCTTCGTGAAGATAGATAGGTTGTTTTCAAAAGACCCCATTTTAAGTAAAGCATTCCAAACCAGTTTGAAAAAGGAAATACGGAAATGAAGGACACTTGACAACTAATAGAGAAAGTAGTACATAACATTCAGAAAAAAAAAATAATAACAACACCGAAATATGCGAAAATCAAATTTTGTCTAAATGCATACGTAATATCTACACTTCAATTTGGATGTTAGAGGGTGAGGATTATGACTTGTGACTGGGAATTGAAGAAACATAGTGACGTGATGGGAGTGTTCTTGAAGGGTGGAGGGGCCCAAAACAAGAGGCCCATATTTGCGTATACAAATTGAGTTGACGTGGGAGGCTACGTGACGCACGCGAGCATGAGAAAGTGACCAGCAGCTCACGTGCACCCCATTCCCTGCCGTTAACCTGCCACTCTGCTTGCCGTCTCAATGTGCCGCTGGATCCCTTTATTTCCCCGATACTAAGGTATGAAGTTTAAGGGAATAAGCGGGTTTTATGGGTTATTATTTAGTTGGGTAGGGTTTAAATGATGGAGCGAGTTTAAAAAATAATTTCGGGTTATTTTAGAAGATAATTTCTATCAAAATAGAGGTATATTTGAATACTTTAAGGACGAAAGAGGTAATTTTGACCCAAAATAAGTTCGGAAGATATTTTTAGCCCTTTTTTCAAAATAGAGAGATATTTTTTACCCTTTTCCCATAAAGAAACAGTAAGGCAGTACATGTCCACGGATACTAAAGAAACAAATAAGGTGAAAAAAATATATTTTATAACGAAAACACAGCTAAAAAAGAAAAGAACTTTGTCAAATGAGATTAAAGTAACAGCTAAAAAAGAAAAAGAACTTTGTCAAATGAGATTAAAGTAAACACATTACTAGAACGGAAAAGGGCCTAAAATACCCTCGAACTATTGAAAATGAAGCAAAAATACCCTCCATCCACCTTTCAGCCCCCAAATACCCTTATCATCCACCTATTAGGTCTAAAATACCCTTATCACCACCTATTGGGTCTAAAATACCCTTATCACTAACAAAATCTTTTCATTAAACACGTGTCATTTTTCTATTGGTTGGATTATAAAATTAATTAAACTAATTAATTTTTGCAATATTGACCAGATAGTGCCCCCACCCCCCGACCCGACCCCCCCCACCCCCCCGTGATTTTTTTTTTTTTTGAAAAAAAAGTTGACATTTTTTTTGCACCCCACCCTACCCCGCACCCCTACCCCCCCCCCCCCCCCCCTCGACGCAAAGAAAATTAATATTTTTGAAAAAAAAAGTTTTTGACGTTTTTTTTTGGGTTTTTTTAGCTGGGAGGGGAGGGGGGCGTAGGGTGCGGGGTTTGGGGGGAGGGGGAGGGTGCGGGGTGGAAAAAAAAGTCAACTTTTTTTTTCAGCTGGGAGGGGGGGGGGGAGGTGTAGGGTGCGGGGTGGTGTGCAAAAAAAATATTGTTACGCTTCTCAACTTCCTAGTAAAAAGCACAAGTACTGTGAAATGTCTTGATAAATTAAAATGTCTAATGTAATTGAGTTACCAAAAAAAAAAAAAAATATCTCACCCTAAAAAACATGGTATATTTTCAACCAAAAATCTAAAAGGCACAAGTGTAGACTACAATTTTTGCACCCCACCCCGCACCCTACACCTCCCCCACCCCCCAAAAATCTAAAAGGCACAAGTTGGCTTTTTTTCCACCCCGCAGCCTCCCCCTACGCCCCCCTCCCCTCCCAGCTAAAAAAACCCAAAACAAACGTCAAAACATTTTTTTTCAAAAATATTAATTTTTTTTGCGTCGGGGGGGGGGGGGGGGTAGGGGTGCGGGGTGGGGTGGGGTGCAAAAAAAAATGTCAACTTTTTTTTCAAAAAAAAAAAAAAAATTCACGGGGGGGGGGGGGGGGGGGGGGGGTAGGGGGGGCACTTGGGTTATCTGGTCAATTAGTTTAATTAATTTTATAAGTCAACCAATAAAAAAATGCCACGTGTTTGACCAGAATATTATGTTAGCAATAGGGGTATTTTAGACCCAATAGGTGGATGGTAAGGGTATTTGGGGGCTGAAAGGTGGATGGAGGGTATTTTTGCTCCATTTTCAATAGTTCGAGGGTATTTTAGGCCCTTTTCCGTTACTAGAATATTGATGGTTCGAAGATGAAGATGGCTAAAAACACTCATAAAGTGAAAGTTACTGCTTCTATATGACATGCGTATTCTTTGTTCTAAGTAAACTATTACTCCTACATATAGTTTATCTTTCAATATTTCTTATTGTTGAATAGATGACTTCCCTTTCGTAAAGTGTCGACATTTTATTTCACATTCCAAATTTGGCTAGGTAAATATAAAAAGAAAAGCAAATTTAGTCCCTTTTCCCAAGTGACCTCTCGTTTTAGGAGTCCATTTTCCTTTTATTCCCTTTTCTAAAAGTCCTGCTGATGTAGCTTACTTACATGCTAGAAGTACCTCCACAAAGCTTTCGCCAACTTCTTTTTCTGTTTTTTGTTTTAAAATAGATTTTGCAATGACACACTCCTTTTATCATAGAGAGATAGTGTTCACTGGCCTTTTTGGGACCTGTCTTTTAAAATAACCGTTGTCATAGAGATTGAGTTTCGAATGTGAAATTGTAAGACAATATCCTTACATTTTACTTGTGAAATTTTAAACTCCATGACTTCAATATCAGGAGTTAAAAAATGGTTAATTGTGTATTTTATGCCTTCTTTTACTTCCGAGCTAAGTACTTCCCGGCCCATATTATGGACTCCAAACTGCTACTGTTAAGTCCACATCAAGGGCCCACACTCAAAAATCAGCCCAACCTAAAAAAGGTGTGTGCTTCGATTCAAACTTCAGAGGGTACAATCAAAGAGATAAAACAGGTCTCTGTTTATATTTGTGTCTCACTAAACTGGGAGGATATGAAATAAAAGTTACAGAACTACATGGGATGACTTGACAAAGGAAATGAGCTTTCATGAATATGATAGAATGCAGAATAACCCACTAAATGATAAATATCCCATGACCAATCTATCGATGGTACAATTGTAACCTGTCCCTCAAGCAAGTACAGCAAAGTGTCTAATTGTGTTGTAAACTAGCCATCGTCGCTATCTAGTTTGTTTGGCCTTGTTAAAAATGAAGTACCAATCCTCAGCTGTTGTCTAGCATTATAGTATTCACCACATTCTTTACAAACAAAAAGAAACATTCTCGGCACGATTTAGGCATTAGAGTAGATCTCTTGAGTTCCTTAACTTCCTCTGCATGGACGCACACACATTCTGGAACGGAAGAAATGCCAGATGTTTTGTGCTCCAGACCACAAGCTGCTAAGATGGAGTGAGTGGCTAGTCTTGCAACTTGCTTAAATGTGTCAACTTCTGCACAGATGAAAGTCTATTAAAATCATATCAAGCGTCAAGAAATAGAATATCATGCGGTAAAAATTTCGTTTTTGGTCATACAGATTACAAGACTGAAGATTCCATGCGCTGAAGTGCTATCAATGAGACAAAGTATTATAACCAGATGTATGCACTTACTGTGAATGACTTCCACACCCATTATTAGCACACATTGACAAAATTGTATATAGTCCCATTTGCTTTATATATGTAGTTATAGAAGTAGAAGAAAGAATAACCAACTCAGACCAGATGCATCATGCTACAACAGTTATTTACCATTTGAATGCAATGAAGTGATTGATGTATCAGCTAACTACAGGTCAAAGTAAAAGCCGTACCGAGCTTTTTATCTTTGCACAGGATTTTCAGGTTGAGCTTCACAAGAGATTGGATTTCAGTCTTGGCATCACATTCCACCGCAACTCTTCTCTTAATGCCACTCTTTTCGATCTTGAGTTTCTCCTGAGGAGGATTCACAATGCTATCTGAGGAACAACAGATTCCTTTGTCTACAATAGTAGCACTTGATGCCGACTTGATAGAAGAAATCAAGTGTGTGGACCCACCAGCACACAACTTATTCTCCTGTGGTAGTCTATTGTTCGCATGACAGACATCTGACTGAAGTGAAGTCTGAGACTCCTTCGAAGATACAAGTTCACTATATAATGGTCCGCATGCGGTTGAAGAACCTTTATATACACCTGAGGCACCTTTTAATTTCGTGTCCAACTTACAAACATGACTCTCGGAATGACTAGGCCGATGCTGTTCAATCTTTACTGAGATAGACCTTGAGCTTGATTCACCAGCTTCTTTGCTGCTAGTATTCTTCTTAACTGCGTGTTTTGAGGCCTGACCGGAACATTTATTCCTGTCACTATTTCGTTCAATTGCCTTAGCCATATCCAACATTTTCCATGCCTTCTCCACCTCTATTGATCCTTTACTGTCCTGTCTATTTTGATTGGAAGACTGAGAAGTCATTGGTTGACTCGAGCAAGAAACTAAAGGCCGTTCACCAGAACAGCTGCTACGCACAGGTTTTAGTTTAGCAATACTAGCACTAGTTTTTCTAGAAGGAAACGTCAAGGATCCACTTTGAAAACCATTCCAATGTTCACGTAATGTGCGAATCCTATCATGGACATTACGGCAATGCCCTAGGGTTCTGGCATTGAACATAGCGGCACGTCCTGCAACACCATTTTGTCCTACCGAACCCAACCTAATTGAGCTTCTTTGAGAAGTATTTTGCCTTCCAGACGCAACCAAAGAGCCAGTTGGAGCGCTCTCAACACCATCAACAGACTCTCGTACAATATCATATACAGATACAGGTCTTGCTGATTCTGCTGAGTGGTGATCACTGAAACTAGTTTGAGTATAGCAATCAGTTTTTGTCTCATTCTGGGCCTGTTCAGCCTTCAGAAGTGAGCAGTCTGCACAAAACCAATCACCCTCAGGAACAGTAGCACCAAGGCCAACACAGTAAGTATGATAAGCAATGTCACAAAGGTCGCACAGCAGCAGGAGACTGTCATCGGCTGTGCTGTGGCAAATGTTACATTGCACTTCCGCGTAGAGATCCCGCGGTCCAGTTGTTACATTTCCAAGGTGATGACAAACCTGCATAAGCACTTTCGTCAGTGATACATGTGAGGCAGTCAGGAGATTATACCTAGTCTACCCTACCACAAACCACGTGAATCTTTCAAAATATACATATGAACATGAATGAACCACAAAAAGTAGAAACAACGGAAAAGTCTTCCAATCCAAACCTTTGAAGCATTAAGATGACTATAATAAATATTTTATTATTCAGAGTGCAGTGAGAAGTAAATGAACTAAAGATAGCAGATAACTAATAGGAGACTTCTGATAGACTATTGGCTAAAGATAACAACAACAACAACATACCCAGTGTAATCCCAAAAGTGGGTTTTGGGGAGGGTAGAGTGTGCGCAGACCAGTGGCGGAGCCAGGAATTTTACGAAGGGTGTTCAAGCATTGGATAAGTAATTTTTTTTTTTTTTTGATGAATGGGTGCACGGAAATTTAAAATCAAACTACATAATATAAGTAATTGATTTTTTAAATGAATGGATGCACCAAAAATTTCAAAAATCAAACTGCGTAATATTTAGCTTTAATGAGTTCATATTTAAATTAATATGAGGTGAACAGACTAAGCAAAAAATACGAGAAGGAAAAGAGAATTTAACCTAGAATGAAACCACTTTTAGGCTTCAAACTTTCGCCTGCTTCTTACGACTACAGTGATAGCACCAAGACACGAAGAATGGAAAGCAGAATCAGGTTTTCTTTTAGTTTCTTTATGGAGCCTTTTGCTTTCGATTTCGGCAGAGTTATAGAGAGTTTAGGATTTGCTAATTAACTTTCGATTAAACAAATACTTTTAAGTTTTATTTTAAGAAAATTAATGAAAAGAAATAGAAAGTCAAAAGCAAATTGGTTGGGAATCCAATTGGCTACTGATACGTTTATTTTTCTTCAGGGATTTTTACATTGTAGGTCTTTAATTAAGGATTATTTCAGTAAGTAATATTACTTTTGAATTATTTCAAAATAACATATTTATTAACTATTATTATAGCACGAACTTGCTTATGCAGGGGCGGACCCACGTGTATCCAAGGGGTGTCATTCGACACCACTTGATCAGGATTTTTTTTTATTTATGTATGTATAATAGTATGCAAAAGAAAGTATTTCGATAAATATTAAAGAGATGACGTTGCTTAACACTACATCGCTGATAGCTCACTGGCTTGGCACTTAACCAGTCACCTTGAGGTCGCGTGTTCGATCCCATTGAGTAGCATATATTTGAAAGTTTGTTAGGCTTATTCTAAAAATAAAGAAGCCACAAAGATTTGAACTCTTGATGCCTTGCTCAAAAGAGCCAAGCTCTATCCAACCGAGCCAACTTTATTCTGTTCAAAATGTTGCCAATATGAGATTTATTTCTTACTTTGACTCTTTACCTAATCAGCAATATCTAAACCGAGCTAAAACCTGCGACTCTTTACCTAACAAGGAGTATATTATTGTAGTAGTCAATAAATAATTTAATATTATTGTGGAATAGGATTACTCAAGCAACTTAAAATCCTAACTTTGAAAAAACTACTCACTTTTCTTTTAAATTTGCAATTGGAGATTAAAGTTGCTTTACAATTTTTGGTGTTGTCCGTTGCTCTTTCAAATGTGAGTTCTTTTAATATTTTTTTTTTCATTTTTTCTTTCTAGTTGGAATTTCTTAAAAACATTCATTGTTTTCTTTAGGTGGGTTGGGTTGAATCTATGGAATTATCTAAGGTTCATCTGAATTGAAATTTTAATTTGTAATTCAACTTGAATTTATTTTTCTAAAATATGATGTCACTATAGTTATGTATTTATATTTCACTTCTTTAAATATCGACACTGCTTACAGAAACCCTGCGTACGCCACTGTGCTTATGTGTAATAGAAATTAGATATAGAAAGTAATTAATTATCCTTATATTAAGGAATCAATTTATTCCTTTTCCACTCTCATGATTCTAATATTAGTATTCTTCTTTATGAGCACTAAAATAGGAAAGGTGTGGTTGGATTAGTGTTGCTCTTTTAAAAATGTTAAGAATAACTAGGAGGTTGGAAAGGTGAGGGGCGCGCACAGCTGCTGGGAATCGTACCTCCGGGCCCAACTGCTCCATGATTTTCCAGAACACACTATACCGCTGGACTATCTCGTCTAGATGTTTCAAGGGTGTCCAAAACGTGATTTATAATCATATATAGTATAATATTTTACCTATATACACAATATAATTTTCCGGCGAAGAGTGTTCGCCTGACCACCCTTACTAGGCTGTAGCTCTGCCCCTGACGCAGACCATACCCCTACCTCATGGAGGTAGAGAGGCTGTTTCCAAAAGACCCTCGGCTCAAAATAAATTGATTAGAAATCTATGATGTATCCTAATGTGTAAACAGCAGTTCGATAATTTCGGAGACATAAATGCGTAAATGCAGGTTAATGAAATCACCATAGACCAAGTCGATAGCTTTTCATACAGCAAATGAACATCAGCTTTTCATCATTTCAGTAAATTACATAGTATAACTAACAAACAGAAATAGTTTGCCAATTTCTGAGTTGAAAAATCAGCAAGAACGAGCCCTAATACATCATTAAAAAGGATATCTACAAACACATGTTATCCTAGTGCAAACCTCTTTATCTTTTCCCTTTTATCTGTAGACGTAACTCACAAGTCGACCATAATCATCGGCATTACTGGCAGATTTTAGTTTTATTTAAACATAGATTGACAATCGCCTTAACGTGCTCTTTTTATAACCGTAGTTGCACACGATACCTGCTACCTCCCACCAACACAGGTACCGAGTAACTCTGTCCACCAAGGCCTGGACAAATGGGAAGAAATCACAAGTGTTTTTTGCCTGGTTGGGAATTGGACGTGAGAGCTCGTGGTTTTTCAACCCACAACCTTGAGCCTTAATGGTTTTACTACATAAATGAGTCAAATTAAGGTATAAAATTGAGCTCACAGGAGTCCAAAAAGAGCAAATTCAGCAATCAAACATTCAACATAAAATTAAAGACTAAATAAAAGAAAGAGTAAACAACCTGATCGCGAAGAGGAACATTAACAACACGCTCGGTAGGAAAAACGGGAAGTTTCATCGGGCGACGGATGGTGGAGAAACGGCGTTTACACATAGGACATTTGGACTCAACCTTAGACCACTCAATGATACACACAAAACAGAAGTAATGGTCACAACAATCGATAAAACCACGTATAATTGTGGTTCCATGTCCAGTTTCAGTCAAACAAATTCCACAACAATCCGATTCCGAATCAGAAAGTTCGAGCTTTGATTTGCCTTTGGCGGATGAGGACGATTCGAGTGAATTTATGGTTAGGGTTTTGACTCGTTTGTTTGGATGGGTTTCTGGAGCTCCGCTATTTTCCGGGTCGGACTCCATGTCTCAGGATTTTTGGAGGAGTGCCGGAATTGTTTCCGTCGTTAGTTGTTTTGTTCAGCGTAACAAGAATATGGATAATGATCCTTTTCACTTGATGGAAGAGATTTTTGGGCCCATGGCTTCGAATCTAAGGAGGGCAATTCCTTTTTTTTGGCTGGTCTTTAAATTTTGCCCCTCATATTTGAAATTTTTATGGTTTGTCCTTCGGCTAAACCCCATGAGTTTCAGGTTCGAACTCTCACCCAATCAAAATTTTAAAAAAAAATCGCAAGGCTGAGTTTAAATTCGCTATGCCCCAACCGACATACACTTGTGAAGAAATTACCAAAGTTATACTGGACCCGACATACTTATGCCTTATGGGCAGACTTGGCATAAGTATGCCGAGCCCGGCATAACTTTGGTAATTCCTTCACAAATTTAGGCCGGATCCGGCGTAAAAGTTTGTCCATTAAAAGTATGCCCCCAATGGCATAAACTTGTTAAGGAATTACCAAACTTATGTCGGTCCCGACATACTTATGCCTTATGGGCAGACTTGGCATAAGTATGCTGGGTCCGGCATAACTTTGGTAATTCCTTCACAAGTTTATGTCTGATCCGGCATAAAAGTTTGCCCATTAAAAGTATGCCCCCACCGGATGAGGGTACCTAGGAAGAATTTCATTGTCCTCCTTCTAATATTATTACAGAACTAAAAGGCTTCATGGTAAAACTTTGTGCATGGCCTCTTCCACTCATCGTTATGCAAATGCCGTCAACAATTATCATAGTGTTAATACTCATGAAAAACTAGGCTTAGATATAATGGAACAAAATCACGACAACTACTCTTTTCTAACACTACCCCATAATATATTAATAAGAGCAGTTATAATATATCCAATACAGGAAATGTAGCAAAGAAAGTCTTTAGGTCACATTGACACGAAAACCACTTGAATTTTAATAGAGCATTTTGATGTCACTAAAAATCTGTAAAAAGTTGACATGAGATCTCAAAGTTATGTCGGACCCGGCATAAACTTATGAAGGAATTACCAAAGTTATGCCGGACCTGGCATACTTATGCCAAGTCTGCCCATAAGGCATGAGTATGCCGGGTTCGGCATAACTTTGGTAATTCCTTCATAAGTTTATGCCGGATCTGGCATACACCCGACCCAAACCTTGCCTTGCAGTTTTCTTTTTTAATTTATGCTTCAGTGGGGGTTCGAACTCAGGACCTCATGATTTATCCGTGAACGTTCAGTGTTGCAATGCGAAGGGCAAAAATTAAAGACCAGCAATATGAGGGGCATAATTTAAAGACCACAAATATGAGGGGCAAAATTTAAAGACCACCCCAAAAGAAGGGCAATCCGCGCAAAAAAATGATCTAAGTAAGAGCCTGTTTGGATGGGCTTATACCTATAAGTTGCAAACAGGTTATAAGCTAAAAAAAAATAAGTTGGGGGTAGTCTAACTTATTTTTTTGGCTTATTTTTTTAGCTTATAAGCTACTTTAGCTAAGCTAAGTCAAATGGGCCCAATTATTTTTTTGAGCTTATTTTAAGCACAAAATAACTTTAAGCTGGCCAACCAAACACTCAAAAAAGCTGAAAACAGCTTATAAGCAACTTATAAGCCAATCCAAACAGGCTCTAAAACATGCATTTTTTTGCACGGATTGCCCTTATTTTGGGGTGGTCTTTAAATTTTGCCCCTCATATTTATGGTCTTTAAATTTTTCCCTTCGCTTGGATACCTGAAGTTTTGGGTTCGAACCCCCGCTCAGGCATAAAATAAAAAGATAATTTCGCAAGGCAGGGCTGGGGGGAGTATATGCCGGATCCGGCATAAAGTCCTTAAGGAAAAACTAAAGTTATGCCGGAAGGGGCATAACTTTTCCCCAAGGCATAGTTTAGTTATGCCTTATGGGGCAAAACTTTTCCTTAAGGAACTATGCCTTATGGGGCAGACTTTTAATTAAGGCATAACCAAAAGTATGCCACATAAGGCAGAACTTTTTCTTAAGGTATAGACTTTGCCTTATAAGGCAAACTTTTAGTTATGCCTTAAGGAAAAATTCTATCTTATGTGTCATACTATAAAAGTTTGCAGATTAAAAGTATGCCCCCACCGGCATAAACTTGTGAAGGAATTACCAAAGTTATGCCAGACCCGGCATACTTATGCCAAGTCTGCCCATAAGGCATAAGTATGCCGGGTCCGGCATAAGTTTGGTAATTCCTTAACAAGTTTATGCTGGTGGGGGCATACTTTTAATGGGCAAATTTTTATGCCGGACCCGACATAAACTTGTGAAGGAATTACCAAAGTTATGCCGGACCCGGCATACTTATGCCAAATCTGCCCATAAGGCATAAGTATGCCGGGTCCGGCATAACTTTGGTAATTTCTTCACAAGTGTATGCCGATGGGGGCATAGCGAAATTTAAACTTTGCCTTGCGATTTTTTTTAAAATTTTGACTGTGTGGGGGTTCGAACCTGGAACCCATAGGATTTAGCCGAAGGGCAAAATTTAAAGACCACCCCAAAAGAAGGGCAATTCGCAGAATTGCCCTTTTTTGGGGTGGTATTTAAATTTTGCCCCTAATATTTGTGGTCTTTAAATTTTGCCCTTCGGCTAAAACCCATAGGTTCCGGGTTCGAACCCCCGCTTAGTCAAAAATTTTAAAAAAATTTGCAAAGCAGAGTTTAAATTTCGTTAAGCCCCCTCCGGCAGATTTTTAGTCATGTTTAACTAAAAGTCTGCCGGAGGGGGCAGACTTTGCCTTGAAGCATATATACGTATATTTTTTTTTAACTTTTCAAGGTAAACTTTTAGTAATGCCTTAACTAGTGTGCCCCATAAAACATAACTAAAAGTATGCCCCATAAGGCGTAAGTTTTCCTTAAGGCATAACTAAAAGTTTGCCTTATAAGGCAAAGTTTAAATTTTGCTATGCCCCCTTCGGCAGACTTTTAGTTGTGTTTAACTAGAAGTCTGCCGGAGGGGGCAGACTTTTAGTTGTGTTTAACTAAAAGTCTGCCCCCTCCGGCAGACTTTGCCTTGAAGCATATATATATATATATATATTTACTTTTCAAGGTAAACTTTTAGTTATGCCTTAACTAAAAAGTGTGCCCCAAAGACATAACTAAAAGTATGCCCATAAGGCGGAACTTTTCCTTAAGGCATAACTTAAACTTTGCCTTATAAGGCAAAGTCTATGCCTTAAGAAAAGTTCTTGCCTTACGGGGCATAATTTTGTTATGCCTTAACTAAAATTCTGCCCCATAAGGCATAACTAAACTATGTCTTAGGAAAAATTCTGCCTTATGGGGCAGACTTTTAGTTATGTCGGATCCGGAATAACTTTAGCTTTTTCTTAAAGATTGTATGCTGGATCCGGCATACACTCCTCCAGTCCTGCCTGGCGAAATTATTTTTTTATTTTATGTCTGAGCGGGGGTTCGAACCCAGAATTTCATGTATTCGTTCACCTTTCCAAGCAAAGGGCAAAACTTAAAGACCACAAATATGAGGGGCAAAATTTAAAGACCACAAATTTGAAGAGCAAAATTTAAAGACCTCCCCCAAAAGAAGGGCAATCCGCGCAAAAAAATGTTCTGCGAATTGCCCTAAAACATGCCGAAAGGGCCCAAGCCCAACCACAAATTTTTGAAGATATTGCATGGTTTTTCTTCAAATGGGTGGGTCTTTATTTTTTATCGTTCAAAATCGAACTTATGCTTAGTGGGGCATCAGTTTTTTAAGGCGCAGAACATAACTTGTGGGATATTATAATGCAAAAACATAAATTTATGTTCGGAGGAGAAATTGTTTGGCTTGAGGAACAAAAATTAAAGATTAGCACAAAATAGGGACAAAAGTGCTAATGACCCAAAGGTGGAATAAAATTGTGTGCGTCCCTTTTATAGAATTAGTAACTTTTATGTAGTGAAGTTTATCCATATATAGCAAATCTAATGTGGAACACAGAATAGGATTAGATGAAATTGCACCTTCGGGTGTGGCTGAGTTGGTTTGAGGGGAGGCTTCCCTAAGGGAGGTCGCGGGATCGAACCACCCCTAATGCCTTCTCAGTCGAGCCTGTCGTACAGGGCTTGCCTAGTGCGGTTTACATCCTCTGTGGGGTTTGCAGGCTATTTCACAGTGGGGGGTTTACCCAGTGCGCACACAGTGCTCACCACAGAGTGCTCACCCGAAGGGCAGAGGCTGTGGCAGAGGGTGTAGCGGCTGCGGGTTTTCCTGGAGTTTCCAAAAAAAAAAAAAAAAAGGATTAGATGAAATTACCTTAATTAGTTAAATAACACTGACATATACATATAAGGTAAACTTTCTGTTTTTTTAACTCTATATACCAGCTCTACCAGAGCTGTGAGTGGGATTGGAAGAATTCCGAGGCTAATGAAAAATCATTCAAAAAAATTAGATACTAATGCATCTGAAACAAGAGGGGGGGAGGGGGGGGGGGGGGGGGGGAAGAAAACGCAAAGGAAATCGAAGCTCGTTATGCTAATATTTATTAATAGTAACACTGAAAAGGAAAATATATAAATTTTCCCGGAAACTTATCTCAAAAAGTAATTTACACTTCAATTTTACGCACAAACGGATTCAAAATTTATTTTCAGAGATTCTTCCCACCGATCTCATTACACTTTTGAGAACATGAGTTCATAATCTGAATTTATAATATATTTTTTTTTAGTGATTTTCACATATATTTCTTATTTTGTCGAAAAGGCTGGAGTCATGTGAACCCAATACTTATGTTCTTCATTCCTTACACTTTAGTGCCTTCATTTATCTCATATTCTTATTTAGTTGCTTTAACTTAATTTTGAGTCCGTTTGGCTTAGTTTATAAGTTGCTGAAGCTGTTTTCAGCTTTTTTGAGTGTTTGGCTGGTCAGTTTATAAGCCATTTTGTGCTTAAAATAAGTCCAAAAAAATAATTGGGCTCGTTTGGCTTAGCTTATCTAAAGTAGCTTATAAGCAAAAAAAAAATAAGTTGGGCTACCCCAATTTTTTTTTTTTTTTGGCTTATAAGCTGCTTTTTTTAAGCCCATCCAAACAGGCTTTTGTGTCTTTTATAAGCTTTCAAGAAAATGACTGTACTTTGCCACATTACCATGCAGGAGGATCTTGGTTACAATTGCGATAAGAATAGGGGATAAAGAGACGCCATAAAGTTAAGAGTTGTAAATGACTTTTCGAGATAAATTTAAGAGGTAATATAAGTATTTTTTTGCAATTTAAAATGAACAGGTCACGTTTACTATGTCACATGTGAATGTCTTCTTGTTAAGAGAGAATACAGTACATTGCAACATCAAGAAATTAAGTTAACCATGCAATGCAATTTGATTTTGGCCAAAAAATTTTAGGTTACAAAAATTCACATGATGCAGAATTGCAGACCATTTGTTGAGATAGTTAGCAGATATGAGATATTTAGTCATTAAATACCATCAATTTGAGATAGTTAGCAGATATGAAAATATGAAAATTCTATAGACCTTTGCTAGATTTTCGATTGGATACATACAAGTATATAATCCCTTTTCGCAAGAGCATCTAACTAAAGTATATCAAATAGAAACTAAGAGAATGGGAAAAACAGTTTTCCCTCTCTCACCAGCCACAACAATATATATTATGATGAAAGGCCAAATAATTCAAGACTTGTGTAAAAGCTCAGTTATTCTGTGGAGGGTGTGTTTTTGGCATGTGATAATCAGCACTGAAAGCCAATAAACTACCTCTATTGACCTGCACACTTCTGCCAGTAGTACTCAATTTACTTTGCATTCTTAACTTACCCTTCCCTTTATGGTTAAAATTTCCAACAGAAAATGTTGCACTTGCAACTGAATTCTTGGAATTTTCCTTAGTCATGATGCTTTCCAATCTTTTTCTTCCTCCAATTCTGCCACCGGCTGCAATTACTTCAATAGATGCTGGGACATGACCATAAGAAACTAATTCCTGGAATTTCAATTACAACCCCTTAATTCAGTTTTTCACACTCTCATTTGCAAAAACAAGGTCTCACATGAGTATAATTAATCTTGAAATGTGACGAATTATAGTGAATTAAAGGATTGACAACAACAAGGGCACATTTTTACCTTCTCTCCTGACTTGGCAATGCGATTTCCAGCTTCATCGACCCCAAATTTTTGTTCAACTGCATGCAGAAGGGAGTGTATATATATTAAAGAGCTATACATTGAAATTTCTCAAGAAGGAAACTTTTTATTGAATTAAGATATTATATAGAAATATTGAATTGGGAAAACAAAAGGGATGATTATTACCTTGGTCATGAGTAGTATGAGCAACAGTATCTTTGACGGATAGCAAAATGAAAATCACAACAAGCATAAAGCTGTTAAAACTTAAGGACAACATTCTTGGCCTTTTTCTTTTGTTAAGTGTATGTTTGTCTATCAGTCTGCAAAAAAGAAGAGGAAACACATGAAAAGAAACTTGGAGATTTATAGAAAGCCCAAAGTCCGAAACTTAGTCAAATCTTGGGTTCACTACAACTAACTTTTTCTTGATTAAAAAAAGGTTTCGGGTACAAGAAGCACCTGGGGAAATTCAAAGACTGATTAGAAATAGATCAATATTCATAGTACTAATAGTTAAAAGAGACAGAGGATGGTTTTATTGCAAAATATAAACTAACCTCATAAGCTGGATAGAAAATGGAGATAACTAATTACTATAGAAAACTACGAAACAACACATTACAAGGCGATTTTTATAGGTGCCAAGGCAAGAAACAGTTCTATAGACACTAATTAAATGCATTCACATCCACTGTGAATTTGGTAACATAAAAGTCATACTTACATAATACAAATAGGATAACTTAGAAGACAAATGAACCTAAATACTTTAGCATTTAAGGTTTGGTTAACATTTCAACATTCCCCTTAAAGTTAAATAATGTCTTTGTATATTCTTCAATTGCTTTTGATAATTTTCTTTTTCAGCATCCTTTTTTGCATACGCGTTATTGTGTATATCTTCCACTTTTGCCTTGAAAAATAATCCTTGCAAGAAAACTATGTTGGTGATTTCGACTTAGTACCACTTAACTTGTTGTAATGAAATTAGACTCTTCAAAATATCATATGGCACAAAGATGACAGAGTTGTGACATAAACATGAAGCATGCACAAGTACTAACTGAAAAGACAAATGAACCTAGCTAACTAAAACATTTTAGTATAATTACTAATATTTCCAGCAGATTTTTCAGGGCTAATTAGAATTCCCAATGTTAGGTAAAAAGAGCTACAATTGCATGGAAGGGCTGATACTACAACTGTTTTCCTATTGTCTGCTGCCATGCATGTAACCTATATAT
This sequence comes from Lycium barbarum, assembly GCF_019175385.1. NCBI lineage: Eukaryota > Viridiplantae > Streptophyta > Magnoliopsida > Solanales > Solanaceae > Lycium > Lycium barbarum. The sequence goes on along the minus strand of NC_083337.1, from coordinate 157,851,397 downwards.
CTAGCTCAGTTCGTCTGTTGGATAGGATTACGTAGAGGCAACAAGTTCTTAATTTAGATTTTAGAGTTTAATTTCTACACATTGATAGTGTATATAAAATTAGTAAAATTCTTTCTATTATCATTCAACTGCAGTCGAACATTTTTAGTAATTTTTCGTGAAAAACATACATATATAAATAACTATAGATAGTTAGAAATTCTATTTATTCCGCTAAAATAAAAGAATCCAAAGATTACTAGCTAGAATAGCGATAATTATGCTTTACATTGACTATTCATCGGCACCTTTAAGTTATATGTAGAGACTAAAAAAATGATAATTAAAGTATTACGCTGCAAGATAAAATGAAAGTAGGTATATTTCAAGAATATAAAATTTATGATTTAGCACATGTATACGTTCATGGTCAATCCCAGTCAAAGAACTACGTCCGATCCTTATACATTAAGCGTGTGACTTTTGTTATTAGAACATGATAAGCGGACTCTCTCACGTAGCCCTCTTTCAAAGCCAAAAGAATGTTTAGTATGATATTTCCTCCAATAGTGTAATAATTTTTAAACATTTTCGATGTAATTTAACTAGTTATCATTTAGTTCTAGTTTCTCAATCAAATAAAGTTACCTGAAATTATTTTTTACGTTATCTGATTGTGTAATATTTTTACACTGTTGATGCATAAAACTTAAACTCTAATATATATTTTTACTCTAAAATATACTTAATTTATTAGGTAAAGCAAGCATGGTGATTAACGGACATATTTTTGAAACATTGGTAAAAGGAGGAGAAGGAGAAGAACATGGGCAAGTGGTAAACTGCCTAGAATCACTCAATCTATATCATGTTACTCTAATTGATAAAATAACCCTTCTAATAGCATTGCAGTTTAGGATTTAACAAACAAGTCCACAACACGAGGGCTCGGTCTTTCACTTTTTTCATTTTATCACTTGGTGATTAATTTTGAAGCTTAATTAAATTAATAATTATTGGCGATCACTATGAAATGTGGCAAAAGGAGTCAGACCTTACAGCTGAAAGTACTTTTACCGAGGATGATGAAGTCTTCAAATTAGTCGAATGTGGTACTAGGTGGACTATGCCCTAAAAGTACATTAAATTAAATAGACAAAAGCGTCGACATCAAATTGTGAAATTTGCTTCTTGTCGGGAGAGGAATTAAATTGGTTTTCTGAAACGAGCTACGTGGCCTCATTAATTTCCTAGCTCAATAAAAACACAAGTGCAAAGGTGCCTTGTATTTTCAAACTTACTGAATTTACTATATTTAGTATACTTCATTTGCAACACTGGGCGTAACAGTTCTGTATTTCTTTCGTAGAATGGTTGAACGAAATGATCCTCAAACAAATTAGTAGGCGTTTGGATAATGTAATATCTTGCTGAAGCTGAAAAGGAGAGTTGGAATTGATAAAGAGCATTCGAAAGTTGAGGTCAAATATATTAGGCATGAACTTTAGTTCATACAAAATAGTTTCTCAAAATTGAAGATTTGTGAATGAAAACTAATATTTCACTTTGTTACCTACTCAAACTCAAATCAATATTTTAATATTTTACTTGTACTTGCAATTACTGAAATTTAGTATTCCCTATGTTCCAAAATGTTTGTCTAGTTTTGACTTGACACAGAATTTAGGAAAGTAGAGAAGACTTTTGAATCTTGTAGTCGTTCACTAAAGATATGTAGAATGTACCAAAGTGTCCTTTACTCTTGTGGTCTTAAACATATCATGTGAAAAGTTGAAATCAAAGAGTTATCAAAAAAGGAAAGAGACATTTTTTTTCAAACAGACTAAAAAGGAAAGTAAGACAAACATTTGAAACGGAGGTAGCAGTATTTAAACTACAGAGTAATAGTTTAGTATTTAATGGCCAAAGTTGGGAGACTGAAAATGGACATATCTTCCAAGTCCACAACTATCATTTGCTATGCATTTCTCTGGAATTGAGTGTACGGAAACTGAAGCTACTATACTGAGAGTTTTGGGATTCTACTTGGGATGTCTTGCAATTTTGAGTCTTGGCCCCGCCAACTTGTTGCTATTTCAAATTCTTGGGTTTTCGAAAAGTAGAAGACTTGTTTGCCTTTTTCCGGACACAAGGACACATGAAACCAACAAAACTCAAATTAAAAACAAAACGGTCAATCACATGATTCATGTTTACCTTTTCTAAATAATGGTGGTTTGTGCATCAGTACATTGCCAAATAACTCTACTCGTCAAGTTTAAATACTCTCATGAGAAGAAATCACCTATGAAGTATATCTATTGTCGTCATATTTCATCATTGTTATCTAGTCAGATGACACAATTGAGAGAGAAGAAAAAAAGAAGAAGCAGAAGAAGCAGAAGAAGAAAGTGGGTCACAAATAAGTAATGACTAATACGTCGGCACAAAATGGAGTAGTTGATGGACTATTGATTCTGGCCAAAAATAACTGTTCAATAAACTGATCAAAGCTTCAGGATGAAGCATGAACTTAAAATCCCTAAACTTTTGAATGACTTTCATAATTTCAAATGTTTGTTGGATTGCTTGGATCCTCTTACTGAATTCAATTAGAAGACAACATTGTCCCATATACTAGGTAATGTGCTTAAAAGGACATTGACTCGCTGCTGCTATCATCATCAGAATTAGCGGGGTCTGCATGAGACTGGTAGCCAGGAAACCTGAGGCAAATTAATAAAGAAAAAAAAAATTAGAAAAAGGCCATCAAAATATAGCTAGTGAGGCAATACAAAATCTGCCAGATTAAAACATGCAATATATTTTCTCATATACCTGCTCACTTTTGTGGTTTCTCCATCTTTAGTCTTTTTGACACCTGAAAACAATTGACAGCAAACTCAATCAAGTCATACCACGGACAACAACAACAACAACATACCCACTATAATCTCATCAGGTGGGGTCTAGGGAGGATAGAGTGTACGCAGACTTTACCCCTACCTTTTGACGGGTAGAAAGGTTGTTTCCGATAGACCCCGGCTCAAGGAGAGATGAAAACGCATCAATAATAATAAGCCGTAATAGCAGCAAGATAATAGGACAACGCAGTAAAAGAAACAATCACATAGTGCTAGTGATGAGAACAAGCAATCCAAAGCAGTATAGAATAAGAGATATGCGAATGCTAGAATCAAAATACAGGAAAGTGACGGAAATAATACTGGACCAACAAAAAAGACAAGTCATACCACTTAATTTTGTCAATTTTTATTCGATTCCCTCCAGTTTAGTAAGGCCCAAATAAAAACATATAGTCCGTTTATCTCTTTCAATGTACCCTTTAAATGGAAGCACACAAGTTTGTTTTTGGGAAATAACTCATACGTACCGCCCACGCATCTAGTTTGCAGCTGATATAGCCCATTATATCATCGGTGTATAGATAATGTATATGTCTGTATAGCTATATATAGAGATTAAATATATATAATGTATATGTTTTGTAAAATCATGTATAAACACATGAAACCAACTCAAGTTGTAGCTGAGTATTATCAACATATATCTGCCTAAAAGAATAAAAACTTTCATAATCATTTAAAGTACTTCCAAAACAACAATAATTTGAAATTTCTTTTTTTACCAAAAGAGAGATCAATAGCATAAGGGGTTCTGACCAAAAAAAAAAAAAAAACCACAATCGGAACCTCTTAGTCACTGTTTTATCCTCACAAGTGATAACTTTAGGTAAAATTAAGGTTGTGCCATAGATCTACGAAGGGATCCTTTTTGAAAAATGAAGAGGAAAATTTGAGTTATTGGTGATGGAGATGACGAAAGAATATAATTTTGGGAGGGAGGGAGAGAGAGTGTAAAATAGATGTATGAAAATGAAAGATGATATCCTTTTCATCACTTGTATTCGTCTTTCTCTCCGACGATTGCATGTCTCTCAATTCGCTTGAAAATTCAAAACCAATGGGCAGAATAACCCTAAAGGGTTCCCACATGCAGATGATGATTTTCAATTGCTCATCCATGGAGAAACCAAAAATGGAAGATGAAATTGCCCTTGATTTCAAAATTCAATTCAAGGAAAATCGGCAGAAGGCTTTAATTTGCCTAATTTTGACAGATTAGGTAATACAGCTTGGCACATACTAGATTTTTTGTTGTATTCTCTCACCTCCATTTCCTCTGTAAACCTTATCACATGTAGATAGAGTTCTCACCTCCATTTTCTGCCCCTCTCTCCCCTTCTCATGAAACCATGGGCTAAGTGAAGCATATGATATATACAAAGAAAGAAAACCAATACAAAAGAAGTTTCAAATTGACTGAAGATCTAATGGCGTGACTCTTCTAAACCTTGCATTTCCCAAAATTGCTGCTTCTTCTTCTTCTTCTTCTCTGAATTTAGAAAAAATATGGAGGATGGAGATGACTGGATAGCCCCTGACAAGCTTCGATTTCGTTTTAATGGCGGTGTTGTAATGGCGGTTGTTGGTTCTTGAACAAGCTTCGATTTCGTTTTAACGGTGGTTGTTGGTAACAACGATGTTTTCGTAGATCTAGTGGTGTCAGTGTCAGATCTGGACAGAAACAGTCAGATCTGATCGGAAGTTGTTGTATTCACAAATACAGCGATTGTATTCACTTTTTTGAGCTTTTTTTGTCAAATTTTTCGATTGTATTCATTTTTTTGGGATGTATTTGTTGGCATAAGCCTTGTTGTTGTTGTTGTAAAATTTCCGGCAAATCTGGCCGGAACTAATGGTTAGTGTTGTTGTATTCATGAATAAGACGATTGTATTCATTTTTTTTGAGCTTTTTTTTGTTAATATTTTAGATTGTATTCATTTTTTTAGGATGTATTTGTTAATTTTTGGAGTATCTATGTTTTTATGTATTCAGTTTTACTCGATGTATTCATGAATACAATGAGCCCGTTTATGAATACAGATAGTCATTTCATGAATACAGTGAAAAAAGAAAAAAAAATCGCTATATTCATGAATAAAGTGAAAATAAAATGTATACAGCGGAAAAAAAATGAATACAGCGAAAAAAAATAGCTGTGCCAAGTAAATATTGAAAATGTAGCTATGACAAATTTTAAACCCCCAAAATGTAGTCATTTATGTAAAATCCCTTACTTAAAATGATTATGAAAGTTTTTATTCTTTTAAGCAGATACATTATATATACACTGATATATTCAGCTGTAACTTGAGTTGGTTTCATGTGTTTATAAATGACTATACAAAGCATACACATTATATATATATTTAAGGCTTAATGCATATGCAGCCCCCTGAACTTATCCCTTTTTTCCATTTTGGCACCTTAACTAAGTGTTGTTCCTATTGAACCCCTGAACTCGTCCTCAAGTGTATCTATCAAATACAAGCTGACTTACATAGTATTCTATCTTCAATGTTGCAACATGTTAATATATATTCTAATTTAATTATGCCATCTTTTAGCTAAGATTAGCAGCAATTGAGAGGGAAAAGAAGAGTAAGCTCTTAATTAAGCTGGCAGTGGAAGAGTAGAATCTGCAGAAACCGACACATTCATGACCTAAAGAATAGCTTATCACACGTCTAAAATACTACTTCACCTTCATTACCATAATTTAATTTTTGTTTCTAATAAAAATCAGATTTAGAGGGTTTGATAGACACACTTGAGAACGAGTTCAGGGGTTCAATAGGAACAACACTTAGTTGAGGTGCCAAAATGGGGAAAAAAAAAGACAAGTTTAGGAGGCCGCATATGCATTAAGCCTATATTTAATGTTTATATACAACTATACAGAAAAAATACATTATCTATACACCGTTGATACAGTGGGCTACATCGGCTGCAAACTAGATGCATGGATCACATAGCTACACAGAACATATATATTATCTATACATCGATAATACAATGGGCTACATTGGCTGAAAATTAAATATGTGGACCGTATATAAGAGTTATTTCCCCTATTTTTATTTACTTAACCAAATTTGCTGTGTGAAATAAAATGTTTACACTCTTCGGAAGGAAATAGATATGTATTAGTTTACTTGGAACAAAAAATATACATTTCAGATTTTCAGTCATATAATATTAAATTTTATTTGTTGAGTGTGTTTAGCTGTCTTCATCTTCGAGCCATCAAATTCTAGTAATTTGTTTACTTTAGGTCTCACTTGACAAAGTGTATTTTTTCTTTTTTAGCTGCGTCTTCGTTATAAAATATATGATTTTCACCTTATTTGTGTCCTTTAATATCTTTGGACATGTACTGCCTTATTGTTTCTTCTTTTCTCCCTTTTAATTTTTTAGAGATTAAATTATTTTAATGACATTCCAATGTCTACATTGTGCTGAATTGTTTTGGCATTGTTCAGGGACAAAATTGGCCACTTCTTTGTTGTTTTGGAGCAACCGTTAGCAGGAAGAGTAATTTTAAGCTATTTGGCTAGTTGGAGAGCATTTTTGAGCCAAAAATGTAACAGAGGGTAAAGCTGACCTATTTCAAATAGTTTAGGAATATTTTTGGCCCTTTTCCCTTTAGAAAATAACGATGCTAGTTGTGCAATCGGCAAGGATGAATTGAAATTTCTAGGAAAAAGTTAAGATTCATTACATGTTAATATAGGTATATCTAAGACCACTTATTAAGAGAACAGCAAAATAAACGGAAAGAAATTCTAAGATAAATATTAGTAGTATTTTGGATGTTGCTTCCTCTTGGCACTATGTAATGGAGTTTCACCTGTAGAAATTGACTTGCTACTGCTACCGTCACCAAAATTAGCAGGGTCTGCATAGGACTGGTAACCAGGAAACCTGAGGTGGGGGAAACAAAGTTAAGACAAAAACAAAATAAAAAACAAAAAGAAGAAGAAAAGGGACTGCCAAAAACAGCTAGTGAGACAACACAAAATGTGCCAGATTAAAACTATTTTCTCATATACCTGCTCATTTTTGTGGTTTCTCCATCTTTGGTCATTTTTTCTTCAAATATGTTTCCTGTAAACAATTAACAGCATACTCAATCATGTCAAAGTAATGAATTACTGCTGCTATTAAGGAAGGAAAAGGTAAGACTGACTTCCAACAGAAAACAATTGTTAGCCTATCAATACTACTACTACTACAACAACATACCCTGTGTAATCCCACAAGTGGGGTCTTGGGGGGGGGGGGGGGTAAGATGTACGCAGACCTTACCTCTACCTTTATGGGATAGAGAGGTTGCTTCCGATAGACCCTCGGCTCAAAAGAAATGTAGCCCATGCAGAAACGACGGAAAGAAAAAGGGACAGCAAAATAGCAAATGTAATTGTTAGCCTATCAATGCCAACCTGAAATGACCTAAAATTAGCAACATAATAGAGGTAGTAGACTCAGCAAACTGTTGGAAAAGCAATTACTTATCACTACATGTTGATTCTCAATCAGAAAGAGGTTCACTATACAGGCCTTAGGTGATTACTTTATTACTGTTGCAAGGCTGTAAAACAGATCCCAAGTGTTAAGCATGCACTTCCTAATGCCCTTAACCATCATGTGTATTGACATACAAATGCAATTATCAACCCACAGTGCACATCAACAAAAAGATAACCCTTCTGTTCTAATACTTATAAAAGACACGCTAACCGCATTCTAAAGAAGTATTTACCTCCAAATATAGTCTTGTCTGAGAAGTACTTGGACATTAAATATCTTCTGCCCTCAACTGCATACCTCTGAAACTTCCCAGCCTGTTCCCTCTCCAACTTCTGAATACTTTCCTTCGCCAACTTCTCAATACTTTCCCTCTCCAACTTCTCAATCTGTTGCTTCTCCATGTGGCTACATGATGAGACAAAAAAGAAGTTAGGACCTCTCTTGAGTTCATAATATGATCAGACATCTAGAAGACTTGTATTAGAACAACTTAAGATGAGTGCTGTAGCAAGATATTAAAGACTTGTAACATAACAGGAAACTGACAAGAGGTGATTAATGCATACCAGAAGTTTCTTTTTTGTCAGGACAGATAAGTATCAATTTTACATCTTCTCATGGCCCATGGAAGCAAATTTGAATGATGAAAGATAATTGATCAATGTCTCTATTACCTCAATACATCATCGTGTTCCCAGCAGGCCAATTGCTGTCACAAGCTTATCTAATGCAACTGGACACCAAATCAGCAGTACCAATTGACCTTTCCTTTTTGGAAAGAATTAGAAATTTAATTCCCTTTTATGATTTCATCTTTTGGCGGCATTCTTATTAGCTTACCTCCAGTCCAACCCATCGGAAGAAGGGGGTGGGGGGAAGGAGGGAATTGGTTAAAATTGTTGTACATTAACTCCAGAATTGCAAAGAGGCCTTTATTATACATTTATATGAGATAAAATTAGACATCGCAAAGCTTTAACTTGAAAAACCAGGCGAAGACTTAAAGGGGATAGGCCGAAATGGATAAAATACATGAAACCTACACAAGGAAGACAAAGCTACAGAACTAATCTAGAATCACAAAAGTAGCAGCAAAAATATACAGGAAAAAAAATAGAAGATAACAAGATCAATCAGGCAGATAAAAATTTTACACACACATTTAATAAAGACCAAAAAAGGACTTAAATCAGTTCATAAAACTGAAAGCTGGTACTAACCTAGGTATCTTGCAAGAGTGCGGCGACACGAACAATGAAGTGAAACCTAATGTCTTAACCCTCTATCCTTATATACACACACACACACACGTGGATATTAGCAAGTCGGGTTATATTAGTAAATTCCAACTTTATAGAGATCGTGGAAATAAAGTAGGAAAGAATATCAATGTCTGAGCATTTGGAAGTTGGAACAACAACTATGGGTTTTCTAGAGAATTTTGAGTACTGAAGCCAGCTCAGCAGTTCAGACTTTCCAACTGAAGGGCCCAAACAAAGATTCCCTTCTCACTGAGCCCACCAAGAGCCCAGTCCAGAGAAATTCAAACTGTGCGCTGCCATAGCATAGTCAGGAAACGAGGAGCAAGATGGATCTACGAGGAAATTCAAATAACAATAAATTGACCATGTCATATACGTTGGAGCTGGAGGACCGTTATTCAACTGTTTAAAGAAGCGGTCATAAGATCACAGATAGTATCAACTAGAAATGACGAAAAAACACTCTTCATTAAGTAAAGAACTCTGCAGCTGCCAGAACGGAGAAGATAAATTCTTTTTTATTTATTTATAGGATGAACAAAATCCAACTAAGGATGATAAAACATAAACACTTATATGATGATACAAATTAATGGCGACTTATTAAATATTGTCATACAAAAGTGTATTTACCAGGAGATAGAACAACTTATACAAGATTGTATTAACAGGCAGTAATTGTAACAATCTGGCTATAGCTAGTAGCCCAAACAACTTGCTGATTCTTGTTTCCTCACCAAACATACACATCTAATTTCATTCTGTAAATATTCCAAAATTGGAGCAGTATAACATTATTCCCCTGTCAAAACTTTTATCTCCTTGTTAGACCTGATCGTAGGATTTTATCAACCGGTGATGAATTACACTTCTGGCTGAAAGCACATTCTAACAGCCACTATGAAAACTTGAGACCACCCACCATCCACAAGCCAAGAAAATTTGTTGGGTTCATTCTAGCTTACAAGCTTAAACCCAAGTCTTTCAAGTGGTTGAGAACCTAAAGCCTCAAAACCAACAGCAACAACAACATACCTAGTGTAATCCCATTAGTGGGGTCTGAGAGGGTAGAGTGTACGCAGACCTTACCCCTATCTTGGGAGGTAGAGAGGTTGTTTCCAATAGCACTCAACTCAAAGGAAAAACATTTCAAAGCAAGTCGAAAAAGAAATAGCGGGAGTGAAAAAGCCATGACAAAATACTATAGAAAGCATGTCAAAGCATTCTGAGGAATAATAGCTACAACAAATATACGGTAATAGAAGTACAAGAAACAATGGATAGTGACAAAAATCGAAGGACAAGAAACTGCCAGAGTAAAGCTACGACTACTAGTATGGAAGGATAAGCGAGACAATGCTCTACTACGGTACTACCTACTAACCTTCTACCCTAATTCGTCTCCTCCACAACCCCCTATCTAAGGTCATGTCCTCGGTAGGCTGAAATTGCGCCATATCGTGTCTAATCACCTCTCCCCGATCCTTTTTCGGCATACCTCTACCTCTCCTAAACCATCCATAGCCAACCTCTCACACCTCCGCACTGGGGCATCCGTGCATCTCCTCTTCACATGCCCGCACCCTAAAGCCTCAAAACCAACTCGTAGTTATTTCTATTTTATGAGCCATAGAGTATAACAATGATAGTAGAAGATTTCCATACAAGAATTACACAGAAAGGTAAATACGCAAATAGGTAAATGTTAAGACATATGGAATGGTTCTACACTTCATTTATTATTTCAACTGTAAAACAGAGGAAATATCTTTGTGCTTCCCAGCTTTGCTACAAGAGGCACTTTCCAAAATTCCATCCACGTACAGCTCTCTTCTACTACTCTCGTGCAATTGCTCTAATACCAAATAACCGTGATTGGGTCCTGAGAACATCTATTTTAAGGATTCACCAAGCACTTTAATCCCAAATCACAAAATGCTTCCCTTAGTATGTATGCGTCACCATTTAGATTTTGGAGTAACTGTAACACATAACTAACATTTCCAATAGATTTAACTTCCAATTGCTACAGAATTACTAACTATTACCATACTTGTTTATGTCTGATTGTGGCACATGATGTGCTAAACCTTTCTTCCTAAGCCAAAAGTACTTTAGAATGGGCTCCAAAAGATTCACAAAGAATACCTAAGAGGCCATGCATACTCTCCTGGAAACTTTCTTTGTTCTTGATTAAACTTTTCGAAGTTTGGATTTTGTCTGAGCAGATAGCTTATGATCTAAACTACTTGACTGGAGTTCAAGTACTGAAAGATGTGACTTCATTAGAAAGAAGGAATTTTTCTAGTAGGTAAAAAAGTAACTCTATTCAATAGACACTCTGTTCTTCAAGCAGACTTTGTTTCTAATTGTCCTTTAATTCCACAACCCCAAACAAAGCAGTAGCAAGAGAATCTCGCAAAAGTAACACCAATTTATTTCATACAAAAAGCATAAAGCAACCAATGAATCTCTTCATTAAGGCCCATACAGACAACAAATCACAACAAAGAAGTGACATAAAAACGTTGCGCTGGATGATCACATAATCAGAGGCAGATGAAGGATTTATGTTTTATGGGTTCAACATTTAAGGTTGTTACCATTGAACGTAATAACAACAACAACAACAACAACGTACCCAGTGAGTCCCACAATGTGGGGTATGGGGAGGGTAGATTGTACGCAGACCTTACCCCTACCATAGGTAGGGAGGCTATTTCCGGAAGACCCTCGGCTCAAGAAAAAACATAGGAAAGGTTAGATATGAGTAAACAATTCAAAGCAATTATGAAAATGAAAACAACGAAAGTGAATAAGCCATGATAAACCATTCTGTGCAAACAGAAACTCGCACAAATCAAGGGGCAAGAAACTAAAGATCAATGCAACTACTCGCAAGAAAGGATAAACGCGACTACCTACTAGCCTTCTACCCTAATCTGAGTCCTCCATACCCTCCCATCTAAGGTCATGTCCTCGGTAAGCTGAAGATGCGCCATGTCCTGTCTAATCACCTCTCCCAATACTTCTTCGACCTACCTCTACCTCTTCTGAAACCGTCCATAGCCAGCCTCTCGCACCTCCGCACAGGGGCATTTGTGTCTCTCCGCATCACATGCCCAAACCATCTTAGCCTCGCTTCCCGCATCTTGTCCTCCACCGAGGCTACTCCTACCTTATCTCGGATAACTTCATTCCTAATCCTATCGCTCCTCGTGTTCCCACACATCCATCGCAGCATTCTCATTTCCGCCACTTTCATCTTCTGATAGCATTGAACGTAATATATCTTTAAAATTATGGATTCGTACATACTATTTATTGCAATTTCAGGGAATTTTTATACATAATTTATGCATCACGCCAAAAGTAATGGGTTCAAATGAACCCCGTACCAAAAGGCTACATCTGCCTCTGCACATAATAAACACGGCGTATCACAGCAGTTAAAAAAACAAACATAAAACCTAACTATGCATTCACTCAAGAGGATCGCTAACCACACTTTCCTTGTAATCTTCAAGAACAGTGACGCTCGAGACCTCCTATAGAAAAAACAAGTAAAGCGAATATAGAAAAATATGAAGACAAATGGCTTAACGTGTATACCCTCCATCCCAATTTATATGACACTTCCTATTTTTAAATGGCTCAGAACTTCTGGCAGTATTTCATTTTACACTACTATTTTAACAACTTTCTGATATTCACTCTCAATATAAGATGAATTAATAAACTGACAAGTCCCAATCATATTTTCCAACTTGGCAGCTACTTGAACAACACTATTATCAACAACACCATTGAGAACATGAAACTAGCAAGCTGACAGCTTTTGTGAATACTTTGGAACCAAAAATTGGCTAGCAATGGATAAGCTTATAAGAACAAACGTCTAAATTTTAAAGTTTGATATACTAATAATATTTTTCTGTTTCTTCCTAAATGTTATATGTTCACTTATACTAATACAATATAGAAAAATAAGAGGACAAACAGTTTAACATGTACACTCTCCATCCCAATTTATAGGATACACTTTCTATATTCATCAAACTGTTTAAATTTTAATGTTTGATATACTAGTATGTTTCTCTTTCAAACTAGAAAAATTCCATTTGTTTTATATGTTCACTTATAGTAATAGAATATGTGGGTTAAGTTTAACACAAATGCGGAAAGAGTAAAATTACAGAGAGGGAAACGACATAGTATTAATAAAGATTTGCAGGGTAAGCGAGAGAAACCTGATCACCTTGAGGCGTACGAGGGTAAACCATTGAAATGCCAATGGTTGCACTCAATACTACACAAAGGACTAAATATTAGCTCCCACTGAACAATATGTTGTTTGCATAATTGTGTTCTATTCTAAGGCCAATGACACGTGTGGTTTTTTTTTTTTTTTTTTTTTGTGGGTTGATTTCAAAAGATTATGTGAGTATGATGGCGTCGGAGTAGTACTGTTATGATTCCCACGTATGTATTCGCCGGACAGAAAACCAAAATTGGAGAGGGGTAAAAGTGAAAATAACCAACATATATATTTTATTTTATTTTTACTAATAAGGTAAAGATTGGGTTCTGATGTTCGAAGTTCGGCCATTTGCACTTATGTCCCTATGCTGGTCTTTAATTTTTGTACCTCATAACAAATAATTTTTTCTCGGGGCATAAATCTATATTTTCGTATCATAATAATATCTCACAAGTTATGCCTGCCCGTTAGAAATAAGTTCGATTTTGAAGGGCATAAACTAAAAGGCAGACTAATTGAAAGGCATAAACTAAAAGGCAGACTAATTGAAAGGCATGTTAGGCTAAACGGTTCAAAGATACACTTAATATGGTGTGACATTGTTCGCTTTGGTCCAAGCCCGTACGGTTTTTCCTAAAAGACTTCACACCATTAAGAGTATCTAATACCTTATAAGTAGCTCTTTTTTCTTTCAGCTACCAATGTGGTACTTTGTTCGCACACCCAACAGGGCAAACCGTGCAATTTCTTCTCAAAGTTGGACCCGTTCGGCCATGAGAATTTTTCACTTTTTTTCATAAATTTTTTCACTTTTTTTTAAAATCAGCGTTTGGCAATGAAAATTTCAAATAATTTGAAAAACAACTAAAACTCTGTTTTCACTTTTTCCACTTTCAATACATTCAAAGAACAAATATTCTTTCCAAAAACTATAATCAAACACAACTCTTTTCAACTCCTACTTCAAAATTTTAAATGAAGTGAAAAATATTTGATTTTCATGGCCAAACGTCTACCAAGTCTCTAGAGCCCAACAACGTCTGGGCTGGGAATGGAATTCCGATGAGCAATAATGTCCTGTCTAGGGGTCAAACTGAGGGCGTCAAGTCCAACTGAGTTTACTATTATATCGTGTCGCGCTACTTCCAAATAGAGCTAGCTCAACCGAGCTTATTACAATACGAAGCTGAGCTCGAGCCGAGTTCAAGAAAACTATGTTAGAGTATAACCGAGCTATCTCAATCGGCTCTTTTATGTTTAGTTTTTACGTTGACTATTAGAAAAAATTACTAGTTCATAAAAATAAACTAATTGATTTTCAAAAAATATATAAGTATTAGTATTAGTTTAGATGAGGTTAACTTAATATTGAACATAAAATAAAACTTTAAAGGAAGATAAAGCAACAACAAAATTGACTTTAATGGTGTGTATTAAAAGTTTAATTACATCGACTTAATTCAAGAAGTGCAAGATAACATGTTTATTAGTGGTAATTATTAACTACTTAATTAATTGGTGTATTATTAATTTACGTAGAAACTAAGTTTAATGGGTGATTGCGTTTTAAAGTAATCATACATGACTAAAGCAAGCAACCTGAGCCAAGGCCGTTTAATTGAGCTTGAGCTTCATCGAGCCAAGATTTAACCTAGCTTTAACCGAGTAGAACGATCTCTCATGCAGGCATTTACCTTTTCCCCTAATTTTTTCGAATAATATTTGGTTAGTTTATGCCAAAGGGTGTGATCCAGTAACCAACGAAGTGAAATGATAAAATATCACAGACAAAAGTTCAATTTTAATTTAACGGAAAAGAAAAGAAAGTTTAATAATTTTTGTTTATCTTCCTAAACTTTGGTAGGCAGATTTGCCTATACATATGTAGGCGAAATTAGATTAAAAATGTCCTACAAAATAGTGAAATTTTTTACTATGTGCCTCACACAACTGACATTAGTTGTGTGAGGCTCCTTTTTGTGAGACAAAAAATAGACCCACATCTTACACTAATGGGTCCACAAATTTTAGGTTCGTTTTTTCTGTCTCACAAAACTAAAGTCAGTGGGACTTTGTGGATTAACAGTTGAGATCTGTGTCACATGATGACATGGGTAGTGAATGATGCAGTCACTGATCCTTCCAGCTTCAATCTTTGTGTATTCTTTAACAAGTTCCGCTGCTTCCTACACTAATGCAAGCTCTCGCTTATTTCCCCACTAGAATTATCGAAACCTTTAAGAATTGCTAGTACCTTATTTAACTGTTATTTCCTAAATTAGCACTTTACAAACCTGATTGACTATTGACAGTTGTCCGTGACACTATAATTCTTTATTTCCTTTTTCTCCTTGGTTAAACCTTTTGCCAGCTTAAATTCTTGTCACTGTGACGAGGGGAATGAGATTAAAAGAGTAATCAATGAATCAACAACTAATCATGCATGTCACTTTTGTTATCTTACATCTAAAGAACGTTCAAAAGAGGATCAATCAAAAAGAAGAAGAAGCAGCAGTTATATGGTACGGTTAATTTATATAATATACCAAAAGAACAGCCAATTAAAGTCCGTATGGATTAGGCTGATTAGCTGAATTTATGTAGCTTTTGAGCATCAAAGTGGTGAAAAACACTTTTAATTAAGGGTCAGAACTAATATTTTTGAATAAGAAGTTACGTGTTTACGTGTTTTGAGTTTAAAGTTTTGAATTCTTTAAAACTATGTGTTCTAAACTTAATGTTTATACTACTTTCCAGAAATTTTTATATTAACATGTACGAGTACATTTTATGATCTATGCTAAAGATTATATAGGCACTATATATCTATCTGCCTCTGTTTGCAGATGAGGAAGTTAATATGTACCTTATCCTTTGCTGCAACAGTGACAATCACGTTTTCCAGCTGTTGACAGGTTGGGAGCATTTTGTAACTCGAATTTAGAGAAGCCTTAGGGGTCGTTTGGTAGATAGATGAAATTA
Organism: Lycium barbarum; assembly: GCF_019175385.1. Taxonomy (NCBI): domain Eukaryota; kingdom Viridiplantae; phylum Streptophyta; class Magnoliopsida; order Solanales; family Solanaceae; genus Lycium; species Lycium barbarum. The sequence goes on along the minus strand of NC_083337.1, from coordinate 157,835,458 downwards.
TCCCGGGATTACACAATCACGTTTTCCAGCTGTTGACAGGTTGGGAGCATTTTGTAACTCGAATTTAGAGAAGCCTTAGGTGTCGTTTGGTAGATAGTTGAAATTTTCCCGGGATTATAATCCCGGGACTAATTTATCCCAGTATAAGTGGGATAGGAAGGTATAAGCTGGGATATCCCAGCACTATTTTTTGTACCATGTTTGATACAAGATAAATTTATACCTTCTACCAAACATGATATAAAAATTAGTGTCGGGATATCCCAGCTTATAACTTCTACCAAACGACCCCTTAGTATTTACTTTTACATTCAATTCACATACATGCGTGATGTTCATGAGCTAGCTAGCACTGTGTATTAATTGGTTGCTTTTTTTTTTTTTTTTGGTGCCTTAGTCTTTCACTTGAACCACTTGTCCGTTCATGCATTATCAAGGGTGGAGCTAGTGTGTACTTTACGGGTTCAGTCAAATACATTAACTGTGAGTCAAATTATTTAAATCCAGTGACTTCTGTACAAATTATTAATTTAGTACCTAGTATTGTAAAAGAACTAAAATTCTGAACTCATAAACTTCAAATTCTGACTCCGTCTCTATATATTATAGCTTAACGAAGAATAAAAATTGTGGAATATTTGATTTAACCTCCTTTACTTCATTTTGCATGCGCCATTGACTAGATTTTCACCTACTATTATGTACTTTAGGATTAAGACCTTTTATAGCTCTTGTCTGTTGAATTGCTGAAAATTTTCAACTAGTGACGTTGAACATGTTGTCCGTTCATGCATTATCAAGGGTGGAGCTAGTGTGTACTTTACGGGTTCAGTCAAACACATTAACTGTGAGTCAAATTATTTAAATCCAGTGACATTTGTACAAATTATTAATTTAGTACCTAGTATTGTAAAAGAACTAAAATTCTGAACTCATAAACTTCAAATTCTGACTCCGTCTCTATATATTATAGCTTAACGAAGAATAAAAATTGTGGAATATTTGATTTAACCTCCTTTACTTCATTTTGCATGCGCCGTTGACTAGATTTTCACCTACTATTATGTATTTTAGGATTAAGACCTTTTATAGCTCTTGTCTGTTGAATTGCTGAAAATTTTCAACTAGTGACGTTGAACATGTTAATGAAAATTCAGACAAAATCTTGCTTAGATATTAAGGTTTCCCATGTATTTATTGAGCAAGGTTCAGCTAACCTAGAAGTTGTATTGATGTCATACTCCCCTCTTCACTTTTTCCAAATTCCCCATGAGTCAAATAAACTTTGACTAGAATTTTGAAATATAGTTTTTATCATTTTTGTATTAGAGAAGTGCAAGTTATAGTACTCCTAGGATTTTCCGTTCAAAATTCGGAATATCTAAATGTGAACTTAAAAAGTAAAATGTTTTAGCTTATAGTGTTAAAATAAATAGGAGGACATCAGTACGTAGTAATGTTAGTTTCAGATTCGTAGTAATGTTAGCTTCATATTCGTCTCAAATGGTACAGTTAAGTTGATCAAGGGCGTCATATATAGAAGGACATTCATAAGTAGGAAGGCATAAGGAACATTTACAAAGAATAAGCCAGTCTCTTCTCTATAGGCATCAGTTTTTTCTTTTGTGGGAGTTGGGACTGTTAGTAGTACCACATTGGTGGATTGTATGACAATTTGTCTTTGGTCTTACACTGTTAGCTTTCGGAATTAAAGTTGTATCCGAGGTTCATTTTTTATCATGGTATCACAGCTATGCCCATCCACTTCTTGTTTCACCCAACAATATTGAATCCCCATATAATATATGTGTCCACGCGCTAGTTTTCAGGCCTAGGCATGTAGGGGTGTTAGCAATCCTATGTCGGTGGGTGGGTGACAATATGTCTTCTTATAGCCTCGTGGACAATTCTCACCTCTTGATCTAACTTTTAGAGTTGAATGTTTGAATTTAAGTTATATATACGTTAAGTCGTTGACAGTGTAGGAAAATTATACTATAGACAAATTTACGGTGGCACATTAGTTGTCATTTTCTTATCAAGTTAACAATCAATGGTTATCATAGAGTTTTATCTGAAATCACCTATTAAGTGACCAGATTAAATAAATGTATTTCTACATTCAATGCATAAAGTTTAAGCTCTATGCATTTTACGACAGTAACATGGCACATTTTGAATTATAGAGTCAATTGTGTGGATGATAATATTAATGCACTTCTTTAAAGCCAACTGAATACATGTTTGATGATTGACCCTTTTACATCGGATGTTTGTACCAGCATAAGGACAGCAAAATAAAAAAGAACGTGCTTATTGCTAGTACTTGAAAATATCCTGATAATTTTTGCGTGCTCTAACAAAGAAGAAATCAAAGAAAGATACACTGTAGTAGTACTAATACTATCTAAAGTGAGAATTACTAAGTTAGAGGTACTAACTTTTACTTCCCTTTGCCCATCCAAATACTCTTCCTAACCTTATTACCACCACCATTGGAGGCACCTTTAGTTCCTTTTGTAGCAAACATAGACTCTTTCACCTTACCTTGATCATTCTTGTACCCATTCTTCACTGAATTTTTGGCTTTATTATTAGTAAAGCTGCAATCTTTTGCCTTACCCTTTTCCTTTGGATTCTTGTAATGAACCATAGCTACACCACCACTCTTCCCATTTCTTGAAAAGTGACTTGGCCCTGAAGATGCATCAGAAGCCATTGAATCATCAGTGTCACCATCCTCATCATCGTCTCGATTAATCGCTTCTTTGTTATTATGATCTTCAAATTCATCAAAATCCCCATTGTATTCCAGCTCACCATCACCCTCACCATTGGAAGGAGAACCAATGTACATTGTCCAGCCAGATTCACTGCTGTTACATTCTTCAGCTTCTCCAAAGAATTGGGAATTAGAATCCATCAATTCGCCAGAAACAGACTAAGTGAGAAAATGGTAATAGCAATTTCAAAGAATGAAGATCAGTGCATTAGATGAGCTAAAAGACAGAATAGTACTGGAGTTTGTGATGTTGAAAAAAGGCGAAAGATATTGGGGTGAAAACAAATATTAATAACATGTGTTTTTTTTCTGCGCAGACCAATACAATTCTCCCACAAAGAAAAGAACGTGCCAGACTTATACTTTTGAAAGCAACACCAAACCCCCGTATTTAATTTTTGTTCTCCCTTTTTTCAATAGCTGGAATTAAATTTTACCACCTGGACATATGTACATAGCCATTATTTCCCGACTTTACATCACCCACAGGGACAGGTAGAAGCTGTCAAAGATATTGATAGAGAAACCTGTCTTATTAAAAGGAACGGTGTGACAGATGTGATCCTTTTATCTTTAATTAAATATTTTAGTTTTGAACAGTAAAAATGAAGCAACTCCTAGTAAGAAGCGTTTCCTCTTTGGTGGGTAACACTGTACGAATTAAGATTGGTCGGCTCGGTAGGTTTCGAATAAAAATGCATAAATAAAAAAAAGACACGAAACACACCACAACAAGTGTGGTGGAATGGATATAAACAAGATGTTCCGAGTTAAAGCCTTGAAAATGGAGAAACTCATTGCAAGTGTTGTGACATACACTGCACGAATTCAAATTAGTCGAATGACCAAGGTTTGGATAAGAATGCATAAAGGGAAAAAAAGGCCCCAAATTTTACCTTAAGAGTAAATATGAAAGGACAGAATTGGGGCTGCTCTATCTTAGGGTCATGGGGTTTAATAGGTGAAGAGGAGATATAAATCTTTATTACTGTGAATTCTGAATATGACTCATTAATAAGAAACTGTATACTTTGAATGCAAAATACAGAGGAGGTGCACAGCCTTTATGTGCTAGTGAGAATAATGTATACTCCCCACAAGCCTCATTTATTTTTCACTGCTTGATTTCTAATGTCATGTCAAATTAAACAAAAGGCATGCGAGTAAATGAAAATTCAGCTTTTCTTCTGTGAAATTCTAGGAGAAGCCAACTACAAATCTAGGAGAAGCCAACTGGAGTTGTCTTCTATTACTAGTCTTCTCAGCAAGCAGTGAAGATTTGTGCCAAGGGGACAAATATAAGTTTTAGTTAACTTCTTTCTTTTTCTTTTTGATATATAGCCTGTATGGATGGGCTTAAAAAAAGCAGCTTATAAGCTGTTTTTTTAAAGTTAAGCTAAACGAGCCAACTTATTATTTTGGGCTTATTTTAAGAACAAAATGACTTATAAGCTGGCCAGCCAAACACTTAGAAAAGTTGAAAATAGCTTATAGCCAAACGGGCTCATAATCATTCGGTATCAAAATTTTACTAACTCAATTAATCTTGATTCGCGCTGTGAATGGCACGTTAGAAGAGGAAGAGCTCCATACTAGGAGTTTTCATATCCAGGTTCAAGCCGAGCGGGTTCGGACGAACTAAATAACTTTACTTAGACCCTATATTTGTATATATGTATTAATTTTTAATTGCAAACCCAATAACTAAAATGAGGTATGGGGTAAGTAGCAAGTTCAGAGGTCATAAATTTCAATCGTGGCTTCGCCTTTGAACAAAACCTCTAGTTAAGATTGGAGGGATCCCACCATACCCGTTGATAGTTAATCAACTTATTTCTCTCTTTATTAATTTATTATTTCTATTTTCTTTGGACTTTTCTTCTATAATTTTCCCAAAACCTTGTTCATGCCATGCACCACAATTATACTTCTAAAACCTTTTTACTTTTCTTTTTAATTACATGCAAGTACATGTTACTGTTTATCTATTTCCAGTTGTGGTATTGACAGATGGCAATCTTGGATGGTGATCTGGACAAATGGTTAGATCTATAATTTAAAAACATTAGTACTACTACTTATTATCAAAATCTCTTTTGTTGCTATTCATGTTACGTGGGGAAGTCCTAGTTTTTTGGCTTTTTTTGAGGTGTCATTTTTCTTGATATCAAGGGGAAAGAGCAAAAGGGACTTAAGATTTAGGAAAAAAATGGGGATGGGGCATACCCTGCCTCTAAACCCCTTTTTAGTTGTTCCTCACTAGTAAATCCTAGACATTGGCTTATAATAAGTAAATTGCCAGACAACTTAGGCCCATCTATTATTCTTGTTTCTTGTCCTTTTGAGTGATAATCTCTTGAATTGGACTTTTCTTGGGCTCCATGTGAAGTAAAAATGTGCTGCAAATTCTTTTTGGCTATAAGACAAATATCCCAAGGCTGGAAAGATTTCAATCTAAACAGGCCAGTTCACTTTTTGCCCTTTGATTTAAATGTGGTGGGAAGTATAAGAGGGATGAGGGAACAAACAACAAACAATAAGATAATGTTTTATAAGTGTTCAAGTCAAACTTAGATACGCCAAATCTGTCTTTCGCATTGCAAAGGGAGGAATAAATATAAAGCCCCATGTTCATGTTATTATCAGAAAAGTAAACTTTATTATTAGGTCCACCCACATTCTGATGGGGCATTATACAATTATGGTTCCTCCCATGTAACTTAAAGTTGTTCTGTGAACAGATTTTAGCCTGTTTGGATGGGCTTAAAAAAAACAGCTTATAAGCTGCTTTAGATAAATTAAGTCAAACGGGCTCAATTAATTTGTTGGACTTATTTTAAGCACAAAATGGCTTTAAGCTGGCCAGTCAAACACTCAAAAAAGCTAAAAACAGCTTATAAGCAACTTATAAGCCAATCCAAACGGGTTCTTTATGTGGTTAGAGATTTTATGAAGTTGCTGCCTTTTTCTCATGGAACTTTCCCTCCATAGTAAATATTGTCACATGCAATTTGAACTCCTTGATTCTAACTCACTTGGACAGGGTAAAAACTTTCCCGCACTTGAATAAAATAGTACTCCCTCTGGTTCAAAATAATTGAGGATTTAGCCACTAAAAGTTGGTCCAAAATTGTTCAGGCTTTAGTCTATCAAGAAGTTATTTTTTTCTTTTTCCAGTTTATTCTTGACACATTCTTAATTCAATGGCCAAATTTAATGTTTGTCATAGTTTCAAAGTCCCTCTTAATTAAGGATATTTTAGTCAATACACCTCTTCATTTTTAGGAGTAAGTGAATTCCTTAATTCATGTGCCCAAGTCTAAAATCTCAATTATTTTGGACCGGGAGAATAGAATTTAGTGTAAACACCGGATACGGATAACTTTTTATTATTGAACAATAGATGGTAGTCCTTAGTTCCAAGTGGTTAGTGCACCAGAACATGTATAAATGAGGTGAGAAGTTCGGCAATCTAGGCACACCATAAAAGGAAAAAAAATGGTACGCCATAATTATAATATTATAGGTAATTAAAATTGTGTTCTCGCTAACAGTTTAGATTTTTAAACGAAACGATCACATAATCTAGTATCAGAACAAACAAGAGGCCTTGGGTTTCAAATCTCACTATCACACCAAAAAAAAAAAAAAAAAAACTACGCGTTTGGCCATGAAAAAAAAAAAAAAACCACACATAAGGGAGTGCGTGTTGCGACATTAAAATTAAGTTTAGAAAACAGAAAGCGTGTTACAATAAGGAGAAAAAGAGAGAACAAAAGATGAGGAGTTGCTAAACTAAAATTGTCGGGAAGAATTTGAAGAAAGAGTATACGTAGGCTTTGCAAGATACAAGGGTAATTTATCATTTCCAGAAAACACTACCACAAATTTAGGCTCTGCATCTAGTGCACGTATTTGATGCCTTTTATTTTCCTCATCTACCTCCAGAAATAAGGGCTCGGATACTGAAATAGAATTTTGTCGAATTTGTAACCGATAGAATAATGCAAAAGCAATGGCAGCACAAATAAACCCAAGAGCACAATATAAGTATGGAATTGGTGAATTCCATTGCCATAATTCAGCGGAAGTTTTTATAAACTTCACTGTCTCCCATTCTGCACCTGGCTGCATTTCTCTTTACAGTGTAATTTGTTTGGTTTATGAATGAATCTGGATGAGTTATCTGCTTTTATAGACAATGTACCCAATTAAATATTGTGATTTAGAGAGAATACGGCAAGGAATCATATCATCCTACTAGATACAATAAATGAGTGCATCAAGCATTTTTCTTTTTTGCACGTTTTGGTATATATTGTTAACATAAGAATATTTGAATATCTAACTGGACTGATCTCTTTGGAGAATCGTATCTCCTACAACGGTTCTGTATGTGGAATATATAAATAAAGAAACAAACTAGGACCAGAAGATGAATCTTATTTATGAATTTGGGTACGTGGCCACTTCTCATTACATGTTTAAAAGGTGGGTATTTTAATATTCTCGTTACGTTTTCTAATCCTGAGAATTTTCAGTAGCCTTGCTACTTGCTCTCTCTTTATTCCTTCACCTGCTTCCAAATATCACGTATATTTGTTTAAATTTTGGGGAGAATATTAAACGTACTAAATAAATTATTCTTGTTCTCTTCCTTTATACTTCCATGAAACTTATCCGTAATCGATTAGGCCATTAGGGGCTATATTAAAAATTCAAGCAGTGTGCTTAGATCCCTAGAATTGAAAATTCATTTATCACATTCAGAAGTTGAAAAAAGAAGGAAAAAGAAGAAAAGTAAAACTGTAGCTTCCGGATGAGGCTGCGTACAATAGTCTTGTGATCCGGTCCTTTCCTGGACCCCGGTATAGCGGGAGCTTAGTGCACCAGGCTGCCTTGTAGCTTCGGATGAATCTGAATAGACTTTGTTGACACCCAATTTTGTCCCTCCTTTATTTAATTTTATTTACTCGGACGTCTAAATTTATTGACGAGCTAAATACTTTATTTTCACTACTATTATTTTTCGCTACTTTTATTTTTAACATTACAAGTATTACTTTATCACAAATTTTAAATGTTCGTCATTTTCATTTTCGAGTTGGGAATCGCTAAATTAATTACAAGACAATACTTTACGAAATATTTATTTTTTACATATGAATTATTTATCATCTTTACATAATATATATTATACCAGTTATTAAATTAGAACCCCAAGAATAACTAAATAGAGGAGGAAGGATCAACAATTTTCAGCTAGATTATTGGCCCAAAATACAAATACAATATTATTCCCCTACCCAAATAATCACTCCACTAACCCATATTTTCGGATCAACATCTGAGCCCAAATCAGTCCATTACCCGACTCAATCTAGCCCACTAATTACCCAACCCATCTGGCCCAAACCATTTACCTCACTACCCGGCCCAATCCCTTATCTTTACCCTAAACCCTAATCCCCTTTCTCTTTCGTCCTTTCTTCTTCATCCGCGCCTCCCTCACCTCTCTCCCGCTCCCCTTTCTCTTTCTTCTTTCTCCTCTTCTCTCTCTCTTCTCCTCACGCTCCTCTCCACTCACCGTTGTCCCCCACGCCTCACGTTCCTCTCCACTTCCCCTTGCCCCCCACGTCTATCTCATACGCTCCTCTCTCCCTTTTCTTAAACCAAAACGAAATCCTATAAATCTGTGGCAAATTGATTCTTGAAGGGACAGAGATCGAAAGCCCAGGTTTGGAACCCTGAAAACCCCCACAAACACAAGTTTTAATCAACAAAAACAGCGAACAATTACTCTATTTCCCTTTCATTTTCTGTTTAAAACTTTAATTTCTTTGATCGATTTCGAGCTCGTCGTGTTCGAGTAGATTCGAGGCCTCGACACCCATTTCACTGCACCTACAAAAGGTCAGTGTGTTCTTTTTTTATTTCGAATCTAAAGTCTGTGATGTGGTTCGTGTATGTTTTGCTTCTGTTAGGCTGAATGTCAGTTTAATAACTTAGAGTATTACGCATGTTAGATTTTAGTTAGTTTAATTTCAGTTCTTTAATAATGTTTGTATGTTTATGTCTTAACTTGGTTTGGCCTGTTATAGTTTAATAAATTTATAGCATCTACATGTGTATGTCTAGTTTTAACTGAGTTTAATTTCAGTTTTTGTTAGTATTTAGATATTCGCATGAGTTCATATTTTTACAGTTAAGCCGAAGGTGTTTGTTTTCTAATTTGGCATGTTCGCACTGATGAGCCCTGTTGGATTAGTTTGGCCTCCTATTAGTTTTCAGTCGAGATGATTTTGCGTTTAAAACCGATATACTCCTCGAATCACTCTTATGTTAACTCAACTCTCGTGGTTTGATGTTCATGTGTGTTAACTGCTCTGTGGTTCTCCATTTGTTCTTTTCCTCTTCTCGTCGCTCTGAGAATAAACTGCTCAACCTTCTGCCTATGCTACCTGTTAAACATTTGGGTTTGATTTTGCAATTTGGATCATGTCTTACAGTTCCTCTTATCTGAATTGCTTGAGATTATTTACTTGTGTCTCCATGTTCTAAAAAACTGCTTAGCCACTGCTTTGTTGTCACATTTAGATTATGCTAAACCCCTGCATTATAGTAGTTGTCGAATCCATAAAGTACACAATTCGTTTGTCTAATTTCAGAGTCTGTCAGCTTGACCTAACAGCCTGTACAGGTTCGAAATGTGTTTGATACCTTGGCCTTTTTTTTCTAGTACACAATTCATGTATAAACTCTATAAGTGCATTGTGTTCAATTAAGTTAGTACTCCCTTGATGCTGTTTCTGTTTTGTTGAAATACCAGGCATCTCCATTTATGGTTTGTCACTGCCTCATGCTGCTTTTGCATTCCTCCTTTCTCATATTTGGGTCCAAAATTTAGTTTGATGGCCAGTACCTTGTCCCCTTAACCTGTGTCTATCTGCTGCCCTATGTATAAAATAATTAGGCTATAATGATGTGTTGGTCAGTTGACTGTAATCGACTTAAAGGGGTTAAGGGAATGTTCATTTGAATGTATAGTGTTATGGGATGAAACTTTGTAAAGGGTCCATACCTTTCTTTTCTAGAACCTGTCTTAGCATGGAATAGGAGTGCTCTCTCTCATCTCATCATAAAGCATAAACCAGTGACTTGTATGAAGTTTAAAATATCAATACATTGCTTTAGTGGAGTTGGTTTGCATGCCACTGAATGCTCATTAATGTTTCTCTCTTATTGCGTGTGTTTCTTGGAACTGAATTTGCATTTGAACTAATAGCTATATATCTGCCTAAGTCCAGTTATATTTGGTTTAGCTAATTGGGATTAATTACCATTTGTCGGATATGAAATGCTTCTCTTTGATACTCAATGTTCTGCGTATTTATTTCCTGTTTCCTTTACATTACTGTATGATTTTCCTTTTAAATCTGCCTGCTGTTCCTTGCTTGTGTTCTCTTGTTAATCATCACTTTCTGCATTGCTACTCTTCTCTTTGCTGTTGCTCTGTTACTTTGGCTCACAGTCCACTGCATTTTTACTGTTGTTCTCTCAGAATCATGATTTAGTTCTTCAGGCAATTCGACTAGTCTCATCTCCGTTGGTTTCTTCACTGGTGTTTATATTAATGCCAGTACTTATCTGCTTAGCTCATATTTTGTGGCTCTATCGCTGTCTGCATAACTACCACACATTTGTTTCAACCCCAGTTCCATTTCTAAAATTAAATTTTGCTTGCTTTGAGTTTGGTATGACCAGCTGTGTATTTTATCCTTTATCCTCAACAAGTTCCAATCCCATGTCTCTATTCTTATCAACCAAACATATCTAGATTCTAAGCTAGTTGGGGAAATGTTGACACTCCCTGGTGATTCAACACTCTTAATCTTTAAGCACGCAACAAATACCTGTAATCTGCCAGTTTCCTGAATGCAATAGAACATGTTGGCGAGGATAATAGTATTAAGAAAGAAATTTTATGTGTTTAGCTGCGATCAAATGATAATCTGCTTTTCTTTTCGCTCCTGTTTCCAACCCCTCTATTGTTGACACTCAATTGGGACAAGATTGTCACTTGCATAGTTTTTCCTTGCTACTATTGTTGTAATCTGCTGAACTTGAAGATTCTGGCTGCATTTTTTTACCACCATTTCAGCATGAAATTTGTGCATTTTGAAAGTTTCAGCTAGTCTACTATGAACTGTGGCTGTTTGTTGTTTGCTATGAAATGTTACTACTTTGATAAAATAAATGCTACGTTTTAAGGAGAAATTAGCTGCCTACTGATTTGTTCTATAAAAGGAATAGATATTACATTCGATAGGTCGAACTCACCTATGGATGAAATGGTCACCATAACCTTCTATACATTCTTATGAGTGTGTATACATGAAGTATGCTTAAAATATACATAGAATATGCAATCTGTTAATTTGTTTTTTTTGAGTTCATATTTCGTATGTTTAACATTATTCATCGATCGCATACTCATCCTTGTCTTTTTATTTTTTATGCATGAACATCGCATACGAGTCCAAGCGACTCGTCATCTTCTCCCGCATTTTGGCGTTGGGCTAAAAGCCCAACATGACCTCCTTCCTGTCCAGCCCCTGTCCGCAGCAAGACAAAAACAAAAGAAAAAGAAGAAAGAAATCTTGGGCCAAAGACCAACAGCCGCAGATGGCAGCAATCCTAAAATGGGCTGAGCTCATTTAATCATCTTTGCTCCTTTATTTTCTACCCTTTAACTTGTATTATTTGACTAACACTTTTTCTTATTTTGTTTTTCCTTAGCTAGAATGAACCTTAGAGGCATTAAGGGGTTTAGTTTAGTAATGGGTAGTTAACTCCACAAATTACATTCTCTTCTATTTATGTTCTAAACTATTTATAGTATCTATAATATTTATTTGGAGTAATCGATTTTCAAACAGCATGCCTACACATTTCTTGGTTTAAAGGAATCATTTTTTAATTCTTACCATCTTAGGATTTTCAAAATATCACAAATTTCACTAATGTTAGCTTATTTTGAGAAATAAAAAAAGGGGCAAACTAGTTTAACAGATAATTCTTTCACTTTAGTTCATTTCAAACACTTGAAATACACATTTGTTAAACATTAATATAAATCTTGCAATAACTCTACAAATGCATTTTTATTTGTTAGTTAGCGTAATTCATATTCGGAATACATATGAGAAACATCACTCATCCCATTTCTTTTGGTTTATTATAATTAAACTCTTATTAAATCAATACATTTTCTACAAGTATTATTTTAAACATTACTATTATACTTTCGTTTAAAAATCAACAACATTTATAAGTCGTGTTTACGAAGTAACATTAGGAAAATTCTTTTATACAACTTATTATTTTTACATGTCTTATTTCTAATAACATTATTACCTTTTACTTTAAAAAAAACTTTAGCTATATTTATAGGTTATTCCCCAAACATTTATAATATCATATTTACCCTTAGCCTAATTAATCATAAGTCCGGTCGGTTAACCATTGTTAATGGGTCTTAAAGGATGCATAATACCTTCCCTTTAGACTAATTGAACCCTTACCTAGAATCTTAAGTTTCGCAGACTTTAAACAGAGCTAACTTTAAAAATAACTTTAAATAAATTTAGGTGTCCTAATTCACCGTAAATAATTAGGTGGCGACTCCTTAAAAACAACAAAACAGGAATCTCCAATATGTCGTACTTCTACTTTAACCCGGTTAAAATGGGGTATGACAGACTTCACTTTGAATACGAGAATGAATTTTGTTGACCATATATAACTAGATGGAGAGCAGAAACTGAATATTACGCTCACGTTCAATCAATGCAGAAATGGAGATTGCAGAACAATCAGTAGCAAGAAGAATCAAATTACTAGTGAGTGACGATGGTTTTAACGGTACCAAATACTAACTAGAAATCATACTAGCATAAGGTAGATAAAACATTCACATTAACCTTCAGTCCTAAACACACTTGTTCATCAGTATGCTAAAATAACAAACGAATTTTTAGGTAGGCAGGGTTTCCCTGCCAGCCGAGGTGTATCCGAGATTTAAACGTTATAGGTTTAAGGTTTAAAGAATTATGGATCCTAAACTTAATATTTATGCTATTTTTCATGGTTCATAACGTATATATCCGGAAAATCACAAATAGCCACTTTTCAGCCCTGTATTTAAAATATAGTTACTGTTTAAAATTTCAAAATCCACAAGAGAAACCCCAGAATCTGCTGCTCAAGCTTCTCCAGGGCTATTGCTTTGGTGTCACCCACAGTTATGATTTACGAACAAGGCACGCTTAAATTGCTAGTAATCTACTTAAGGAATGTGAATTATGCCTCACTGTTTTAATCTGCCAAAGAATGTCTTCGTGGAAAGAATGGACATTATAGCATCTAGTGATGATCAGGGACAAATTTGAAACGAAACAAAGAGGGAAGGTCTCAGAATACGGAATTTATATGTATGTAGTCATATCATGTAAGAAATTGACAACTGGATAATCTCCTCTTGCCCTGAGGTGAATTTGAGATGCATGTCATAAAACCCGTCGGGCAATTTGCAGGATTGGCCTTCGCTGGGGGTGGTCTTTAATTTCTGTCCCTCAAATTGGTAGTCTTTAACTTTTGTCCTTCGCTAAAAATTTTTTAGTTTCGGGTTCGAACCCCCGCTCAGAATTGCTTAGTTTCGCAAGACAAAGTTTTGCAAATTCTGCGCAGAATTTTGGCCTTAAGGCAGAATATGTAGCAGAATTTTGTAAAATTCTGCCTTGCGATTTTTTTTTTTTTACTGAGCTGGGGTTCGATCCCACAACCTCGGGATATTAGGCGAAGGGCAAAACTTAAAGACCACCAATTTGAAGGGCAAAAATTAAAGACCACCCCAAATGAAGGTCAATCCGCGCAAAAAAATGAAACCCGTCTGGCCTATATTTGAACGTAAGCCTCCTGTTTGCCGCTGGTCCTTTATAACATGGAAAAAGGGTCAAATTTACCCCTGTACTTTGAACTAAGGGGCAAATTTACCCCTAATACTTTAAATTTTTCACCCTACCATTATAAAACTTTGCAAAAATATCCCCAGCCCTAACAGCATGCTGACTGGCTGCCCAGGTGGCTTGCCATGTCAGCCACCTGGGCAGCTAGTCAACATGCCACGTGGAAAATATTTTAAAAAAAATATTTTTTTTTTAAAATAAAAAAACTGATTCTTTAAAGAAATAAAAAATATTTTATTAAAATAAATATTTGTATAATTCTTTTTTAAAAAAGTATGTTTTTTATAGGGACCTATCATCATTTTGTCTTCTCTATACCATGATTTTTCTATACAAATTTACTATGTTTTCTTCATTTTTACAGTAGAATGAATTAAAATGTAGGGAAAAAAATTAATGCCTAATAACTAAATATTTGATAAATAATTGAATTCCCTATGAGGAGATATTGAATTTTCGGAAGGATAAAGTACGTATATATACATATTAAGGAGAAATATTTACGAAACGTGACGATAGTTTTCTATTTACAAAATATAACATTACAAATCCTATAAAAAACATACTTTTTAAAAAAGAATTATACAATACTTTTTTTAAAATAAAAAAATACTTTCCACGTGGCATGCTGACTGGCTGCCCAAGTAGCTAACATGGCAAGCCACCTGGGCAGCCAGTCATCATGCCGTTAGAGCTGGGGATATTTTTGCAAAGTTTGATAATGGTGGGAATAGGGGTGAAAAGTTTAAAGTTTAAAGTATTAGGGGCAAATTTGCCCCTTAGTTCAAAGTACAGGGGTAAATTTGACTCTTTTCCCTTATAACATTGACTAAGTTGCCGACTTCACTAATACGTAGTGTTCTTTTTTAATTTTTTTATAGGTAGTTGCAGACTTTCCTAACATATTTACGGTTGTTTCCATCAATCCACTTAGCCTCAAATGAATCTAAGACAAAGCTTCCCATATGAGAGGACAAGTTCAAGATTTCATATTTCAAGAAAAAAGCATATGAATTTAGTTGTTAATCATTCTGAGAGTATGATTGCGAATAAGAATTTTCCTCCACAATGTCTGCTTCAATTTGCTTAATCATCATCCGCTTCGTTATACTGTGCTCTTCCTGAATGTTTTTTAATTCATTTTATACACACAAAAAAATGTAACCAAGTTCATTCTTCATTGAATTGGAAAGAATCTTAAGATGGAAAGCTTTAGCAGATAGTTGCTTCAGTTAAAAGAACCTTGTTCCAGGATTTTTGTATTTCTTCCGGTGTTTGTTCACTTCTTCCCCTTTCTTCAGCACATTAATAATGTTACAAAATTCAAAATTCCCTATTTCTATGTTTTTCTGATATCTGAGAACTGATATCTGGAGTTTTACCCCTGATGAAGGCCACCGGCTAAAGGCATAAAGAAAAAGGGCAGTTCGATACACTAAGCTCCTGCTACGCACAAGGATCGGCTAAAGGGGTGATGATTGAAAATCAGCACACTAAGAACAGACATAAAAGGGATGCTTAAAGTGGAAGAAGATCAACAATTCAAAGAGTCAATCTGGAAATTCATCCATTAAATCTTCAGAGCTCTTGGTTATTGGCAATTTTATTGAACAATGATTGTGTTCAATTTGACCCGTAATCTTCCAACACGTCCATACTTAAATTGGACATCTAAATTAGCCTTCACTAAGATTAATAGGATGAAAACCATTAGAGCGAAAAGCTTTGAGATTCAACGGCCTGAAGGCCTTTTTCAAAAAAAAATTACGAACCCCAGAATATTGATAAAAATAAGAAAACCACAGCCTAATCAAGTACTTAGACTTTGAGATCTGCCTGTATTCATACATTGGAAAAGTCTAACCTCAAAAGGTTGGTTAAATAGACTATCAACAGCAATCTGACTATGCAACTACGGTGTAAGATCCTTCTACATAGGGAAAGAGATACCGAATTCAAGATTTACTTGTAAATGAACAGAAAACTTCCATAAAACTCGAGCCACACGTATATTGCTTCTTCTATCACTAAATAACAGAGAACTATTGCTTCTTCTATCACATTTTGATAGGAAAGAGGTGAATGAATGAACGGCAACATATGGTATATTACATAACATGCAAAGATATATGGATCGCGCATATGTAAACTAACCCAACATCTCTCCTCTCGTCCTTTTAATGGGAAAACTTTGAGATCAATTTGTCAACATGAATTAGGAGATCATCTATTCGAGGTCGAACTATTGCTTGAGGCTGAAGCATCCATGTTACAAACTGATGTAGGGCCTCTGGATATGGAGGATTAGGCCCAGTTGGCCACTTTATTTGTGCATTTACAATGGCCAGCTGCAAACTTCCACCAGATTCCCCAAGTGCATACTCGAAAGGAGATACGCCATACCTGCAGTTAAATACACGAAGTGTAAATATGATTACTTTTTATTGGGACTGACCACATCAAAATCAATTTCATAGTTAAATATGTATGCAGACAAATCATATATTAAAAAGGACAGACTGGTGCACCAAGTATCTCGCGTTCAGGTGGGGCTGCAACTCGAGTGTTTTACCGGTTACCTTCCCCAGCATAGGTATCGGGTAACTCTGTCCACCAAAGCTTAGATAGATGGAAAGAAACTACATAGTGTCTTTTGGCCTCCGGTAGGATTTGAACCTGAGACCGTATGCATTTCCTCCCAATTTATTGATCACTAGACCACACCCTTGGTTGCTGATAAAAAATTGGCTTTGAATCCTCCTAGCCATTATCCTACCGCAATAATTCTTGCTAAGAAGAACGCCCAAGTTGTGGCAATTCCACCTGATGGTAATGGGCTACTCCTATAGCACGTCCTTGTCTAATGATCAAGGCTTGTATATCAGTAAAACGATGCCTGAGAAGTACTAGCATGCTAAAACCGAGACTCATGACATATATAAATTCAACCCTAACCATCTGCTCGTAAGACAGACAGCTATCTAGTCTCCGAGGGATGACCACGGGATGACTGAGTGGTCAAGGCATAGGGTGTTGACCAGGAGGTCCCAGGTTCGAATCCGATCTATCACACTCTATGTGAACATATTTGCTCCATCTTGGGAGGGCATGATTAGCAGGCACCTGTAATTGTTGCCTATAAGAGGCTCCCAGTGGATTAGTCTAGGCACAAGCTGGTTGGGCACCAATGTTACCAACTTATTTTTTTTTGAAACTGGTAATTTAATGTTACCAACTTATTTGTACAACAGAAAGTGTTATTTTATGTTTGATTTCCCCATATAATGCTTGTTAAGCCAGCCTGGCTGTTCACTAGACCTCCCAAAACCTAAGTTGCTCGGACTCGGGTGCGGCTGTCCGATACGGGTGCGGATCTAGAGGTCGGATCCTTCATGATCTTCATTTTAAGATTCGGGGGTACGGACACGGGTGCTGGGATTCGGCTAATAATAATTCAAATATTTTAAAAAATAGAGTTATACAAGTATGCCCAAAATAGAGTGGACTATTTCGACGGAAAAGAATGCACGGATTTTTGAGAGCAAGTTTGAATCTGTAATTGTTATTAAGAGCCCGTTTGGATTGGCTTACAGCTTAAAGTTGTTTGCAGCTTATAAGCTGAAAAAAATAAGTTGGGGTAGTCCAACTTATTTTTTTTGGCTTATAAGCTGTTTTCAGCTTATAAGCTGCTTTAGATAAACTAAGTCAAATGGGTCCAATTATTTTTTTGAGCTTATTTTAAGCATAAAATGACTTTAAGCTGGCCAGCCAAACACTCAAAAAAGCTGAAAACAGCTTATAAGCCAACTTATAAGCCAATCCAAACGGGCTCAAGTACAGATGTATCTCCTTACTATTTTTTGGTGTAACATGGCTATTGCAAATGATATAGAGGTGTAACATAGCTATTGCAATAGCCCTAGCTTTTGTGTTGATTTCAGGAATCTTTGCCTGTCTCAATTCCTCTATCGATTTTGGTCAAAGTACCCAAAATCATTTGACCAAATCGGGTACAGATCCCACACCCACGTCGTGTCGACATGGGTGCGGCACCAAAAGTGAAGAGTCCAAATAACTTAGCCCAAAACTACAGATTAACTATTCTATTAAACAGGGCAACTCCCCACTAGACCATACCAGTACCACGCCTCGGTACAAGCACCAAATTACTAAATTCACAGAATGCATGTCAAATGCCGGAAATTGCATGGTGGATCTAAGCAGGCCAATAGTCTTAATCACATCAAACAAAAAATTATTGGACAATCTTGATGCAACTAACAGCTACATAGACAAGAGAATAATTTTATTTTTCTGTTCACAAGAAAAGCTACAACTATCTGCACAAGAGTATATAGAAGTCTTACATTATTGCATATAAAGTGCAACCTAATGACCAGATATCAGTCCTTTCATCAATGTCACATTGGCTTGGGCAATCCCATAATTCAGGTGCTCGGAAAGGTGCTGACACATGCTCAGCTGCCCATTCCTACATAACCAGCACCAAAAATTGAAAGCAGATCAAGAAATTGCAATAAAATGGGTTAGGTATGAGATATAAAGATATAGAATTCAATAATGAAGATAACACCCGTTACAACTAATTGAAATTTGCAAAATCACTTTAGCAAGGTTCGAAGAAGCAAACATTAGAAGTCTACAGGCATACAAATAGCATAACATAATAGAAGAATCAGAACCAAGAAATACCTGTAATTGTAGGGCCTCTGAACGAGAGCGAATTTGCCTTCTTGCAGGACTTGCACTTCCAAAATCCATTAACATTGCAAGTGGTGGCTGTCCTTTTCTATGTGTTAAAAGGACATTACCAGGTTTGACATCGTTATGTGCATAGGGGGGATCCAAGCTATGCATATGCTTGAGTCCTGCACAAAGCTGCACAAAAACTTTTCTTTCAAGTTTCAACAAAGCATTTATTGGCGTCACAGTTGTATCTCAGAAAACCGTGAAAAATGCGCCTACTTTGCTGAATATACTATTTCTTGTTCACCTGACGAAATATTTGAAGCACATCTGAAGTGGAAAAGAAGTCTTTCTTAGCTTTCATCGCCTTGGCATTATCCAGTAATGTCCCATCCAAATGCACTGGAAATAATAAATAAGCTTCATGCTTCAAAGACTGATCCTGTGAGACCTATCCAATAAATAAGTTATTTAGATAAAATCCAATGGCTTAAGATGTGAAAGCAACTAGGAAAACAGAAAGCGGCATCATTCATCAGTCATCGCAGTTATGGCGTGTCTTTTCTATTTTCCTAAATGACAACGGAAGCTTGTCAAACATGAGTATCGTGCCCAAAAAGCAGAAAGAGTTCAAAGATTAATATTTAAATACTTCTAAACATGTAGGACTCCTCAAGTACATACCCCACCCCCTACCCTTCTGCAAAAGAAACGAGATACAGGAGAACACTTCTTTTGACAACTTGCATGAATGTTCAAGCTACTTTTTGTTTAGTGTTCCCAGTGTTTTCAAAAGCAAAAAAGCAATAAAGTCCATGGGGCTAAACGCAAGAAGTGAGAAATGAAGCACGCTTGTTTAAGTGAAGCGCACAAGTCATGGAAAATTAAAAACAGAAATACCAAGCATATGCACATTTAGCACAATAACAATCAAATTGCAATCTAAAAAAATAATTTTAGCATCCATTTTACAATAATGTTGATGTTAATGCAACTCCTCAAAGTTGAGATTCAATCAAATCGCCTCTGGTTAGGATAAATTTGTGCGTCATAGTTTGAAGCGCATGGCTACGCCCATGATGCAATAACCCCTCGCTTCATATAGCTTCATCTTTTTAAGCGACGAAGCGATGGTCTTTAATAACACCGTTTTCCACCCTCATCTAAAAGCAAAGTGTAGGAGCAACAACTTCTTATGATAGGATTCAGTACCAATGATAAACAATTATACCATGTATCACCTGCTGCGCATGACAGTGCAATCTCAACATAATACTTCCACAACCTAATTGTTTGAAGCCCACAGATAATCAGAGTGATTAGAGAGAAGTGCAGATCTTTCATTCCATGAGCAAATTAAAACAAACCTAAGGCGCTTGCAGCAATTACCTTGACCGAAATGATAGCATGATCAAGTAGAGGAAGCAGGTTGGGATGACTAAATAGAGATGAAACACGGATCTCCTCCCTCACCATCTCCAGCTGTTCACTATTCCGAATAAGAACTTTTTTCATGGCATAAGTTCCATCGTCTACACATTCAGACAGTGAACTTTGAACATCAAAAAATCACCAAATCCATGGAAAAATGACAAACTTTCAATAATTCAATATAGAATAAGAGATCATGCAAACAATATACAACAGACAAAGCTTATAACTTGCACTATTTTCCAAAAGAAAAAATTTACAATCAGATAGGACCAGGCTCATAAGTAACGAAAATATGGTCTACTGACTTGACCTAAAAGTATTGCAGAACTGCCGAGCTATAGGAGTTAAACATCCAATTGCTCAGAGAATAAGCGCCTTCTGGAGTTATAATCCTTTATTATCAGCCTATGCATCAAAGATTCAATTTTCAAGAATGACCATTCTATGGAAACATCATCACTCTGGTGCAAGAAAAGTCTCAGTATTCCTAGAAAAGCTAGCGGGTCGGATTGGACCCGAATTAAGAACCCAAACTACCCTAGCTTTTCACAATTTTCAGACCACTCAGCGCAAGTAAACGAAAACAATACATAAGAGTCATATCAATATCTGATATTGAACTTACCCGTGTAATTATAAATTAATATGCCTAACCAAAAAATCATAACTCACCCAATTTTCAGATGACAAGAATGAGAAAAAGATGGCAAAAAATGGAACGCTGAATCAGGTAATGGATTGAGTACCTGAGATGTGAGAAGGGTCGTTGAATTTCTTGGAAACACCAGGATTAGAAGGGTCAGAAAGTACTTCTTTAACAAGGAAAACATAAGCAAAACCACCTTCACCAAGCTGGCGAATGATCTTGAAGCGGTTATCATTGATCCAAACATCACCTCCACCATTAACGGCGTCGTATAAGCCATTCAAACCTGACAACGAGCATCCCATTTTCTTCAGCTCCTTCTCGTTCTACTACTCTGATCCAAACAAGTTTTTGTTCTTCTTCTTTTATTTGTTTAGTTTAGGAGTATACAATTTTTCAGTTTTTCCATACTTTTGGGTGCACATGTATGCCTATCGTTTTCTTCACTTACTTGTTGACTTGAACGTATGGCAGTTTTTAACATGTATTTTTTGTCGGAAATTATTCATGTATTAAAATAGTAATATTGTGTTTAGTAGCTAGTTATGAATTGAGTAATTTATGTATAAAATTAGTACAGTATTTGGTTTAGAAATCTGCATAATTAATACATGTATTAATTATAAGGAAATCTATATATTATTTTATGCAAAGTGAAATAGCTAATACATGTATAAATATTCGTCAAAATTTTAAAAAATACATATTCTTCTGAAAAAAAGTTTCTTAAAAATGACTTCACGTGGAAACAGGAAAAACAAGGGCATTCTACATTGATTGTTCCTCTTCACCCTTGAACTCACACCCCAACCCCAAGTCCCCAACCCAAGCCCATCACCACCCACCATAATATTTGTCTAGATTATATGCAAATATTTTTGCCACCAAACACAAGAAAATAAGTAAACGTTTATTTTCCTGGAAAACATTTTCCATGAAAAATACTTTCCTTGTACCAAACGTACCCTTAAATCTTAATGTTTTTCCAAATAAGAAAAGAAGAGAAAAAGGGCGCAAATGGAACGTCATAAACCTCTTCTTCTTCTTTTTTGACAAAACTCTTCATTATCGCCAAATTGATTGCTCTTGATTTGAACCCGCCTTGAACCTGTATTTACCTCGTTTAACATTGGCTCGAATACCGCTTGTTGGGGTCGAAAATAATCAGGACGTTATGCAGAAGCTAATAATTGCAAACCTTGAACGAAAATCAGACAGCATAGAAAAATATACTAAAAAGACATAATATTATAATATTGATTTGATCAAGTGACTTACATATTGAAAAACTAATATAAAAAAACTATAAAAATTGTAGAGAGAAAAATCTCCCCCTAAACAAAACTTTGAACCCTACATTGTGGATGCTATTGTATTCTAGTTGTGGGAAGAACGTCTTCAATTTATAGATATCAAAATATTTTCCTCCGTGACAAAGGAATGTCCAATATGGAAGAGAATCATATTTTTCTTTTAGGAAAAGTAAAAATAATTATGGTAATGCTTTGACTTTCCTTCAAAAGAAAAGTAAAACTCAAATTTGATAAGAAAATCAGGGTAAAAATCCCTAACATCTTTCCCAAATAAAAACAAAACAAAACAAAATACCAATTTCACAACGGCAAATAATTTTCTTCCAAGGTTAACTTCAAATATACTAAAAACAAATATGTAGAACACTCTACCATGAGATGTCTCCATCTGACGTGATCAATGTTACATAGAGACTTACTCGTGCCTCAGAACTCAGAAGTGAATATCTGTTTTGAATTGTGTTTAGTTCTTTTATCAAGTCACTCTTCAACTGAGGAGCAGAATTTTTTTTATTTTTATTTTTTGGCAATAAACTGTGAATTATGACCATGCCAAAACAAAGTATTTACAAACTAAAGAGGATCCAGAAGTCTAAACCACTTCCTAGGAAAGATGTTAAGAGCTCCAGACCCAGCGAAAGCCAAAACAAAAAACATACTGTATGTAAGCTAAGTACATAACCTATGAATCAAACCTTGGCAATGCCTAGCCTTCCTAGAACCTATAACCAATTCTAATCTCTCCTTTAATTCCTTTTTGATCTGTGTAATCAAAAACTCTATATTTACATTTATTTGCCTAAACTGTTTCCAGTTTCTTGCTTGCTAGGTATGGTAAATTAGAGCTCCATACATAGCAGCTGCTGTTTCCTTCTTGCTTGCCAGAACTATTTTTTTACTAATATATAAATAGAACTACATGTTACATAAATTATAGTATTTTAAATTTTCTTAATAAAAATCATAGCTCTGCTATTTCCACACTTATGTGTTTTTTTCGTTTATACCAAAACAAAAAAAGCGTAACCGTTGAAGTTTTTCTAAAACTATGTGGTTCAGCCAATGACATTTCTTCTTTCGAACAAACTATCTTATGTGGCAGTTTCAGCCAAAGACATTTCTTCTTTTGAACAAACTATCTTATGTGGCAGTTCCCTGTACGAGGAAATCTATCAAATTCATAAACCACCCATGTACTATATTGCATTAATTAACATGAGAAGTAACTGAAAAAATTAAAAACATCGCAATGCACACGCTTTGATTAATTAACCGTGGACTCTTTACTAATGAAATGAAACAGTAAAAAGTAAAATCATTTCAACCAGACAGGCTTCTTTCATTTTCCACCTTTTTCTGCACATTATTTGACATCCTCCACAGCTACCCAACAATACACAAACCAAAAAATAACAAAAAGAGAAATAAATAACAAAGAACATAGACTGATCAGATTTCTGGGGTTGATTCTTTCTCAACCCTTAGGAATCTGATCTTTCATACTATTCACATTACTATCATTTTTTCCCATATACATAAAGAAACCTAAAAAAAAAAAAAAATGGTTCGTGTAAGCAACTTCTTGATCTCATTTGTGAACGTGTTAACCTTTATGGTTGCAATTATGGCCTTAGGATTTGGCCTTTGGTTTAAAGCAGATGAAGGCAAAAGCCTCTGTCAAAAATCATTATACATGCCTTTAATAATATTTGGGGGGTCACTTTTAGTGCTTTCATTAATGGGATTAATTGGATCTTGTTGTAGGGCCTCATTTTTCTTGTGGATATATTTGTTTTTTCTGTTTTTGTTAATTGTGGGGATGATTTGTTTATCTGTTTTCACCATTTTGGTTACTAATAAGGGAGTGGGAAAGGCTTTGTCTGGTAAAGGAGGAAATGAAGCTAAATTTGGAGATTGGCAGAATTGGTTGGAGAAACATGTTGTGGATGACAAACATTGGGCAGAAATTAAGAGTTGTATGGCTACTTTCAAATATTGTCAAATGATTCCTCGTGGCAAATCCGCTGATTTTTACAAATATAGCCTCTCCACTGCTCAGGTTTTATTTTTTGTCTTTACCCTTTCATTTGTTTTCTTTGTGTTGGGTGCTACTCTATTTTGCCTAGAGGTCACCACGCTAATTAGATTGAATTTGAATGGGTCAAAATCGAGGGTCACGACGTCATGACCCAAATTATTTAAAGTTTATTCGAGTCAAGATAGATTAATTCTAGATGAACCAAATAACGAATCATAATTCAATGATTAATTCTAGATGAACCAAATAACGAATCATAATTCAATCCGTCCAACATGACCTAACTTCCCCTCCTTTTTATTTTTATTTTTATTTTTGAAAGAGGGAAATAAGAAGCTTAATTTCTTTTAAATTTATAAGAAACAAAACCTTAAGTTCTTTTACATTAACATATTTTCAATCTCCAAATTTGATTTTGTAAATTTTAGTTCAGATTGCATTTCAACCTTTTGGCAACACTCTTTGACCTGTTTTGACCAGAAATTCTCACGAGTTATCCCTTTTTTTTTCGACAAATTGTTTAGCAAATGACCTTTTTTTTTTATTTCTCTTGCAACTTATGAAAATTTTAGACCGGTCGAAAGAAATTTCTTTTAAACAAACTAAAAGTTTTCTGAGAAAATGTAAGAATAAGACCATGATTTTTAAATTTTGTAGTTATAACATAACATTAGACGATAGTCTAATATTTTATCGTAAGGTTGAGAAATATATGAGCAAAATTAGTTCTGAGTCTAACGTTTTCCAGAAGGATAATTTCCTGAAACCTAAATTTACATAACTTTTAAAAATGGAGACAAAATCTAAACGAACGCCTAAAAAGGAGATATTAGCGGAAATCAACGTGATTTGACCCAATAGTTTAATAGGCCATTTCAGGTTCAACCGATTAGGTCAATTCAATAAATAAGTCATAACTCAACTCATTTAAACTTGAATAGATTGTATGGGGGTTACCTTTTGCTACCACTAACTTTAAACATGCATGTTAATTGTTTTTCTTGGTGCAGTCGAGTTGTTGTAAACCACCTACTTACTGCGGCTTTGAGTTCACAAATGCAACATACTGGACTATGCCGAAAGCAGGACCAGCCGTGCCAGACAGTGACTGCAAGACTTGGAGCAATACACAGAACGAGCTCTGCTTCAATTGTCAATCATGCAAGGCCTCATACATTGATACTATCCAGAAAAATTGGAACAAAATGACACTTTTAAACTTTTGTATATTTGTTTTTATCATCATCATTTACTCTGTTGGTTGCTGTGCTTTGAGGAACAACAGATCAAAGGGATACTCCTACAAACCCTACCCATAATTTATTTTCTAAGTGATAAGAAGGAGCTTAATTATTATTTGGCTTGGCTAACTATGACATTAATGCTGCATTTTTGTTAATTTGTGAGAAGGACTTGAGTACCACTTTGTTAAACATTTTGTAAATTCCAATTTGTATTGATTTGTAAATTTTGGAATGTTATTCAATCTTCACTTTTGTACTGATGATACAAAGTCTTCTCTCAGCCAATAAATATTTCCTGAACAGGATAAGTTATGTATTAGGTTCTGGCGTTTCACTATTAATTGAATCTAGTCTTTTGAGGGATTCAAAAAAATATCAAAGTGTAACATTAGAGGCGCTTGACAGGGAACCAAGTAGCAATTAGAGACCAAAAAAAAAAAAAAGTCAATTTATTCTACATTTATTTTTTGTCTCCAATCAAGCGTGACACCGTTTTGATGTGAGGTGTCTCCGCCTGTATTCATCAATCACCATCATTGTAATAACCCATATATTTTTTTAAGGCTTAGTTGGTAATTTAAATAAAAGAAGGAAATAAAAAGAAAAAAAAAAATAGAAAAGAAGGAATGTAGCCAAGCCCAAAAAGGAAAAGGAAAAGAAAAAAAAAAGGACTTTAAAAAGTCTGATGGCTAACGTGAAACATTACAATTTGAACGAACCAAAAAAAAAAAAAAAGGACGAACAAACAGAGGGAGAGAAAACTAGCAGGAAAAAAAAAAGGGGAGAAAAAAGAGAAGAAAGGAGAGGAGAAAAATAAGAACTTTCACCCCAAATCATCAAGGTAATTACTCTAGTCCTTTATTTAAGTTTATTACATAATTATGGATAAATTTTTGTGATGAAACCATGGGGATATTTTGAGGAATTAAAAAGTTCAGCCCTTGGGTTCTTCAACCTAAATCATTGATTTGGAAGGGCAAATAGCGTCGGATTTTAGACTTCTATATATCGTTGGAATCCTCTCGTTAAGGCCTTTCCGAAAACATAAGTTTTGTCGGGTTTTGAACACATCGACCAGAGGGCGTTTTCGTCCTTTAAAATTTGACTTTAATCGTTAAAGCCTCTAAAAATATAGAAGTGGTTTACCCTAAGGGTTTTGACCATTCTAAATCTGTTTTTGTGTAGTTTGAGGCAATCCGGAGACTCGAGAACGCAGTTTTAATTTATTGGGAAGTGTGCTTGAATTGTGAATTTGAGGTAAGTGAGACTTTAAGCTTTGGGTACTTGCTTTTCAAAACCCGTTTTAAAAATATATTTTGTCTGCTTAGTCCATGTGTTGGGGCGAGCGTGTGCTTGGCAGAATCGGTGGTCCTTAAGGCCAACCGCATATACTTTATTTTCAAATAATCCAAAACTCTCTTTATAAATTATTTTGTGATGTGATATAGCTGTGAGCCATGATACTGGGGCATTGTGTATGCTTCCCTTAGCATTGCGTATGCTTCTTGATTATATTGGGGCAATGTGTATGCTTCTTGATTATATTGGGGCAATGTGTATGCTTCCCTTAGCATTGTGTATGCTTCTTGATTATATTGGGGCATTGTGTATGCTTCCCTTAGCATTGTGTATGCTTCCTGACATATTTGGCACATTGTGTATGTTGCCGTGGATTCATAGTGTTGACTAATTCTTTAACTGCCACTTATGACGGTTCGTAGTGTAAATTGTGTTGAGATATATAATATATTTGATAAAGAGTGGTTTGGACCTTGGTTGCTACTATATAATGATGTATTCATGTGCATAATATTTTTGTGCTTGTTGTGTGTTTGTATTTTCTAACACTTGTTCCAGGGGTATTTGAAGTGGCGGGTCGAGGATCTTACTGGGTTATAGTTATGTATAACTCACTCCTTACCTGCATGTCCATGCCGATACTATCGTTGAGAACGAGGCTGGTAATTGGAGACTTCGTGAGTGGATTTTGTTCCTGAGGTGAGCCACCGCATTGTTCGTGGAGGCAGCCATGTCAGCTTTATCTAGTTTATTTCTAGTTATTTCTTTTAATTTGGGTTTACATGCCCCACACTCAAACTCATGTAACTTTGTTAGATGCTCCATGGTCTTAGCGTGGGATGTGGGCTAGAGATTCTTTTTATCTTAGCATTGGTTGGTTTTCATAAATCGATTATGGATTTGGTTGGCGACTATTTCGCATTTTTATCATTAATAATGTTGTTGGACTTGCACTTATTTTCTTTTAGTGCTTTTGTAAATGATTAAGAGTATGATATATGGTTCGCTTGGCGGGTGGTGTTTGCTGGGTGCCAATCACGTCTAGCGAGTATTTTGGGACGTGACAAAGTTGGTATCAGAGCCTAGGCTTTAAGTTCCGGGTCATGGAGCAGTGTTTAGTAGAATCTTGTTCATGGGTATGTAGGCGCTCATACTTATGACCTTGGGGCTACTGGACATCTAGGAAGTTTTCCCTTCTTTCATTCTTTGTTCGTGCGTGAGTTGAATCAAGTTTAACCTTGTAATATTTATTTCGCATATGGCTAAGAAACGCGCATCTTCTTCTGCTAAACGTGGTGCTGGACAGAGTGCTACCCGCGGTGGTAGACCAGCTAGTGCTCATCAGACTAGAGCTCAAACTAGGATTCAGGCCACTCCTCATCCTGAAGTTGTGAATGGGGGTCAGCCCCGAGTTGCGTCAGAGCAAGTGCAGGAACAAGTGGTTCAGAACACTCCACCTGCACCAGCTGCTGCCCCTACTATCGCTATGCCCGCAGATGTGGTGACCAGATTATTGAATGTGTTGGAGGCATTGGCGCCTAATCATGGTGGAATTCCAGGTCCTCAGGCTACTTCACAAGCACAAGCTCAAGTTCAGTTGAATGTTGCAGCTAATCAGACACCTCAGTTGGCCCCTCAACAGGTTGTCCAGTCTGCAGGGCAATCTAATGAGTTTAAGAATTTCATGAATCTTAAGCCACCAGAGTTTGATGCTTCACCAACTTCTATTGAACCTCAGAAGTTCATTGATCGTTGTGAAAAGATGTTGACTACGTTGGGGCTGAAGGAGGCTCGTGGTGTGGAATTTGCCACTTTCTTATTCTCAGGGTCTACAGAGTCTTGGTGGATTTCGATTCAGAGAGGTAGACAAGCAGGGTTACCACCTATTACTTGGTCAGAATTTTTAGCACTGTTTAAGGACAGGTTTATTCCATTAAGCAAGCAAGATGACATGAGACGTCAGTTCAATAATCTGCGGCAGGGAATTATGACCGTTACAGAATATGAGGCCAAGTTTACAGATTTATCCAAGTATGTACCTTATTTGGTAGAGGATCCGAGAGAGAAGGTGAGGCGATTTGTGGATGGACTTGAGCATCGCTATTGTGGTCCTGTGGTACGAGATGTGCGATATGGTACCTATTCATATGTAGTTGCCACTGCTCTCCGTTACGAGTTCTATCTAGAGATGGACAAGGTTGAGCGTGAAAGCAAAAAGCCACGTAACACAGGTGGGTTTAGTGGTGCTCCATCCGGGGCAAGAGTGATTTTTTTCGTGGGCAGTCCAGATCTACTCAATCAGAATCAGTGGTGCAGTCTTCTAGTGGTTATTCCGCTAGACAGGGCCAGCATTAGATGTAGAGGAAGGGTAATAGCTCATATCAGTCAGGTTATCATCCGAGATGTTCTAACTGTGGTAAAAATCACAGTGGTCGTTGCTTTGGGGCAGATGGGCCTTGTTTTACTTGTGGTGAAAAGGGGCATATTGCTAAATACTGTCCTAAAGGAAATTCTGGTGCTAGTCGAGCTACTACACAGCCGCAGGGAACTACTACAGCTACACATGTTCAGATTCAGCCAGCTAGGACCGCTCCACAAGGTGCTCGTGGACAGGGTCGACAGGGTGGACCGCCGAGATTCTTTGCTATGACCAGACAGGATGTCGAGGCATCTAATGCAGTAGTCACAGGTATTATTACTATTGGTTCTCATGGTGCATATGCTCTTATTGATCCGATTCTACGTATTCGTATGTATCTCCTTCTTTTGATATATTCTTAGAACGGGGAGTTGAGTCTATTAATGTGCCGTATGTGGTAGAAACCCTAGTGAGGGGGGGAGTATATTAGTGGATAGAGTTTATAGAGATTGTGTGATATCTGTTCAGGGCAGGGACAACGTAGTTGATCTATGTGTGTTACCGATGTCGGTTTTCGATGTGATTATGGGCATGAATTGGTTGGCATCATGTTATGCATCAGTTGATTGCTATGCTAAGCTTATACGTTTTAATTTTCCTAGAGAAACTTTAGTGTGGAAAGGCATAACTCCTATGACTCAAGGAAAAATAATATCTTATGTAAAGGCACGCCGAATGATTAATCATGGGTGTTTGGGGTTTTATTGCCACCGTTCATGATACTCGAGCGGAGAATGTTACTATTGATAGTGTTCCTGTTGTTCGCGAATTTGCGGATGTTTTTCCTGAAGATTTACCCGGCCTACCCCCGATGAGAGAAATCGAGTTCAACATTGATTCAGTTCCAGGGACTCAACCTATCTCTATTCCTCCATATCGTATGGCTCCAGCTGAGTTGAGAGAACTGAAGGCTCAACTCCAAGAGCTACTTGATAAGGGGTTCATTAGGCCTAGTGTATCGCCTTGGGGTGCACCTGTGTTATTTGTGAAAAAGAAAGATGGCACGATAAGAATGTGCATTGACTACAGGCAACTGAACAAGGCGACTATCAAGAATAAGTATCCATTGCCTCGTATTGATGATTTGTTTGATCAACTACAGGGTGCTACTCATTTTTCCAAAATCGACTTGAGATCAGGTTATCATAAGCTGAGAATCAAGACTGAGGACATCTCCAAGACAGCTTTTCCGACAAGATATGGGCACTTCGAATTTTGGGTGATGTCATTCGGGCTGACTAATGCCCCCGCAGAATTTATGGACCTCATGAACAGGGTATTCAAGCCACACTTAGACCATTTTGTAATTGTGTTCATTGATAATATTTTGGTCTACTCTCGGAGTGAGGTTGAGCATGGACAACACTTGAGAATTGTGCTACAGACACTTAAGGAACGAAAGCTTTATCCCAAGTTCTCAAAATGTGAGTTTGGTTGAGCACAGTTTCCTTTTTAGGACACGTGGTGTCCTGAGATGGGATTCAAGTTGATCCAAAGAAAATTAAAGCAGTTAGAGATTGGCCTCAACCCACTACTCCCACAGAGATACGCAGCTTCATGGGACTAGCTGGATATTACAGAAGGTTTGTGGAGGGTTTCTCGAAGATAGCTGCTCCATTGACACGTTTAACTCAGAAAGGTGTGGTATTCCAGTGGTCGGATGAATGTTCAGAAAGCTTTCAGAAATTAAAGACTGCATTGACTACGACTCCGATTTTGACCTTACCTACTGATGAGGGTGGTTTCACCATTTATTGTGATGCATCTTGAGTCGAGTTGGGTTGTGTCTTGATGCAGAATGGTAAAGTGGTAGCTTATGCGTCTCGACAGCTAAAGAAACATGAGAAGAATTATCCAACTCATTGTCACACCCCCATTTTAACCCGGAGTCAAAATTAGGAGTAATGACGTATTGGTGATTCCTAAATTGTTTTGATTTTAAGGAGTCGCCACCTAATTAATTTTATGGTGAATTAGGACACCTAGAGGTTAACTAAGGCAAAGTTAAAAACTAAACCTCAAATTAATAGTCTGCTTAACCAGTGTGATTCTAGGTAAGGGCTCTATATTATCCTAAAGGGAAGGGGTTAGGCATCCTTTAGAATCCGTTAACTTACGGTTGTCCGGCCAACTTAGGTTAATTAATCCAGATTGAATATAGTGTTTGAATTTTAAGAAAAATAGTTTGCTTATATTACTAAGGTTCCAGAAAAAAATATAATAATGCCACTTGAACTAATTTGTAGAGAAATATAATAATTTCACAAAGGAAATGTTGAGACTTATAAATGTTGTTAAAACTTTGCATGAGAATAGTAGTGTTATTTTTTAAAAAGGAAAAATAAGACTTGTAGAAAAATATAATAATTTATGTAAAAAAGAATATTTTAAATGTTGTTTATAATAAGACTTATAAAGTACTTCCAATAATAAAGCTATTAAAAATAAGGTCAACTCTTTGTATAAAAGGAAATCTTAGAATGTTACTTGAAATAAAATTTATAATAGTTGCTAATAGTTTTAAAGGAAGTAGCATAAAAATGAAGTTTACAAAAAACATGATAACTTACATATAAGTAGAAGAAGATGCCAATTTATGCAATGTTTTAATAAATATTTAAACGAACTAAGCAATGAGGTATTAATTGACTGTCGATTTGTGAATAAAAATACAAAATAGTCAATAGATTTCCTTTATCCATTTTTAGTATCTTTATCAACTATGCTTAATTAAGAATATGCGTGATTGACTCAAAACTTGAAGAGTTACTTAAAAATATACTTATAATTGCGTATTAGTGACGTTTTGAAACGTTTATGATAAAAATGTGATCCCTTTACTTAAAATATATAATCATGTCATTTTGCAAATTGATTATTTCAAATAAGATAAAAGCATGAGAAGAAAAGCATAACTTATGGGATTAATGGTTAGTCTTCCTTAAACTAAACTACCCAATATTAAAACTAAACTACCCAATATTAAAACTAAACCTATTAATTCATTAGGACTTATCTAAATTAAGAAAACAAAAACAAAGTAAAGGGTTAGTTGCGTAATACAAATTAATATGCACAAAATAAAATAAAAGAGGTAAATAACTATCGAATGGGCCAGCCCATTTTTTGGGAACTGTCCACTATTGGGCCTTGGCCCAAAATTTCCATCTTTTCTTTCTTCGGGGTTTTTTTTGCTGCGGATTGGGCTGATCAGGGAGCTGACACGAGAGCTGAGTTGGGCTTTTAGCCCAACAGCGAATGCAAGAATGACGAGTCCCTTGGACTCGTACGCGATATGCGATGGTCATGCATAAAACGAAAGAAAAAGAATTAGTATATAATAACGGATTAGGACATAAGTAAAGAAACTAAGTATGCAGATTGAATTAGCACATGACGCAATAATAAGACAATTAGAGAAAATGTGCAAGCTCAAATGAGACAATGATAAAGAAAAACAACTGAAGCCCATATGACTTGTTTCACATTACTGAATAACTTAAGCCCAGCAAAGTCATATTCCACATTTTGAACAGAGGTCCATCGAATAGAGAAAGGAATTCCAACATCCTCAATACTTAATGGTAGAATTGACTGTCTAGGATGATACTTCCAATATACATTAGACATACTATCATACACATGTCAGGATAGGTGCACAGAGTTGAATATACTTTGTATATGTGAACATATATTCCCTACAAACTATAGCCATTCAGTCATATAAAGAAGAAATAAGAAAGAGCAATCGTGCCAAGTCATTTGACACGTAAAAAATCCTATATAGGCATTGTCAAAGGATAAAAAAATGAAAACACACCAACTACCAGATCAGTAGACAGCAAATAAACTATATCAGCATACTCTTTGATATTCTTTTTTAGTCATACCAGTGAGACCTAATGACCTTAACCTTCACAGGACCAAGACAGAGTATCATGCGAGATTACATAATCTTCTAACTCATACAATGTCCTTGAATGCACAAACAAATTTTAGATTCAGCAAGAATGATCATGTGGCATAAAACTTATCATTTTATTAGGCAAAGCATATCAGATAGCTTCCAGATTTAGCAGAACATCGACGAGAGTTTAAAAATACTGAAACTAGACTTTCTGATCATTTGAACTAACAGTGAACCAAATGGCAGGAGTTTCATACTTAGGAAAACAAGGCATGCAGGGAGCATACAAAATCTCAAACACTTTGAATCAATTAATATGTCTCTTAGTTTCAAACAGGCAGTTTTAGGCTTAATAAAGATAGAGATCTTATCAACAATACCTCTTTTGGAAATAAACAAACATTCTGCCGAAACCACACATATCATTTAAAAAACTAGTCCAAATTGTTAGACAGGATCCACAATATACATACTGTACATAGTCAATCAGGTGGAAAGGAAAAGAAAGCATTATGAAGTTAATCCTACACAGTTATGACATGATGATCCTTTAACCATTTAAAACAGAAAGTATACTTACTCAGAGATATTACACATCCACAGGGAATTAGACTAGGTTTATTTCTTTATCAACCTCCATTTAGACTTATCTAGGAAACTATTTGAAGATTACTTCACTAAATGGACAAAGGCTGGCGTTTTAAGCATAAATAAATGAGATCCAAAATATGGGTTTATGATCTAGTCCACCATGTTAAACTCATCTCTTAATTTCCAGCTGACCTTAACAAACATGTTCCAATCAAAAATCAGGAGAGTGATTGCCATATTTTAAGTTAGATTACCATGACACAAATGACAAACAAGGCTCAAGTCAAACTGAGACCAACAAACTAAAGAAGCACAAAAAGGCAAATATGCTTATGCTAAGCCAATATGAAAGAGGCATCAAACTGAAACAGCATTCACATTTTATTGAACTATTAAACATCTGAGTAAACATGATTATGTCAACAGGATTCCTGCTAAATTAGTATAGGGAATAATAATAAACCCAAACTAAACTGTGTCCAATCATTATTGAGCGCGCAAACTATACTCAAACTGCTATAAGTTGAATACATATGGCTAATCGAAACAAAATATAGAATGAATCATACGGAACAAACTGAAGGTAAGCACATGCACATCATTAGCAAACTACAAACTAATATACGGAACCAATCAAATGAAGACCAAATAAGCAATATGGACCTAATAAACACATGACTAATCCAAATTGGTACCTAACATAGAACTGAATAACTACAGAACTAGGCACAGAATTAAACTAAGCTCGAACACGCGTAATACAACCAAAACAAACACAAACAGGAACTAAATCATAACTGAGCAAACGAATCACCTAAGCAGTTCAAGCGCTCAAACATTTACCAAAAAAAAGAAAACTAATGGGAGGTGTATTAACAGACCACGATAGAGGCATACTAACTCAATACAATGTTATTTGGCAGTTTCTTTTGTCAAATATAAATGAAAACATGGCCAAAACTATACTAGACAGTTTTCATGCCATTTAAGTGAATTCCTACAAAATGGAGAGCCTAGGTAATGAGTTAAATAAACATGCAGCTTGTCAACTAATCTTAACATTGCCAATCATTTTAATACAATACATTTTTTGTGATATGGGAATGGCATGTTCATGTAACAAGGAACTAGATTAATGTTGGCTGACACTCAAACATATACGAATTTTAGATTCGACATACGCAAAGACTAATTAAACAGTATATACTTGAACTGACATTACACTAATCGAACTAAATCAAACTAATCATGTGACACAGCCATTAGCCAACACATAAAAAATAAAAGAATGACACCATATCAGATTAAACCAAAGCAGATTTCTATTGTGAAAACTAATAACAGGCTGAACCAATAATTAATTTACAAACTAATTTCACACAAATACATATAAATCCACAAACACCCTTAAAACTACTAAACTAAACAATAAGGAGGAGGTTTTACCTTCTTCGGGTGCAGCGAAGTGAGGCGAAGGTCTCGATATCCCTCGAACACTTCAAAACTTAGTTCCCAGAAATAAAAGAGATGGATAAAAATCGAAATTTTGGCTTAGAGTATGTTTAGCAACAAAACAAACACCTTCCGTTTTCTATGGAATTTTAGGCTAAAGGACTTAAATTTTCAAAAGGGTTATTGTGCGGCTGAGAGCTTAATTCTTAGGGGGATTTCCTGAATTCCAAAATTTGTTTTTGCAAGGCACTTTTGGGGGTTCTAAAACCTGTCTAATTTCGAGGGATTTTTGCCGCTCCAAACAACAACAACAAAAAAAAAACTACAAAATAGGGGGTTTTCCGGTTCAAGAACTGTGTTTTCTCCCCTTTCTGCGATTCTAACCCTGCTATTTATGGGGATTTGGGGGGTTCTTTTGTGTTGAAGAAAAAAACAGGGGGAGAGGAGCGGGGGAAAAAGGAAGAGGAGCGTGGTGGGGTAGCGGTGTGGGGGTCGTCGGCGAGGTGGGGACGAGGTGATGAAAAGGAGCGGCGGTGGTGGGGTAAAGGGAACGGCGGGGTGGGGGATGGAGATGATGAAGATGATGAAGATGATGAATGAGAAGAGAGAAAGAGGAAGGGAGCGGCGGAGGAAAAAAAATGAAGGGGAACCCTTTTAGGGTTTCCCTTATTTCGTCTGAAAATGGGTCGGACCCAGTCCATAAATGGACTGGGTTGATTTTTTAGACCGGATATTAAAAGAATGGGTTAGTGAATTAAACATGGATTGATCAAAAAATTGAGATAAGAAATATGGTTTAGTCTAAAAAAAACATTAGGAATTAATCGGACTTTGATTTGGGGTCCGGTAAGTCAAAATACGGACCGAGTGCAAGAAATAGTTTGGCTTCTAAATTTGAATAAGAGACCTATTTAAATAACTTGTGTTAAAATATTGCTCAACATGAAATATGCAAACATTAATGCTCAGATAAAAATGGCGTCGTAATAGTCGTGCAATAATATTTCAAAAATCCACAGTAAGATAAATACTATTATTTAATTATGCAAAGATAAATGTGATGCGTGTGCGTAAGCTGGTAAAGTACTGAAATGATAAAAATTGTGAACTGTAATAATAATAATAATAATAATAATAATAATAATAATAATAATAATAATAAGAGTAACTGCAACAGAATAATAAAGTGCCGGTATTGATGAGAAGTTGATAATTTAGTAAAAAATGACTATATATATATTTTTAATTTTTCTAAAAATATTAGAGGCGTAAATAGGTATTTTGGAAGAGAGGCGGGACAAAATTGGGTGTCAACAACTTGTCCCTCTTTGCCCGGTAATGATGAAAGAGTTGTCGGGCAAAGACGTTGACTCAGTAGCCTATTTTGTCCCGGCTAAAAGAAACTTGAGAGGATTATGACCGAACTCCGGCCTCTGAGTTGCCTACATATCTCGGGCTGTACGAGAATCAGGTCGAGTGTAGTTCTGGGATACTTACGACACTTGAACCCCGATTGGCGCGAAGCTTGCAAAATATTGTCCCAGTGTTGAATTATGATAACACTGGGTATTATGATAGAAACTTGAGAATTCTTAAAAAATTTGAATTGATAGAATGCAAGAGAATACTTGTAATTAGAGACGAGTGTTCGAGGTAGATCTTTGACCCGTGTCGGAAAGTCTGATTATCCTTCCCGACAAATTGCCCCAGTTCGCTGCCGAAGAAATAGTTCCACGAGTTGATGTGTGATGCCAACTTCGATATTGCCAAAAAGCCAACAGCTAAAAACAATTGTTAGCAATAAAGAAATATATGTGTAAATAAGACGAGGTTGGAGAAGTTACACTTGCAACCCCTGTTTTGAAAGTTGAATCCACATTCGGAGGTGGGTGCCTGAACTGAAATATAAAATACCCGCATTCGGAGGTGGGTGCCTGAACTGAAATATAAAATACCCGCATTCGGAGGTGGGCGCCTGAACTTGAATATAAAATACCCGCATTCGGAGGTGGGTGCCTGAACTTAAATATAAAATTCCCGCATTCGGAGGTGGGTGCCTGGACTTGAATATAAAATACCCGCATTCGGAGGTGGGTGCCTGAACTGAAATATAAAATACCCGCATTCGGAGGTGGGTGCCTGCACTGAAATATAAAATTCCCGCATTCGGAGGTGGGTGCCTGAACTGAAATATAAAATACCCGCATTCGGAGGTGGGTGCCTGCACTGAAATATAAAATTCCCGCATTCGGAGGTGGGTGCCTGAACTGAAATATAAGATTCCCGCATTCGGAGGTGGGTGCCTGAACTTGAATATAAAATACCCGCATTCGGAGGTGGGTGCCTGAACTGAAATATAAAATACCCGCATTCGGAGGTGGGTGCCTGCACTGAAATATAAAATTCCCGCATTCGGAGGTGGGTGCCTGAACTGAAATATAAGATTCCCGCATTCGGAGGTGGGTGCCTGAACTTGAATATAAAATACCCGCATTCGGAGGTGGGTGCCTGAACTTAAATATTAGATTCCCGCATTCGGAGGTGGGTGCCTGGACTTGAATATAAAATACCCGCATTCGGAGGTGGGTGCCTGAACTGAAATATAAAATACCCGCATTCGGAGGTGGGTGCCTGCACTGAAATATAAAATTCCCGCATTCGGAGGTGGGTGCCTGAACTGAAATATAAGATTCCCGCATTCGGAGGTGGGTGCCTGAACTTGAATATAAAATACCCGCATTCGGAGGTGGGTGCCTGAACTTGAATATAAAATACCCGCATTCGGAGGTGGGTGCCTGAACTTAAATATAAGATACCCGCATTCGGAGGTGGGCGCCTGAACTGAAATTTTAAATCCATGTTCACTTCCACGGTGCAAAATATAAATCCACGTCCGCATTTCATGGTACAAAAATAAATCCAACATTCATTTTCACATCCGTATTATACGGTGTAAAGAATAAATCCACTTCTACTTCCACGTCCGTATTATACGGTTGTTTGAAATAAATCCACTTCTACTTTCACGTCCGTATTATACGGTGTAAAGAATAAATCCACTTCTACTTTCACGTCCGTATTATACGGTGTAAAGAATAAATCCACTTCTAGTTCCACGTCCGTATTATACGGTTGTTTGAAATAAATCCACCTCTACTTTCACATCCGTATTATACGGTGTAAAGAATAAATCCACTTCTACTTCCACATCCGTATTATACGGTGCAAATAAATCCACTTCTACTTTCGAAAAATAAATCTGTATCCACTTTCTATAATTATATGTGCATTTTCTTTTGTAATATAAATCTACTTCTGCCTCCTTGCTCACATCCACAATGTAAATGTAAATCCACGTCCACTTAAAATGGTATTGTAGAAAGGTATCCACGCTTATACCCACAACCAATAACGGGTGACCACAGTCAGTCCCTTTTGAAGAAAGTTAAGTCCACGATTATGTGTATTTGATCCATCGAGAAATGCCACGAGCTAAAGCAACTGTTAGTGATAAGGATATGTAAATAGCTGGGTTTGAAAGAATTATACTCACAACCCTTTGTTGAGAAGATAAATTCGTGTCCACTGCTGCGATCGGGATTTCATAACGAGTGGTACGACGTCCACCGTTCATCATAAGCTACCTTTGCATCCAAGTTGAACAATATTTGCATTTTAAAGGAAGCTAACTCTTGGATCATGTCTATAATTTAAAATATGCACCACGTTCATGTTAGTTGAACCTGTCTCATCAAAGAAAAATTGTGAGTTTAAAAGAAAATTGGTTGACT
This sequence comes from Lycium barbarum, assembly GCF_019175385.1. Classification (NCBI taxonomy): domain Eukaryota; kingdom Viridiplantae; phylum Streptophyta; class Magnoliopsida; order Solanales; family Solanaceae; genus Lycium; species Lycium barbarum. The sequence continues at coordinate 157,796,808 of NC_083337.1, read as the reverse complement.
TGTGCATGTTGGGGAACTTGGCCCTTGACTTGATTTTTGTCTCGGTCGCGTCCACGTTCTTCGATGTCTCACCACATATCTTGCTTTGCCGGGGAGTTTCAGTTATAAAACATATTTTGCAAAACATGAGTAACGAGATTTGTATGACTCTGAGGGGCAATATCTAAAAAATGATTGTGAAGACTTGATTTTTTTGAATTTATTAGAAATATAGATGGACTTTTATTAAAAAACGGTTAAATATTTAAGACAACTTTTATGCTATTTCTAAAATTTTGTCCCAGTTTAAGTCCTGGAGACGCTTGATTCTGGACAATTGAAAAGTAAGAACTTATAATGAAAGCTTTTGAAAGTGATTTGACCGACTTCAAGATTTTGTCCCAGTTTCCAGTCCTGGAGGCACTTGATTCTAAACAAATCGAAAAGTGAGAAAGTTGTAATATTTGGCCGATTTCAAAAATTTGTCCCAGTTTCAAGATACTAAGACACATGAATTTAAACGGTGGGAAGACCAAAATCTTATATAAAAAATCCTTATGTATGTTATAGGAATTAAAATGTTTGGACAAACTGAAAAACTTTAAAATAGAAGGGCCGAACCCGCCTCGGGTTGCCTACGTATCCCAAAGGAATCAGGCCAGACGTAGTTCGTGATAAAAATAAAGACTTTTGAATTTTTTTTTTTTTAATAAAGGGGGGGCCGAACCCGATATGGGTTGCCTACGTATCCAAAAGGAAATCAGGCCACACGTAGTTCCACCCATACAACAAAACACTGAAATATTTTGAAAAAGTGGCCGAACCCGATGTGGGCTGCCTACGTATCCAACAGGAAGTCAGGCCAAACGTAGTTCCAACCACAAAACAAAGACGTTGAAATAATTTGAAAAGAGTGGCCGAACCCGATATGGGCTGCCTACGTATCCAACAGGAAGTCAGGCCAAACGTAGTTCCAACCACAAACAAAGATACTGAAATGATTTGAAAAGAGTGGCCGAACCCGATGTGGGCTGCCTACGTATCCAACAGGAAGTCAGGCCAAACGTAGTTCGTTACAAACAAAATGACAGACTCTTAATTTAAAAAAAAAAGCCGTAACAAAACATAGAGGCAACATGACAAAAGGAACTAAATGTTCTAGTTGATGCCTCCGGCCTATTACAAAGGAAATTTAAACTTAAATTACTGAAACTCCCGGCGGGCTGGGGCTAAGATAGAAGTTCAATTCTGCAACTCAAGTCCTGGCTCAACAGCCTATAAAGTCAATATTTCAGCAAAGTCTTTGATTATCACAGCATGATCATCTTCATCTTCCACGAACAGGTTCTTGATTCCCTCCACGATATCATCATAGGCAACCTCAATAATTAGATCTGAAGGTTTTGAGAAAGTTTGATCAATGGTAGGAATAGGTTTTGGCAATGGAACCTCTTTCTTTTTATTCTTTCGTGCTTTCTTCACTTCTTCCTCAGTTGGCTCATATCCCAAACCGAATGTAAACTGTTGCGTAGGGAGAACGACTGGCTCAACCCGCCCATTTAATGTCTTCCCTAGCCCAAATCCAGGTTGGTACCCATTTCTCAGCATTTCTTTTGCAACCATAATCGCGGCGCATGACCTTTTAAACTCTTGAGTTTGACAGACTTCACCCACTTTAGTGACATTCACAACCTCCCAAGCGTGGTAAGCTGCTCCGTCGAACCCTCCTTCTGCCTCAATGAATGGGATGGATTGCTCTCGATAGAAAGACGTATCCCCTTCTCCATGTATACATATTTGTTGCTGATCCCACTCGAATTTGACAGTTTGGTGCAAAGTAGATGGTACAGCCCCAGCCAGATGTATCCACGGTCTTCCTAACAGCATGTTGTATGTCGTGGAAATATCCAGTACTTGAAAATCCATAATGAATTCAACAGGACCAATCAACACTTTCAACTCTATTTCTCCAATAGGGCGCCTTTGAGCCCCATCAAATGCTCGAATATTCACATCACTTGTCTTGAGCTCACTAACATTATATCCGATCTTCTTCAGACTTGTTAATGGACAGATGTTAAGTCCAGAACCCCCATCAATCAACACTTTAGCCACAAACATGTTACGACACTTGACAGTTATATAGAGCGCTTTGTTATGCATGCATCCTTCTGGCGGCAGTTCTTCATTATCGAAACTGATTCGATGACTGTCAAGCACGCGCTCGATCATCCCAGCTAACGCCTCACTAGTTGTTTCACTTGGAACATATGCTTCATTCAAAATCTTCAAGAGTGCATTTCTGTGCACATCCGAACTCAAAAGCAAAGAGAGAATAGGAATTTGGGCATTGGTCTTTTTCAACTGATCCACAACTGAGTACTCACTAGCTTTAATTTTCCTCAGAAATTCTTCTGCTTCGAATTCAGTCACGACCCTTTTGGGAGGTACGTTGGTTTCCTTAAGTTGCCCCAATCTAACTAGTTCTTCTGGAGAATAGCACCTCCCAGACCTTGTCATTCCTGACGTCTTAACCTTGTCAGTGATCGTGTCCTTTCCTCGACACTCCATCACAGTTTGTTGATAATTCCATGGTACGGCTTTTGTATCGAGCACTGGCAACTGATTTGGTGCTCGAGCTACTTCCACAGGTATTGATGAAGCTCCTAATATCTCGACAGGCACACAACCCCTTATCACTACAGCCGGAGAAGCAACGGCTACAAAATCATGATCCTCCACACGATCCACAGGCACTATAAGTTCGGCTGGGTCGTCAACATTTTCATCTATTCCAATCATATTTATCGTGGCCCCATCATGGGTCGGGAGTGGATTGTTAACCACATTTGGTGTTGGTGGTTTGACCGTGATCTGTTTTGCTTCAATAAGATCCTCAACCTTATGCTTCAATGCGTAACAACGATCAGTGGAATGGCCTTTTACCCCCGAATGATATGCACATGTTTTAGTGGGATCAAAGCTTCTGGGTAATGGATCTGGAATTCTACCTTCCACAGGATATACTAATCCTGAAGCTTGCAGTCTTTCAAAAACAACGCTCAGTGGCTCTCCTAATGGTGTGAAATGGCGAAACGGTTTATTTGGGCGAGGTGCGGATGCATTGTTTGGATGATGAGTTTGTGATGGTGGAGTTGGATATGTTGGTGGTCGTGGAGCTCGATATGCTGGTTGTGTGTTGTAAACAGGGTAGGATATTTGTGGTGATTGAGGTTGGTAAGATGACAAAGCTTGGTCGTAGGGATGTGGAGAATATTGGAAATATTGTGAGTGGTGAGCGTTAGGCTGGTATCGCGGGGGTTGTTGATGGTGGTATGATGTGTTTCCCAAAGCCATTACCGATGCTGCTTCTTTCTCTTTTTTCTTTCCGTTCCCGAGAGTACCTGTTTGTATGGCCCTACTAGTAGACTGTAAAGCCGCAAGACTTGTTATTCTCCCTGTCTTAATGCCATCTTCAATCATGTCCCCGGCTTTGATCACCTCTGCAAAAGTTTTTCCACCCATTGTCACCAAACGTTCATAGTATTCCGGCTCTAGCGCTTGAATGAAGAAAGTAACCATTTCTGTCTCCTCCATGGGTGGGTGTACTCTAGATGCTTCTTCCCTCCACCGTATAGCATATTCTCGAAATGATTCGGTGAACTTCTTCTTCAACTTTGTAATTGAGATTCTGTCAGGAGCGATCTCAACATGAAACTTGTAGTGATCCACAAAAGCATTTGCCAAATCATCCCAAGTACGCCATTTGGTTGTATCTTGCTTAGAATACCACTCCAAGGCTTTTCCACTCAAACTCTGATTGAATAGTTTGACTCTTATCCCTTCATTCTTCCCCACACCAATCAACTTTTCACAATAGACTTTCAAATGGAAGAAAGGGTTCCCCGACCCATCAAACTTCTCAAATTTTGGAATCTTGTAACCTGGTGGCAATTCTACCTCAGGAAATGCACATAATTCTTCATATCTCACGCTTTGGTTACTACCAAGTCCACGCAAACTTCTCATGGCATCCTCCAAACTTTTGAGCTTTCTATTTATCATTTCATCATTAATTGACCGTGCCTCATTTTCAACTTCGACATAATGATCAACATCTGTGCGACATTGTCCCTGGATTTGTGTCATGGGTGGAGCTGTGGTGTAAGTATATATGGGTGGAACTTGATGCGTATTGGTAACATCATGTGTCGGCGGTATGAACTGAGCTTTTGAAGAGGTGGCTGTAAATAAAAGGGGAGCATTTTGAGTGAGGGGTTCGGAACGAACCGGCTGGGAGGTGGTAAAATAATTTGCTTGGTTAAATTCGTCCAAATTTGGGAATGGAGGTGGCATAGGCAAAGTCTGACGAACCCCATGAGATGGAGTCATATGTGGTGGCGTTTGAGAAAATGACCGGTTGTGAAGTACCATGTGACTTAATTCAGCAACTCGTCGCTCCAAACGAGCAATGATCTCCAAATGTGTTTCTGGTTGATTAGAAGATGTGGGATCACTCGTGATCGGTAAACTAAGAGATGACTCAGATGAAGTGGTTGCATTGATCAAACTTTGCTCCATTTTAGAACGAGTCTTTTTAGTTAACCAGATGATTAGTGATGAGTCAGAGTCTGATTTTTTGGCTCTAGACCGTGTGAAATATGGATGCTCCGCCAGTTCCCCTTTAGCACAAGTCAACCTTTTATTTTGAAAAAATAAATTTTAAAAAGAAAAAAGATAAAACAAGAAAAAGAAAAAAGAAAATGAGTCAGTATACGGTAAGGACATATTATTGCATATAAACACATTATTGCACATAATACATCGCGTTTTATAATGCAAGGGACCTCTTTATGCCAGAGGTAGGCCTAACGAATATTTGAAGGACAAACATGTCTTTTATGTATCATTCCACAACTCCTCCTAAAAGTAATTTGCAAGAATAAGAAATTATTACATGCCAATAATACATCTCAAAATGAACCTAAGATATCTAATACTTCAACTTCACTAATTTCTTTGGTTGTCTTCGACCTCCGGCATTAATTGAATGCTCCACGCAACCTGCGACAAAAGGTCAGTTTCCTCGAAATATTTGTCTATAGAGTACTAGGTCCACATATTCTACATATTTGTCCTTCAAATAATGCACATAGATAGTGAGTAGTGTCACTTAGAGTCATAGACTCATTTGTACATTTGGTAAGGTTGACTAATGGACTTAATACACCAAGGGTATTAAGCCTCCTAGGTTTAAAATGATGCATGTCCTTACAAGGTTTTGGTTTTCGCTCTACCTAGGTAGACTAAGAATGGTTTTCCTATGACACAAGGCTCCCCCAAGCGGACAACTTGGAAGTGGAAAGTCTGTGGCCGTCGACTGCACCGCCGATCGACTAAATCCACAAGACCAATCCAACTAAAAGGGGTAATTTAGTAGTGCACGGGCGCAAACTGCGAAGCCGCTTTAAGTGTGTGAATATGTGTGAGTTTTCCAGGAGTGGAAGAAATATGAGCGGAATGTCAATTTAAGGAAAGCAATAACATACATATTACATAGAAATGCATATAAAGAATAAAACAATAATAAACATTTAAAAGCATATAAAGCAAAAATAAAGCAAAACAAACAAAACGTCCAACAAATTATTTATTAACCTAAGTTGTTATGGTTAAGAACCTAAGTTCCCCAGTGGAGTCGCCAAGCTGTCACACCCCCATTTTAACCCGGAGTCAAAATTAGGAGTAATGACGTATTGGTGATTCCTAAATTGTTTTGATTTTAAGGAGTCGCCACCTAATTAATTTTATGGTGAATTAGGACACCTAGAGGTTAACTAAGGCAAAGTTAAAAACTAAACCTCAAATTAATAGTCTGCTTAACCAGTGTGATTCTAGGTAAGGGCTCTATATTATCCTAAAGGGAAGGGGTTAGGCATCCTTTAGAATCCGTTAACTTACGGTTGTCCGGCCAACTTAGGTTAATTAATCCAGATTGAATATAGTGTTTGAATTTTAAGAAAAATAGTTTGCTTATATTACTAAGGTTCCAGAAAAAAATATAATAATGCCACTTGAACTAATTTGTAGAGAAATATAATAATTTCACAAAGGAAATGTTGAGACTTATAAATGTTGTTAAAACTTTGCATGAGAATAGTAGTGTTATTTTTTAAAAAGGAAAAATAAGACTTGTAGAAAAATATAATAATTTATGTAAAAAAGAATATTTTAAATGTTGTTTATAATAAGACTTATAAAGTACTTCCAATAATAAAGCTATTAAAAATAAGGTCAACTCTTTGTATAAAAGGAAATCTTAGAATGTTACTTGAAATAAAATTTATAATAGTTGCTAATAGTTTTAAAGGAAGTAGCATAAAAATGAAGTTTACAAAAAACATGATAACTTACATATAAGTAGAAGAAGATGCCAATTTATGCAATGTTTTAATAAATATTTAAACGAACTAAGCAATGAGGTATTAATTGACTGTCGATTTGTGAATAAAAATACAAAATAGTCAATAGATTTCCTTTATCCATTTTTAGTATCTTTATCAACTATGCTTAATTAAGAATATGCGTGATTGACTCAAAACTTGAAGAGTTACTTAAAAATATACTTATAATTGCGTATTAGTGACGTTTTGAAACGTTTATGATAAAAATGTGATCCCTTTACTTAAAATATATAATCATGTCATTTTGCAAATTGATTATTTCAAATAAGATAAAAGCATGAGAAGAAAAGCATAACTTATGGGATTAATGGTTAGTCTTCCTTAAACTAAACTACCCAATATTAAAACTAAACTACCCAATATTAAAACTAAACCTATTAATTCATTAGGACTTATCTAAATTAAGAAAACAAAAACAAAGTAAAGGGTTAGTTGCGTAATACAAATTAATATGCACAAAATAAAATAAAAGAGGTAAATAACTATCGAATGGGCCAGCCCATTTTTTGGGAACTGTCCACTATTGGGCCTTGGCCCAAAATTTCCATCTTTTCTTTCTTCGGGGTTTTTTTTGCTGCGGATTGGGCTGATCAGGGAGCTGACACGAGAGCTGAGTTGGGCTTTTAGCCCAACAGCGAATGCAAGAATGACGAGTCCCTTGGACTCGTACGCGATATGCGATGGTCATGCATAAAACGAAAGAAAAAGAATTAGTATATAATAACGGATTAGGACATAAGTAAAGAAACTAAGTATGCAGATTGAATTAGCACATGACGCAATAATAAGACAATTAGAGAAAATGTGCAAGCTCAAATGAGACAATGATAAAGAAAAACAACTGAAGCCCATATGACTTGTTTCACATTACTGAATAACTTAAGCCCAGCAAAGTCATATTCCACATTTTGAACAGAGGTCCATCGAATAGAGAAAGGAATTCCAACATCCTCAATACTTAATGGTAGAATTGACTGTCTAGGATGATACTTCCAATATACATTAGACATACTATCATACACATGTCAGGATAGGTGCACAGAGTTGAATATACTTTGTATATGTGAACATATATTCCCTACAAACTATAGCCATTCAGTCATATAAAGAAGAAATAAGAAAGAGCAATCGTGCCAAGTCATTTGACACGTAAAAAATCCTATATAGGCATTGTCAAAGGATAAAAAAATGAAAACACACCAACTACCAGATCAGTAGACAGCAAATAAACTATATCAGCATACTCTTTGATATTCTTTTTTAGTCATACCAGTGAGACCTAATGACCTTAACCTTCACAGGACCAAGACAGAGTATCATGCGAGATTACATAATCTTCTAACTCATACAATGTCCTTGAATGCACAAACAAATTTTAGATTCAGCAAGAATGATCATGTGGCATAAAACTTATCATTTTATTAGGCAAAGCATATCAGATAGCTTCCAGATTTAGCAGAACATCGACGAGAGTTTAAAAATACTGAAACTAGACTTTCTGATCATTTGAACTAACAGTGAACCAAATGGCAGGAGTTTCATACTTAGGAAAACAAGGCATGCAGGGAGCATACAAAATCTCAAACACTTTGAATCAATTAATATGTCTCTTAGTTTCAAACAGGCAGTTTTAGGCTTAATAAAGATAGAGATCTTATCAACAATACCTCTTTTGGAAATAAACAAACATTCTGCCGAAACCACACATATCATTTAAAAAACTAGTCCAAATTGTTAGACAGGATCCACAATATACATACTGTACATAGTCAATCAGGTGGAAAGGAAAAGAAAGCATTATGAAGTTAATCCTACACAGTTATGACATGATGATCCTTTAACCATTTAAAACAGAAAGTATACTTACTCAGAGATATTACACATCCACAGGGAATTAGACTAGGTTTATTTCTTTATCAACCTCCATTTAGACTTATCTAGGAAACTATTTGAAGATTACTTCACTAAATGGACAAAGGCTGGCGTTTTAAGCATAAATAAATGAGATCCAAAATATGGGTTTATGATCTAGTCCACCATGTTAAACTCATCTCTTAATTTCCAGCTGACCTTAACAAACATGTTCCAATCAAAAATCAGGAGAGTGATTGCCATATTTTAAGTTAGATTACCATGACACAAATGACAAACAAGGCTCAAGTCAAACTGAGACCAACAAACTAAAGAAGCACAAAAAGGCAAATATGCTTATGCTAAGCCAATATGAAAGAGGCATCAAACTGAAACAGCATTCACATTTTATTGAACTATTAAACATCTGAGTAAACATGATTATGTCAACAGGATTCCTGCTAAATTAGTATAGGGAATAATAATAAACCCAAACTAAACTGTGTCCAATCATTATTGAGCGCGCAAACTATACTCAAACTGCTATAAGTTGAATACATATGGCTAATCGAAACAAAATATAGAATGAATCATACGGAACAAACTGAAGGTAAGCACATGCACATCATTAGCAAGCTACAAACTAATATACGGAACCAATCAAATGAAGACCAAATAAGCAATATGGACCTAATAAACACATGACTAATCCAAATTGGTACCTAACATAGAACTGAATAACTACAGAACTAGGCACAGAATTAAACTAAGCTCGAACACGCGTAATACAACCAAAACAAACACAAACAGGAACTAAATCATAACTGAGCAAACGAATCACCTAAGCAGTTCAAGCGCTCAAACATTTACCAAAAAAAAGAAAACTAATGGGAGGTGTATTAACAGACCACGATAGAGGCATACTAACTCAATACAATGTTATTTGGCAGTTTCTTTTGTCAAATATAAATGAAAACATGGCCAAAACTATACTAGACAGTTTTCATGCCATTTAAGTGAATTCCTACAAAATGGAGAGCCTAGGTAATGAGTTAAATAAACATGCAGCTTGTCAACTAATCTTAACATTGCCAATCATTTTAATACAATACATTTTTTGTGATATGGGAATGGCATGTTCATGTAACAAGGAACTAGATTAATGTTGGCTGACACTCAAACATATACGAATTTTAGATTCGACATACGCAAAGACTAATTAAACAGTATATACTTGAACTGACATTACACTAATCGAACTAAATCAAACTAATCATGTGACACAGCCATTAGCCAACACATAAAAAATAAAAGAATGACACCATATCAGATTAAACCAAAGCAGATTTCTATTGTGAAAACTAATAACAGGCTGAACCAATAATTAATTTACAAACTAATTTCACACAAATACATATAAATCCACAAACACCCTTAAAACTACTAAACTAAACAATAAGGAGGAGGTTTTACCTTCTTCGGGTGCAGCGAAGTGAGGCGAAGGTCTCGATATCCCTCGAACACTTCAAAACTTAGTTCCCAGAAATAAAAGAGATGGATAAAAATCGAAATTTTGGCTTAGAGTATGTTTAGCAACAAAACAAACACCTTCCGTTTTCTATGGAATTTTAGGCTAAAGGACTTAAATTTTCAAAAGGGTTATTGTGCGGCTGAGAGCTTAATTCTTAGGGGGATTTCCTGAATTCCAAAATTTGTTTTTGCAAGGCACTTTTGGGGGTTCTAAAACCTGTCTAATTTCGAGGGATTTTTGCCGCTCCAAACAACAACAACAAAAAAAAAACTACAAAATAGGGGGTTTTCCGGTTCAAGAACTGTGTTTTCTCCCCTTTCTGCGATTCTAACCCTGCTATTTATGGGGATTTGGGGGGTTCTTTTGTGTTGAAGAAAAAAACAGGGGGAGAAGAGCGGGGGAAAAAGGAAGAGGAGCGTGGTGGGGTAGCGGTGTGGGGGTCGTCGGCGAGGTGGGGACGAGGTGATGAAAAGGAGCGGCGGTGGTGGGGTAAAGGGAACGGCGGGGTGGGGGATGGAGATGATGAAGATGATGAAGATGATGAATGAGAAGAGAGAAAGAGGAAGGGAGCGGCGGAGGAAAAAAAATGAAGGGGAACCCTTTTAGGGTTTCCCTTATTTCGTCTGAAAATGGGTCGGACCCAGTCCATAAATGGACTGGGTTGATTTTTTAGACCGGATATTAAAAGAATGGGTTAGTGAATTAAACATGGATTGATCAAAAAATTGAGATAAGAAATATGGTTTAGTCTAAAAAAAACATTAGGAATTAATCGGACTTTGATTTGGGGTCCGGTAAGTCAAAATACGGACCGAGTGCAAGAAATAGTTTGGCTTCTAAATTTGAATAAGAGACCTATTTAAATAACTTGTGTTAAAATATTGCTCAACATGAAATATGCAAACATTAATGCTCAGATAAAAATGGCGTCGTAATAGTCGTGCAATAATATTTCAAAAATCCACAGTAAGATAAATACTATTATTTAATTATGCAAAGATAAATGTGATGCGTGTGCGTAAGCTGGTAAAGTACTGAAATGATAAAAATTGTGAACTGTAATAATAATAATAATAATAATAATAATAATAATAATAATAATAATAATAATAAGAGTAACTGCAACAGAATAATAAAGTGCCGGTATTGATGAGAAGTTGATAATTTAGTAAAAAATGACTATATATATATTTTTAATTTTTCTAAAAATATTAGAGGCGTAAATAGGTATTTTGGAAGAGAGGCGGGACAAAATTGGGTGTCAACACTCATGACTTAAAATTGGCCGCAGTTGTATTTGCACTCAAGATTTGGCGTCACTATCTTTATGGTGAGCCGTGTGAAATCTATACTGATCACAAGAGTTTGCAATACATATTCAAGAAAAGAGATCTGAATTTGATATAGTGACGGTGATTAGTGTTATACCTTTTTAACCGGAGTCAAAATAGTTTACAACATCCCGGTAATTCCGGGGTTATTTAAAGTTAGGGAGTCGCCACCTAATTATTTGTGGTGAATTAGGGCACCTAAGGTTAATTAGAGTAATTATCTAAAGTAACTCCGTTTTAATGTCTACGAAACTAAAAGATCTGAGTAAGGGTTCAACTAATCTAGAGGGAAGGTATTAGGCATCCTCTAAGATCCATCCATTAACAATGATTAACCGACTGAACTTATATTAATTAATTAAGGCTAAAAATATACAAATACAACATTTTTAAATGTTTGGGAAAATAGTTTTTAAGTATTATCAGATTTCAAAAATGGAGAATATAAGGCTACTATTTAAATTAGAATAAAGTAGTAATTTATAGAAAAAGACTTTAATCATATTAGAAAATATGCTGGATTAATCAATACGTTAATAGGAATTCAATGATCGATTATTAACTCATTTTAACTGCTTAGCTTATTAAGTAACGCATAAGATCAAAAAGGCAATAAACAAATTAACTTCCTACTATTATGTGAAAAGTTGTCTGAAAATATAACTACCTCTTTTATGAAAATTGGGCCTTGTTTGGGAAAATAAAGATGTGAATTAAGCTTGGAAAAGGATTCATCACTATAAGGAATGGTCGTTTATTTCCTTTAAATAGAATTACCATAAGACTTAAAAAAAAGTTTTATAAAATAATGTTAAGTTATAATTTAAAGTAGGCGGATAGTTTGAAATCGGATTTAATTCTTGGTCGGATGACTCAATCCTTTTTAGACTTGTAAAAGAGTAATTAATAGAAATTTTGAACTGATGAAATAGGCTAGATTATTAAACCATGAAAGCAAATTCAAACTCTAACTATCCATTATCACTAAACTATCCCACTAATTCTATTAGAATTCATCTAAGCTAAGAATGACAAAAATAAGATAAATGTTAGGCAGGTAAACAGATACACAAAGATATAGTAACGGAAACACATGTGTTAAATGGGTTTGGCCCATTCAATATGCTGCCATATATTCTGTCATATGGGCCTCGGCCCAACAGCATTTTCTTTTCCTACAGTCTGCGGATTGGGCTGACACAAGAAGAGAGTTTCGTTGGGCTTTAGCCCAACATCGAATGAGGAAGAGGACGAGTCCCCTCGGACTCGTATGCGATGGTCATGCATAAAAACGAAAGAAAAGGATTAGTAAAGTGAAGATATACAAAGACACATTCTTCGAAATAAAAAAAAAATTGGCGGCATCAACCCAGTTCGTATAGGAAATAACCCAAAAGGAAAAGCCCAACACAGCAACAACACTTCTATTTCAAAGACCCAAATGAAGATATACGAGAAAATAATACCCGATATACAGGGCGATATACACTGAAATATATAAACATTACATATATCTGTGTACCCTATGTATAGATTTATCCATAGTAGCTTCACCAAACAACGCAGCAAAGAGGGCAGAAGACAGTAATGAACATGACGTATGATATGTTAAGCATGTATCACGCTATACATAGATCTTGCTTGATTCTTATTGAGTTCACAACATGTTGATGTCAACAGATAATTATCATAGACGTGCATTTCATAATTCTGAGTTAAACCAACAGTGCTTTGTTCTAAAATAAAAGCAAATACAGGACACACAACCTAGAGACTACGGGGGCAAAGACATCCATCATACTTTCTAGACACAAAGAAAGCAAACCATAACAATTTAAGGGACAAGACATCAATATTTAGGTATTTAAAAGTGTGGCAAGTTCAGGAAGAAGTGCATTATCTACGCATGGTGCATTTTGATTTATTATAACAATCATTTTCAAGCACAAAGACCAGATAAGGGCATGATATGGTCATATTGGCACTAACCAAGCTCTGAGAAAGGTTAAACATGACCAATTGATCCATGAGCCACAAAAAACAGAATCAAGTACCAATCCAAGCATAATAGAAACAAAGGCATACATGATATTCAGAACTAGAGCGCTATAACTGAGTAAGAACATAGACCCTATCGTATCATTTTAGAGCAGGGCTTATAGTTATACTGTTGACATCCAATTTTGTCCCTCCTTTATTTAATTTTATTCACTCGGACGTCTAAATTTATTGACGAGCTAGATACTTTATTTTCACTGCTATTTATATTCGCTACTTTTATTTTAACATTACAAGTATTAATTTATCACAAATTTTAAATGTTCATCGTCATTTCACTTTCGGGTTTGGAATCGTTAAATTAATTACAAGACAACACTTTGTAAATCCTTACTTTCTATATACTAATTACTATTTATCTTCACATAATAAATATTGTACTAGTTACTAAATTAGAAGCCCGGAAATAATTAAAATAGCGGAGGAAGGACCAATATTTTCAGCAAATTAATGGCCCATTAATACAAATACAATATTATCCCCTACCCAAATAAACAACCCACATTTTAATACCCAACCCACATTTATATCAGCCCATATCTAAATTAATAGACCGGCCCAAACGAATTATTGGCCAGCCCATTATCCGACCCGGTCCAGCCCATCCATTTTCCCCTCCCCTTTTAACCCTAATCCCTATTTTCCGCCTCCTTCTTTTCTCTTCTTTTTCTTTCCCTTTCCCCGCCTCCTCTCTCTTGCTCTTCAGCTCCCCCCCTTTTCCTTTCCTCTTTCCGCCGCTCCTCTCCCACTACCCCACACGCCGCCGCACCCCACTCCACGCTCCTCCATACCCCACACCGCTCCTCTCTCTCCCCACTCTATAAAGACAGAGGAGAGGAGATCGAAAAAGAAAGAAAAAGGACCCGAAATCAACGAAAAAAAAATCAACAAGAAAAACAAATCAAGAAGAAAACAGATAAAAAAAAAGGGGTTTCGTTGTTTTTGGGAAAAGATTGTTTTTTTTTAAAAGGGGGATTGGGAGTATTTTGAAGGATTTTTCAGATTTTTCGAAAAAAAGGGATTCAATGTTTTGGAGCTACACAGATCATCTTCAAAAACATGAATTTATTTTTTCGGTGAACTTTAGCCGCGACCAAGATATTCGACTAACCCAACATCTAGTTTCGAAGTCGCTCATACGAGAGAGTAGATTCGACGACGTCGACACCCCATTTCACTGTACGCAAAACAGGTCAGAAATCCTCCCTCTCACTTTTTTTAAGTTCTGTTCTATGTAAGTTGATGTATTTAGATTCACTTAATTTAGTATGATTTTGATTCGACGTGGTGATTAGCTATTTTGCGAAGTTGTTTCAGCAGTCCTCTAGCTCTTGTTTATCGAGTATGCTAGCTGTGTTTTTGTGATTCGTGTTTAGTTCAGATGTTTAGTTTACTGTTAAATTTAGCTCAATCAGTATAGTTGCCATTTCAGATTAATGTTTAATCAGTTATCTATTCAGTCACTAATATGAGTGTGGTCTGGTCATTACTCCATTACTGCTTAGTTATTCGGCTTGTAAAGCAATCAGGCTCATGAGTCTATTTACGATGTAGTCTTGGTCTAATATTATTTAGCGACACATATGATTGGGTCTGATTCGGGTCTGTTTTCCTGTATTCATTTGTCTTGAAGTATGATTCATGTGGCATATGTTGAACCATAGATAACTTGTCTAGGCACCTATTAACCTTACTATAAGACTGCCCTGTTGAATCTTGACTGTCCAAACCCTACGCTATATAGCGTAAATATATGTATTTTGGGAAATCAGGAGGCTTACTAAATTTTGTTTCTGAGTTGAATCTCTGCCAGCATGTTTAGGTTGTGTCTGATTAGTGGGGTTAATTGACATACATAATTCGTATAGCTCCAGTGTTTGCTTGAACCTCAGTTGGGCTAATTTGAACTGTAAACAAGTAATCTTTGTATGGGGAGCTTTTCTATAGCTCATAATTTAAGCTTAACGCAGAATTGAGGCTGTTTGCAATATCAGTGCGTAGAAAATAACAGCAGCCTTCCAATCTTTTTCTCTTTTATTTTTTCTTGCTTCAGTCTTTGTTTGGTTCTGTGACTATATGTTGGTTCTGAATAGACCAGCTCGGAATGTGGAGTTAAACATGATGCTGCCTTTCTTGTTAAATCCTAAAATAGGCTTAAAATGTAGTGATGGATTAAATTAGTTTGTGAAAGATACTGTCTGTCCTATTTTTGTCACTTGTTTATGAAACTAGAAAATATGACAAGTGTTAATTTCGCTAGTTTCCTGCTTATCTAAATAGTTATCAGGAGTTATTTGGTTAAATATGATGAAGTGTTAATCGTGTTAGTTTGTTGTTTACGTAGTTGGTGGAGTTGTCTAGTAAATATGATTATTGTTAGTGCTCAATTTCGTTAGCTTGCTGTTTATATGATGCCGTTGTCTAGTTACTATATACGTTCATGATGATTTGGGAATCCCACAATATTAACCTAGCTATACCTTAAAAGTTGAACTTGTGCTGTATGGTGCCCCAACTGTTTTTCTCCTCTTCTTGTTTCTCTGAAAAGAAACTGCTCGGCTTTCTGCCCACTTTTATGTTATCCGAATATGCTTGACGCTGTACATGCTTAGTCTAAAAATAGTATGGTTTGAATGCAAATTGGATAGTCTCGTCGATTTCTATATGCTACTATAGGATATAATGTATTCTGTCTAAGCTTGGCAGCCTTACAAGTAATTTTCATTTTCGGCCTATGCATAGACACTACGGTATACTTAGTATAAAGGATTGTATATCTCCAAAATGTGCTCATGAATCATGTCCATTTACGCGTCCTCGGTAGTTGCGAGTGAAATGTTTGTCATGAACCAAAATATCGATCTGGCACTGTTTACATCACTCTGCTCTCATATCCAAAATCTGATTTTCTTAAATCACATCTTCTCTTGCTTCATATTGTTTTAAGTCATTTCTGTCCGTGACCAAACTAAAACTGTTCCATTTATGTTGGGTCCGCTTTATTCATTTCTTTCGTTACTTGCACATGTTATTGGGCTTATACACATTCTAATACCTATCTAACTAAGTTAGAAACACACACACTCGTATGCAGCTTGATTTCCCCTTCTCTTTGCTGATGTTTTAATTTGGTTCAGCTCTGTTATATTAGTGTGGTAGCCCTGTTCCTGCTTAATTAAAAATTAACAAGACTATGTGACTAGTATCTAAAGTTTTTGGTATAGTGTAGCTGTTGAGATGATATAGTCTTAAGAGATGAACTGGGTGATTAAAACTCGTTATTAATTTAGTATGATCCAATGCACTCATGCTGCTCACTCATATTTTGTGTTGAATCGCTATATGCTAAGTCGGGATAGATGTTAACTCTGAAAAAAAAATGTTAGATATGGCTGTAAGGTGGTCCGGAAGCATGTCGTTATGTTTTACTCGAGATATTAAAATCTTTACCATTTGATACATGAGTGTTTCAGTCAAGTACCCCCTGTGAGAAAACTATGAATGAGCATTTATGTTTCAGTTTGTGGTTCGTGTAGCGAAAAAATATGTTCTTTAAAGAGTTTCTTTCAAGATAGAGATCACTATTTAGGTTCTATATTTATGTCCAAGCTTAGTTAGGTGCCAGATGTGTGTTCATTTTGTTGGAGTCAAGATTTAAGAGTTCTTTTATCTTATATTCTGGATATACATAATAATCTGGGAATACTGTTTTAAGAGTGAATTGACTTTCAAATTAATCTCATGCTCCAGTAGGGTATGTAATAAACATTTTAAAGCAGTAATAGTTTTTTTTTGTTGATAATCCTATCCTTTAATTTAACTCATTTCACTCTTCGCATGCTCTGATGTTTCTCTTTTATCTCTGAATTCATGGGGATTAGTTTTTGGTACAAGGTTGTTTCTGTTTTTTTTGTATGTGATCTTTTTTTTTCTACTCATTTCCCTCGGTTCCCTCATGTTTGTGCCAAGCAAAAATTCAATAAATTAAGAGCATATTTGGTTCGGCTCAGTGGTCTTTCTCCTTCAAGTTTAGGCAGGAGTTCAATTGGACTTATAATTAAATATGCATATTTCAGTCCCTTCCTCTTGTATCTTAGCATAGTATAGATACAGCAGTGAGTTCTTTGTGCGTGTCTCTTTCTCTAGTCTGCTGTGAATGGTCATAGGAATTATAGTGCAAGTAATTTATCTCTTGGAATGCAATTGAAGTGTTCTGTCTCGTTGAATCAAAGCATAGGAAAAGAATATAAGCAACATGTGATATTATAGGCAGCGGGAGTTTTTATGAGGAAAGTGTGTATTTATGTATGCTTAGATTAATACATTTGTGGGAGATTGGCCGGTCAGTATGGATTAAGCTTAAACCCTCCCGGTGTTAGCCATGCATGGGATTCGTGAAATCCCTTGGAACTTGTGTAATATCGGGAAGACGAGGGTGAAAGCTTTCCAACATGTACACTTTATACCTCTGTATGAATGTATATACATAAGATATACTAAAATATACACGGTGTATACATAATCTACTAATCTACTTTGAATTTATATGTTACATGTTTAACTCTCTTCCTTGATTGTATACTAATCCTTTTCTTTCGTTTTTATGCATGACTATCGCATACGGGTCCCTCGGACTCGTCTCCCTCCGCATTTGGCGTTGGGCTAAAAGCCCAACATGACCTCTTTCCTGTCCAGCCTCGGTTCGCAGCACAAATAGAAAACAAAAATCTGGGCCAAAGCCCAATAGACAGGAACAGCCCGTAGCAGCCATATAAAGAAATTTACTGGGCCGAAGCCCAATAACGTGAACAGTTCGCAGCAATTGGGCCTTAATAAATGGGCCAGATCCATTTAACCTTTTCCTCTCTTCCTTATTCTTATAGTTGTGTATTTTTATTTGCTTTGTATGACTAACATCTTATCTTATTTTATTAACTTAGATAAATTCTAGTATATTAAGGGTTGTAGTTTAGTAATGGGTAGTTAAATCCACAAATTACATTCACTTCTATTTTCTAAACTATTTATAGTATCTATAACATTTATTCGAGTAATTGATTTTCAAATAATATGACTATATATTTTTGAGTTAAATAAATCATCTTTCATTCTTACTATTTCATGAATTTCAAAACGTCGTTAAATAGGAATCCAATTATATTTTATAAACATTTTCAAGATTTATCCAATTATACCGAAATTGGTTAAATAAAGAGTGATAAAAAATAGAAAGAAACTTATGGACTTTTCATCATATTTAAGAACATAAGTCTAGGCATTTCTATACCACCATATTCATATAACATCATTTTTATCTAAAGATAACATTTGACAATTCATCTTTTAAAAGGCTATTATTCATAGGCAAATTACCCTATTTTCTACAAAATCTTATTTTTCGAATAACATTACTATATTTTTCATTTAAGGTCTTAGCAATATTTTGAGTCTCATTTAACATTTAGAATCTTTTTTTACGCAAATTATTACATTTTCTATAAGTATTATTTTAAACAACACTATTACACTTTCGTTTTAAAACCTTGACGACATTTATAAGCCGTGTTTACAAAAATAACATTAGAAATATTCTTTTATACAAATTATTATTTTTTATACAAGTTCTATTTTAAATAGCATTCTCACATGGTTATCTACAACTTTGCAAAGCTATTTCCTTTCCTATAATAATATATTTACACTTAGCCTAACTAATCATAAGTCCGGTCGGTTAACCATTGTTAATGGGTCTTAAAGGGTGCCTAATACCTTCCCTTTAGACTAATTGAACCCTTACCTAGAATCTTAAGTTTCGCAGACCTTAAACAGAGCTAACTTTAGAAAATAACTTTAATAAACTTTAGGTGTCCTAATTCACCATAAATAATTAGGTGGCGACTCCTTAAAACAAATAAACAAAAACAGGAATCTCCAATACGTCATACTTCTAACTTTAACTCTCCGGGGTTAAAAAGGGGTGTGACAGCTTGGCGACTCCGCTGGGGAACACTTAGGTTCTAACCATAACGGATTTATATTTAATTAGGATTTGTGTGCTAACTTTATTTGCTTAAACTATTTTCACGTGTTATAACTGTTTATCTGCTATTAATTGTTTGTTTGATATAAACTGTTTAAATGTTACTGCTTTGATAAACTGTCATTCCGTTCATACTTCCTCCACTTCTGGAAAATTCACACATATTCACACACTTAAAACGGCTTCGCGGTTCGCGCCCGTTCACTATTAAATTACCTTTTAGTTGGATCGATCTTGTGGATTTAGTCGATCAGCGGTGCAGTCGACGGCCACAGACTTTCCACTCCCAAGTTGTCCGCTTGGGGGAACCTTGTGTCATAGGAAGCCAACTCTTAGTCAGCCTAAGATAGAGCTAAACCAACACCCTTTACTAAGAACATACATTTTTGACCTAGGAGGTTTAATACCCTTGGTGTATTAAACTCATTAGACGACTTTACCCAAACGTCCAAGCGGGTTCACGACCCCGAGTGACACCAATCATACTTATGTGCATGTTTGAAGGATAACTGTGCCTAAATATTGACTATTTGCTCTAATTAATTAAACTTTAGGAAGGAGGGAATGATTAACATTTCTATGACAGGTATGGATTTGCATTGGAGTACAACAAATGACAAAGATCAATGACATCACAAAACGGAGCTGAAATTTAGATATAGCAAAATTGTATTTACTTTATTTAGATTAGGAAACACTTTATGTTGTATTTATTTGACATGTAATAAATATTACATTATCTTGTACTTTATTTTGAGAAATAGAATCTGTTTAATTAATCAAAGCAACGGGATGACATATTATGACACACTTTACCCTTCAAACAAACGTTAGGCCTACCTCTGGCACAAAGAGGTCACATGCATATTAGGACGCGTTATTATTGTTTAATATAATTGTTTACATTTATTTGACAACTTGTTTGACTTTATTCGATGAATTATTTGCTACAGGTCTTACTTGACTTTACGTGATCTTGACTTTACCTAGATATGTTCATGAGACTAACATCATTTATACTTTGTGTTTCTTTTATCTTATCCCCAAAAAGAGAGTTGATTCGTGTTGACACTCGATGGCCGATCATCCTTACGTCACGAGATCAAAGACATCATCATTACCTGAACGTAGTTGGGTTGTTCAAGGAAATGAAATTACTATGCCCGATCCGGCCGCATCTATTCCAACTGGTGTAGAAAACCTCGTGATCGCTAGCGATCCGCCTGAAACTTCCGAACATGGAACTGCTATTCAACGGGATGAACATATCGCCCGCCTGACTCAAGAAATTGAGAATCTACGTGGAGAACTAAATCGGGTTAGGGACTTGACCAATTTATCCATCACACTCCAAAATTCACCTCCTGAACCTAGAAATACTGCACCAGACCCACCTCGTTTCCCATCACTCGAATCCCCAGTTCCTGAGCATTTTCCTCCCCAAAACAATGCACCTACCAACAACAACTTACCTCCGATCACCCCCGCAAATCCACCAAATCTATCATCCGCCTATACTCCCCCACAAAGTCAACCACCCACTTACACTAGCTATACTCCTCCACAAAATCAACCACCCACTTACACTACCTATGCTACTCATAATCCACCACCCATCAACCCACCAAGTCAATCGCTAGTGCACACTCCCTATGTTCCTTTGCCCACCAACACTAATCCACTACCCACAACCACTCCTCTAAACCCATCAAACCAACCACCTGCGAATACCACTTATAACACAACCCCTCCAGTCCAAAACACTCCCATCGCCCAAACTTATCCAACCCAGCATATACACGGGGCACACTTTGTCACCCCTAATGCACAATGCGTTCCTCCGGTATATGCCGCAGAAACACAAACCTTTACCAATCCAATAACGGTCAGGTTCCAACCCGAAGTAGATCAATACGAAGAAATGGAAAAGGATGCAAAGGCAGGGGCAGATAACATATTGCTAAAAGAGATCCACAGTCTCAAAGAAGCAATGAGAAACCTTCAAGTTGCTAGGGGAACCAAGAGTGTAGAATACGAAGATCTCTGTGTTCAACCTGACGTCGATTTACCCGTGGGCTACAAACCGCCGAAATTTGATACATTCAATGGAACAGGCGACCCTCATACACACTTAAGGGCTTATTGTGACAAACTGGTTGGAGTAGGTAGAGACCAGAACATAAGGATGAAGCTCTTCATAAGAAGCTTATCTGGCGAAGCACTTACTTGGTATACACAACAGGACGTCCGTAAATGGCGTGGTTGGAGCGACATGGCGCAAGACTTTATGGACAGATTCAGTTTTAACACCGACATCACACCAGATAGAGTCTACATGACTAAGTTAACCAAGAAATCAGCTGAGACATTCCGCGAGTATGCATTACGCTGGAGGTCAGAAGCGGCCAGAGTTCAACCTCCGATGAATGATAGGGAAATGACTGCTACCTTCATTGAATGCCAGGCTGGCATATTTTACGAGAAAATGATAGGTATGATGGGACAAAAATTCACAGAAGTTGTTCGAATGGGAGAAGCACTGGAAGAAGGAATCAAATCGGGGAAAATTCAGGATCTTATTGCTTTACAAGCAATGAACAAAGCTATACAATCTGGTTCTATCAACGGGATTAAAAAGAAGAAGGAAGATGTCGCTGCAGTCATGAACGCTCAAGGACATGAGCCGAGCCAAGCCATTCCATACTTTAACCACCCACAACAAACTTTCCACCCTTACCACTACCCTGAACCCTACCAAGCTCCACTACCTCCTTACCCCGTTTACAACACCCAAGCAAACTACTACCAACCCCGAGCACCTCCGCATCAAAACCCACGCCCGTATCAACCCAACCAAGCTCCAACTTACCAAAATCGACCACATACTATACCTAGAGCCCGTCCAAACCCTGACACCAAAAACACCCGTAATTACACTCAGATCGCTGAACCCTTGGCTCAATTGTTCGAAAGAATGAAAGCAGCAGGCATAATACAACCGATTGAAGGAAAAATTCCCGAGCCTATCCCAAAATGGTTTGATGGTTCCAAAAGCTGCGCATACCACTCTGGAGTTGTTGGGCACGCCACTGAAGATTGCTATGGGCTTAAAAACAAAATCGAAGCCCTGATTAAGGAAGGAGTAATTCAGCTCGCTGAAGCTAAGCCCAATGTGGTCAACAATCCTTTGCCTGCTCACGGAAATACCAAGATTTAGGGGAGTCCAGTGCGGAAAGAGTCAGATCAACAACTTTGTCGCTCTCGTAGGAACAATCCAATACAACTACTCGCAACACCAAGGCACTGACAATATGGGGCGCCGAACCAGGAAAGACTCTGAAGAATTGGACTTGTACTCCATCCCTGATTCGCTGGGAGTCTTGGTAGCATGAACATGTAGTGAACTTGTTTTCTTTTATTGATGCTTGAACCGTACTCAAAATTTTGTTTGCTTTGCTTCATCTTTTGGAAGCTTAATCGTGAAAACTATGAATGCATTTCTGATTTTCCTTAATCATCTATTATTGTTATTTTCTACCATAATCATCAAATCTGTCAACTCTACGACCGTGACATGCAATAAACGAAC
This sequence comes from Lycium barbarum, assembly GCF_019175385.1. Lineage (NCBI taxonomy): Eukaryota > Viridiplantae > Streptophyta > Magnoliopsida > Solanales > Solanaceae > Lycium > Lycium barbarum. Next base: position 157,773,965 of record NC_083337.1, on the reverse strand, counting down.
AAACAAACATACATCCCGAGAGAGTAATAAAGAAAACTAGAGGACAAGACAAGATTCCACTCACAAGAATTGAAATAGCCGATAGGTGATAACATAAGCCTAAAAGCTAGCAATTCAAGAAGAAATCAAAGTACGACATTAGGTTAGACAACCTAGTTTGCAACCTTTCCTTTAGGTAGAACTACGCCGACCTGATTCCTCGGTGGATACGTAGGCAGCCCACATAGGGACTCGGTCATACTAGGTTAGAATTTTTCCCATTGGCATGCATACGAACTACGCTGACCTGATTCCTATGGGGGATACGTAGGCAGCCCACATAGGGTTCGGTTGCATTCAGAACAAAAAGTCCAAAATACCTTATGCATACGAACTACGTTCTGACCTGATTCTCATGGTGAGATACGTAGGCAGCCCACATAGGGTTCGGTTGCGCTATAACAGAAAATCCAAAAAATCCTTACACAAAGAAAACCACATAAGGCCTGATTCCCCGGAGGAATTCATAGACTATCAACATACAGATCCGTCACACCTAGATAAAATCCAACAAAACCTTCACCATAGATATAGTAGAACTACGCCGACCTGATTCCCTTGGTGGGATACGTAGGCAATCCACATCGGGTTCGGTCCCTTTATTAGAAAAAACTTCAGACCATTCACCCTTACAAACTACGTTCTGACCTGATTCCTCAGCGGATACGTAGGCAACCCATATAAGGTTCGGTCACACCGCAACATAAATTTAGTACACCCTTCAGAACCAAAACTGGGGCATTTTTTTTTATAGACAAAAGAACGGGGACAATGACAAGATTAAGGCTACCAAACAGGAAATATTATAAACCAATTGCTTTAGAAATGTCACAGTCCGAAGTTGACAGAACATTTTACAACTTACATACATATATTTACACATACATATATATCTTTCCTTGGATACATACATTTACATATATATATATATATATATATATATATATATATATATATATATATATATATATATATATATATATATATATATATATATATATATATATATTTATATTTAACAACTTATATACATATAGTCACATTTCCTTATTCATATACCTACATACCTACCTTTCAAATAAAATACTTTCTTGCAATTGTTTCACTACTGTTCATCTACCGAGGCTTGAACGGAGATCTCAAGATCCAAAAAAACAAGACGAACGGAGCACCAACAAAGTCAAGCTTCGAGTCAACACGAATCAACTTCCCCCTCCCAAACTAAGAATTTTTCTTTGAGTGCAGGAACTTAAAATCACAAGATCAACAGTCAAGTCTATCAATCAGGGCCATTGTGCCTCACCTCAAGAGCCATCCGGATTTACTTCCAACCTTGTCTTTTAATTTATTTTTATCAAAATAATTTTATAACTTTATACACCTGTTTTGTAGGTTGACGAGGTTGAAGGCGAATTAAATCAGGATTACGGGTCCTGAATTTGGCCTGTCACGATACCATCAACATCATGAGCCAGACGGCTATTCCATCACTTTACTCCGTACTTTATCAATTATTTTATCATATACTTTACCAGCTTTAATTATTTTTTTTGCAGGAATCATTATCAAATCTCCGAAGACAACTGGAGATGTCATATCATCAAGAATTATCATTGAAGCCTCCGAGGACAACCGGAGACATCATCCACTTTACAACTTTATCCTGGACTTTACGGGAGACATATCATCAAATCTCCGAAGACAACCGGAGGCATCACATGGCTATACGGCCTCATACGCACAAGCCGGACGGCTACACTATGACTTTACCCTCTATTTTATCATTTATTCTACCAACTTTAACAACTTTACCCTGAACTTTACAGGAATTATCATTGAGTCCCCGAAGACAACCGGAGACACAACATCAAGTCCCCGAAGACAACCGGAGACATAGCATCAAGTCCCCGAAGACAACCGGGGGCGTCATTCGGCTATACAGCCTCATATGCATAAGCCAGACGGCTACACTATGACTTTACTCTCTACTTTATCATTCACTTTACCAACTTTAACGACTTTACCCTGAACTTTACAGGAATTATCATTGGAGCCTCCGAAGACAACCGGAGACATCATCCACTTTACAACTTTATCCTGGACTTTACGGGAATCATCATCAAATCTCTGAAGACAACCAGAGACATCGCATGGCCACACGGCCTCATACGCATAAGCCAGACGGCTACACTTTGACTTTACTCTCTACTTTATCATTTACTTTACCAACTTTAACAATTTTACCCTGAACTTTACAGGCATTATCATTGAGCCTCCGAAGACAACCGGAGACATCGTTTGGCTGTACGGCCTCATCAGCATATCATTGAGTCTCGACAACAATCAGAGACATCACACGGATACAAAAACCTCACATGCATAAGCCAAACGGCTATACACTTACTTTACTCTCTACTTTATTGTTGTACTTTACCATCCACTTTAAATACTTTAACAACTTTACTTTGAATTCCGCAGATATCATTTATCATCAAGTCCAGAAGATAGCCGGATGCCTTATTACTATCATTAAAACCTTCAAATGCAACTAGAGATATTATCACATCCTCAACATACGCATCACGCATTCATTCAAGTCCATGAAGACAACCAGAGACAACATTGGCCACACGGCTTCATTTTCATTCCCACACTCATATTTATTATCATTTTACACTCTTTATAATTTTACACTTTCAACTTTATTACTAATTTGGACGTGAATTTCAGTTGGGACAGAAAGTACAACCTGCAGAGACGCAACACAACGTGGAACTTTATCTTACGCAGTGAACTGGGGCAAATTTGCTGAAGAGGAATACCAAACTCACAAGCAAAGGTCGCGAATCTACTCTCGAACTCAATCCGCCTATGTCCACAAACACGTGATACATAGGTTAATTTCTCTTTCACATCCTCCGTTAAAACTCTACTGAATCTACTCTTTTTACAATCTCATATTCCTTTCTACACCCCAGTGTCTCCATAACTCAACACTGGGGCATCTTTGAAGAATTCACATCGTGCCTTGTAGAGTCCTACTTAAAGGTGTGTTGCGCGCCACATTTATAATTAGGAGGCTATAAGCATGTGTTCCATTCTTGAACGCTCTCGTCACCTGTCCACAACCCCTACAAGATTATGAATCCACAAAAACTTTCGAACTACACATGGCCTGATTCTCGTGCAGCCCGAGATATGTAGGCAACTCGAAACTGAGATTCGACCATAATTTTCCATAATTCCTTCGGCCCTCATAATATTTTCCATTAATTTTCCTAAATCATACTTTCTTACAAACTCATACTCGTTGGTCCAAACAAAATTGGCTACTACGTCAACTTCTTCGCCCGAAGATTCTTACATCACCTCCGGTCGAAGAGGGGCATCTGTTGACATCCAATTTTGTCCCTCCTTTATTTAATTTTATTCACTCGGACGTCTAAATTTATTGACGAGCTAGATACTTTATTTTCACTGCTATTTATATTCGCTACTTTTATTTTAACATTACAAGTATTAATTTATCACAAATTTTAAATGTTCATCGTCATTTCACTTTCGGGTTTGGAATCGTTAAATTAATTACAAGACAACACTTTGTAAATCCTTACTTTCTATATACTAATTACTATTTATCTTCACATAATAAATATTGTACTAGTTACTAAATTAGAAGCCCGGAAATAATTAAAATAGCGGAGGAAGGACCAATATTTTCAGCAAATTAATGGCCCATTAATACAAATACAATATTATCCCCTACCCAAATAAACAACCCACATTTTAATACCCAACCCACATTTATATCAGCCCATATCTAAATTAATAGACCGGCCCAAACGAATTATTGGCCAGCCCATTATCCGACCCGGTCCAGCCCATCCATTTTCCCCTCCCCTTTTAACCCTAATCCCTATTTTCCGCCTCCTTCTTTTCTCTTCTTTTTCTTTCCCTTTCCCCGCCTCCTCTCTCTTGCTCTTCAGCTCCCCCCCTTTTCCTTTCCTCTTTCCGCCGCTCCTCTCCCACTACCCCACACGCCGCCGCACCCCACTCCACGCTCCTCCATACCTCACACCGCTCCTCTCTCTCCCCACTCTATAAAGACAGAGGAGAGGAGATCGAAAAAGAAAGAAAAAGGACCCGAAATCAACGAAAAAAAAATCAACAAGAAAAACAAATCAAGAAGAAAACAGATAAAAAAAAAGGGGTTTCGTTGTTTTTGGGAAAAGATTGTTTTTTTTTAAAAGGGGGATTGGGAGTATTTTGAAGGATTTTTCAGATTTTTCGAAAAAAAGGGATTCAATGTTTTGGAGCTACACAGATCATCTTCAAAAACATGAATTTATTTTTTCGGTGAACTTTAGCCGCGACCAAGATATTCGACTAACCCAACATCTAGTTTCGAAGTCGCTCATACGAGAGAGTAGATTCGACGACGTCGACACCCCATTTCACTGTACGCAAAACAGGTCAGAAATCCTCCCTCTCACTTTTTTTAAGTTCTGTTCTATGTAAGTTGATGTATTTAGATTCACTTAATTTAGTATGATTTTGATTCGACGTGGTGATTAGCTATTTTGCGAAGTTGTTTCAGCAGTCCTCTAGCTCTTGTTTATCGAGTATGCTAGCTGTGTTTTTGTGATTCGTGTTTAGTTCAGATGTTTAGTTTACTGTTAAATTTAGCTCAATCAGTATAGTTGCCATTTCAGATTAATGTTTAATCAGTTATCTATTCAGTCACTAATATGAGTGTGGTCTGGTCATTACTCCATTACTGCTTAGTTATTCGGCTTGTAAAGCAATCAGGCTCATGAGTCTATTTACGATGTAGTCTTGGTCTAATATTATTTAGCGACACATATGATTGGGTCTGATTCGGGTCTGTTTTCCTGTATTCATTTGTCTTGAAGTATGATTCATGTGGCATATGTTGAACCATAGATAACTTGTCTAGGCACCTATTAACCTTACTATAAGACTGCCCTGTTGAATCTTGACTGTCCAAACCCTACGCTATATAGCGTAAATATATGTATTTTGGGAAATCAGGAGGCTTACTAAATTTTGTTTCTGAGTTGAATCTCTGCCAGCATGTTTAGGTTGTGTCTGATTAGTGGGGTTAATTGACATACATAATTCGTATAGCTCCAGTGTTTGCTTGAACCTCAGTTGGGCTAATTTGAACTGTAAACAAGTAATCTTTGTATGGGGAGCTTTTCTATAGCTCATAATTTAAGCTTAACGCAGAATTGAGGCTGTTTGCAATATCAGTGCGTAGAAAATAACAGCAGCCTTCCAATCTTTTTCTCTTTTATTTTTTCTTGCTTCAGTCTTTGTTTGGTTCTGTGACTATATGTTGGTTCTGAATAGACCAGCTCGGAATGTGGAGTTAAACATGATGCTGCCTTTCTTGTTAAATCCTAAAATAGGCTTAAAATGTAGTGATGGATTAAATTAGTTTGTGAAAGATACTGTCTGTCCTATTTTTGTCACTTGTTTATGAAACTAGAAAATATGACAAGTGTTAATTTCGCTAGTTTCCTGCTTATCTAAATAGTTATCAGGAGTTATTTGGTTAAATATGATGAAGTGTTAATCGTGTTAGTTTGTTGTTTACGTAGTTGGTGGAGTTGTCTAGTAAATATGATTATTGTTAGTGCTCAATTTCGTTAGCTTGCTGTTTATATGATGCCGTTGTCTAGTTACTATATACGTTCATGATGATTTGGGAATCCCACAATATTAACCTAGCTATACCTTAAAAGTTGAACTTGTGCTATATGGTGCCCCAACTGTTTTTCTCCTCTTCTTGTTTCTCTGAAAAGAAACTGCTCGGCTTTCTGCCCACTTTTATGTTATCCGAATATGCTTGACGCTGTACATGCTTAGTCTAAAAATAGTATGGTTTGAATGCAAATTGGATAGTCTCGTCGATTTCTATATGCTACTATAGGATATAATGTATTCTGTCTAAGCTTGGCAGCCTTACAAGTAATTTTCATTTTCGGCCTATGCATAGACACTACGGTATACTTAGTATAAAGGATTGTATATCTCCAAAATGTGCTCATGAATCATGTCCATTTACGCGTCCTCGGTAGTTGCGAGTGAAATGTTTGTCATGAACCAAAATATCGATCTGGCACTGTTTACATCACTCTGCTCTCATATCCAAAATCTGATTTTCTTAAATCACATCTTCTCTTGCTTCATATTGTTTTAAGTCATTTCTGTCCGTGACCAAACTAAAACTGTTCCATTTATGTTGGGTCCGCTTTATTCATTTCTTTCGTTACTTGCACATGTTATTGGGCTTATACACATTCTAATACCTATCTAACTAAGTTAGAAACACACACACTCGTATGCAGCTTGATTTCCCCTTCTCTTTGCTGATGTTTTAATTTGGTTCAGCTCTGTTATATTAGTGTGGTAGCCCTGTTCCTGCTTAATTAAAAATTAACAAGACTATGTGACTAGTATCTAAAGTTTTTGGTATAGTGTAGCTGTTGAGATGATATAGTCTTAAGAGATGAACTGGGTGATTAAAACTCGTTATTAATTTAGTATGATCCAATGCACTCATGCTGCTCACTCATATTTTGTGTTGAATCGCTATATGCTAAGTCGGGATAGATGTTAACTCTGAAAAAAAAATGTTAGATATGGCTGTAAGGTGGTCCGGAAGCATGTCGTTATGTTTTACTCGAGATATTAAAATCTTTACCATTTGATACATGAGTGTTTCAGTCAAGTACCCCCTGTGAGAAAACTATGAATGAGCATTTATGTTTCAGTTTGTGGTTCGTGTAGCGAAAAAATATGTTCTTTAAAGAGTTTCTTTCAAGATAGAGATCACTATTTAGGTTCTATATTTATGTCCAAGCTTAGTTAGGTGCCAGATGTGTGTTCATTTTGTTGGAGTCAAGATTTAAGAGTTCTTTTATCTTATATTCTGGATATACATAATAATCTGGGAATACTGTTTTAAGAGTGAATTGACTTTCAAATTAATCTCATGCTCCAGTAGGGTATGTAATAAACATTTTAAAGCAGTAATAGTTTTTTTTTGTTGATAATCCTATCCTTTAATTTAACTCATTTCACTCTTCGCATGCTCTGATGTTTCTCTTTTATCTCTGAATTCATGGGGATTAGTTTTTGGTACAAGGTTGTTTCTGTTTTTTTTGTATGTGATCTTTTTTTTTCTACTCATTTCCCTCGGTTCCCTCATGTTTGTGCCAAGCAAAAATTCAATAAATTAAGAGCATATTTGGTTCGGCTCAGTGGTCTTTCTCCTTCAAGTTTAGGCAGGAGTTCAATTGGACTTATAATTAAATATGCATATTTCAGTCCCTTCCTCTTGTATCTTAGCATAGTATAGATACAGCAGTGAGTTCTTTGTGCGTGTCTCTTTCTCTAGTCTGCTGTGAATGGTCATAGGAATTATAGTGCAAGTAATTTATCTCTTGGAATGCAATTGAAGTGTTCTGTCTCGTTGAATCAAAGCATAGGAAAAGAATATAAGCAACATGTGATATTATAGGCAGCGGGAGTTTTTATGAGGAAAGTGTGTATTTATGTATGCTTAGATTAATACATTTGTGGGAGATTGGCCGGTCAGTATGGATTAAGCTTAAACCCTCCCGGTGTTAGCCATGCATGGGATTCGTGAAATCCCTTGGAACTTGTGTAATATCGGGAAGACGAGGGTGAAAGCTTTCCAACATGTACACTTTATACCTCTGTATGAATGTATATACATAAGATATACTAAAATATACACGGTGTATACATAATCTACTAATCTACTTTGAATTTATATGTTACATGTTTAACTCTCTTCCTTGATTGTATACTAATCCTTTTCTTTCGTTTTTATGCATGACTATCGCATACGGGTCCCTCGGACTCGTCTCCCTCCGCATTTGGCGTTGGGCTAAAAGCCCAACATGACCTCTTTCCTGTCCAGCCTCGGTTCGCAGCACAAATAGAAAACAAAAATCTGGGCCAAAGCCCAATAGACAGGAACAGCCCGTAGCAGCCATATAAAGAAATTTACTGGGCCGAAGCCCAATAACGTGAACAGTTCGCAGCAATTGGGCCTTAATAAATGGGCCAGATCCATTTAACCTTTTCCTCTCTTCCTTATTCTTATAGTTGTGTATTTTTATTTGCTTTGTATGACTAACATCTTATCTTATTTTATTAACTTAGATAAATTCTAGTATATTAAGGGTTGTAGTTTAGTAATGGGTAGTTAAATCCACAAATTACATTCACTTCTATTTTCTAAACTATTTATAGTATCTATAACATTTATTCGAGTAATTGATTTTCAAATAATATGACTATATATTTTTGAGTTAAATAAATCATCTTTCATTCTTACTATTTCATGAATTTCAAAACGTCGTTAAATAGGAATCCAATTATATTTTATAAACATTTTCAAGATTTATCCAATTATACCGAAATTGGTTAAATAAAGAGTGATAAAAAATAGAAAGAAACTTATGGACTTTTCATCATATTTAAGAACATAAGTCTAGGCATTTCTATACCACCATATTCATATAACATCATTTTTATCTAAAGATAACATTTGACAATTCATCTTTTAAAAGGCTATTATTCATAGGCAAATTACCCTATTTTCTACAAAATCTTATTTTTCGAATAACATTACTATATTTTTCATTTAAGGTCTTAGCAATATTTTGAGTCTCATTTAACATTTAGAATCTTTTTTTACGCAAATTATTACATTTTCTATAAGTATTATTTTAAACAACACTATTACACTTTCGTTTTAAAACCTTGACGACATTTATAAGCCGTGTTTACAAAAATAACATTAGAAATATTCTTTTATACAAATTATTATTTTTTATACAAGTTCTATTTTAAATAGCATTCTCACATGGTTATCTACAACTTTGCAAAGCTATTTCCTTTCCTATAATAATATATTTACACTTAGCCTAACTAATCATAAGTCCGGTCGGTTAACCATTGTTAATGGGTCTTAAAGGGTGCCTAATACCTTCCCTTTAGACTAATTGAACCCTTACCTAGAATCTTAAGTTTCGCAGACCTTAAACAGAGCTAACTTTAGAAAATAACTTTAATAAACTTTAGGTGTCCTAATTCACCATAAATAATTAGGTGGCGACTCCTTAAAACAAATAAACAAAAACAGGAATCTCCAATACGTCATACTTCTAACTTTAACTCTCCGGGGTTAAAAAGGGGTGTGACATATACCAGGTTTGATTCTCATAGAAGGACCCAACTTTTATAACTAAGCGAAGAAGGGAGGACTGGGAGTAACAGCTATGTTCACACTTAGCTTCTTCACCATAAAATGAGATATAACACACCAAATTCAACATTTTAACCCTATTGATGCATTAGTGAGAGAGATTTGCACCCCACCCCCATGATTCCACATAAGCTTCACATTGCAAATACAACTCAAATAGGCAAACAGGTGAAAGACTAGATGACATCAATACGCCCTTATTTCTAAATCAACTAAAGGGAATTAAATAGTCTGTTGAACCATATTGTACAATTTGTTCAAAGCGTTCAATAGAAATTCGATATCTCTACTGTTGACACCTAATTTTGGCTCGACGTGCTTAAAATTAACGTTTTAGGAGGCCCTGATTCGTTAAAGAGCACGAAATGCATTTTTTACACATTTTACATTTTTTCAACAATTTATTGATGATTATCCTTATTTTAGGAATTTTCTCAATTTATTGTCATTTTTTTCAAGAATCATTATTTTTGCACAGGTATAGCGTAATATTACCATTTTCGTGAAATTAATAATTGTTTCTTAACTTTATAGCAATACATTTTTTATCATATACATTACTATTTATATTTTATACTTACATTATTATTTATATATGTATTAATCAACTATATTTTAGTACAGCCCGACAATGCAGAGAAAATCAGAGTAATTAATTTTTAAACGCAGAGTAAAATTTGGTCAAGTCAAGATCTCATCACTTCTTTTATTTTTTTTTATTTTTAAAAAATAGTTAATTGAGATGATGGGTTGGGGACAAAGGGGTATGGCTTCATTATTTTTGGGCATAAAAAAGGGGTGTTTGTTTATATTATAAGAAAAAGGGGGGGGGGGGGGGGGGGGGGGGGGGTTAATTTAATGATGGGATCCAGCACATTGGACACACACACCACACTTAATTTTCAGATTTTTGGCTCTCTCTTCCAACAAAAGAAACCCTAAACATTTTCCCTCCTCTCATTTTTTTTTCCACAGCCGCTGCCGCCGCCTCCACGCCGGAGCTCGGAGCTCCGGCGACGCACCCCAAACAACCCCCGCATCTCCTTCTTCGTCTCTCTCTACTCCCTCCGCCACACCTCTCTCTTTCCACCGCCCAGCTCCAGCGAACCACCCCAGCGCCACCCACGAATTAAACTCCCAAGCGTCAACAACAACGACCAACCAACCTATGCACCATAAAACCATCTCGTCTCTTTCTCCTCCCTCCTCTTTACCCACAAAACACCACATCTCCACCAAACAACCACAACCACCGCACAGCCTCTTCACCTTTTTCTCCGGCGAGCTCTTCGTCGGAGCTATAGGAAAACGACGAAGCCACGCCGCTGCCACTGCGAATTGATCTTCCTCTGCCTTCCTTTGTTTGTCATGCGAGATCTGACCGGAGATTGATTTCTCCGATAACTCATTTTTTGTTCTTGGCTCTTGACATCTTCTTCTCTTATTTTTAGGAGTTAAACCCAGATCTGGAAAAAAAAAAAGAAAGGGAGCCGACTTGTTCCCATCGGCGGCTGACCATAGGACTTCGCCCCCCATTCTAGTGCCTTTGTCGCTACCTGGTTCCTCCATTTTAATACTACTATTGCTGCTTTGTTTCTCTATTTTATGTTACTGGACGTTTTCTTTGTTTAAGGCTAATGGATTTTTTTTTCTTTTGCATCTTTTGTTGACTTCTCCTGCTAACTCCATCTTATCTAGTGAACTATCTTGTGTGATTTGATTTTCATGTCTTTGTTTTATTTTAATGCCATCTCCAGGAGGTTTGTACGCAATTTATTATTTTTAACCCAATCGGAGTTCATCACCGTGGGTAATGCCGCTACCATTTTATGCTCCGTCCTTCTCGTTGAATTGTGACTACGTTTTGTTACTAATTGCTATTGTTTGACTCTGTTCCTCACTGTTTTGGGCTGACTTATTACAGACTATTTATTTTTGCATTCTTTCACACAATAAATGTCGACTTTGTGCCCGGAAAATATTACTCCAAAGGCCAATGGTACTGTGATTAAACCTTTCTTGTTATGATTGTGCTTCCCGAAACGGATGACACTGTTACCCTTTATATCATTTTATTTAAAGTCATTTGGGAAAATACTACATCCAATGGCCGATGAAGAAATTTCCGTCGATTTCCAAGGCCTTCCATGTACAAAGACGGATTTTTATTTTAAGTTTATTCATTATTTTTAATTCATCCGATAATTATTTATTCTCTTACTGAAATTTTTTATTAAGTCTCATGCAGGTATTGAAGTTATTTTTTTGAAGATGACACTCAAAAGAAGTTCAAATAGCTTCTTAAATTCTTTGTTTATATATATTTTTTTTTACATTCTTAAATTATGCAAGCATAAAATATAGTGAAACTTTACTTTTTAGGGTGTAGGTTAGTGGTATTTATTTATGATCTGCTTAGGTGATTTAAATTTCATGTGCTTTAGACAAATTAATATTAGGCAGTTATTATTTTTATAGCTAATATTCTTATAGTTATCACGTTTTGCTAGAGTTTTAATTCAATAGCTTAGCATACTTAAGTGAATAAATAGGGCGATTTGCCTCAATATTTAGGCTTTAGAATATACTCTCATAATTAATTGATTAGGCGTACATACTTAGCTAGTTAAATTAGTTAACTCACTTCGAGTGCAAAATAATTTCATGCCCATTTTTTACACCTTTGTCACATACTCAAGCTTCTAAGTTGCACATAACTTTTTTTTAATTATTATAACACATATGTATAAAATACGTATTGCATGATTATTTATGTGAATATTCATATTATTCTTTAGTCTAAATTCTATTAATTTTTGTAAATAATAAAGCCTTTTACACATCCCTCGTATAGTTAAATTGGTCCAGCCGGGAACCACATTTGTGGATTCTGAAGGATGCCTAACACCTTCCCTTCGGAATAATTGGAACCCTTACCTAGAATCTCACTTATTTTCGTAGACCATGTTAAGCTGCATATATTAATAATTTATAGGTACCCTAGTATACCTTAAATGCTAGGTGGCGACTCTGTACATAATTAATTATTTCAGAGCTCCATAAGTTGTGCTTTGTTTAGCCTTTGGTAAAAATAGGGTGCAACATCTACTAGTAAACCATTATTAATCCTAATCATTTAGCGATTAATATCCTATCCTAACAGCTCCGAAACATCAAACAAATAACAAGACAACAAAGAAACTACATAACTACTGCAAAAATAGCAGAAAAAAGCTAAAATTTCAACTAAAGTAAAAATTAAAGACTAAAAGCAATAAATGTATCAAGGCTTACCTTTTTTGTGTGCAGTGAACGGGGCGTCGAGGCCTGATCTACGCTCGATTTTAAAGTAACAGCAGAAAGGATAAACGACTTAATCCTTCAAACTGAGTATTCCCGGGTATAGTGAAAAAGTGTAAATATTTTTAGGAGGAGGTTCAGGCGGCTAAAGAGAACTCCCTTTGTTGGATCGAAAGTGAGTATTTATAGGCTGATTTTTTTAGGGTTTCTCGGTTCGAAATTGGGCGGGGTCTCGAAGTTGAATTCCTTTTTCAAATCAGAACGTTGGGGCTTGTTCTGACCCTGATCAGAAACAACAGAAGAAGGAGACAAAGCTCCATTAAAACTTGTAGTCGAAGATAAAAAAAACTGATAAGACGAGATTCGAACTTACAACGGACAAAAAACTCATTAAAGCTTCGGATCGAAACCAAACACAAAAAAACAAGAAAGAGGATGAAAACGTTTCTTCAATATTGAACCCGTAACAGCCCATTAATTATCCCTCCCGATTTAGCCATGCAAGGTCTGTTTACGGTTAAAGATGTTTTGGTTCTTTGCAGGAAATGGAGAGGAGAGAGAGAGGGAGAGAGAAGAGAAAGCTGCGGCTATGAAGAGGAAAGAACGAAACCCTACCGGTTTCATTTTTTGTTGTTGAATGGATCGGGTCGCAGGTGGGTAGTGGGCCGGGTACCGGGTTTAAACAAGTCGGCTGGTCGGGTGAGTGGAGTAATGGGCTGGTCGGATGAAATTTTAGAAAATATGGGCTGCTCCGTTTGGGCCACTTATTTGGCTGAAATTCCTCTTCCATATTAATTATTTTTTGGGCTTCTAATTTAATAACTAGTACAATATATACATGTGAAGACAATTAGTAATTAATATGTAGAAAGTAGAGGACTTAATAAAGTATAATTAATTTAACAAGTATAAAATCCAAAAAATGGAAATGATGACGAACCATTTTGAAATTTGTGATAAAGTAATGCTAGTAATGTTGATAGTAAAATAGTGAAAATGAAAGTAACGATATTAATAGTAGTAGCAATAAAAAATAATAGTGAAAATAAAGCATTTAGTTCGTCAATAAATTTAGAAGCCCAAAGAAATAAATAGGAATAAAGGAGGGACGAAATTGGGTATCAACAATTAGAGTTACTTAAAGATTATGATCTTACTATTTTGTATCATCCTGGTAAGACGAATGTGGTGGCAGACTCCTTGAGTAGAAAGTTTATGGGCAGCTTGACCCGATTTACTGCTGAAGAACGACCTATGGCTAAGGATATTCAGGCATTAGCCAACCGCGGAGTTCGGATTGATCATACAGTACAGGGCAGGTTACTTGCAGTTATGGTGGCACAATCGTCCTTAGTTGGGCAGGTCAAGGCTTGCCAATATGAAGATCCCCGTCTTGCTAGACTGCGAGATCGAGTGCAAAATGGGGGCGTTAAGTCATTCTCAATTGATGGCGAAGGCGTGTTACGTTGTCATGGTAGACTGTGTATTCCTATGGTGGGTAATGTGAAGCAACTAATTCTCGAAGAGGCTCATAGCTCGCGATACTCCATCCACCCAGGTGCTACGAAAATGTACCAAGACTTGCGTGGATTATATTGGTGGAAAGGTATGAAGGCTGATATTTTGAAACATGTGACAAGTTGCTTAAATTGTCAGCAGGTCAATTATGAACATCAAAAACCCGGCGGAGTAATGCAAAACTTGATTATCCCAGAGTGGAAGTGGGAAAGGATTACAATGGATTTCGTAGTTGGTTTTGCCGAATACTTTCAAGAAACATGACTCAGTTTGGGTAATTGTGGATAGACTCACCAAATCCGCTCATTTTATACCAGTTCAGGTTACTCATACCGCAGAGCAGTTAGCAAATATTTACCTCCGTGAGATAGTACGACTTCATGGTGTGCCTATTTCTATAATATCTGATCGATGTGCACAATTTACTGCTGAGTTTGGAAGTCTTTTCAGAAGTCGTTGGGTTCACAGGTCGAGTTGAGTACAGCTTTTCATCCACAAACTGATGGACAGTCTGAGCGAGTTATTCAGATTTTAGAGGACATGCTTAGAGCTTGCGCGATTGATTTGGTGGTCATTGGGACGATCAGTTGCCTTTGGCAGAGTTTGCTTATAATAATAACTACCAATCGAGTATACAGATGGCGCCGTTTGAGGCTCTATATAGTCCCAGGTGTCGTTCACCAGTTGGATGGTTCGAACCGGGCAAAGCACAACTATTAGGTCCAGATCTGGTTCAGCAAGCCTTGGAAAAAGTTGCATTGATACGAGAATGGCTTCGAACAGCACAAAGCAGACAAAAGTCCTATGCAGATAAGAAAGTACGTGATATGGAGTTCATGAAGGGGGAAAAAGTCTTTCTAAAAGTATACCCTATAAAAGGAGTTATGAGATTCGGTCGGAAAGGTAAGTTAAGTCCTAGGTACATTGGTCCTTATGAGATTTTGGATCGAATTGGGTTGGTGACATATAGACTTGCTTTACCTCCGAGATTGTCTGCTGTTCATCCTGTATTTCAAGTGTCTATGCTAAGACGATATGTTGGTGATGATAGCCATAAGATTCAACCAGAGGATGTGGAGCTTGATGAAAATTTGACTTATGAGGAGGGTCCAATATCCATTTTTGATAGGCAAGCGCGACAATTGAGGTCGAAGAAGGTAGCTTCAGTCAAAGTGTTGTGGCGTAATCATCCAACTGAGGAGGCAACTTGGGAATCTGAGACGGATATGCGAGATAAATATCCTCAATTATTTGACGCGACAGGTATGATCTAGATCCTTTCGAGGACGAACGTTATTTTAAGTGGTGGAGAATGTAATAACCCATATATTTTTTAAGGCTTAGTTGGTAATTTAAATAAAAGAAGGAAATAAAAAGAAAAAAAAAGGATCATAGCCAAGCCCAAAAAGGAAAAGGAAAAGAAAAAAAAAGACTTTAAAAAGTCTGATGGCTAATGTGAAACACTACAATCTGAATGAACCAAAAAAAAAAAAGGACGAGCAAACAGAGGGAGAGAAAACCAGCAGGAAAAAAAAAAGGGAGAAAAAAAGAAGAAAGGAGAGGAGAAAAATAAGAACTTTCACCCCAAATCATCAAGTTAATTACTCTAGTTCTTTATTTAAGTTTATTACATAATTATGGGTAAATTTTTATGATGAAACCATGAGGATATTTTGAGGAATTGAAAAAGTTCAGCCCTAGGGTTCTTCAACCTAAATCATTGATTTGGAAGGGCAAATAGCATCGGATTTTAGACTTCTATATATCATTGGAATCCTCTCGTTAAGGCCTTTCCGAAAACATAAGTTTTGTCAGGTTTTGAACACATTGACCAGAGGGCGTTTTCGTCCTTTAAAATTTGACTTTAATCGTTTAAGCCTCTAAAAATATAGAAGTGGTTTACCCTAAGAGTTTTGACCATTCTAAATCCGTTTTTGTGTAGTTTGAGGCAATCCGGAGACTCGAGAACGCAGTTTTGATTTATTGGGAAGTGTGCTTGAATTGTGAATTTGAGGTAAGTGAGACTTTAAGCTTTGGGTACTTGCTTTTCAAAACCCGTTTTAAAAATATGTTTTGTCTGCTTGGTCCATGTGTTGGGGCGAGTGTGTGCTTGGCAGAATCGGTGGTCCTTAAGGCCAACCGCATATACTTTATTTTCAAATAATCCAAAACTCTCTTTATAAATTATTTTGTGATGTGATATAGCTGTGAGCCATGATATTGGGGGCATTGTGTATGCTTCCTTTAGCATTGTGTATGCTTCTTGATTATATTGGGGCATTGTGTATGCTTCCCTTAGCATTGTGTATGCTTCGTGATGATATTGGGGCATTGTGTATGCTTGCCTTAGCATTGTAGATGCTTCCTGACATATTTGACACATTGTGTATGTTGCCGTGGATTCATAGTGTTGACTAATTCTTTATGCCACTTATGACGGTTCGTAGTGTAAATTGTGTTGAGATATATAATATATTTGATAAACAGTGGTTTGGACCTTGGTTGCTACTATATAATGATATATTCATGTGCATAATATTTTTGTGCTTGTTGTGTGTTTGTATTTTCTAACACTTATTCCAGGGGTATTTGAAGTGGCGGGTCGAGGATCTTACTGGGTTATATTTATGTATAACTCACTCCTTACCTGCATGTCCATGCAGATACTGTCGTTGAGAACGAGACTGGTAATTGGAGACTTCGTGAGTGGATTTTGTTCCTGAGGTGAGCCACCGCATTGTTCGTGGAGGCAGCCATGTCAGCTTTATCTAGTTTATTTCTAGTTATTTCTTTTATTTTGGGTTTACATGCCCGACACTCAAACTCATGTAACTCTGTTAGATGCTCCATGGTCTTAGCGTGGGATGTGAGCTAGAGATTCTTTTTATTTTAGCGTTGGTTGGTTTTCATAAATCAATTATGGATTTGGTTGGCGACTATTTCGCATTTTTATCATTAATAACGTTGTTGGACCTGCACTTATTTTCTTTTAGTGCTTTTGTAAATGATTAAGAGTATGATATATGGTTCGCCTGGCGGGTGGTGTTTGTTGGGTGCCAATCACGTCTAGCGGGTATTTTGGGACGTGACAATCATACTAATAATAATTACTAATAATCAACATCACTTTGACAATTGCTAATTTGCTACCATTCCCTAATAATTATCGTCTCGCATATGTTTGTACACAGTTAGTAACTCACCATCTGGAAGCCACTTAAGATGGATACTTTTTTGTCACTATAAGCTACATTCAATTAATGGAATCATTGATTGCTTAATGTTCAATGTTCATTATTATTGTCATTATCATAGTCACCTTTTTAATCAATGGCATGAACTCCGCGTGCTGTATTTTGGGGATCAGGCATCAAATTAGGCTCCTTTTGAAACCAAAATCTTATGCTCGTGAATAATATCTTCATACTCAGTAAGTTTCAATTTTGCAATAATGAAACAATTGTCTGTCTCTGTCATGACACAAGCTATGCAATTATAGTATGGGAATTCCAAAAGTAGAGGTTTTCAATTGCTTACGAAAAGTCTTTGAAAGCTAGAAGTCTAATA
This sequence comes from Lycium barbarum, assembly GCF_019175385.1. NCBI lineage: Eukaryota > Viridiplantae > Streptophyta > Magnoliopsida > Solanales > Solanaceae > Lycium > Lycium barbarum. The sequence continues at coordinate 157,756,213 of NC_083337.1, read as the reverse complement.
AGGATTCCCTCCTATTTCAAATAAGTATTCACTTAGCCTTTAACACATTCTTAAGAAAATACGAGCTCCTAGAAAAAAAGTAGGTATTTAGACTATACTATTCTTAATTAATAAGACTCTTGATTATTAATTGTCCTGAGTAAAGAAGAATAAATCTACAAAAACAAAGTTAATTCCTTTCTGATTATGTAAGTAAACACTTATTTTAAATCAAAATAAAAAAGGTAAGTAGACATTTATTTTCAACCGGAGAAAGTACTAAAGTAAATGCTTCATCCATTTTGTAAGTTACTCTATGTTTGAGTGGATAGCAGAGGAACTGTGAGCACACTCATCTCTATCTTGAAAGTGATCAAGACCCCATTTTATGGGTGCGTGATCTATTACTTAAAGGTGTTAGATGAAATATCTCAAATGGTGCATCAATTAGGGTGTGGAAGGACCCACGATTGCCTAGAGAAAGTTCTTGTTATCGGTTTAGTATGATTAGTAGTGTTGCACAAAACTTAAATGTTTCAGATTTGATACACGATAATAATAAATCTTGAAACACACATCTTCGGAAAATTTTATTTAATGAGGATGATGTCAATACAATTCTAGCCATTCCCATATATCTGAGGGGAAGTAATGATAGACTTATTTGGCACTTTACAAATTCTGATAACTATGAAGTGAAATTTGGTAATCATCTTGCAAAATTAGTCTTACCAAATGACAGAAATTTGGCTAGTCGATCGGAAAGTAGTTCTCAATGTTTTCCTAAATCCTTCTGGAATCATCTCTGGTCCTTAAAGATTAAAAAAAAGTTGAAACACTTTTTAAGAAAATGTGTCTTAAATACTTTGCCTGTTAGAAATATTATTGCAAAAAGATTCAGGACCATAGATTCGACTTGCCCTATTTGTGCTATGGAACCTGAAACTTTAGAGCACATGTTTTTAAAATGTTCAAGATCTGTTAAGGTGTGGAAAAGCAGTCATGATCATTGGCCTGACTTGCACACCATTTCAGATTTTCCTGCATGGTGGCATAAACTATATTCTGATACTAAAAAATATCCAAAAACAAATATTTTGTTGCAATTGTCAGTATCTATTTTATGGATGATTTGGAAAGCTAGAAATGACTATTTATTTAGTTCCTTATAGTGGAGTGATACTGAAATTTTATCAAAAGCCTTATCCGATTTTAAGGAGTTTACAGGTGAAATAAATAGTCCAAGCCCTATGCGTCAGGAGTGACATGTTGTGACTAGCCCAACTTCACCGACCTTTCCTCCAGAAAGTGTGTTGCTTTATGTTGATGCAACTTGGTTCCAAATACTCGGAAAGTGAGTGGTAGCTTTGAAGGCTAATGGTCAGGTGCTTCATGCCCATGGTAGTCCAATTCCTTTTGTTGGAAAAGCCGTGATAGCTGAAGCGTTATCAATTCGAAAAACAATCCAAATTGCGGTGAAGCAAGGATGGAAGAACATTCAAATATTGTCAGACTCATCGACGGTGCTAAATAGGAGAATAGCTCCTTCTTGGGATGTGATTACTATTTGTGAGGATGGCTGGCATCTCAAACTTCACCTGAAAAATGTAACCTTCATCTATATAAGTAGGCATGCTAACACATGTAGCCATAGATTAACTGCGTTTTCTTTATCACTACTTCATGAAGTCTGACTTCCCAACATGGGTTGTCAATGAGGCTTCCTCCTGCTTTGTATGAATGACTAGTATTTAATCATTACATATCGTTTCTATGAAAAAAAATAAAAGAATCTGACCTACTCCGTCTCAATTTGAGTCACTATTTCACGAGGCATGAAATTTAATTTTTAAACAAAAATTGAAATAAGCTTTAGATATTTGAGTGAATATAAATTATCTCATAAAGATTAAAACGAGAATTTTGAAGTTAAATTACTTGTCATTATAAGCATGTGACACTTTCTCTAGGACAAACTAAATGAAAGTATGCTACATATTTGAGAAAGAATATGTATTAAAAAATTTGATTAGGTTAGTAGCTTGGCAAAAGGTACTGCCAGATGCCTAAAAGTGTTGCATAGATTCTCTGGCAAGCTGGTACTTCTTGACAACTTTCTTTGCCTAAGACAGCTACTTCCCTAAGGTAATGACTGGAGAACATGTTTCCCACTTTCAAAACTTCCTTTTGACTGCAACTTTTCTCACTAGAGAGTGAATAACTCTTTTGACTAACTAATAGGGATAGTGAAAGGGATCTGATTTTTGTATTTGTCATCTGAAATTTCATACATAACCAATTGAGCTAATTATTGGAAGTACCAAGCAAATAGGATCAAAGAGCTGAATTAATTTGATTGACAGGAAAATTCAACAAATACAGCAAAGAAAAATAGGAAAATTCCCATGTCAATCAGAACAAGTACCATGAGAGTTAACCTGAATATGTAAAGCAAGTGTTATAGCAGTGTACAAATTAAGGGCAAGATTATTCAAGAAAAGACAGCCCAAAGCATCAGATTCACAAAAATATTCTAGTACTTCACATTTTGACAAGAAAGCGAGAAAAAAAAAACATGATAGGAAATACTTCCAACACTTTGGAGAAGGAGGATTAATAGACCAATTACTGGGGTTAAGCGCTGGATGCAGAGGTTTATCGACCGATTCTCTTGCTGTTATATCAGCGTTCAGGGAACAGATCGATGAACCGCTGCCTCCAGTGTCCTCAACCACAAACACAAAAACCAAACAGACGATGATGAAAACAACGCAATATATGTACAATGCAAAATGATGCATCAAATACTCAAACAATATCTAGAGGTGTATGAAGCCTTATATCACCGTATTCATCTGAGTCTACTGAGATTATAAATTTATGTATAAAAATTCATTAAAGTTACAACAAATAGTAGGTAAGGTAGTTCAATCATAAAAACATTAAAGATGTAACCCATAAAGTTTAAATCTAGAATCCGCCTCTAACAACATCCACGAAAAACTTCTCCAGATAATCAAAGTTCTCAGGTATGCCGTGTCATCACAGATCTGATTTCCACATATTCAAAATACAATCTGCCGGACATTGCTCATAAATCATACTAGTATAATATGTATACACAGATCTCGCCAAACTCAGAATAGAAGTTTGTGAATATAAAAACAATAACAACATATCCAATAAGGTAGATTGTACATAGACCTTAGTAAATATTAATACATACAGTATATACATGCTATGTACTTATGTATAGATTTAGTAACAAAAATCTACCGAAAATACTGAAAGTTGACTAGAGAGAGGACATAAAACCAGAGGATAAGTGCAGATGAAACTGTGACCGACTTCTCTCTATTTTGCTACTGTGCGGCATTGTGTGTATTCTTGGGGAGAGCAGCTGTCTGGTAAATATAGACAAACCTGCGGTGACCTTTTTAGGTCGATTACTAATTTACTTCTTTAGCCCTCAATATTAAATGCGTCAGCTAATCATATATTTGATATTTTGTTTCAGAAAGGGTAATTAGTCCAGTGGATTGGCAGAGGCGAAAATGATACATGGGGAAACAAAAAAAAAAGATTATCATACGAACTGGTGTTGCAAGTTGTTGATTTTAAACTAGCTACATTTAAGTAGTTTTATCAAATTAAATGTGGGCGAATGTATGCATAAAAAATGAGTCACGTGAACACATGGTCACCCAACTAAACTTTGTATATTATGTATATAATCCTTAAAATATATTTACTACTAACTGAAGGAACATATGGTCAAACTAGACTGAGTGAAGTACTGATTAAGTGTTGGGTTTAATCCTTAAGGTTGTGCGATTGAACCCTATTAAATTCATTTTTGCGCCTTTTTTTAACAAAATTTCAAAGTGAACTTATTCTCTTGAAATCCTGAATTCGCCTCTGTCTACAAGGATTATCTATGTATGTGAGATTTGATATTTAAAACCAAAAATGGGAGGAAGGAAAGAAAGTGATGACTTCTCCTTATTATGGTTTTCTCAAATATATAGTTTAGTCTATACTTCTAGTGACCCATATTTCTTTTAATTGTTATTTCTACTAGTATTGGTACACCCGCGCGATGCGCGGTATAATGAATATTAACTACATTTTTCTTACTGAATTTTTTTTCCTATATATACTTAACTTTTATTATCACGACCATTTAACTATTTAAAACACATAAAATCAACCAAAAGATAAAAAATAAAGTGAGCTTGAAATTAGAAAAGAACTAAGCATGATGGATATCAAGAAAGTACATGCACCATGAAATAAATTGCATTCATATAATAATTGTGACTATACTAATCTGATTTAAATATTACATAAAATCAAAATCAAAACCACTCATGTGACCAATAACTGGCTGACAAAGCTTAAAATTGTCAATATGTATTTGGTCAAGTTATTTCAGCCTCCATAAAACCTATAATATCAATTTCATATCTCTTTAAATATTTATCTCCCTGAGTTTGAAGAACTGTCACGCCCCGAACCATGGCCTGGGCGAAACACGGCACTCGGTGCCTTACTGCATGTGACCGAACGAACCACATGGCTTGCTGAATCATCATGAGGCATAACATGAGCGGAATATAACGTGAATGCATGATGAGCCTTTATAAAACGTAGTAAGTCATAATACTTAATAAAAATACTTGTTTAAACATGAGTGCAAAAATAACATGAATGAGCCAAAATGGCTATACGACTCCGAATGTCTGACATAACATAACTGACTTGTCTAGTCTATGAAACCTCTATCATGAGTCTGACTGGAAAACATACTTACTGGGACAAGGCCCCTAGCATACCTTAGATGCATAACTAATCATAAAACAAAAGTTGACTAAACCCCGAATGAGATGGGGCTCACCAATAAGCTGATACGAATGCTGTCCTACTGAGCAGATGTGTCATCCTGTATATCAGTACCTGCATCGTGAAATGCAGGCCCCCGGGCAATAAAAGGGGACGTCAACACATTAAATGTATTGGTATGTAAAGCAACTGAAAGAAATAACATGGGACATGAAATAACATGATAAGAACTGAAACTGAAAACCTGGACATGAACATGAGCATGAGTACATATATATATATATAACATAAGTAAAACATGATAAGTAGGGAGAGCATTTCATAAACCGACATGTGATATCACCACGTGGGTATGTGGAGTCTGGTACCTCGCCGGACCAACAGAGCCCCCATACCTTGCCAGGGTATAAGGTGGTAACGTGCCTGATGGATCCATTCAGTGTAAAATTAAGGTATCGTCCTATCTGGGCGGAGCGATCCTTGTCCTACGGTGGCTACGTAGTTTCAGGCTATCTGAGCCTTCTCGGTAATTCGTGCAACTCCCAAAAACATTAACATAATATAGTTGGCTAAGAAGCCCATGATTTTCGTGAATTAACTTGTACTTGTCTTGTAATCTTGATTTCACGAAATAACTTGTAAACATGGTTTCATGAAATAACTTGTAAACATGGTTTCATGAAATAACGTGTAAGCATGGTTTCATGAAATAACTTGTAAACATAGTTTCATGAAATAACTTGTAAACATGGTTTCATGAAATAACGTGTAAGCATGGTTTCATGAAATAACTTGTATTTAGTATGTATGTATCTTGTATCATAGCATGAAAGTAATTATATAATACAGTTGCATGAAAACTTGTAGACATGTAGGATATTCATGAAACAATCATTCTTAGTCAAAAACATGCATGCAAGAACCCATGGAATACAAGATATGGGTTTTCATAGATTACGGACGAATTCTCAATAATCATAAAGAAATATTAAGAACTCAATGATGGAATTATAACAATTCATACATAATATAATCATGGACATGGACCTAGGGTTATCATGAGCATGGTATTGAAACCCTATTTTTAGTAGAGAATCATAATTTTATGGATTATGAGGCGTGTGGAAGAACAATGATGTTCCCACACGTAGATAGTAACTCTACATACCTTAGTAGCTCCAAAACCTGAATTAAAGACTTGAGCTTTGAAGAAGATTTCCAAAATCTTGAATTCTTGAACCTTGAGATGGGTTTTCTTGAAAACCCTAGTTTTGGAATGATAACTTCTTGTTTAGATTACAAGGATAGGTATTAGAATTGAGTTGGAATATTTAGAGTAGGCTTACCTTGGTGTTCTTGATGATGGAAGAGGATAGGAGGTCGTTCTAGGGCTTGAAGGAATGAAAAATAATGATTTGAACTGATATGGACGAATATATACTGTTCTGGAAAAATTAATTTTTTGGCCCAGTTAAATACTGGCCGTATTTCAAAATACAGGCCGTATTTTGATATACGGACTGCACTGCGTCTCTTCAGTAAAATGGTCATAACTCTTTGCACAGATGTCCGTTTGACCCCCATAATATACAGTTGGAAAGGTATTTCAAAGCTCTACAACTTTCATGAAGGAAGTTTTTCCAAATTCCAAATACGTTTTGAAATACGGGCCGTATTTTGAAATACGGTCCGTATTTAACCATATGACCTCCAACTGCCAAATTCCAGAATGTTCAGAAATCCTTGGTAACAGTTTACGACTTGAATTACGGGCCGTATACTGAAATACGGTCACTGTTTATGGACGTAAACCACCATCTTACAACTGAAGAGGAAATTTCCAATTCCCACATTCTTTATCTGGTTTTCTAAGTCTAGGATCATGGTCAAAACTTAGGTTAAAGGTACGGGGTGTTACAATAACACAAAAAATTGTTTGACGTCGAACCCAATCATTTTTTTAAGAAATTTTTTTTATAGTTCATCAACTCCACTCTATGGTATTCAGGTTTCATAGGCGCTCACAATAATGTTGTAACACCCCGTATCGTTAGAGTTCAAGTGGAAAAACTGAAGGTTTGAATGTTTTCCGAAAATGGTTGACAGACCTACTTGGGGAAACCATAAATCCTTGATTAGTTGGGAATTTGGGAAAGTACCCTTAATGAAAGTTGTAATACGTAGAAATACCTTTCTAACGATATAAGGACCAGGCCAATGAGAGATCAGAGCAAGGAGATATGATCGTCTCAATATGGCTAATAGTAAGACACTTAAAATTATATAGAATCGGCTAAGTTTTCGATACGTCTGCCTTCCAGTAAAATTTAGTGAAAATCCATTGGTAATTTGAGGAAACTTAAAACATGAAAGTTGTAGCCCTTTGAAATATCTTTCCAACGGTATATTGTGGAGCCCAAAAAAAGCTCTGTACAAGCAGTTATGTCCATTTTACCGAATATTGTGCAGAATCGATACAAGTCCGTTGAGAGGGCGCGTGCGGGCGCGTGCGCTGGCCTCGCGTCGCGCGCCGATCGCACAAAAACCCCCTCTCTGAATATTGACCTGCAGACAGTCGTGGGTTGCATGTGCATTGCGGTCCCATCACATAACAGGTCCGATTTCGGGTCAAAAATCGGGATTTCGTATTTTAAGTTATATTTAAGCTTGGGGTTTATATCCCTAACACCTCTAGTCACGAAAAATCACCTTAAAGTCAGAGGGAACAAGTTCCAAGCCTCAAGAACCCTCCAAGGTAAGTTTTATCATGATTCTAGATTGAATTCAAATCCCTAATCTCTTTCTAACTTGAGTAAACCCTTCTAATCGATAGAGTTGTGAGTGGAACATTATTGTTGGGCGTGGAAACCCTAGAACTCGAATTCAAGAGGATTGAACGTCAAAAAGTTAATGCTTCTACACTCTAATCATTCATAACAGTGAATTGATGAGTTCTTGGGAGAATAGTAAATGGGTTTAGCAAAGAGAATTACACGAACTATAGTAGGGTTTTGGATTGTTGACTTGAGATTGTTATAATGATGTTGGGTGATGGAGAATGATGTTAATTACACCTAATTGAGATTGTAGAATCACCTAGAAGTAATAGAATGAGAATTAGGTGAAGAAACACCATTAATGGAGATTGTGGAGCTTTATGCCCACTAAGTGTTTGATAAAATGCTTAGATGACCAAAGCATGAATATTATTACTAATATAGAATCCCTTTGACTTGGATTGATATAGATCAAAGTTGAAAGGGTTGACGAACATTGTATTACGCTCAAAGGCTAGAATTAAGGTATGTGAGGCTAATTATGTACGTTAGGGAATGTTCATGATTCTCCATACGCCTCATTCTTCATACTTGCCATTAATTTGACTCAAAGTACAGTTTAGCCCTAGTTTCATGATATGTTGTAGAACTGTTATCTTCTAGGGTTGCAGTTACAGAATTCGTTCATGGTTGTCAATTTGAATATCATGAACTCAGCACATAATCTTTATAGACTTATGTATTGTTACCACATGAATCTCAGTCTAGAAATTCAGTATGCTCAGAAACAGTCAGTGTTTTCAATTCAGTCCAGCATGTCTATTTCAGTTCAGCATTGTTCATTGTTATTATGGTCTCAGTCTTTATTAATTAACCATAATTAAACATATGTGATTTTTCCCAAGGGCACAACACAGTCTTGTGTATACGTATACATGGCCGAGGCCATTGACTGACGCACTACTAGGCCAAGGCCATAGCGTGCATTTATTATTGGGCCGAGGCCCCACATATACAAACACAGATAATATAGATGATTCAGATACAGAGCAGGGGATATTCATATTTCTACTTTCTTGCTATTACAGTTACAATTGTCAGTTTCAGTTTCAGTTCCAGTATTTTATTGCTTCAGTTGCTTTACATACCAGTACAATTCAAATGTGGTGATGTCTCTTTTATTGCTTGGGGGCCTGCATCTCACGATGCAGGCAACGATATACAGGTTAACGACTCAGCTCTTTAGGAGTGCACGTATCAGCTACTGGTGAGCCCCAAATTCCTTCGGGGCGTTGTCAGCTATCTAGTTATTTCAGTTTATAGACAACTCTATTATTCAGTATTCTTAGAGGCTTCATAGACAAAGTTCAGACAGTCAGATATTTGTTATATTAGCCTTGTAGACAGTTATACTCAGTCGTTCAGTTGTTTTGGTTTAGCCATGTTAGCTACTTTCAGATATGTTCAGATTGTCTAAGTATTTCCGCATTATGATTTCAGTCAGACCTTTAGTATATCAGCATGTGTTTAGTTGTTTCCACATTCAGTTATGTTTTTGATATCACATATTGATTCAGCCAATCAGTTGGTTCGCTCGGTCACATGCAGTCAGGCACCGGGTGTCGTGTTACGTCCAGGCCCAGGTTCGGGGCGTGACAAATGTAATACCCTCATTATCGTTTTCTTTTATCAATGCTCTCCCATAATTGTACAGAGTCTATGGAATTAAAGAATCAACCTCTTTTTCCAACTTCTTTATATGTTTTCTATTAAAGAAAACGATATACTGCGCATGCTTTGTCCCAAGAATCGTACGGGCATGTTTATCTCCTTTCTCCAACTTTTTTAAGAACTTTAAATTATTTTCACTTAACACAGTAACCTTATAATAGATCCTTATATAAGTAAGATGCAACAACATATTTTTCAATAACAATATCCTGTGAATAGCTTTACACTTAATCAACATCAAAAAATATAAAATCTTTGTACATAAGTATTTAAATGGCACAAATAAGAAATAAATTGAAGAGTATTTTTTGTTTAAAATTAACGATTAGAACAAAGTTAGTAATTAACTGCACACATTGCTATAGACAATATATATATATATATATATATATATATATATATATATATATATATATATATATATATATATATATATATAAAATTTCAGCACGTACATAAATATCAAAGAATAACATATTCGATAAAAATTGTAGACTGCTTCTTCTCTCGAAAAACATGACAATTAGAACAAACTTCTTACCTTATCTGCACTCATTATTATAGACATTTTTCTGTTAAAAAAAATATTTGAGCGATTAAAAAGGCAAAAAAACTTACAGTATAGACACACCATATATACTCAACTCATCTATTTGAGTCTTCAAGACTTTATCAATGAGTATTTCAATAATTTGCGGAGGAAGTTTTTGTAGTTCAAAGATCTTCACATCTGCCATAGCAAAACTTTTCACTTAAAGGAATTATCAGTTACTTTGAATGCAGTTGTAACCCTGTAAATAAGTAGTTGTGTGTGCCTTCGAGACACTAACTCAACATTATATGGACATTCCTTTTCCAAAATTATATTTTACAGAGAACAGTTCATATTATTTAGATTCTAAATTGTTATAAGAATCAATTATATATAATTATTATTATTGAACTATTTTTTTCCGTTTCCATAATTTTTCCTATAAAGATGTACTAAATATTTATTTTGAATAACTATTCTCATAATAATTAGCAGTACAAATTAAACGAACAAAATCAAATAATTACAAAGAAAAATAATACTTACTTGAGTATAGGCCTAAATATACTAAACAAAGAAAATTTTAGTAAATGAAGTCATCACTTCCTTTAATACAATCATCACCATCTGCATATAGAAAATGAAAACACTAAAATTGACGAAGCTTTTTAAAAAAAATGAAAAATATAAGGAATGCATTAAATCACCAAAAGAGAGAAGAATATTGATGCAAATAGATGTGAGAAAGAGAAAAGAGAGAGACGGTAAAAAATTAAAAATGAGACGAGAGAAATTTGATTTTAAATGGGAGAAGACCCACGTTCCTAGATAGAAGACATGCAAACTCAATGTGGAGACCCACATTCCTAAATTTAAGCTCATTTGAAAAAGTATGAACTCCTCTTTTTCAACCTAATCTGCGGAGAAAAATAGTTACACAATGTTTCAAATTTGTTAACTCAATTAAGATATATTGTCTTTCCATTTAATTTTTTTTTATCTAATTTTAATATGCTTTAACGATAGCATGGGGAAAGTAATCAACTTTTAGTTCTCAAAAATTGTTCAAAACATCATCACATATTTTCTCTTCCACTCTCTTCCATAATTATTATAAAACTAGATGGCCCGTGCCCGTGCTATGCACGGGCATCTACTCGAACTTCTTGTGTCTTACTTTTACATCTTCAACATAACCATAAAGGTTCAACATTAAAAATATAATTTCATATTTGTTTTAATAAGTAAGGATTATTATTTAAAAAGGAAGCAATATTATCCACCTGATAGAACATTCACAATATCGACACTCCATTCTATATACATATATTGAGGAACAAAATTGTACATGATATCAAAAAGATTATGAAATATGCACTCCCAACAATGTAAAGCTTGCTTAATACATTCTTCAGCTTGTTCTTGTTTCATGACAAAACCTATTTGCATATTGGAAAAAAGAAGGTGCATCCTTTTCTAGAGTCGATCACTCCACAAACCTTTGTTGTGATGGGCCTTCTTTTATAGTAGTAGTATTCGATACAAGTGTTAGAACCTACAATTATAGAACTTGGGCAACACTAAATAAAATTATTGAAGTTGGAGTAACAGGTATGAGTGTGGATCTGGAGGCCACAAAGATAAGCTCACTACAGGCATGTACAGTTAAAATAAGTTCCAAGGTAAAACAAGAAGATGAGAAAAGGGGATATGTCTAGCGATTCTGAAGCAGCTGACAACCCATTGGTCATGCTTTAAGCTATTGAGGACCGAAAGACGGTCATTGGTTTCAGACGGCTTACTTCCCATAGATGATAGCTGGCTTAACACATTGAGATTCATAATATTGGAACCATCCATTAGCAGTGAAGGCAAAACACAAAGTTACTATACATATTTTTCCTATGCATAAATCAAACACAAAGTTATTAAACCATAATCTAGGTGTGCGCATTGTATGTATATATATGGACACATTGAGAACATGCATTGAATAAAGAAATGAATAGAAGTTTACCACTACTTAGGTTTGCAGATAACTAACTCCTTAGTACATAGTGGTACAATTACCTCCTTAGAGACTACGGATAAGCCCTAGGAACAATTCTGATACTCTGCTAATAATTTTCAGTCATGGCTCCTCCTTTGGTATAAAGTCTTTTACAGAGAGCCTATAACAAGATATAACCACTTATAGCGTACTCAACATTCAACAGGACTATAAATAAGCAAATTGCTATTTTCAAAATTAAATGCACATGGTTACTATATTTTCAATCTTCTATTTCTCAAAAAAAATATGGCATCCTTGAATTTGGCACGGGTAGAAAGCATAGTAATATAGTTCCATAAAGTGTCTTCAAGTTTGTTCAATTGTCCGGTATAATCAAGCAATCAAGAAAGTAAGCCACACAAAATGAAAAAAGTAAAATAATTATGAATGTGTGAAACTTAAAGCGAACAACACACAGAAAAGTCATTCTATCACTTATGTATTATGAACACTTTCGACTTAACTCTTCTCCACAAAGAAAACCTTTGCATTCATCCCATAACCAGCCTATTGCAATTTATTAGTGTCAATTGAAACATAGATTAACATACAACAACTTAGCAAGTAACTAAAGAAGCATCAGGACCAGCAATTTCACAAATTTGAGCACATCTATGAACCTAAGAGAACTTATATATTTGTGATTCTCCACTTATTCTTGTGATACACCAGTTCATGAATATGTCATCTTCAAAAAACAAATGTTAGGCTGGATAGTGTTGCACAATTTGAGACTTCCGGTTGTTATTCTGAATGAGAGATTTCATCAAACAGGTGCTATTTGTTGAATTAAGGTTTAAGTTCATGATGCATCTTGAGTACAATAACTTTGAAAGTACTGTCAAATTGTAGACATATCTAATAAGCTTGGATCATCAAAATGCTTTTAATTGATGAATCTGACAGAAATAGTTGAATCTATGATGAAAATAGATAAAAAAGAGAAGGAAAAATACTTCTCGTGGTAACGTGGATAAGCAAACGATCATACTTTCGGAGCCATAATCACATAGCTCAAGTCTTATTGATAACCATGTAATCTGAATATAAACATTAACTTAGAAGTCCGTAAAAAATAAGCACCACCAAAAAGATGCCATATGCAAAGTAGGATTATAAGCATAATTTAAATGAATTTTAACAAATAACATCTGTTTCAAATTGTTTTGAATGTTTCAGATAGTAACTTATTACTTCTACTTCAAATAGTTAAAGTACATGCAACTTATTCTTTGAATTATCCTTGTTATAATGCTCGAAAATAATTGGCTAAATTTTATAAATTTACTTTTAACTTATCCTTATTACTTTACCTCTTTTTCTTCAAAGTTCTGGAAGTAAAGAGCAAATACAAAATATATGTGAACCATGTTCAAGCTCCCAATCACAAAAGACAATATATAACTCAAGCAGAGTCAGACACACACATCTTGTTCATACTGGTACAACGATATAGAAGAATAAAGAAACAGTTACTCGCAGGAACTTCCCAACAGAATAATTAGATCAGATCTTAGTTAAAGGGTAGCTAATATTATATGGGTGATGCAGATCACAATTTTGAAGCCTAGGAGCGGCAAAAGGTTCAAGAGAAAAAGGATCTTACTCCATCATAAGGTTTGTCCGACTGTGTTCATATCAACATTCCTTTCTCCATTTGAGCCAAGTTACAAGTTGGCCTACAGCCCCCGAATCCTTGAGTTTCAATAGCCTTTATCTTTAACTGCAAATTTAGCAGTAACATCAAAGAATTCTACATCTTTCAAATCATATGCAAGTTGAAAGATCTCACAAAAGAAACTAAATCACCTGGAAGTAGGAGACATACGACAATTTATCAAGATTTTGTTGAAAGAATTAGTACTAAATTAAGAAGATATCACAAGGGAAATATCTACTGATTTCCGAAAAGCTACAGTTTTATCCAATTTTCTTGTCAACAGAAAGTTAGACAAATAAGCTGCAATAGAATCTCCGTAAATTGTCGGATATAATTTGTATTAAATGTAATAACTCAGGAATTGACTACCCTCGGCAAATTTCTCCAAATGGTGGAATGAATAGCTGGAATACCTTCAGATAGAACCATCTTTACTATGATAAAGATGGATATTTTAAAATTTATCTCATACTAATAATGTGGAGCATCAACCCCCAATTGGTATAAAATCCATAATGAAAGAACCTTACGAAAGGAATACTACTCATTGCTGTAATGCCAATGTAATTTCTCACTGAAAAGATCTCCACTTCTTTAAGCTGCAAAGCCGAGAAGAATTATAAAAGGACACTTCTCATCAATTAAAATCTCAATACAAGAAACAATAACAAAAATGATGGGAAGAGTATTTAACCTCACCAGCAAATCAATAATCATTACTAAGTGAAAAATTACGATTGAGAGCACATATCCGACTGGCAAAAGAAATAAGCTTCTTGTCAATGTTTTCAAACCAAATAAGCTTCTTGTCAATGTTTTCAAACCTCACATTGAGCGTGAATGTCGTTCTTTTGAGACTTAAAACCTGGAAAACAGAAATGTTATATCATACTACTGACAACTTACAACTAATAGAAACATAAAACAAGAAGGATTAATGCTTCATCCATCTTTTTTTTACTGTGAGAGATATGTTGTTCAAGCATTTCAAAAAGTTTCTATTTTAACGTCTACATTTTGTATTTTAAACATTTAATTTATTCCTAAAGTAGACACTCCATACAATATAACCTGAAATATAAAGCACAATTGTTTTTGTAATGTTAGAACAAAAAAGTAGAGAGAGTACCTTTTATAGTCAAAGCAGTTCCGTTTTTCCCCACCTTGAGCGACTTTCACTTCAAAAGCCTGTGAAATCAAAATTGTGTGACCAACTGACCATTGTATTCCAACTAATGGATCACAAATGTTCGCAATGTCATGTACTGAGAAATTAAATTCACAGAATATGAGTAGTGAAAAGATGTAAACAAGTAGACCCAAATTCAAAGAGCAATTCGGTTGCAAAACTGTCATGGCCCGATGAAACTAAATAATTAGAAAAGGATTATAATCATGTAGCAGCAGGAAAAAAGCTTTCACCTTTTTCAGTAAAATAGTATTTCACCCAAATAATTGTTTTAAGCAAATTTTCTAGGAATAATACCATCAGGGACACACTTTTTAAGAAATCAACTCATATTCATCTCTAAAAGAAAAATCTGATTAATCTTTCCTGAAAAAATTCAGCTCAAAATAGTTACAAAAAAATGTACTCGTATAACTTAACCGAAATCTCAAGAATACTGTCTCGATTTAAATAAAATTGGTTGATTGTAAGAATATAAAACATGCCTGAGTAGATCAGACAAAATTTTCTATATGCATGCAGAAATTCAACAAAGAACTACCCAAAAGCTTAAGATGTGAAAACAGAGGAAACTTCAAGGAAGATTATATTAGATGATTAAATCATGTAATTTTACAACTAAAGGTACCAATTCAAAAACAAAACTTCTAACAAGAAAATGTTGTCTCGATTTCAATTTATGTAAACCTATTTCCTTTCTGGTCTGTGCCAAAATAAATGACATCTTTTCTAATTTGGAAACAAATTCACTTTATGAAGTGATTTACAGCCACGTAAATATTCAAGACTTATTTTGAACCACAAGTTTCAAAAGTCTTCACTCTTTATTAAATGTCATGCCCAGTCAAATGTGTTCACATAAATTGAAACGGAGGGAGTAATTGTTAATTTACTTGAGGCATATCATCAAACACCCTGGGTACAACACTATGTGTACTCTTGCATAGTTGTTCTATTCACATGCATGTGCAGAATCTGAAAAGAGAACATGAAGAAAGACTACCAGAAGTGAGTACAGAAATCTGTTCAGAATTCGATGAAGAGAGCATAAAAATTAATAATAGTTGTTGACACAAATTATCTGAACCAACAGTCAACATCTCAGGAATATTTCTTAATTCGGTCCTTTTGGTTTGTTCATGTATGTAAGTAATTAGAAATAATCTCCACCTTCGAAAGACCCAAAACATTAAAGATTAAAAAATAAATCAGAAAACCATAAGCAAGGGAAATAAGAAGCACAAAAAACTCAACAAAAAGAGAGATGAAGAAACCACAAGAAAAGATGGGGCATATACTTAAATCCGAAGAGAAAGTTGTGAAATCCCAAAGCAGGAGTGCATACATGTTCTTTTAGAAATACAGTAAAGTCAAAGACAAATGACAAGCAAGCGAGACGTCCCACAAATAACCAAGTTAGAAACACGTGTCATTGAAAAGCCAAATAAAGACATCACAATGAATTTTGAGCCAAATGACTGTTTTACCCTTCGTCGTCCAAGGAACTTTCACTTATTAATAGTAGAAAAGAAATGTACCTTAGATAAATGTTAAAAAAGATCTAACAAATAGTTTTAAAGATACAAAGAAATTGCTTTACAGTTAACGTCAATTTATTTGTATCTCAATTCAGATATTTTTATCTTTCAATTTTTTTTTTTGAATTTCCTGAAAACTTGAACTTGGAGTTAATCCGTTCATTGCCATTTTTTTTTTTTACCCTTTTAGGTTTTATTTTTTTTATTTTTTAATTGAGATGTTTTAAAACGTGTTTTTGTTGATGTTTAAAGTTTAAACCGTGCAAAGTTAGTTTTCTTTTAAAAAAAAAATTGTTTTCCTTTTTTTGTCTTTTTTATTTTATTTTATTTTTAAAATAAAAATTTTCTGATGCTGACACTTGTCAGCCTATTATGTTTTTGCCTCTCCTATTATATATAGATAGAAGATAGATAAATTTTTTATATTTTATTTCATCGAACCAAGAATTCAATATTAACCTAATACAAAGTGATTCATTTCTTAATCATTACCATTAATGAGGACTCTTAGATTAGCATTTATCTTTATTTCTCCTTTCACTTGTTAGGACTCTTTTAGATTAGTATGTATCTTTATTTTTCTCATAACTATTTTGTAATCTCTCCTGATAAAACTCCGGATAAAAAAAGTGTCTACTTAGTCTCTTTATTTTTTGGTCAAAAAGAGTGTTCATTTATCAAATCAAGAAAGAAATAACCTTAATGTCTATTTAATTAGGGGCAATTTAGTCAATTACCTATTTTTATCTAGGAGGTAGTATTTTCTTAATTCTTAAGGGGTGTGCAAATGGCTAAGTGGACACTCTTTTTTATCCGGAGGGAGTACTACACATTTTATGTACATCTCATAACTATTTATCTTATTATTAGTTTTACACAAAGTATTGAACTTATGATTTCTTTTTCTGATTTTGTGGTTAGTCTTCGAATCTAGAAAAAATACAAAAATAACTAATAAGCTAATAATTCACTCCGAATAAAGAAATTTAGAATACTATTTTCTGATAGTTAAATTGGTCAAATTTGAAATCTAGTGTCTTCTTGTAATGAATAATTGAAACAACCACTTTAAATAATGAATGTTATCTAGTTTTGAAACGAAAAAGTCAATGACTATCCATAGTCAGGAATAGAATAATTGAGAGAAACATATTGCGATGAAAAAAAAATAACCGACAAAAGATAAATTGGTTAATTCTCATTATTTAATTAAGAAATCTAATTGTTAGTCTTTAAAAATACAAAACAAAAGATAAAAAGAAAGAAAGAAAGAATTTTAATTTACAAGATACGATCTTTGCGGATCTAAAGGGTCAATTTCAAATTTTCAATAAATATTAAACTAAAAGAAAAGTAAAAAAAAAAAATCCTTTCAAAATGATTTGCCATTTAAGATAAATTTATTATTTTGTTTTTTATTTGTTATTGAATTGTGTGAATTTGGATACACATAAAAAATATAAAAATAGTTTAATCTTATGGTTTTTTCATATATTTTTTCTTTACTTGATAAACATTCTGACAAGACTTCTGTTAAATTATGTTCTAGGTAAAAGAGGATTTTTGCATTTTTTTTCCTCCTACTGAGAAAGCATGAATACTTTAGTTCATTTCCTAATCTCTTAAAATGCTTCAATTAGTACACACATGAATAGGCATATTTAACAAAAATGTTTGAGGTTTGGGACTACATTTTTGGTTGAGTTTGCTTGTTTTCAAAATATTTAAAGTTTGAACGTAATAGATATGGCAAATATGTCGGATTTTGTGCACCATTTTTTTTGCGCGGATTGGCCTTCAAACACACTGGTCTTTCATTTTTACCCCTCATATATGTGCTCTCTAATTTTTGTCCCTGCTACTTATTTAATGAAAAAATCCAAACATACTTCGCAAAGCATAATATCTGTACCATTTTTATCTTCAAAAATTTAACTTTTGCCTCGCTTAACATAAATTATGTAAGAATTAAGTTATGCGCATAAGTTCTGTAGTATTTTTCAGATTATGTTGAATGTTGAAAGTTTTGTCTTGTCCGACATAATTTGTGTAATATTATAATTCATATGCTGAAGTTAAACGTAAATTATGTCTTTCAAAATCTAAATTATACCACACCAAAAGTAATGAAGGAAAAAAAGTTAAAGACCACAAATTTGAGGGTCAAAAATTAACTTTTTTTTTCTACACATATTGCCCTTCAAAAGCGTTGGTCGTTAATTTTTGTCCCTCAAAGTGGTGGTCTTTAATTTTTTCCCTTCGCCTAATACCCCAAGGTTCTGGGTTCGAATTCCAGCTCAGTAAAAAAAAAAGGACAGGTTTGAATTCGCAAGGTAGAATTTTGCATGCAAAACTCTCCCTGCAGGCAGAGTTTTGAAGGCAAAATTATGCCTTGCGAATCCAAACTCTATCTTACAATTTTTTTTATTTTTGACTGAGCGGAGATTCAAACTCGAAACTAAGGAATTTTTAGCAAATGATAAAAATTAAAGATTTCAAAATTAAAAACCATCCCAAAATAAGGAGATTCGTACGAATTGCCCAAAAATTAAAGACCAACCCGAAATAGGCCCATTTGTGCGAATGGCCCTTTCCCCTCCGGAGTTAGGCCTCAATTAGCAGATCCATTAGAATCGGTAACTCTCCTTTCCGTTCCTTTCGCTCCCATTGCCAATTCATCACTTGCCTTAAAGACGAATTCTGACGTACTTACTATATAACAACAACATAATATATTACTTACTATATTTATCTTCTCACACATTCCCACACGTGCAAACCACTCCTGACTTAACATTCACGACCGTGAGCGACACGTCGCTATATGCGCGTGGTGAATCCATCTGTTCAACGCGCTTTGCAGAAAATTAGCCCTAGACCACTTCCTTCTTCTATATCCACCATGAACAACCACCGCTTGCGACTCCGATCACCTACTTCCGTATCTTTTCCAATCGGCTAAATTGCCCCTAAGTTTGTTTAATTCCAATTTCGCCCCTTCAAGTTTCCAGATTCTCGATTTTCTCCTGGTAAGGTCAGTATAACTTTATTTCTTCTATCTTCGCTGCTCTAGATCTTTTTCTTTTTGTTTTTCCTGCAGACTTGAAGAATTTATGATTTTTATTTTTAAGAAAATTTGTTAATTTTGATTTTTCAAAGCTCTAGATCTTTCTCTTTTATATGCTAAATTACTCCCTCCGTCCCAATTTATGTGATCTCCAGAGTCAAACAAGAAAACTTTTGACCCGATTTATTCGTATGCCCTTTAAAGGGAACCTATTTTAAATTGTTAATTATTGTGACTTATAATTATTTTTTAAAAGATTGTATGTCCGAATTTACGGAGAAGTTTGACTCTCAAAATCCGTATCGTGTCACATAAAGTGGGGAGGAGGGAGTAGGAGTTTGCTACTTTTAATTTTGTTTACATGTCTAAGCTTTTGATTGTTGAATTTGGATTCCTGATAATTTATTTATTTTTGTTTTGAAGGGTTAAAATGGAAGCTATGGACATAGTTGGTAAAACAAAGGAAGACGCTTCACTTCCCAAAGGTTTCTTCTTATCTTTGCCTCGCTTTCCGTTGTACTATGTTGTCTTGCCGTTCGTGTACTGCAAATTTCGGATTAGTAATTTGTGTTGCAGTTTTTTTCTTGAGAAAATTACACTGTATGTTAATTGGGGCAATAATGCTACCAAAATTGACCCATTTTTTTAATTCTTACAAAAAATGACCCAAACTTTTCTCTCTCGCGCGCGCTCTCTCTCTGCCTTCGTATATGTTTGTATATGTTGGTATAAGTGTCTTGTATAGTGACCAACTTGTATATTTCAGAAATTTTCCCTTTTTTCTTTGGGGTGTATTTTCCTCTTGTTACTCCTTTCATATTTAGTTGACCTAGCTACGAGATTTTTTAGGGGATGAACAGATAATAAGCTTAGAGTGATGATTAATTACTTCTGAGGTAGAGTTTAGGGTAATTAAATGTCAATTAAGTGGCATGCTTTTGGAACTTTTTCATGAGGCAAGGGAGGGGGACCTTTTCTCCAGAATTGGAGAAGATGCGTTTTTTAAATGTTTGAAGAGGGTAAAAATCGATTTTTGAGTGATTGGAGTAATGAAAATGTGAAAATATCTCTTCTAGGTGATGGTTGGCACTTACCTGTAAGGGTGGCTGAGTTGGTTGAGCGGGGGATCTCCCAAAATGGGGGGTCTTAGGTTCAAAACTCCCTGCATGATTTCTCAGTCAAGCTCGTCGCACAAGGCTTGTCTAGTGTGGTTTACTGCTGCAGGTTCCCTTGTCGTAAAAAACGAGTGATGGCTGGCACTTGAAAGTATTAATTTGTAGCCAACATATCTAGACTTAATTATTGTTTGGATTGCTTTGCACCAAATTGAACGAGTTTCTTATGATATTCAGTGTTGAAAATTGTATTTTAGCTTAATTTATTATTCTTTAAAAAATATTAAAGCTTTTCTTATATATTAGCCAGGACCAGGTGTGTTAGTCACCATCCCTGATGTGGCTTCATTTGCAGGATGCAGTATTTTTTTCCTCATCGGTTGTCCAAAAGATGCCCTAATTAGCGGGGTGGTCGTCAAAATTGTCTTGTCTCACGGTTGAGTTTTTAAGTCGAAAAAATATGGTTGAGTGAGCAGTGCACAACCTCCTAAATTTTAAAATCAATTTCAGTTAGCTAATAGCTTGATTCGCTGTGCTGTCTAAAGTTTACATAGTAAGTAGGATATTTGGTGTGAAATTTCTTAAGTTCCCATCACATTGCGTATCAATAGCCAGAGTAACATCAGTCCATCTCATCAACAAGTAAAAAAAAAAAAAAACTGCTTCTTATTGAGAAAAGATCTGTGACATAGAATGATGAGCTTGATGATTCCAATACTGAACAATGACATTGAAATTTGCTATTTGAAGCTCTGAAGCTCATTTTGTTTTAGCAAATTTGCTATTTGATTGGCTATACTGACCATTGTATCTCTTCTCAGCAACAATGACAAAAATTATTAAAGAAATGTTGCCACCAGATGTTCGTGTAGCCCGAGATACTCAGGATCTTCTGATTGAATGTTGTGTAGGTGAGTTGATTTTTATTCGTCCAATTTAATTTTTTGAGTTCAGCTAAGTTATCATGACGATTATGATTATTGTTCAGTATTGGTGCTGAGCTGCTATTTCCATAGATGTTCTGGCTGGTGATGTGTCTTTGCTATTTGAACATAGTTAATCTATCATCCGTTCCTGTTCTCCCTCTATGGATAGTTGAATATCATCTTTCTAATTATATTAAGTAAATAGAAAAATTATAGCTTCTAGCCTTCTACTAGACACTAGTACTTAAATTAGCTTCATTATTATTTAAATTAATTTCATATGGTTCTTCCCTCTTTCTCATTAACTAAGTATTTGTGACTTTTGTGTGTCCTGCAGAGTTCATTAATCTTATCTCATCAGAATCCAATGAAGTTTGTAATAGAGAAGAGAAACGAACAATTGCACCAGAACATGTACTCAAGGCTTTACAGGTGCTTGATCTGATCCTGTAATATTGCTTCTATGTTTATCTGCTTCAAGTTAGTTCTGTTTTCCAATTCTCTGCTGGCAATTCATACTGTACGATTTATCAGTTTACTCCAAGATGAAAAGGTCAGTTCATACCCTAGTTTTCCTCTAAGCTAAAGCTAGGTCCATAAGGATAACAAACTATTTGCTTCTTGACTATGAAGTCTGTTCTCTAATGCCCCAGAAGTGATGTCAGGTGTTATCAATGACCAATGCAAATACTCTTTATGATTTTGACTGATGTCTGTGTCTCAAGGAACCAGCTTTAAACTATGTTATATAACAGGAAAACAATTATTTTCATCACCGATCATCGAGAAATCTTTTTTTTTTTCCTACCTTAATAAATACCAATCAGACATTTGAATCATGTATTGTCCTTTCCATGTTAACCTATTGATATTATCTGCTAGTGAATTGTATGTGATATCCTTGCGTTGAATTGCGAATGGAAAATAAATTTCTTGCATTGTGTTTGCCAATGGCAGTTTATATTAAGTGATGATCTCTCAGGTTCTTGGTTTTGGGGAATATATTGAAGAAGTATATGCTGCATATGAACAACACAAGCTAGAGACCATGGTAAGTTCTCTTTTCTTTGTCGTCTTACTTTAGTTTAACATATGGATGACCTGTTATATCAGCTTCGCTGTTGAATATGTATCATCCATTGAGCTACCATCTCTTTCTATTTCTCATAGAGGTCTCATCTTACCGGTTTCTTTTCATTTTTTTTTCCTCCTAGTCAGTTTCTCCTCCCCTTGTCTCCACAACATGTAGCTAAACCATCTGAAGTGATTTCAAAGTGCGATAATTTCCATCTGCACTGCCTCATGGTGTATTTTTCTACTATAGGACACTGTAAGAGCTGGAAAGTGCAGTAATGGAGCTGAAATGACTGAAGAAGAAGCATTAGCTGAGCAACAGAGGATGTTTGCTGAGGCGCGTGCAAGGATGAATGGCGGTGTTACAGGTCCCCCCAAGCAGCAAGATTCAGAAGCGGAGCAAACCTTGAATAGCTAACTTCACTCTGTTGTTCTGTAGGAAAAAAGCATCTTTACTAGCATCTTTAGTCTGTTTTAGTAGCAGGATCTCTCTTGTATTGTGTACAAAAGGCCCCTGGTGCATGTGTCTGCTTGTGAGGGCTCTAGTTCAGTTTGTACTCGGATGCATTATGTTCATATATTCTGTAAATAAGTAAGAATTTGCTTCAGAATGTCCTCTAAAGTCTCTTGTCAGTGTTTGTCATAAAGGTGTCATTGTCACTACAATGGCCATTAGCTCACATGTTAGAGGTGTCAAAATGGGCTGGCCCAGCCCAATCCAACCCTAATTGGGCCGCGGGCTAGGACGGGTCAGCCCTTTAAATTTTTTCGTCTTCCAAAATAACATTTTCTAAGTGAATTTTGGTACAATTTGAACATGAAATTTTTGCAAAATAGAATCTTGCACCACCCATTCTTGCGCTAATCCATATCATAGAAGAAAAAATTCAAAAGAACAAATATAAATTATTATTTTTAATCACTCATTCAGATCACATTCAAAAGAAATTAAACATAATATAAATTCTAAGACTAAAAAGTATTACTCCATTTTCTAATTACTACTCCATCCGTCCCAAAAAGATTGTCCTCTTTTGACTTGGCACAAAGTTTAAGAAATAAAGGAAGACTTTTGAAATGTGTGGTCTAAAACAAGCCTTAGATATTTATATGGCTGTAAATCATTTCATAAAGTTAAATTATTTCTAAATATAGAAAGGGGATAATCTTTTTGGGACAGACTAAAAAGGAAAGGAGGACAATCTTTTTGGGGCAAAGGGAGGATAATCTTAGTAAGTACATTCTTTTTTGGGCAAAGTACATATATATACATCTTTAAAGTAAATATTTACAAAACGTGACGATAGTTTTCAGTTTACAAGATATAACAATACAATACTTACAAACCTATACAAAACCCAATTAGAGGCCAAACCCACGGAATCACGCACGCAAATACCGTTGATTCCTACTCTTCCCATAATATCTCCCTCGATTTTTCTCCCCCAATTTCGCTCAATGTTTTCGCCCTATCTCTTCAGTTTTCATTGAGGATTCGAATGTGATTGAAGAAACAACTGCAACGTTGATAAACAATCAATTCCTCAATCAAAAACCATTGAAGTATCAGAAGTAATACAAATTTCGAGTTCCAAAAAAAAAAAAGGAGCAGGTATTTTCCTTTTTTTGTTGTTGATATTTTGTGGAAGAATACAATCTGATTTAATAGAAGTCGATTGATGCATCAATTACCTAAACAAATTATCAATTATACGCGATTGAAATTTCAGAAGAACCATTCAAAATCGTACGGATCAAAGCTTTATTAGTGTAACAATGGCGGATAGCACAATGCAGTCAATAATGATACAACACAGTGGAAGATGGGACGCATCAGGTGAATATATTTGAACTCCAAATACATTATGTTTTGAAGGCAATTAAAAGCATGTAATCTCGTGCATGAAAGAATTTGTATGAAAAGTTGTATGAACTTCATATAATAAGTAGATTATGTAGTATGGAATTGATTTTGTTCAGGAAAAATATGTATGAATTTTGGTTGAAAATTGTATGAACTCCGTATACTAGGTAGATTCTGTAGTGTGGAACTGATTTTGTTCAGAAAAAATTTGTCTATTGGAGTATGTATGGATTTTGGTTGAAAGTTGTATGAACTCTGTAAACTAGGTAGAGTCTGTAGTTTAGAACTGATTTGGTTAAGACAAAATTTGTCTATTTTAGTATGTATGAATTTTGGTTTAAAGTTGTATGAACTTCGTGTAACGGGTCGATATGTAGAATTCAAAATTGAAGGAATCCAGTACGATTCAAATTCGAACTATAATGGATTGATTTCTACAATTGCCGCTCAACTGGGGATAGATACCACAGTCCAAACCATAATGATTAAATGCATTGCTAGTGACCGATGCCCACCAATGATCATACACAACGACATGGGTGTTTGGGTATATTTAGATAAAAAAAAAAGAGTACAAAGATTTCTTCAGTAGGTTTCCTTTATGTATCACATTGGGGGATAGTGAAATGGAGGGAATTGAATTCCATCATGATGGTGAAAGTAGTTCCAGTTCAATAAACAGGGGTCGAGAAATTCAATCTTCATACATGGGAAATATTATTGAACATATTGATATGGCTTCAAGTGAACATATTGAGTTGTTGGATAGTTGTGAAACGGAAATAATAAGCGACCCTCGACATGAATTTGTTGTGGAAAAACAGATTTACAAGGATAAAGAAACACTCAATGCAGTTATGAGGCAATATGCCTTTATGAAGCAGTTTCAATTTCGGGTGAAAAGGTCTGGTACAAAAAGGTACGAACAAATATTATTGTTTATTGTAGATAATAAAAAATGTATGAAGCATGTATGTATGTAAATCACATATATAATATAGGTGGGTGTATGAATATTGTATAATGTATGTATACAAATGTATATTTTCAATGTTTCTGATGTGTACTTCTTCATCAATAGCTATCATCTCGTATGCCCTGGTGACAATTGTTCATGGTGTTTAAAGGACTCAAGTCTAAATGAGTCAAGGCTTTTCAAGATTAGGAATTTCTGTGATGTGCACACATGCTTGTTAAAGGATAGAATTTATGAACAACGTCAAGCAACTTCCAATGTCGTCAGCATTATTATAATGGATAAGTATGAAGATCCAAAAACAATATACACACCCAAGGATATATCTAGGGACATGAGGAAACAACATGGTGTAACATTGACCTATATGCAAGCTTATAGAGCGAAGCAAAAGGCAATGATTATGTTACGAGGGGATCCCACCGACTCGTATAGTAAAATTCCAGCCTACTTATACATTTTACAGAAGACATATCCGGGATCGGTTGTAAGATTGGAAAAAACAGAGGAAGACCGTTTCTTGTATACCTTTGTAGCACTGGAAGCTTGTATTAGAGGATGGGAGTATTGCAGACCTATAGTGGTGGTTGATGGAACCCATCTTAAATCAACTTACAAGGGGACTATGCTAATTGCTTGTACATTGGATCTAGGTGGTTTGTTTTTTATCTTCTTTTTTTTTAAAAAAAAAAAGTTTATAACTGATTGTATTATTTGTGTATGGAAACATGTAGTATACTGCCGCTTGCATATGGTATAGTTGATTCCGAAAATGATTCATCTTGGACATGGTTCTTTGAGCGGTTCAGGGATGCTTTTGGTGAGAGGGAGAACATGTGCTTTGTGTCGGACAGGCATGAAAGTATATGGAATGCGAGTGCAGCAGTGTACCCTGGGCTGCCTCATTATGCCTGTATTTGACATTTGTGGAACAATTTAATTAAGCAATGCCACAGAAACAAAGAGCAGATGAGGAAATTATACTATGCAATGGCTAAGGCATACACCTTCCAAGAGTTTAACGAATGCATGGGAAGGGTGACCAAAATAGATAGGAAGCTGAGGAGATACTTGTTTGAGATTGGTTATCATAAATGGACACGGATACATGCAACAGTAAAAAGAACATGGACACAGACTTCAAACATAGCTGAATCTATAAACAATGCTACAGTGAATGCAAGGGAATTGCCGGTGGCAAAATTATTGGATTTCACGAGGGAATTGGTTGAAAGATGGAATGCGACGCACAATGAAGAAGCAAAGAATACATTCACAGATCTTACTAAAAAGTATCAAGAAATTATCAACAAGAATGGGGTATTATCACACCGTATGACTGTAAGATAATCCTTCTGTTAACTTATATCCTTCTTTTTTTTTCTGTCATATGTATGAAAACTCTATAATATGTGTATATATGTTGTATGTTTAGTGTATAATATCTGAATTACTTGTACAAATGTAATTTTGATTGCAGGTACGAGCTTCCACTGAATTTCTACATACAGTGATTGATGGTGTTAGGAGGTTCACAGTGTGTCTTCGAGCTAGGACGTGTACTTGTGGAAGATTTCAACTGGATGAGATACCTTGCGGGCTGCTATGGTTGCTATAGTGTATAACCACCAACATGGAGCGGAATATACCTCTGCCTACTACAACAATAAGAATTTCCTAGATACATATGCAATACCAGTTGTGCCTCTTCCATGTGAAAGTACATGGGATATACCGAGGCATGTAAAGGAAGAGATTGTGTTGCCACCAGATGGTAAAAGACCACCAGGAAGACCAGCTACCAAACGAATGAAACCATTCCACGAGGGGAAATTTAAGAAATCAACAGTGACATGCAGCAGATGTGGTACAGAAGGCCACAATAAGAAGACCTGTAGCAATATTCCAAAGGGAAATTAAATAGTCGACAATGTTATGGCGGTGATATTTTTTTTAATGACAGTAGAAACTCTATTTTTTTTCTTTTTTAGTAACAGTAGAAACTGACTCTGTTTTTTTTTTTTTAGTAACAGTAGAAACTGAGTACAATTTTAATAATAATAATAATGTTGAAAAGTTGATATGAATTTGGTTATCAACATTACGTGTTTGGTTTTGGTTGGCTATAATAAATCTTATAGTTTGTCTGCAATATGTATGGTTACTGTATGAATAATGTATTTAACAGGCTGATGTATTGTGGTAAATATGTCAGAGCTTACATTACCTGTGGTTTGTTGGTGGACTCACTGGCTTTCACTTGTATCTAATAAGCACCAATCAAGTCAGTTGCTTTACCTTGTATTCATGTTGATAGAATTGGGTTTTACCACAGGAAGGCCTTTTGTGTTTTGCCTTCTGGCTGCTTTTATACCTTTGTTGGACCCATGAATATGCTGCTGTTCCTTTAGCAGAATATTATTGGGACCTTTTGATTCCTTTTTAGTGACCTTATGATGCAAGGAAAAGAGGAGGAGCCTAATGTACTACTTTCTCTGTTCCCATAATTGCTTCTGCATTTTAGTATACTGTTGGACGGGAGGGTAGGGTCAGGTTGGTGTTTTATGTCTTCTTTTTTATTTCAAGTTGTTCCTTCGCATTTATCTATAATAGATGCAGGCAGTTCTAGTGAAGGTTTTGGGCTGTTCTGATTTAGGATAAACTGCACTCTGGTTTTCTTGCTTTTCTTTCCTTCTAATCATTTAAACCAAATAATCTGTTTTGGTTGGGTGGTCATGCATCAGGTTTCTTTTAGTCAAACTACTGTCTATATAAGTTAAAGTAAAATAACTTTTAGACAAGGTGTCTTGCTGTGAGATCCCACGCAAAGCTTGACACCTAAATATGTCAGAGCTCACATTACATTATTTTCAATTTGGCATTTCTTACAATCTGCAGAACCTGAAGCAAGAGCAGCTACACGATTCAAAACGCCTCTCAAACCAAATTGTATGAAAAACGTATCAAATATGATTAATAAACTCAAAGATTCATAGCAAGATGAGTTACAATATTTGCATAACAAAACAGGCAAAAACTTAAGATGGATCCCAACAAAATGTATCATAACCACTCAAAGATTCATAGCAAGATGAGTTACAATATTTGCATAACAAAACAAGCAAAAACTTAAGATAGATCCCGACAAAATGTATCATACCCAGTCACCAACAAACTATGTTTTTACATCAAACGCTACAAACTAGTAACTCTAAAAACTAATTTTTCACTTTTCGTTTAGGTCTCGGTAATTTTTCCCACTGGGGGACAGGTTCCTTGCGAATTCTTGGCCCACCTAATTTACCGGTAACCAATCCAGTGGCTTCACACTCACTAATATCTCCAGCATCCTGCTTTTGCCTTGCATAATCCCACAGTAGGGCACCATACCTACTACGGTGAAGATGATGATCAAACTCGTCCTTTGGGATTTCCAAGATGCCTTGGCTGATATATTCAGCAAATGCACATACATAGACTCCACAATCACTGAAAAGAAAATGATAATGGAATGTATGAGAAAAGAATTTTTTATGTATGAAAACTATCAACAGATGTTAAATATTACAAAAGACCATATTTCATAGAATAAATATACGTACTTTGATTCCGGATCTTGTTCTGGCAAATTCTCCACGAAGACATAATCCGAAGGATCAGAAACACCCTTCTCAATGTATTCTATGTTATTCTTCCAGTCTATGTCATCCCTTTTGCCATAAAATCCAGTACTGTTAAAGAAGAGTGGTATCATTTTTGCCAGTTTTTGAACAATTTCCCTAACCGCACGAGTGTGCGCTGCACCTCCCGGGAGTGAATCATAGACATAAAGACACCTGCTTTGTATAGATAAAACAGCCAACACCCAATGATGTTTCTGGCCTACATTACTCGGTATGAGCACATAGTCGACTTTATCCCAAGCGATATTTGCAAGCAACTTATACCCACAGATAACTTGCGCGACATCATGTTCTGGAGTGATCAGACTAGGATCATTATGGTTATCCTTGAACTGATTGTAAATTAACTCAACCCACGACTTGAAAAAAACGTCAGTTGTTACGTATCTGACTGGATTATTTGGCCCATACTTGGCCTTTTTCCTCAGGTAATACATAATCACATCAACTTGCAGAAAACATGTCAATTAAACTATGAATCAGATTTAAGGATACCACATTTCATACACATTCCATACATATGTCTGTCTACTGTCTTAGACGACATAAAAGAAAAAACCACATTCCATACATATTACATACATATCCCATACATATGTTTGTCTACTTTCTTAGATGACATAAAAGTAAAAACCATATTCCATACATATTACATACATATCCCATACATATGTTTGTCTACTGTCTTAGATGACATAAAAGTAAAAACCATATTCCATACATATTACATACATATGTTTGTCTACTGTCTTAGATGACAAAAAAATAAAAACCATATTCCATACACAAGACATATAATAAGAAGAAACCAATCTTTAACAAAGAGCAATCAACTATGAGACCCGAATCACATTTAAATTATTCAAACAGTGTCAGCCCACACATAAGAGACGAACCACAATACAAAGCTCGTAGGACCAACAAAATATACACATGAACAACCTAAAGCAGAATATATTCAGACTAGTTTCAATACATATTTCATACACTGTGGAAGTCAAAAATCATAGTCAGACAATTTATAGGTTCAAGACAACGTACCGAGTCTTGCCAACACTTTCCAGTAGTCAGTATAGTGTGGAACCACTCCATTTTGTCGACTGTATCAACTCCCATATTAAAGGGATTCACAATCTTATTGGCCTTTTTAGAGAACACTGATTCCCTGCAAAATAACAGATGTTTTAAAATTGTAGAATAACATGTGTTAACTAAATAATTCTCTGCAAAATAGCTGATGTGTTCAATACAAACCTCCCATGTCTTGTAGACATTTTCGATTTCACCTAATCCTTAAATTCGGTGATCAGATCATTGTCAACATCAAAGCCAATGCAATTTGTGAATGGGTGTTTAATGTGAAAGTATGTAGGAGAATTGATTGTGCTGTTGCCGCCTGAACTAATATCAGTGTATGGTGATTTACCATACGGTCCAGGATTTCTATTTCTTGCTTGTTGTTCAGGTGTAACGATGTCACCACCTTTGGTTTCAATCGCTACTATTTGAGACTCGGTAAATGGAGGCATTTCAAAATCATCAAGGGTAGGGGTCTTAGTGGCAGAATTGCCCAAAGCACCCAACTTATCAATGCCAACAACCACATCATCTAGATTATGTTCTGTAAAATTTGAACATTTAAATTTCATATCAAAATCTTAATCAAATCATTTAAGATGTTATCATGTAAAATGTATATTTGTTTAATGCATATAGTAAAAATGAAAACTGAGTGGTCTCATTACCTGAAATCAGAGTATCAATAGGATGACTCTTCAATTCGTCTGGGTCAACTATATATTTATCACATGCTTCACCATCTCTAACTTGCTCACCAACTTCATGTTTCACATAAAGCCGTAAGTTTTCTTATTTTTCTACATTTTGCATACATTCACATGGGTCTGAAAATGTGTAAAATATAGAGGAAACTATACCTGGAATAGAAGCATTAATCCCATTCTTCAAATCAGATGCATCTACTACCATGTGATTGGATATTTGCTCACTTACATCCTGCCCACCAATGTCAAAATCACCTATCGGTTCATCAAAATGAAAATATAGGTTGTGTTGAAGTCCATCATTCTTGTTGCTTGTCTTTGGTTCTTTTGTAACATCCTTAACACTGCCAGACATTTGTTTATTAAGATATGTATAAACACATTTAGATAGAAAGGGATAATACAAAAGACATTAACTCAAATTTTGATAAATAACCTTAGTTTCAGGAGTTTCAGTTTGCCTGCCAAACATGGACTTTAGATCTTTAAGTAAATTCATAATTGACTTGTCCATGTAGTCTTTCATGTCAACAAACTGTTCACCGACCTGGGATAAAAAGGAAAATATGACAAGAAACCTAAGCTAATCTATATACTACAATGAGAATAAAATTATGAACTTTGAAAATTATATTAAACTTGTCAACCTTTTTCTCAAATGATTTAAGATCTTTGCGGACCTGAAAGATGTAGAATAACATTAATGAATGTCTTAACCACAAATACAATTATTTCATAAAAAAAAAAATATGAATGCAATTAGTGAAAACACATGCTTACATTTGCAACTTCCTTCTTCAACGCATCAAATTCAAAATCACGTACAGAGGGACTCGACTATGTGGGATCCTGTAGTTCTAACACATCTTTGACCGCTGTCTCTTCTGGAAACTCCATGAAGTTGATAGCTACCTTCTCCTCATCTGTTGGGAGAATGTTGGTAAAAACGAGCTACCAACATTTAAAAAAATGTATAAGCTGACCAGTTAGCATGTATAAAAAAAAGAATGAATGAAATGTGTATGATTAATGTATGACAATCAGTTAGATTAATGTATGACAATCAGTTAGCTTGTATTGTTACCTGATTGTTGTACTTTTTGAACATCCCCTTCTTCAAATGGGCAAAGTAGACTCTTTGCGAAGTTGTTCCCCAATTAAAAATATGAGGGAAGTGGTTTCCAATACGGGTCGCAACCGTAGGATTTACCTTCGAGCAGCATTCATAAAACCATACTTGAATGGCCAGGGGAAAACCCTCAAACCTATAGTAAGTTGGATCATTCGCCAACTTGTGACTGATTGAAGACAACAGCGCTTTGAAGCAATCATTTCCCCATGGATAATTCATATATTCTCCGCTTTCAACCAAGTCAAAGTGTAACTTGGGAACAAATGCTCTATTACTCTCAGTTGAGAATAAGAATGTGCTGATAAAATAAAGTATTGCTATCTTAAAAGCATCAGCATCCCCAATTTCATTTTTTTGTCATGAAAAAGCTCAATCAAATCATTTTTCGGCACTTTGGTTAGTCCGTTAAAGTACATATCCATCAGTCTGTTGGGGGAATCGGGGTCCGAGACAAATTCGCTGTCCATGCCACATTTTAAACCAGTCACGATGGCAAACTCTCTAATGCCGAAATGAAGCTCTTTCCCATTCAAAATGATGATAAACATATCATCCCTATCATGCTCTGTCTCGGCATACATCAGGCATCGAATTAGCTGTGGCTGAACATTCACCTTTGGCAAATCCAAAAATAACCCAAAAGGGGACTCCCTAAACAGCTTCAATTGCGCGTCGTTAAGGCGGTCCTTAACTTCAAGTGGGGCTTCCACGTTGGTGTAAGAACACCAATGAGTATGTGTCTGAATATATTAAATAAGAGATAGTTACAAAAATGAAAGCATACATAACTATAAAGCGAGTCAAATCATCTAAATATGAGATATACCAAACTCAAGAATCCAATGACATATCTAGACACATTATATCCACAAAAATGCATTACAACTTTATAACTAAACATGTTACTCAAAAATCTTACAGTCAGCCCACTTTTCATACATATTTCATACACCACCAAATCTGGAATTCGGTGTTTGTTCTCTAGATAAATTGATAACTTAGGAACAGAGAACGGAAAAAGGGAATTGCTGATCATGAGGCCCAACGGTCAATGCAAGACCACAAAAAGACACTTATTATACACCAATTTAATTAAATCTAAAACAAATAATTAGACATTATCCACTTCTTTTCAATACTGAAAAACCAACTCAGAACACTTTCCTTACATTTTTCATACACTACCAATTCAGAAATAAAGTTATACACAATTGTTTAAGAGAAATCATACAGTCAGACCACTTTACATACATATTCCATACACCTCCGGAACTCAAAAAAGCATATAAAAAGACCAATCAAACCCTTTTTATACCACAAATCATACACATGCAAGTAACCAAATATTCAAAGACTAAAGTGTAAATTCTTTTTTATACCTTCTTTGTCGGGTTGTTTTTCTTCCTCTTTGATGTTTCACCTTTCTCGACTTTCTTCCTCTTTGATGTTTTACCTTTCTCGACTTTCTTCCTCTTTGATGTTTCACATTTCTCGACTTTCTTCCTCTTTGATGTTTCACCTTTCTCGACTTTCGTCTTCTTTACTGTTTCACTTTTCTCAACCTTACTTTTTTTGGCTTCAGGATGCTCAGTTTCTTCTTCGAAATCAGAGTCGTCAGTGACTTTTTTTGACTTACTAGTTGACGTTTCTTTTCGCTTCCTTTTGGAATCATTCCGGGGGGTTGATTTGATTTCAACAATAGTGGGACCAACATTACAAGGATCGTTTAGAACTTTCGTCCTAACTTCATTTTGAACAAACAATCCTTCATCATCAGAATCTTGCTTTTCCCTTCCTCCTTTTTTTACCGGGGTTTGAGTGAGTAAATTGAAGTTTGGAATTGGCCCTACTTTCGGGCTTGTTGGGGGCCCCAAAAATCTAGGGCTTTTGCGCATAGGAGAATTTATCGAATTGTTTTTACTCATTTTCACAAAAAAGGGACTGGAATCACAACAATTTAAGTTGGTACAGAATGATGCACACACAAAACACCTGGAAAATACGAAGTAGAAACCCTAAATAAACCGTTCAAATTGACTGAACAAGATGAAATTGATTGAAATGAAGATAGAAACACATCAATATATATTCGAAACTAACACAACAATAGATGATTGAAACTATATGATTGAAATTAACACAACAATATATGATCGAAACTAAAGGAATTGTGAACCCTAGATTACCTTTACTAATCATGAAATGGAACGAAATAGAGGAAAATGGAATGGAGAATCACACACATGCGCACACAAAAAAACTGGAAATACAAAGTAGAAACCCTAAATAAACCGTCCAAATTGACTGAACAAGATGAAATTGATTGAAATGAAGATAGAAACACATCAATAGATATTCGAAACTAACACAACAATATATGATTGAAAATATAATTGAAAGTACCACAACAATATATGATCAAAACTAAAGGAATTGTAAACCCTAGATTACCTTTACTAATGGTGAAATGGAACGAAACAGAGGAAAAATGGAATGGAGAATCACACACTTTACATGTACATTGCAAACACAGTAGAGAGAGAGAAAAAATTTGTATGAGATGGTGGGTTAAGAGTAGAGAGGGAATATTGCAGAAGAGGAAGAGAAGCATTCGCAGTTGGGCTAAGATGAAATGCCAAAGCCCAAAATCGCCCAAAATCGTGGTGCGGTACTAAAGCCCAAAACGTGGTACAGTACTAAAGCCCAAATCCGTCATGTTTCGTAAATTGTCGTTATGTTCCGTAAATAAGGAAAAGTATCGTTATATTTTGTGATAAAGAGTCTTAAGTTGGTAGTCTATGTTATTTTCCCTTCTTTTTTCTCATTACTTCTTATTTTTTTGTTTAATTTACTTATAGTTTTTTTTTAAATTAATTAATTTATTATTCTTTTCTGACCTCAAGGGCTGACCTCAACTCAACCCTTGAGGCCGGTGGGCTAAGAGAAGCTGGGCTTTTGAGTCTCACTTCTATATGGGCTAAAGAAATCTTAGTTTAACCCTACTTAAATAAAGGGTTAAGTTGGGTTGGCCAAGCCCATATTGACAGCTCTACTCACACCTGTGGCCGACTTCTCGGCCTACACCAGGAGCCAATGTGATGGATTTATTTGGATGTGTCTCTTTCCAATTTGCCCAAATTAAAAATAGTCTTGACACTCAAACCAGTGCGAGGAAAGTTGTATTTTACCCAAATAAAAAATGGTCATAACACTGAGCTAGTGGGGAAGAATGATGACTGAGCTTAGTGGCTACGGCTATAGGGGTCATTGTAAATTGCTTAAATGGGCATTCCTGGTACAATTCCTTTATTTCCCTTTCCGGAAATTTGAATGGAAAATGGCTCTTCTGTTTACTTTAGGCCCATGATCACTTTTTCAATGAAAGAGGATAAGAAAGAGAGACTGAATTTTCATGGTCAGCTTTGTGGCTGTGTTTATATATTACAAATAATTGTGTCTTGAGTAGAGAATCTAAGTGATTGTTGAACTAAGCCCAACATCATCGTTGGATCTGGTCCTCTGGCTATAATTTGCAGTGTTATCATAAAAGACATCAAGCAGAATGTTATGTTGAGGATGTCTACTGTAATTAAATATCAATGGTTCTTTGGTTCTCAGCAACTTTGTGACCACCACCCTTTTTTTCATCTGTGTTTGGGTTGAGACAAGAAAGAGCCAGTCAAATCCGTTCTTTTTCACACCATATACCCCACAAGAAAGTGAAATAACACTATCCTATGTTTCTCTGAGATTCCTTTTATTCAAAACATTATTCTGGGAGTATTTCTTACCTCAAACCTGTCCTAACTCCCAGTTCCCATGACAGTTGGTGGGGTAGCTTATGTGATCTATTTATCAGGTTCTTGTACTCTGACAATGTACTACTAGAAGCAAAACAAATTAGCCAAAAAAAAAAAATCATTCTCCTACCCAACAACACTTTAAAGGTGCAGCCTACTTTGCTTTACTTTCTCAGATGAAGACAAGCATGGCAAAGAGTTTCCAAGATTTGTCCTCCAAGAAACAGTTCAACTGGACAACTAAAGTCAGCAATGAAGAACAAGAAGAAGAAGTAGCAAAAGATCCATCCCTTAAAGCCTGCTCAAACACAACCAACACTGAAGATAGAAAAACAGACAACACAAAGTTGTCTCCTTTGAAACCCCCAGAAGTCTCAAACACAAACAACACTGAAGATGGAAAATCAGACAACATAAAGTTATCTTCTTTGAAACTTCCAGAACTCTCAACCTCCAAATCTTCTTCCTTAAACACTACTCATGAAGACAAGACACAGGACAAGAAGATAAATCAAGAATCAGCTTCAGCAAAGAGGAAAGCAGTGGCCAGGCTGAAATCAGTACTAACATCACTTGGTGGAAACAGAGGAAATTCCCAACAAGGTTTAGGAACCAAAGTTGTAGGTACCCTTTTCGGACACAAGCATGGGCATGTACATTTTGCATTTCAGAAAGATCCCAATTCACAACCAGCCTTCTTGGTAGAACTAGCAACCCCCATAAGTGGATTAGTCGACGAAATGGCATCGGGCTTGGTTAGGATTGCATTGGAATGTGACAAGGCAGACGAGAAGAAATCAACTAGACTCATAGATGAGCCTTTGTGGAGGACTTGTTGTAATGGGAAGAAGTGTGGCTTTGCAACAACAAGGGAATGTGGTCCGAAAGAATTGCAGATTCTGAAAGCTGTGGAGCCTATCTCTATGGGTGCTGGTGTTTTGCCAGGGAATTCAGAAGAGAGTGGTGAAGGTGATTCAGGGGATGTGATGTACATGAGGGCTAAGTTTGAGAGAGTTGTGGGCTCTAGAGATTCAGAGGCATTCTACATGATGAACCCTGATTGTGATGGGGCTGCTGAACTTAGTATCTACTTGCTCAGAGTCTAATTAAGCAAAGGCAGGTCTAGGATTTTAATTTTATGGGTTCATGACTCGGGTTTCGACCACTGAACCATCATCTTGTTTGAGTTATGGGTTCGTCGTTCAATATTTTCAGCAATTTCAGTGGATTTTAAGCAGACAAATCCAGGTCTAGGCAGAAAGTAATGGGCTCAAATGGATCACAGTTATACTACTAGATCAGCCCCTTTAATTAAGTAGCCACGCGTAGGCTCAACCACTTCGAATCTTAGATAAATTTGTTTCCTTTTTCTTTTCTGTTAATTTTAGTCCGACTTAGACGGGCTTAAATGAAGCGATATAGCTAGTAGGATTCATATAGCCGACCCCAAGTTGTTTGGGATTGAAACGTATGTTGTTAATATGTATTTCTTTCTTAAGCCAAAGACATGGAGATGTAGCCATGTTATGTCCTTACCTTTTGTTTCTGTTTGCAGAAGAATATCCGGTAGGAGAATGGGGACTGGTTGATGTATTTCTTTTTTCTTTCTTGGGTGGAATGGGAGATATATATATTACTGATATAACCATATTATACTTGCAGTTCACCAAGCATAATATCCCAAAATGACATGTGCCTACTTGTTCATTCATCATTGTGTTTGTATTCTTAATTCTCAGTTGATGTCACTTTGCTTGGCTTAATAAACTTGTATATTCACCAAAGTGTGAATTACCCTACTGCTTGCTTATCTTCCCACATTACTATTTGGCATGGCCGAGTTTGTGGATTGTGGGAAGTCCTCTGCAGCACATTCTGATCATAATTATATTGTTGTTTTCTGTCACTACACACCACTAAGAATTGATAAATCTTGATAACATCAAGTTCATATTATAACAGTATTTGTGTTTGTAAGAGGTAGTAGATATCAGAGGCAAATCTAAAATTTAAATTATGTAGTCTATAAGTTTAAACATTAAAAAATTTAGCATTGAACCTAT
Organism: Lycium barbarum; assembly: GCF_019175385.1. Taxonomy (NCBI): domain Eukaryota; kingdom Viridiplantae; phylum Streptophyta; class Magnoliopsida; order Solanales; family Solanaceae; genus Lycium; species Lycium barbarum. Next base: position 157,718,428 of record NC_083337.1, on the reverse strand, counting down.
TGTATTTTTAATCTGAACCGCAGCTAATTAACTGCATGACTGCATCTGCCCGTAGAAAATACCTGGTGGAATAGTTAAGATGCGAAACCACATTTATAAAAAGAGGAAGAAAAAAAAAAAATCGGCCTTGGCGGTGGGTGAAATTGTGCAATATTGAGCAACGTTTTTCCTTTTGCCAATGTGAAACATGGTCATCTTTGAAACATCCAAACACCTTGGTTGCTTTTTTGTTCTTTTCTTGACTGCTTTCCCCTAATTTTGAAATATTTGCCACCTTCTTTTAAAGTGTCTAGTTGTCACCTCTTCCAACCATTGGTTTTGGTGCATATCTTTGGTCTAAGCTCGATCAAAGTAACATGAGAATCCCAAGTTATAGCTCAATCATAGAAGTCACCAAAAGCAAAGCCAACCAAGAGTTTCTTTGCCTGAAAGTACTCAGAACTTAACTTTCTCTTTTACAAGTTCTAAATTACAGAGTACTTGTTTAGCTATGCCATTATTCCTCTCCAAGTTTCAAGGCTTTCTTATTCTTTTTCTTTATTTTGGCTTTCTCTTTTTGAAAGCGAAACAGAAAAGTTAGGGCTTTAGGGGCCACCTTAGTGTAAGTGGCGTTGATTACAACTTCAAACAAATTAAAGAGATAATATTAAGATTACATCCACAGTAATCAAGATTTTCTTTTTTATCATGTTGTTATCATTACTCAAAGATTCAAAAGTTGTTTGCTGCTGATAACACTTAGCTTTGCTGCTTTACTTAATCTAGTCAATGCTTATAAACTAGTGAGATACTCCCCGTACCAATTTATAATTCACTTTTCGCTTCTCGATATTCAAACTGCACGATCTTTGATAACATTTTAAGATGTATTTTTTTCACCAAATTGATATGAGAAAAGTTGCAACTTATATTATTTTTCATGTAGTTTTCAAATATATAAATTTTTATCTTAAAATATTGAGTTAATCTAATCCAATTTAATCAAATTAACTATCGAAAAGTGTTACATAAATTGAAACGGAGGGAGTACTTGTTTTCTTTTTTGGCAGTATGTGCCATCTATTGATGTACTAGTTTGCACACTTCTTCTTTAAGAACCTAAGACCCCACCTAATTGCAATTAAATACATAAACTAATGTCAAGGCTCCTTGACATAACAAAAAAGAGGCAAAGAACGAAAATACTAAAAACTAAACTCTCAAGGGAGATCCTGGCAGCTAGCTGGGATACTGTTAAATATACGATTAGAGAAATATGACATAATCCTTTCTTTTGTGAGAAGAACCATAGAGAAGCTCAATTATAGTCTAGCTCCTTGTTGGGTCAATTTTGATCCCTAGTAGCAAGGTAATTTCGTTCAAATTGGATCTGTAGAGCGTCTTTACTTCTAGAATGCCGATTACAAGGTAAATCGCCCTTTATATATAGCACCTATCGGACGGAGAAAGTTTATTGATTTGAGTCCGGTGTAATACATGTTCCAACAAAATCTAGTCATTGTTAGTTCTCCAACACAAAGATCATACAATTAGTGTAGATTTAGTTTGAGAGATTAGTGAATATGTAATTCTAGAAAAGTTACGTGAAGCAGTAGCCAAATATACAATAAGTGTAGAGACTCCGTATTTCTTAATAATTAATATCACATAAGTACTATATGTGAGGGAGCTTTTTGTCCACTTTGAAAACTTGAAGGACATATATGTTAATTTCGTTCAAATGTTTGGACAATTTTGGTCAAACTCTCAGAATCCTCTAGAAAATGGGGCTCTGTTTATGCTAAAACCTTCAACCGCAGAGGAATGGAACTGCTAAATCGTAACCATGGCGGAGATAGAGAATAGGGTGTCACGAGGAAGCTAATAGTTGCAAACCTCAAATGATGATAAATCAAACGGCAAAAAAAAATAATATTAAAAGATCATAATATTCTAATACAGTTTGATTGATTGATATACATATGAAAAACTAATATATAAGCATAAAATTATTGAGAGAAAAATCTCCCATAAACAAAACTTTTTAACGACTACATTGTGGTTGGTATTATATTTTTGTATGAGAAAAAAAGATTTCTATTTAGAAAATTCTAAAACTTATCCTCCGAGAAAAAAGATAGTCGTGGAAGAGTCATTTTCCATCAAGAAAACCATGTACCAAGAAATCTTTTTGAAATAAAACACAATTTTATATATTTCAAATAAGATAGGAATTTCAGGATAAATCCTAACAAAAAAAAACCCTAATTTGTCCGTTACAGAAGAGGAAGACTTCATTATGAATAAGCAATGCTAAATGCCAAAAAAGTAAACCTTTTTTAGTGCCTTAATTATGTAGTATACTAGAGAAGATGTGATAGGAAATTTTGATATGATGCTAATTGTTAATTACAGACCGATTTTTCATTCTCAAATACCCGCATTTCAGTTTGTGCCTAGTCAAACTAAGACAAATAAATTAAAACGGGAGGAGTAATTCTTTTCAGCAGATGATGCAATTGGTATTGATATTGGCAAATTTGGTATTTTAGTTGTATTAACTTGAAGAGATAAGTTTTTGCAAGTATCCTCTCTAGAGAGCCTTTAATTTATCCTGAATACAAATTATTGAGCAGCGGTGATATGGGCCTGAATGGAGAGCATAATGGGTATAGAGAGTTCATATAGCCGACCCCAAATAATCTTGGATTGAAGCGTATTGATAGTTGCTTTCAATACCCACTATTCAGCCTGTACTTTGTCTCTGGGGCTTCTTTGTGCTTCATGTAAAAAGAAATTAAGTGGTACTGTACTAGTTTTAGTTGAGTTGGAGAGAGGAAAAATCATACATATGTTGAAGTTGAATATGAGAAATTACTAAAAGTGACAACTTGCGTGATAACTGGTTGATTTACGATCTTCCCTTTATTGCGTAACTCATTTCATTTTCTTTCTTTAGGTAAATATATAATCAGAGTTGTCAAGTGATTCATTCAGATTTTCGGAGTAAATTTGAGAGTAATGGTACTCTTATCTCTTGTCACTGTTAAATGCATAAAAGAAAATGATATTCCATCAAGTTTTTCTGTATAGATACACCAATAACATACCAATATAGTTTCACAAGTGAGTTTGGAGACGGTAGAGTGTACGCAGACCTTATCTCTACCTTGAGAGATAGAGAGGTTGTTTATGTATAGATGAATTGTTTTTATTTTTTGCTGATGAGAAAATGACTTTCCCGCAGACTACCTGTTGGGGCCAACTCAATCAATGGCGTTTTATCATACTCCTAGTTCGTTACTGTTGAAAATAAACCAAGAGTAGGAAACATAAGGTGTTTAGGATTTAGTTTATTCAATTCATTTCTAGTTAGGATTTATTTATCAAATCCATATTGGAATAAGTTTTTCTAGTCCTAGTCTATTTTGGTTTTTAGTATTATAAATAGGGATGCTATGTCACATATTTTCATTATAGTGAGATTCAAGAGTTTTAAGTTATTAAGTAAAGCCTCCTATCTTCTTTCTTTAGTTTGATAAATTTCTTCTATATAGCCATTGTTGAGTCTTTCACGTGTGCTTATATTATTCCTTTGAGTATTTTATTTGCTTCAAAATGGTATCAGAGCCTGTGTGAGATCCGACCAAAGCCTCGTGTGAGATCGGACATATATAAAAAAATATATGAATATTTCATATTTACCAGATTGTCCCTTTTTTGTGTTTGATGGTAAAAATAATTTTGAAAGTTGGTATCAACAGATGAAGAATTTTTTCAAAATTGTTGGACGATGGTCCATTATTGATAAAAGGTTCGTGGAAGCTCCAGAAGGTACAACATTAACTGGTGAAGCAGCTAAACAATTGGAGAAAAATAAACAATTGAATTATAAAGCACGCTTCTACCTTGAAAGCAAGGTCGAATTGCATGTATATAACGAATATTTGTATGCAACATCAGCAAAAGAGGCTTGGACAATTTTGGTAAAATCACATAGACGTGTTGAAGACGTGAAGAGAGAGAAACTTCAAGAGCTTTAGAGACAGTATGAGTTGGCCCAGATGAAACCAATAGAATCTGTCAAAGAATTTTTTACAAGAATTACAGAAACTGTTAATAATATGAAGGCCAATGGAGAAATATTAGAAGAAGTTAAAGTTGTTGAAAAGATATTGCAGTCTCTAAGATTAGAGTTTCACACCAAGAAAACAGCTCTTGAGGCTACCCAGTATCTTAATATTTTGAGACTTGATGTTCTAGAAGATGAATTGGTGACATATGAGATGTCCCTGAATCAACAAACATATGAGATAGTGGAAGAGGCATTGCAAACAAAGGAGGAACCAAAAGAAAAAGAAGAGTTATCGAATCTGGCAGAAATAAAGGAAGAATGCCAATATTCAGAAATTATGGAGAAAAGAAGAGAAGGTAGAGGTAATATTTGTTGTGGTATAGATGTCTTTGATTGCAACGCATAATTCAATAATGTTCAAAATGATTTGTCAATGTTTTGTGGGATAGCTAAAAAGGATAATTTAGTTGGGAGTGATGCTCTTTCGGTAGATGCTACTAGTGTTTTAAGTAATGAGATATGTAATAGACATGATTGGTCTATACAAGGTGGGGCGATTGAAACAGGAATAGAAGTACCCACCATTATCACACAGGAAAAATTATTTGAAGGTATTGAAGATGAATCTGGTGATGAAAGAAGCAAAAGAGTTCACCAAGAGCAAGTTTTTGATGATCTACCCAAAATTGAAGCAAAAATAATTAAGGGTCCAGATCCACAATTGACGTGCATGATTATGAATATTGAAGATTGCAATCAATTTTGAGCCATTATTCGAGATTTTATATTTTGAGGAGCATGAAAATAATACTCTACCACCTATTGAAAGGTTAACTAGAGTTGAATGGGCGCGCCAGACCAAGTATAAATCAATTGAAGAAGCATTTGATTTTAACTCAAGACTAGTTATTAAAGGGTACAAGAAGAAAAAGAAATATGCTTATGATATTTTGAAGGTGTTTAACATGGGGCAAGTCAAATTAACTTTGAATCCTGTTGAAGAGAAATTGAAGCTGACTAAAGACAACACCCGCAATTTTATTGATGCTACATATTTTAGAAAATTGGTAGGGAGTCTAAGGTATTTAACTTCTACAAGACTTGACATTACTTATGGAGTTGGATTAATTAACAAATTTATGGAGTCGCCTCGTCAATCCCACTTGAAATCAGCTAACAAAATTTTGAGATATGTCCAAGGTACGCACATTAATGGCATATTTTATTCAAAGACTAATGATAGTAGTCTTGTTGGATTTACAGACAATGATAGGGCTAGTGATTAGGGTTGTTCACGGTTTTGGTTAAAACTAAAACCAAACCGAAAATTTAATCAAACCGAATAAAAAAATCGACATTTCATTTGGTTTGGTTTGATTTGGTTTTAAATTTTAAAAACCGATAATATTTGGTTTGGTTATGGTTCTATTAAAAAATAACTGAATAAATAACCGAACCAAACCGATAAATTATATACATAAATTTTATAATTATTTATATGTATAATATTAGTTTTTCATAAATAATTATAAATATTTTATACCTTTTAAGCATTAATTTGATTTTTGGTCTACTTATTCACATGATTATTTAAGGCCCATATTTTTAAGAATATGTCCAAGCCCATGTCTTTAAGTCTTTTAACTCTTTTAAGTGTTAAGTGTAAACCTACTAACAGAAGCTCACATTAGAGTCTAATGTCTTTAACCTAAATTTTTAGCCTTTCTTTGTCCGCCATTTGATTTTAGGTTGTTGTTTTTTTCTTTCGAATTTATACCTTTCTTTTTTCTTGTTCGAATGGGTTCTAAACTTCTAATATTTTTCATATGAAAAGGACAAAGGTTGTAGATTTGGAGGTTCCTATAGAAGATACTTCAGTAACATTTGTTGACACCCAATTTTGTCCCTCCTTTATTTCAATTTATTTCTTGAGCTTCTAAATTTACTGACGAGCTAAATACTTCATTTTTTTTATTTTTTTTATTGCTACTACTATTAATATCGCTACTTTTATTTTCAACATTACGAGCATTTACTTTATCACAAATTTTAAATGATTCGTCATCATTTCATTTTCGGGTTTGGACTCGTTAAACTAATTACAAGACAACACTTTGTTAAATCTTTTTTTTTTTTACATATTAATTATTAATTGTCTCCACATAGTATATATTGTACTAGTTATTAAATTAGAAGCCCAACAATAATTAAATAAAGGAGGAAGGATCAACAATTTTCAGCCAAATTAATGGCCCAAAATACAAATACAATGACCAGCCCACTTGATTAAAACTAAACCAGCCTAATGATCCCCTACCCGGTCCAGCCCAATTCCAGTTTTTACCCGACCCGGCCCAACTATCCTTTTAACAAAAAATGAAACCCTAAGGTTTCATCTTTTTCCTCCATCCACCACCCTCCTCTTTCTCTTTCTTTTCCCTCTCTCTCTCTCTCTTCTCCACCGCCCCACCTACCTCTTCACCCGCTCCTCTCCACTTCCCCTTGTCCCCCACACCTCTGTCTCCTCTGTTCCCCGCTCCTCTCTCTCATACGCTCCTCTTTCTCCTCATATTTTCCTATAAAAAGCGGATTTTCCTGAGCAAAGGGGGATCGAAAGAAAAACCCAAGTATCTTCCACACATGATTTTACTTTTCCCGGTGAACGATAGCCGGGGATTACTCAACGTTTTCAGAGAAATTTTTTTGGGGAATCAGTAGCTTACTTTAAAGTTTCATACCATTTGACAAATCCTTATCTGTTCTTAAACATTTTCTCACACGAGAAAACTTTCGGGTCCTAGTATCATTCTGTTTTCGAGGGTAGATCGAAGATCGAAGCCCCACTTCGCTGCACTCGAAAAAGGTGAATAACTCCCTTTCAGTTGTTTTAGTTTCAGTCTAGTAATTTGACGAGTGTTTGTGTGTCCATACATGTTTGTTGTCGCAGTTGGTTTATTTTCAATTCACTAGCATGGTAGTCTTATGTGTGTTCTTATTTAGTTAGTTTAGTTTCGGTTTAGTAGTTAGGATATTTAGAGGTACATGTTTTATTCGGGTTTAATTTCCAGTTTAGTAGCTTAATAGATTGGTGTTCTTTCTTTATTTGTTTAAAGAATAGTTATGACTTGTGGAAATATGTTTTGTATGTAACATGTTGTTAGCATTTTATAAGGAAACTGCTTCACCAATAATGTATAATATACGCTATTTTGCTGAACACGTCGGAGTGTAATAAAAAGAGACCATATCCTTTAGGATTCTCAAACGATGCGTTATTTGAACAAAAGTAATTCTCCCCCCCCCCCCCCCCCCCCCTTGCTGTTCAGCCTTATTTGGATGTAGTGTTTTGCATTTCCTATTTGTTTCCAGTTTTGTACTATCTGGCAGTTTCAATTATTTTTAGTTTTGTTTGCTACTTGTTTAAAGCTCAACATGGTTTGGTTGATTTGATTTGATTTTATGAGCATCTTAGAATTACGCAGTTTTGGTATGCGAATTGAGAAATATGAATCATGTACGGCTTTTAGTATTCTTTTCCATATGTCCATTAGAGTCTAGTTATCAGTTTGGGGCTAACTATTTCATTATAAGTGAATCAGGTTACTAGTTTAGTAATTTTCCTCTTCTTTCCATTTCTTTCAATTCTACTTTTCTATACTTGTTTTAGCATGTTTAACATTGGGATTCCTATTTGTTTGGATTCAATCGTAGTGAGCAAAGCTGTTGTCATGGTTGTTTCTGCAATTACTAGTGTCGCTTAATTATTTGATCTCAGAAATCTTGATCTGCACTTTGGAATAACAGAGGTCATGGATCAGTAGGACCAAAGTTAAGTAGGTCCGAAGTTAACTGATTGCCTGTTTGATTGATCATTGAGAAAAGAAAAAAATATGCTTTGTTGAGTTATAATGTATCCTTGTTTCTCTTTAAGGATGTGGGAAACCATGTTGGTAGAGCTCACTGTATGGTTAACTTTAGCACTATCCCCTCCCATCTTAAATTCAACTTGTGTTTCAAATTCATTCCAGGCAATGGATAGGTTCAATCATTAGTTTAGTAATTTTCCTTTTGGTTTAACGTTCTATGGAGTTCTCCCTATTTTCAAGTTTATGTGGCTTAGCTTTGGTTTCAGTCCAGTCTGAATAAGAAATGTTAGTCTCTCTAATTCTTTAAATGCTTAAACTAGGAGTAGAGAACTGCATTTCCTAGCGTGTTGGTGCAGAATCAGTTCAAAAATAGAAGGCAATTGTTAACTTGTACTCAGATTTCAAAATAATAGCTTTGGTCTTCTCTAGATTTTCCCCTTTTTCAAGTCAATAACCCCTTTTGTAGTAATCTGCTTTTATTTTCTAAAATTAGTTCTTTCTCATGCATGTTAAATGTTTTAAAACTAAAAGCTATTTTAGAATAGTTTTTTTTAAGGTCCAAAAGTGTTATTTCTGTTCTCAAAGAGATGGCTATGTTGAACCAGAGATGTTTTGTTTTGACCTTAACGAGATTTTACTTCAAATCTCACTCCCAGGCCCTTGCTTTTTGAAATCTGAGCTTTGAATCTTTCACGTATTTGTCTTCAAGCTCAATAAAGTATTTTCAACTAGTTGCCGTTCTATCTAACATTGTTTCTTCACATTTCATGGGTAGTTCATGATTTTCCTATAATGAATTTGCTACAAGAAACTTATTATCGTTGATTGCTACATGGATTGAGTGGTATACATGTATGAAGTATTGTTGATTGTAGTTCAGCCCATTTGATTAATTGTATGGTATAAAATATGCAAGATATGTCTTTTTGTTTGAGTTGATTACCTCTCACGATTTAAGGATCTTCCAATAGCTACAACATTGATTTATGGTATGGCTTAAACCATCGTTACTAATCATTTTCTTTTCTTTTCTTTTTCTTTTGCATGACACACCGGAGTCGAAGAGTCTTACTTTAAGACTCGACGTCACCCCGCAAAGGCTGGAACGTGTATTTACTCAATCATTCAGCTCTCGTTCTCTCGATCTCCATCCAAACAGAAAATAAAGAGTGATTAGCCAAACGGCGGATCACTGAAAACTTTACTCTCTTATGGTAGCCAAATGTGGCTTTAGTCATCTAATTTTCATTTTTTTTTATGCTTGTTATGTGTTTGGTGTGACTGATATTTTATCTAGCTGTGTGATTGTGATAAATATTTAACTGCTTATTTTAACCGAGCCTATTTATATTAGGATGTCTTAATTAGCAAATATAGGTCTTAAATTAAACGAAGTTTAATTGCCCTCGTAAGTTTGGCACTTGTTAGTTAGAAAGACAGATATGCTCCCAGAGCATCATAAAACGTTACACATCGACGTTAGCTTATTTTGAGAAATAAGAAAAACAGACTAGTTTTCGTGGATAACTGCTTCACTTTAGCTTCTTCCTAACATTCGAAACAAGTATTTGTTAACAACCTTTACGCGGTTTGTATTGAACTAATATTTTTTCTATAAAACCTTTAAACGTTTATTAAATTAATCTTACAAACACTGTTTTAATTTGTTAGTCAGCGTAACTTATTTTCTCCAATATTTATAAAGCATTGCACCATCTTGCGCTTTCTTCAGTTTATTTACAACTAAACTCTTTTTTACGCAAATTATTATTTTTTACAAGTCCTATTTTAAATAGCATTACTATATTTCTATCTATAACTTTAACAATACTTACAAGATATTTTTTTAAATATTACATCTACATTTTTAGCCTTAATTAATTAACATAAGTCCGGTCGGTTAACCATTGTTAATGGGTCTTAAAGGATGCTTAATACCTTCCCTTTAGACTAATTGAACCCTTACCTAGAATCTCAAGTTTCGTTGACCTTAAACAGAGTTAACTTTAAACATAACTTTAATAAATTTTAGGTGTCCTAATTCACCATAAATAATTAGGTGGCGACTCCTTAACATAAACAAAAAATAGGAATCACCAATATGTCGTACTTCTACTTTAACCCGGTTAAAATGGGGTATGACAACATTAACATTTGCTCCAACTCAAGCGCATGGTAATGTCCTAATACTTCTTCCGTGGGTAATCCTCCTAAAAAGCAGAAAAGAACAACTCCTTGTAGTCGAGACCCTAGCATTGGGGATAGTGATAGAAAACCATCTGAAGTTTGGGATCATTACACAAAGTTTTTTTTAATAAAATGGGAGAATTGAGGGCAAAATGCAAGTACTGCCCCAAAGTTTGGGATCATTACACAAAGTTTTTTTATTTCATATATTTTAAATTTTATTTTAGGTAGTATTTATGTTTAATTAATATGTATGTTTGTAACAACATCTAAAAGCTCCTATGCTCTACTCTATTTCCAGATATGTGTATTAAGATGACAAAAATGGTGCAGCCACTACTAAGTTTTTAGCTCTATATGTAATAGTTTAACAACTTTGGGTAACTTGAGTACTACACTATCACTAATAGTGAAAATTTTCTATGATGTATTTTTCACCTTAAACTATAAATAAAAGTTATCTTTTGAACAAAAAAAAAAAGATATGTCTTTTTCAACTTTTTAATGTGTTACTGATAAGTCTGCTAGTCATAAACCGAAAAATCGAATCAAACCGTACCAAACCGACATTAAACAAACTGATGGTTATTATTTTATTTGGTTTGGTTATGGTTTTAGACATTTAAAAACAGACTAAATTGGTTTGGTTATGGTTTTAATCAATAACCGGCCCAAACCGAACCATGAACACCACTACTAGTGATATGATGCAAAGAAAAAGTACTTCTGGATATGCATTTTATTTGGGGTCTGGTGTATTTTCTTGGTCTTCAAAAAAGCAACTTGTTGTTGCTTTGTCAACAGCTGAAGCAGAGTACATGACTGCAACAAGTAGTGCTACACAAGCAATATGGTTGAGAAGAATGCTTAGATTTCTTCAATACAAGCAAGATAGTCCTACAAAAATATTTTGTGATGGCAAGTCTGCGATTGAGTTAACAAAGAATCCAGTTTTTCATGGCTGCACGAAACACATTGACATTAAATATCACTTCATTCGTGATTTGGTTCAAGATAAGAAGATAGTTGTTGATTATTGCAAGACTGAAGAACAAGTTGGTGATATTTTCACAAAGCCGCTAAAACTGGAGTTGTTCATAAAGTTGAAGGAGATGCTAGGCATGGTCAAGTTTGAAGATCTTGGTTTAAGGGAGGATATGTTGGAAATAAACCAAGAGTAGGAAACCTAAGTTGTTTAGGATTCAGTTTATTCAATTCATGTCTAGTTAGGATTTATTTATCAAATCCATATTGGAATAGGTTTTTGTAATCCTAATCTATTTTGGTTTCTAGTATTATAAATAAGTATGCTATGTCACATATTTTCATTATAGTAAGATTCAAGAGTTTTAAGTTATTAAGTAAAGTCTCCTACCTTCTCTCTTTGGTTTGATAAATTTCTTCTATATAACCATTGTTGAGTCTTTCATGTGTGCTTATATTATTCCTTTGAGTATTTTATTTGCTTCAGTTACTTCGTTGATGCTCAGACCAGTTGTAAATGGAGATTGCTTATCTGGTCACAAATCACAACTATGTACTTCTATCTGATGTCTATGGCCAAAACACATATATTTACATTTTTAATAATAAACTTACCTGAATAGATAGAGTCTGGAACCTAAATGACTCAATAACATAGAAGTTGAACCAAAATACCCCAATAAAAGAATTTGATACCAAATTACCTTTAACGTAGGAATTTTCTGCGTTAATGATGTCATTTAACGCAGCAATTTGCTGCATTATTTGGCATTAATAATTTTTTTGGGGGGTTAGTTACTCTCTTTCGTTGAAGTTTTCACACTTTTTTCCGTACTTTGATCATAGATTAATTATGCTTCGAGACTCCGGAACGTCAATATTTTATACAGAACCCTATTTGTTTTTTGGTGTGATTAATAATAGAGATAATTACACTCAGTATCAATTGGGGTACCAATGCTACCAAATTTAGCCCATATTTGAGTTTCTTGCCCACAGTAGCCCATCTTCAATTTAAACAAAAATTACTTGTCAAAAATGACCCATTCCCTTCTTTCTCCCCCTCTCTCTCCACTGCCTCCTTCTTTTTTTTTTTTTTTTGTTTTTTTTTTTTTTTTTGGAGTTCACCACTGCCTCTTTTTTTTTTTTAATTTTAATTTTTTTTTTTGGAGTTCGCCACTGACTCCTTTTTTTTAATTTTTTTATTATTTTTTTTTGTTTTTTATTTTTATTTTTTTAATTTTCCATCTCCCTCTGTCACGCCGGATCTTAATTTTTTTAAAATTTTTTGTTTATTTCCCCTCTCCCTCTGTCATGCCGATCTTTGATGTTTGAACAGTTGGTTCTAGTGGTGGTGTTGGAGTTCGCCGGAGAACGGAACTCCGGCGATGACTGTATATGGGTGTATAATAATGTATGTCGGTGTATATGGGTGTACACGCCGGAGAACGAAACTCCGGCTATGACTATATATGGGTGTATATGAGTGTATATGGGTGTATAATATTGTATATGGGTGTATATGGATATATGAGTTATAATATTGTATATGGTGTATTATATTGTATAATATTGTATATGAGTGTATATGGATGTATATGCATATATGAGTTATAATATTGTATATGGGCGTATAATATTGTATATGAATGTATATGGGTGTATAATATTGCATACGGGTGTATAGGGGTATATATGGATATAAGGGTTATAATATTGTATATGGGTGTATAATATTTGCATATAGGTGTATATGAATTTATATGGGTATATGGATTATAATTTTTGTATAATATTGTATATGAGTGCATAATATTGTTTATGAATATATGGATTATAATGTTGTATAATATTGTATATGAGTGTATATGGGTGTATATGCGTATATGAATTATAATACTATTAAAAAAAAAGAAAAAAAAATAATAACAAAAAAGAAAAAAAAAACGAGGCACTGGCGAACTCCAACATAAAAAAAAAAATAAAAAAAAACGAAAAAGAAGGAGTCAGTGGAGAGAGAGAGGAGAAGATGGGAGTTTTGGGTTAAAGCTTTGCAATGTAAGTTTTGGGCTATTTTTTTGCAATGTAAGTGACCCAATCGTATATTTATGAAATTTCCCCTTAATAATATAGGCTCAATACATCAAGGATACGCAAAAGATCAGGTCGTTGTTTTAGTAGTTGAAAAGTGCTCGAAGTAAGTTTTTGTTTGAAAACTTACTATCATTAGCTTTAAGTTTTAAAAAATTTAGGTTTAAATTTAAGCGTGTTATTTTTAAATTAATGCGTAACTATTTCGAATATGTTACGATTTTTTTTAATGATTAATTTAGGATGTCGCACGAGTTAGTTATAAACGATAATATTTATACTAGTAGCATTTGGTCAGGGCTAAGATTAAAAGTTACATTTTTAATTACTTATAATTATTTTTTTTTGCTTTTTTTTTTATAGTAAGTTATTGAAAAATTAGTTCGACAGTCTTTGTAAACTTTTTAAACAAAAGACTTAATATTTAAATTGAAAAAAAGTATTTAAATATTGAGCATAGATTTCTTTTGTCCTTACTTTAGACTTTCTTTTTACCTTCAAACATTTACATGACATAAAGTCTCTTATTTTTTGTTATTTATTGAATTTTATTTAAATTTTAGATTTTGATAATATCTTGAAATCCAAATTAGTTAGAGCATATGCGTGATTAACAACATCCATTATGAACTATAACGTTTTCTTCCAAAAAGAAGAAAAATAATTTGGTTCTAGAGACATCAGTTATATGCTACATTTATTCTTTACTGAGATTTTGATGAGGTTACTTATAAAACAAAGATAACTTTTAAGTTTATGTGTAGATGTCAATTCATTTAAATTATACAAAGCATGTTGAAAATATGAAGAAAATTAATTCTTTTTCTCAATATAATTAAACTTTCCTTTTACTTTCTAAAGTTATGTAATGAGAAAATGACATTTTTTCCTTTTGTTAGTTTAAGTGGAACATTATTTTATAAAATGTATATTTTGATTATTTTCTCAAACATAAATGAAGCTTCAATACTGCATGATTCATTAAACCATGTTTCACTATGCTAACAAACAATGTCTAACATTTTTTCACACACCCCCCCCCCCCCCTCCCACCCCCAACCACAAAAAAAAAACGATACTCAAAACAAAACAAAAAACTTACTCCCTTTTATCATAAGTTGTTTGACATTACTACTGCTTGAAAAACTAAAAAATTATTTCATTAACCACATATTTTCAAAGATTTTCTCAACATTTTTAACTACTCCATGAAGTTTGGATTATAGTTTCTTTTTATGTAATTTTTAAAGTGTAAATTTATATTAAGAAATATATTATGAATTCATACCGCGTAGCCAGAGGTGGAAGGAGGAAGGGTCAAGGGGGTTCATCCGAACCCCTTTCAGCGAAAAATTATACTGTTTATATATGGTTAAAATTATTTTTTATGTATATATATTAGACGTTGAACCCCCTTTGGCTTCTTTGTGTGTTTACTTTTTCATATTTGAACCCCCTTAGTGAAAATCCTGGTTTCGCCACTGAGCGTAGCACGCCTGACACTATTTTTTTGTAGATGAATGGAGTATAAGCTACAACATACATTGTTCATTATGTTAGCATTTTAGAAACTATGTAATATTAAAGTACGCATGCATTTTTAAAAAATAAAATATTAGAATATACCAAATAATATCCGAAAAAAAGTTAATTTTGTTAAACATGAACGATATAGATAATCAACGTACAAACCAACACAACACAGTGATGAAAAGATTCAAATTTCAATATTGTTAACAAATAATTTAGATAAAAATAAACAAGTTAGGTAACAATATCTAATTCAAACGAAGATCAATTTTATCTGTTAAATTTTTAAAATTTCTCATCGGACAATTAAATTCTATTCTTGTGTGCAATACATGTTTAAATTACGATAACTGCAAATGTGGTGCATTTTTCCATTCAAGTTACACGTACTGATTTTTTTTATTATTATTGACATCATCACAGTTCACAATTTCTTATAAGTGTTTCAAGAGGAGCTTGAAATTTTCTAAATTTATCAAAATTGAGTGTGGCACGCTAAGTAATAAAGAAATATAGTAGGAGTAAAAATATGGCATATGAAAAAGTTAAAGTACATGTTACATCATCTTCAAAAAAGTTAGTCTAAGGGATTTTGTATTACCAAAAAAGACTTGAAAGTGTTTAATCTTTATATAACACCTTATAGTAAATGAAGTAATAAAAGACAGATATGGGGGCAAATTTGGAAGAAAGAACCTCTTAGTTGGTAAGGCTTAGTTGTAATGTAACTAAAATTCCCAACTAAGTACTACAAAAAAGTTGGATTGGCCCTTATATAATATAGTAAAATATAAATATATACGCAAAAAATATATTATTTTCTTAAACTGTAGAACTTAATTGCATATATACTATCGTGGATGGGTCCCACATGTGGTATGCTTGAGACTATCCTGAGGCCTAAGGCTAATACCATCCCCACCACCCTCACCATTGTCTTCATCCCCCTTTCTCCTCTTAATAATAGGGTGCTCTAAGCCATGATCATCCGCTCTTCCCTTTCCCCTTGCGCCCTTGAGTATA
Organism: Lycium barbarum; assembly: GCF_019175385.1. Taxonomy (NCBI): domain Eukaryota; kingdom Viridiplantae; phylum Streptophyta; class Magnoliopsida; order Solanales; family Solanaceae; genus Lycium; species Lycium barbarum. The sequence continues at coordinate 157,702,693 of NC_083337.1, read as the reverse complement.
ACGTGTTTTTTCTTGGGATTTCGTACCGCTGATACGCTTGGAAAATCTTGTCTGATGGATATAACGTGTTTTTTCTTGGGATCTCGTGCCGCTGGTACGCTCGGAATGTCTTGTATGATGGGTTGATCCACATCGGGAGACGCGACCTCAACATAATCACCCTCGTCGGGAGACAGGACCGCAGACGCTGAAGGATGACACTGAAAAATATTTAAAAATTAGTACCAATTTTTATTTATATTGAATACATTAACATTTATTAAAAAATAAAACCTGTGTATTGACGGGTGGCAGAGTAAGCTCCCGAAAGGTGCTCCTGAGGTGGGTCTGGTGCAGAATCTAAAGTAGTCTCATGGATCGGATGTTGAGAGGCTGAAGCTGGAGTGGTGTGTTGTTCGAGGTCCAAATAAATGTTAAAAAAATTAAAGTAATATTCAACTTATATTGAATAAAATTAAGTTTTACTAAAAAATTTACTTGTGGTTGGGCAAGCTTATGAGAAAACGCTTGAGTGGGTAACTCTGATGGACCTACTATCGGCGAATCCTAAAATATGAAAAATTACAAAATAATAAGTACCATATATATTTAAAATAAGCACTTTAATGTTTTAAATAAGTATTTTAAATACTAACCGAGATAAGAAACTCTGAGAAATCAAGAAACATGGGACCGTCTAGATTTCTCACTGGCCGCTACTCACGTATTGATGCATTAAAATCAACCCAATCAATGTCATCACGTATCCCGAGGTACCTATTCTGGCTCTGCTGAGATGAAAACACGTGTATATCCGCAAATAGCCGTGCCGACATAAAAGCATGTGTCGACGGTCGAGATGAAGTCGACAGTCAGCTGAACTGCGGTTGGGCTCGAACGGCTGCTATTGGATTGGAATGGGAGCGGCCTTATCGGGCTCATCTACCCGATAGTGTCCTCTACCACCACGTCCTCTGGCAGCACCACTTCCTCCTATATCACCACCTTCTCTGCCTAGTTGTACTCCCCGTCCGCCTCTACGGCGTCCTCCTCTTTGCTTCGTCTGATACTGACCCTCTAGAACAGGATCATGCATACGCCTAATATCTCCTGCATGCCGGATACCGTCCTCGGATATCCGCACAACCTCCCCAGCAAGCCCCGCCTCATCGGGGTTAGATATATAGTCTAAGCTTAATATGTGCAGTTATTGTACGGTCACCAAGTAATAATTAATACTATTAAATCAATCCAAGTGCGAAAAACTTACCAACGCCTCATACTACGCCGTGAGTGTTGCGTATCCTATATCCCTCGGGGGACGTAAAGCGAGGTTACCAATTAAGCGGCGTGTGATCTGCTGGTACCAGTACATGTAATCCCTGATGGAAGTCGCATGACCAACCTCCGCTAAACTCCCCAACCTGTTCTCCCAACGCTGGAGCTGGACACTCATGAAAGTCAGAAATGTATCATCGATGGTCGATCGATCGTCCCGCTCGTAGCTGCGAAGCTCACAACGAACAGGGGAGTATATTCTGTCGATGCAACTGTTGTAAGACGCGGTCGGGCATGTGGTCCTCAACGATGTCCAGGTGTATCAATAGACACCGCGACATCCACATGGCTTGACCAGCCCTGCAAAAGGCCTGCAATCCATCCAAAAAACTAGTGTACGACGTCCATAAAAATAGTTGCATAAAATATAGCTACAAATTAGTGATCAACAAGTAGAAAATAAAATAATTAAAGTAATAATGTAAAATTAAACAATTTTACCGCATCGTCCGTCATGCGATCAAGCTGGTCCCGGAATGGAAGAATACTGTGGTGAATATCCATATCCCGATCAAACCCTGCCGTCCACCTCCCCGCATAGGGTATCTCATTCGGGAGGTCATGCCTAGTTATGGGTTGAAAAGGCAACATCCTATCTCACAACCATAACTGAAAGCGATATTAAAAAATGTGATTTTTCAGTTGTTGTTTCAAGAGGTATATTTAGAATAAAGGAACACAAACTTAAAGTATTACCTGGAGAAGAGCAAAAAATTCATACACATCGCTACTATCGCCAATAGACGCTCGGCATAGACATCGGTAGAGATACGCCAAAACAGCACCGGCCCAGCTGTAGTCTCCCAAGCAGTCCAGATGTTCCAAGAAGATCAAATACCGTAAGCTGACATAGGCACCCCATGTGTTCGGGAACAGGATGCCTCCGAATATAATGAGCAGATACAAACGGGCATGACAATCAACAACCACCTGATCAGTGCTGTCGTGAGCAGGAGGAAAGTAATGCAAATACTGGCAGAGGGCACTAATCCTCACTCGACTCTGTCCTGGGACAGTGGTGGGCCCCACAGGCATGAAATGGGTGAACCTAGTCAACTCCATCGTCTATGTACTGCTAGGAAGAGGCTTAGCCCGACTGCATAATGGGTCTCTATCTACCGGCAATCCAAACATGACCTCAACATCCTAAAGCGCGATTGTGGCTTCACCAGTGCGGAGATGAAAGATGTGTGTTTCCGGCCTCCACCGCTCAACCATGGCCGTCACAAGCGCCCAATCATGTTGTACCCGACCAACGGAGACACAATGACAGATACAGCCTCTAAGACACTGGGAGGTAAGGGGCGCTCGTGTAAAAGAGTTCACGCCATATCCAGCCTGTGGGGACAGAGCAACGTCTCCATCTGTATAACATCACACCATAATTGCTCGGACCTATGATAATCTTGCAGAGCAAGTATTGATCTATCATCGGGGCCCGGGTGAACGTTGGAGTCCATGGAGGTGTCGTATCTGTACAAACTAAATCTTTCATTATTCTTGAAATTAGAGAAAATTATGTTAATCAGCTAATCCTTTATCGGAAAGTTATCTTAACTAACTAATCATTTATAGGGAAATTATATTAATGATGTTCAATCCAAAACTAAGGATTTAGTTTGTCCTTCTTTATTCAAAGTTTGTGGATTATGAGAATTATGTTGTATTATATTTTTATGAATAATTGCATCTAATTATAATTTAATAGCTAATTTATTTAACGGAAAATTATGTTAACTTAATGATCCTTTATCAATTATATTAACTAACTAATCCTTTAGTGAAATTTTATTACTGATGCTTGTTTACCGTGCGAAAAATTATATTAACTAACTAATTACTAATTATCAATTGATAACTGATTATTCTCCTAACTATAATTAAAGTAATAACGAACTAATTTATTTAATGAGAAATTATATTAACTACCTAGTTAATAATTAATTATATAATTAACGCATAAAATTAGATAACTAATCAGCATATTAACAATTAACATGGGATAAACAATTTCACAAATAAATAAATTAACAATGGCATAATTAACAAATAATAGGAGATTACTATATTTTTTCTAATTAAACAATTAATAATCAATTAACAACTAATAAATTAACAAGAAAAAAGAAAAAAAAAAAAAACAATGGCAGGCTCTAAACGAGCAATGCAAAAGAACAATCCATTTTTCAAAATTCGAGACTACGAAACGTTAATCATGCTTAGGATTATAATGTATTTAACAAAATAATTAGAAAGTTCATAGTAAAATAGCTTGATCGAAGCTTGTTGTAGGGTTGTTTGAATCAAGTTGTACGTCGCCTTTTTTCGAAATTCAACCTTCAAATCTTATTCCTTTACTTGAATATACCGAGAATCTTTACTTTCCAAACGAAATTTGAATCGAAAATCGCGTTTTTTGATGTGGGACCCCGAGCTCTTACGCCCTTTAATGGCGGTTTATAAATTTGTTTATGTGGAAGTGGGGGACCAGTGGAGGAACCCAATGGGTTTTTTAAGACGGTTATATAACGCAGTTATTTGTTGCGTTATTGGACTTAACCGTGCTGTTACAGTTAAGTACAATAACGCAGCAATTTGCTGCGTTAAGGATAGTTTGGTGTCAAATTTTTTTGTTGGGATATTTTGGTTCAACTTCTCTTTTATTGGGTAATTTGGGTTCCGGACTCGAATAGATATGCGTCAGTTCTGGAAGAAAAAGCGTAAAGTTGAAGGAATCCCGCATGGATTCAGTGAGAGCAACCCTTATGGAAGGAAAGTGGACGCGATATGAGACACTATGAGATAATAGACAAAATTTGCAGCTATAGGTTGTTGGGTTATGCTCCAATTATCTGGATGTGTAGAGAGGATTGATTGTTGAAACATAATCCAATCCAGGATTAGCGCATTTGAAATTTCCCATATAGGTAAGAGTTTTTGTCTTGACATTACTAGGTAATACTATATCAATTCCGCTTAATTAGACCCTTTTTTCTCAGGTCTCTTTCTGCATATGAATTAATTAGATCACTTAGTTACAAAAATCCAGATTGGCAGTACGTACTAACCGTAAGGACTTGACTCAATATGCACTGACAGTGCAGTGCAAAATGAATATTTGCTAAATTAGTGAAGTTTAACCTGCTATAAAAGACTAAATTTGTCTTATTTGTCAAGTTATCAATTCCGCTATGTACGGGGTAACATGGTGGGAAGCCACCAAATGTTTTTACCAATGATATGTGCTACACACACTTTTATCACTTAACCTGTGTAATTAATGTATATTTTTTCATTTATCAAATCACTTAACAATGATAAGTTAAATTACCAGTGCAGGACTAGGAAGTACAATCCATTGACTCGTGTCAATGAAGCTTAAAAAATAACAAAAGGCAATACACCAATAAAACCACGATTACCCCTAAAATAAATAATTTCAACACTAAAGCCCAAAAAAACAAGTTCCATGAGTTCATAATCACTAGTAAAAGATGCACACCTCCAAGTACCTAATGAGAAAAAACCAAAAATATTCAAGATTCATAAACTACATAAAAATACCTACAAATAACATCGCCACAAACACCATTCCATTTATAACATTAGCCACGTTAGCACCAGCAACAGTTGGTGTGGAAGTGTGATTAGCAGATTGAGGAGGGGCTGCTGGTTCTAAAACTTTGATTATCATTTTCAAACCCCTCTCACAGTGTCCTGATACACCACTAATGAAGTAGTACAATCCAGGTTGCTCCAATTTATAGATAGACTTTCCATTATTGGAGAAGAAAATTGGATGACTTGACTTGCATTTCTCGTACTCCTCTTTGGTCACCACCAGAACTGAATCTTTCTTATACTCAAACCCTGAGTACATCACAGATTTATGGATGGAAACAACAGTAAAAATCATGCAACAACATCAGGGATGGACGTAGTAGATGAGTTTATGTTATATGCACGGATAAAATAAAGAATTTTATATTATCGGGTTAATAGCATGGCTGGTCAAACTTTCAAAATACGCTTATTTTGAAAAGTGTGTTGTACTAGAAATTTTTCAAAAAAAATATATATTTTTGGAGAGTAGCGATTTGCGTTTGGCTAATCAATATGAAAGCACTTTTGACAATTTAGAGTAATAATTTGTGTTTGGTCAAGGTTTCAAAAGTGTTTAAAGGGAAAATCACCTCTTTTTCGGTTTCTGGAAAAACGTCTATTACTATTCAAAAATACTTTTTTTCTTCTAAAGCTTGGCCAAATACCTCAACTTTCTAAAATAAGCATTTTTTAAACAAAAATACAAGCACCATTGGCTTCTTAGAAGCTTGGCCAAATAGGCTATGAATTGATCTACAATAACATGAAACTTTTTGATATGATAACCTAATAAATTAGTAGCATGCTGTAATTGGTTATACGATAGTGTAAAACTTCTATACAGCGCTAATTGATGTATATAACTTGGGTGTGATATACTTTATAGTACTATTATGATGACTAAATTAAATTTTGGATGCCTTTGAGCATGAAGAGATACAAGGACTAATGCTCAAGGTAAAAGAGAACTTACTTAAGGTGTCGTTAATCTTAAACCTATTCTTTCCAGCCCACTGGTTATACACTTGATCATCTTTTACTGTAGGGACAACCCATCCTTTGTCACCACCAACATTAAATTCAGTGGCAAGAACCGTGAAGAAATTAAGTGAACAAAGGAAGAAATAGACTAAGCAGAGAAAAACTTTAGAAGAAGCCATGAAAATAGTTCTTTTTTTTGGATTTGAAAGAAGGGAGCTCTGTGAATGCTCTGTTTAAGTTATAATGAGGCAATGGAAATGCATATCTGAGTGGTTTTGATTACTTAAAAAGGAGTTGGTTAATGGCAGTGATATCGTGGTGGAGTGTACCATCATATAAGGAGAGAAAGATGGAGAATTGTGGGGTGCATGTTGGCATCAGTTTAGGGGAACTTCTATGTTAATTAGTTGTAACTGTTTATCAAATCTTTTACCGGAAATCGCTGAGCATCTGATTAGTTTAAATATTTTTGAAGATGTGATCATTATCTATCTGGGATACTCATCATTAATCTTTGATTCTGTTGATTCTAATTGGTGAAAAACAGGGGTAAGATATTGGCGGCAGAAAGAGAAAAAGCTCGTTTCTTTAGTCATTTTCGTTTGGAGGGTTTTGATGGGAAATGATGCCCGGTTCCTGATTGACTTCAAAAAGTCAATTGTATTTTTTAGAGAGGTATAGCCTGTTTGGCAAAATTTATTTTTTTCAAAAAGTGTTTATTTTAAAAAAAAAAAAAAGTGAGGTGTTTCGCTGAACTTTTGGGAGAAAATAAGTACTTTTGGGGAGCAGTAGAAACAGTTTTTCAGCTAAAAAAAATAGTTTTTCCCAATAAGTACTTTTTTGAAAAGCAATTTTGAGAAAAATACAGTTAAAAACACTTTTTAAAAACTTGGTCAAACGCTAAGTGCAGCTTAAAAGTGTTTTTTAAATTAATTAGTCAAAAACAAACGGCTTCTCACAAAAAGTACTTTTTTAAAAAGCACTTTTAAAAAAAATGTTTTTCAAAATAAGCTGATTTTAGAAGCTCGCTAGTAAAAGGGTTAAAAAAAATCTTGCCAAAAAAGAAAGGGTGAAAAATTGGTTGAACTATTACAAATGTAGACTAGTAGCAATTATGCCTTATGTTTGTTTTTCTTTTTAACATAAATACCCCTTACTGTTAGCCAAGTGGAGTAGATATGTCCCTAAACTATTGGAAATAGAGCAATTATCTCCTTATCAGTAACCAAGTACCACAAAGCAAATGAAAGGCGTAACTGCTTTATTTTCAATAGTTTGGGGCATACCATTTTGCCTATAGTCTACTATTACTAATGGAAATAATCATGCCAAAGCGAACAAGTCATCTTATTCCTTATCCGACTTAACAATAGAGCCCCTCTTTTGCCAACCAAGATAGCAACCCGAAAATCTAATTTTATTTACTTCGGATTGCTTTTCATTAGTGTTCATTGTTGAGTGATCGATTGTTGAGTGATCGCTCACTATCTAGCTAGAAAAGATGGTCCGAAAGGTTCGGAAGGCTCTAGACGGACCAAGTGCCAGGGAGATTAAAAAAAAAAAAAAAAAACGTTGGCCCTATGGGTAAAACCTCGCCAACGGAGAAACTTTCTCCAATGAGAGTTGATCCAGAAAGCTAGGCCCAGGTCCTAGACCATAATACAATTTTCTTCATATTTTTGTTTCATTTCATTAGGCAATGTATAAACGGTCTTCTTGATAGGGTCGTTTCCTTTTACAAATTGATCATTAATATGTTAATCCTGTGGTTTTCAAAATCATAACTAAAAGAAGGACAAAAATAACCAACTTGCTTTATATTTTTGGTTAACAATTATTGCTCCATTATACTCATTGTGAAGAATCCATGCAGATCAAGGTTTCTCTTCAAACAACTTAAAATTCTAGTAGAAAGCTGTGGTCTACAGGCAGAGCAAAATAGGCAAGAACGAACCAAATTCTTTCTCATAGAATGAAGCAAGATAATTATTCATAAAAATATGATCCATAGAAGAGACATAAGTATCATCCATACAACAGAACAAAATGTAAAACGACTAACAACGTTGTCTGGTTGCCCCAAAGAAGCTATAAGGTAAGGATTCTGATTCAGATATTCATTCTTTATGCTTTCTTGTTCACATTGTTTTACTCCTTCTGGAACGTGCCTTAACTCGAGGGACGAGCACAGATTCGTATTGCCTGAAGCTCGAAAACGACTCCTTAATTTTGCATAGAACCTTGGTGAAAATTCAAGTTTCCCTATGAAATCATTTCCATCCAAGTACAAAGCATTAATAGTTGGTATCGTCTCAAATTTTGATGGAATAATTCCTGAAAGAATGTTATTGCTGAGGCTGAGAAATCTCAACCTTTTCATTTCTGTCATGGAATTTGGTATATTCCCTGTCAATCCCATGTTTGAAAGATCCAACATTTCCAAGTTTTTCATGTTCCCCCATTGAATTCTTGTAACATAATCAGATATCGGATTGTCGGATAAAACAAGTTCTTCTAAGGAATCCATTTCTTGAAATGCCTCTGGCAACTCCCCGGAAAAATTGTTGTGGCTGAGATCTAACAGTGTTAGACTCTTTAGTCCTCCAATTTCTCTAGGCAATTTTCCGTGTAACATATTGTTGCTCAAGTCAAGCTTTATAAGCGAAGTCAAATCACCAATAGTCACAGGTAATGCACCAGATAGAAAATTCCTGCTGGTGTCAAGTATCAAAAGATTTATCAATCTTCCTATACTATTAGGAATAGGACCAACAAAATTGTTGTCTGCCAAGACTAGGCGCTTTAATTTACTTAAATTGCCTAACACTTCTGGTATTTCTCCTTCGAGTCCATTTTCAAGCAGCACCAAAGATTGAAGATTCTTAAGGTAGCCAAAACTTGTGGGAATTGTACCAGTAAGACCAGCATTTGATCGAAACTCTAACGATTCCAGGCTGTTCGCGAGACTATCCCAATTTGATATGGGAATTGTAATTTGTTTGTTCAGATCTGAGAGGAAGCAATTTGAGAAAGAAAGTCTTTTTAGATGCTTAAGGTCAAACAAGTGTTTTGTGAATTCTGCAGCTGGGGAGCAGTGAAGGGAGTTGTCGTATAGGTCTCCGATAGTTAAATCCGTTATGTGCCAGAAGCCATTGGAGAAATCACATGATACTCCCTGTGTATTATAATTAAAACAAGAGTTCATGGAGCTGATAAAAGTAATTAAATTAGAATTTATGTTACAATGTAAAGAATTTTTACTCTATTTTAGACTTAAGTTAACCAACAAGAGCAAGTGACTTTTCATGGTTAACTTGGAAAATAGATTAATAACATGTATTTATGCCATAAGTCATGTTTCAGGTGAATTAGTCGCTTGCGGAAAATAATTTCAGAAGATGAGTGAGATGTGTTACAGTATTAGGAAGTGGAGACTACTTAATTCTAGAAATGAATACAATTTTACATCAAGATAAGGGAAGTCATTATAAAAAAGTGATAAATTTTGCAATTACTGTGGTAGATGGTACTAATAGGAAAGTGTCTTAGAAATTGGATAGCTCCTTAATGATGTCTCTCTCTGACATACACTCACATCACACTGATCGCAAATCCAGAAATGAAATAAGAATTTGGGAATTCCTTGTCACTTTAACTAACAATTTTATGGAAAGAGTTGATGAAAAAAATCCATGCATGGCTTTGTAACATACTCTACTGAGTGCATGCTGGAGCAACACTTTTTGTTTAACTAGTGTTGTCTGAACTAGCATTACTGTTTTTTGATTTCCAATTCCAAACAAACAAACAAACAAAAAAAACAAAGAAAGGATGGTAAAACATACTAGAACTAGCAAATGAAATCATAAGATTAGTACCTCTATTGTTGTCCAGCCACAAGGATCAGGATAAAGAAATGAACCATTCCACTCATTTCCAACAAAACCTTGAATGGCAGAGTACAATGCCTCTTTCTCATATTTCTCCATTGGAGCTATAGAAGCATCTGATGCACCATTGCACAAAATAATGTAGACCCCAACAAGAATAAACTGAAGAAACATAATGTGAAGTCTGGTAAACAAGTTATTTTTCATTGATACTTCAGAATAGACAAGAATTAGCAAACAAGAAACAGAATAGTGCAAGAGCAAATTTTGGAAGTTGAAGACTGGAAGGGAACCTCTGTTTGCATAGTACAAAAGAACACAAGAAGAAAGTTAATTGTGGATATTCATGAAAGACATACAGAAACCAAGAGAATAAAGAAAAAGGTTCAGTCTGGGAATCTCTGAATCTGCTAATAAATATAAAGGGAAAAAAGCAGTTAGAGAGAATGGAGCACAGAGGATATGAAACTGTCCTGTTTTGTGTTTATTTATTGCTACGGCAGTAAAGCAGAGAAGAAAAAAGTAGAATAACAACAAAAGAGAGAAGATCTCCAAAGCCTTGCAGCCAAGTACAATAAGAAACGTCTATCGAGGCTAAAAAGATATAAATGGTAATAGTCGCAATAGTAATTACAATTACTAAAATAGCAGAGCTAGCAGCCAGCAGTAAAAGGCAGCTTTAAAATCTGGTTAGGCAAATCAAATGGCTACCCCATGCAATATAGTCTTGTGATATTGCTGCTTCTGTTGTCTGTCTTTTTTGTTTAATCATCGAGAAATTAATTTGGGACCAACTTTTAGGACCAATTACAGTTTTATTCAGGGATAATGAGTTCGTGGGTTTATCTTTCTTCACTTAAATATCAGACTTAATTCGAATGGCGCAGAACTTCAACCTATGTACTATCGAGCCCGTAACTTTTTTAACCCAGAAAATAACGTTTGGAACCAAACTAACCCTTTAAAGAAAAAAAAAAAAAAAACTAGGCTTCACGCACAGAATCTGTGCGTGAAAAGGCCAAAGTGTACATTTAAACTTTGGTCCTTTCACGCACAGAATGGCATAACAAAAACCCACCAGAAACCTCCCATTTCCAGCATACTCTTCTCTTTCATTTCCTCCATTTTCATCCTTTCAACACACTTTTGCACTCCCAAAAACATGTCTCAAAGTTTTAAAACTTCAAAGTTTGCTATACAACTGATATTTGTGAATGCGGTTATTACTGTAAACTAAAAACATCAAAGACCCAAGATAATCTGGGTCACCGTTTTTGGCGTTGTAAAGTTCCCAAAGTAAGTGTTTTTACATTTTTTTAGTGTTTTTTTTTTCACGTTATCCACATGTTTTACTTTAAAAAACTGATTTTTCTGTAATGTTTATAGGATATGGGCGGTTGCAAACACTTTCGGTGGGAAGATAGTATTCACGTAGATAAAACGGTGGTGGCGAAGTTTAAAAATCCACTTTTTGATAGAGATATCGCGACTCAACGTATCTCTAGAGATACCACTAAGTTGGACTGTCAATTTAAGTTTGTGGAAGCTGAAGAAAAAATTGAACTTTTGGAGGTCTTGCTCACCTGTTCCCCAAAAAAATGAATTTTGCTCAAGGCTAACCTTAAAGACGTTCAACACGAGAAAATAGCTTTAAAAGAAAAACTTAAATTGTGGAAGATTATTTGTGTTATCTTGTTGTTGTTTATTATTTATATGTATTTTGTTTATTAAGTTTAATATTTCTATGGATTATGTTTTTTTACTAGTTGTACCTTTTCCCCTATAATGTAATCCGCACCCTCTATGTACTTGTCACACCTCGACTTTACTAGGGTGTGATGGGCACTCGACCCCATATCTGGAGCCGGGCGAACCCGCTGACTCTTGTTACGTATAGAAACCCTTGAATCAGTAAAGAAAGAAATACATAGTAAGCTCTCCAATATTTTTTTTTTCTTTTCATAAGTAAGCTCTTACATCATGTAAGACTCGTGACATAAAACATAATAGCATATCGGCTGCTGGAGCCGCTTACAGACTGACAACCCAATACCCATTGCTTTGTCTGCAAAGTCTCTAACATAGAACAGAACATCATAGCATATACTTGGACTTGGCAATTCTCCGGGACAAATGGAATTCGCCATCTCCGCTGGAACATCTTTAGTAAGGTCTTCTAATCATCTGGGAGTACCTGCGCGGCATGAAACGCAGCCCCCGAAGAAGAGGGGTCAGTACGAGTAATGTACTGGGTATATAAGGCATGAACAGTGACATAATAAAGGAATATGCAGTATGAATAATAACGGAATAGACATATGGAGCTTATCTTGGAACAGAAGTAACCTGTACATATGAATGCCTTTCTGCGGATGCCATGCATGCTTAGTTTCTTTTTCAGAAAAACGGTGCTTCTTATTTACATGTACAGAAAACAGAACATTTCAGAAAATGGTGTCCTTTATTTACATTCACAGACGCCGAGTACATCGGCTCTCCCACCCCACTCCCCAACAGTGTCCCAACATATTATATATATATCACATATACAGACGCCGTATCCGGCTCTCCCATATCCCGCGTCCGGGCATCCCGCGTCCGGGATGAAATCCAGCTGAATCAGGTGGTGATATAACAGTGGCCCTTCCCCTTTCCCCATATACATATACATATACATATACATATTCACATTCATATACATATGTCATACAATTGGCATGCATGAGAGCCCAAAGAAAGTCATGTGTCCATCGGAGTGACGTAAGGTCGGTGACCTCCGATTACGTTATGGAATAATCATGGTCACTTTGTCTCACCTTGAAGGAACGAGTATTTTAAGGCGAGACTACCAACGGAAAATAGCCTTAAGAGAGAGCATAGAATGAAATCATGGGCATTATATCCGTCAATTCATATGCTTTGAAGTCTTTTAGAAACTAGTGTCATAGCTATGGAATAAAATTAAGGTTCAAGAACTAGTATAACACTTTCATATTCACATTGGATTTTTAGCTCAAGACTCTTAGTCGTGGAATCATTCTTGTCGTACTTATCATAGGCATATTCTCTTTTCTGACATCATCGTTATCATTATCGTCATGGAAGTATTCTCGTTGGGATAGGTACAGTACTTGTCATTTGGTAATGGAATAAGGATCGAAGGTTTCTTTTGGATTCAGCTTCAAAGTAAGTCAAGCGGAACAATAAGGTAAATCCGGGAACCAGTGGGCCCACCTCGGATCAAATGAGGCGGCGTACCAAATTTACATATGTTACACGTCATGGCGTTACTTGTGAGGGTTTTAGGGTAGTCGGGTCCTATTTATGCGAGTTCTAGAGGTTTAGGAAATTCTTCCAACATTTTGCACACTTTTTAATTCAATTCTACTGAATGAAAAAAGGAAAACTTTAGGCGCGGATTCCGGAGAATAGAGTTGTCTCCGAGGCTCGTATTCGACCTATTATGTCTAAGACATGCCAAAGAAGGAAGGGTGAAGCCTTACATACCTTTTCCGCTCCTTTTGCTTCTCCAAACTCAAGCTCCAAATTCACCAAAATCTACAAATTGGTCACATTTACCAAACCTTAATTAGAGCATTTAGAAGTGGGATTTTAAAGTAACATTTGTCTGCCGAAATTTCGGCAGCATTTCCCCTGTAAATACATCGTCCCCAAGAATCTATCTTGGCCAATTTCAATCAACAACAATCCGGGAATTCAACCCGGCCAAACTATCAACACAATGCCAACAATCATACCAACAATTTCAATAATTTTACTCAAAACACCTTCTAACATTAATAACTCGTTTCACATAATTCAACGGCGTTTTGTTTAGATTCCAACCAACTACCACAACATAATCCGCAACCTTCCAAATTAAATGAAACATCAATAACACATTTCTTACCTTTAACTTCAAGAACCACATCAACAATCTACACGTCGACGACTTCATTTCAAACTACCAAACCATCATTTTCATCATAGAATCCACATTAACAACAACTAGAATATCAAATAAAATCAATTTACCATAGCTACCAAAACAACCCCTTAGTCGGCAACAACTACATCATGCATATTTCCATGGATTTTCATTTTTTTTTCATGCATTACAACAACAACCAACCTACTACATAAATTTAGTTCATTATACTTACATTCAACAACACATACAAGGCCACACACACACCATGCTCGGCTACAATTTCAACATCCATATTTTCTTATGAATTCTATTCTTTCCCACATACTACAACATACCAAACCATTCATAACACAATTAAGGAGATGAATTCTTACCTTTCCTTCACAACTTCTCAACTTAGCTAAGGTTGGAGTTTTGCACCAAAGAATAATTCTCTTGCTTCAACAATTATACCATGTTGGAGAGCATATTTGAATTAGTAGAAATACTATGAGAAATAAATTTTTGGGGCAAGATTTTTGGTCTTCTCTTTCTCCTCCTTCTTGGCCGAATTGGCCCCTCCTCTTTCTTCTTCTTCTATATTTTTTTTTTCCTTTCTCTACAACTTCTTGATTTAAAAAGATGACCTCTCCTATCTATATATATACTTGGCTTCTTCAAGCATGTGAGAAGCACATGCTCTCTTTATTCATTTTTTTTTTCTTCTTCTAGAGCTTTCATCCTTTTTCTTGAATTCTCTTAAATAAAAGATGACTTACTTGTTTCATTTTAGCCACCACTTCTTTATATATACACTTAGGCCCCTTAAGTAAGAATGTGGACACTTGGCCATCCTTTCTTTCTCTAGAGAATTCCCCTTTTTTTTTTTGAATTTTTCTTAGAATAAAAGATGACCTTATATCTTACCATGTACACTTTGGTCCCTCAAGAACTTTCTTGAATGCCTTGTGAAATTCCCATTTTGCCCCTCGACTTTCCTCAATATTACCATGTACCATTTTGAAATTTCTCCTTTTTGCCCTTAACTTTTCTCAATATTTCCGTCCAATAATATTCATAAATGATATTCATAACTAACTTGTGCACAAAAAATTTTTTGAAAATGGTCTCGCCTTTAACTTTCCACGACGACTTTGAAATATCCAAACGTGCAAAATACGGGCTATAACAGTACTAATTTATTTGTGTTTCTTTGTTAAATTGTCAATTAATACTAGACTTTAACAATAAAAGCAAATTAAAAACATGCCAAACTAATTCAAATTGATGACTTCGTACCACATGTCATGTTCTCATGCAATCAAGTGCTTTGAGAGACTGGCCAGAAATGTAACTGATTATGTGGCGGGAGAATATAAGGTCGTAAATTACCTTAAAGCATATTCCGGTCACTTCCATCCTCTTGGTAATCAAACTTATTGTCCAGTCGCGCCGTTTTCTATGGTTGCAAACAAGAAGCATGTCCGTAAATTGGGAAAAAACAAACTAACCCGTTATCCCAATCAAATGGATGTTAGCAAAAAAGACTTACTCTCGCAAGTGCTCGATATGTAAGCAATTTGGGCATGATAAGCGTTCATGTGGGCAAAACTCTCGTGGTGGCAGCACATCTGGAAGTAGAAGAGTGTCTAGAACTTGATTTTTTTTTTAAATCTATTGTAATTTAATGATGTATTTCGTTGCTAATGGAATAAAATATTTTTCAATTATTATGAACCTCTCGTATTGGATGAATTATTTTAAATATTATATTTATTTTTGCACATTCAAAAGGTGTGGATTACACAATACAATAACAAAATAAAAAAATAAAAAAAGAAAAACAGAAAAGAAAAAAATAACCTAATACAAAGCAGAGTAATTTTTTCTTTTCCATCTTTCTTGAACCTGAAAAGTACCTTCATAGCTTTGGGAGTAAAACAAAAGAGATTAATCAAAACCCTATAAAATATGACACTTAAACCTAAATATAATAAGTTTTAAACTTACTTCGGAGCACTTTACAATCTCTAAAACGACGATCCAAATGTATATGTATACTTGATGTAATGAGCCGATATTATTGTATGCTAAAAAAATATTAAGTTCTATATAAAATATTTATATTCTGACATTTTGAAACGTGACTAATCTTCGGTCAAAGTACGAAAAAAAACTTAAAGATATCAAGTTTTCAAACTTACTTCGAGGCACTTTACAACCCCTAAAACGATGATCCAAACATATATGTATACTTGATGTAATGAGCCGACATTATTTTACGCTAAAAAAATATTAAGTTCTATATAAAATATTTATATTCCGGTGTTTTGAAACGTGACTAATCTTCGGTCAAAGTACGGAACAAAGCTTAATTTTGAGTTTGATTTTCAAAGAATAAAGGTTGGGGTCGGGGGAAAGAGGATTTCGCGCACAGAATCTGTGCGTGAAGCCTAGTTTGATTTTTTTTTTTTAAGGGTTAGTTTGGTTCCAAAAGTTATTTTTTGGGTTAAAAAAGTTCCGAACTCATGTACCCGTCACAAGGCCTTCAATCTTTGTCACTTGAACTAATTTCGGGGGCTTAAATATATAGTCTTGTGATCTTGGTGCATCTGTTGACAATTTTTATTAGTGCCAACATTTATATACACAATTAATGAGTATAGGTTTGTGGATTTATTTTGTGGGGTTTACAAGAATTTGAATATTTTATGGTTAATGAAGTGCTGTGCTTTGAGATGGGGTTATGGTTTTGAAGGGGACCAGCTTAACGTCATTGGATTTTGGACCATCTTCCATGCAGAATGCAGAGAGACGAACTATTGCTTTCTTGTGATGCACGTTAGGATGATATTTTTCGTGGGTCATCCGGTTTAAGTTACCTGCTTTTGACTTGCGACTAATTTAAATTTACGTCACCTAAGGTTCATTAAAAATGGAAACACTCCCTATCAAGATTGTTTTCATGTCCAGATTTCGAACCTGAGACCTAATTAAGGGTAAAAGGATTTTATCTATCACAACCCTTGATGATAAGTTCAGATAATTTGATTATACTTTTCCTTCCTTTCTTATTTTATCATTAAACATTATAGACTAATTATCCTATATATCTTCTTTTTCTCACTGTTACTACGCTTTCCATTTCACTCCAATGTTTAAAGTAGCTCTCCTACTATGATAAATGAAGGGCGATTGTATATACTAATGATTAGGTACATTGTATTATTGCAGATTAGGTTTGGGCTAAAGCCTGATGCTATATATACATTATACACAATAGTAGCACTGGCGAAGCTTTGGGGCTATACTGCATTCTAGAGGAGGCCAATAATATAGAGTATTAAATTATGATAAAAAATTGTCGCGTCAAATCAATAAATGTAAGATATGTGTTTTATACACATTTATCGGTTAAATGATATGAATTCTTACTATAATTTTTAACTAGTAAGGTTAAATTACTTTGTTTGATGTAAACACTCGATAAAGATAAGTAATTACCCTAAATAATTGAGCAATCTGCAATACTATTGTCTAGAATTAAAGGTTCTTTCTCGGACCAGTATAAGAACTTACACTATCACGTATCACGTTACCAAAAAAGTATTTATAAGTAGTTGTCCATAAAAAGTAGGATTAATAATCTAGAAAAATAAGACATTTTGCTTGTTAGTACAATATGTTCAATAGTGTAAAGACGTTTTATTGTTTATATGAATAAGTTATTTTTTTTTTCACTTTAGCGTGCTGGCATTGGTGTTAGTAGATCATAGAGGTACTGTGCTCTACTTGTTTGGTTTAAAGTAGAGAGTGCTTGCTTGTATTTACAGCTTCATTACTTGCAATGGAACTACAAAAGTCAACACCTATGAGAAGAACCTACTGCATGCCAAAAGCTTTGTGGACCACAGAGTGGCATAAGATAACCCAATTAAGAGCCCGTTTGGATTGGCTTATAAGCTGTTTTCAGCTTTTTTTGAGTGTTTGGCTAGCCAGCTTAAAGTTATTTTGTGCTTAAAATAAGCTCAAAAAAATAATTGAGTCCATTTGACTTAGCTTATCCAAAGCAGCTTATAAACCAAAAAAAAAAAATTAAATTACCTCAATTTATTTTTTTTAGCTTATAAACAGCTTATAGACATAAGCCCATCCAAACAGGCTCTAAGAAGACTACCGACCTATGAAGAAAAGATGGGCTTTGAGCCCATGTTTTTGCTAACTTTATCAGGAAATGACCAAACAAGTGGCAAGTCCAAAATGGTAACTAGCAGTTCCTTTCCAGTGCTATAGTA
Source organism: Lycium barbarum (assembly GCF_019175385.1). Taxonomy (NCBI): domain Eukaryota; kingdom Viridiplantae; phylum Streptophyta; class Magnoliopsida; order Solanales; family Solanaceae; genus Lycium; species Lycium barbarum. The sequence goes on along the minus strand of NC_083337.1, from coordinate 157,684,697 downwards.
TTGGGCCGTGTATTCTTTTCTATCTCGACTTTTTGCCAAAAGTGAACCTCGGCTAATCGTAAAATCGCAGAATCGTCCTTCTTTTGGGGTCGTCTTTAACTTTTGTCCTTCAAATTGATGGCCTTTAATTTTTACACTTGGTCTGCCTAAAATCTATGAATTTTGGGTTCGAACCTCAGCTTATTCAAAAAAATTTAAAAAAATCGCAAGGCAGAATTTGAATTTCGCTCTGCCCCTTCCGGCAGACTTTTAGTTATATAACTAAAAGTCTGCCGGAAGGGGCAGACTTTGCCTTGAGGCATATATTTTATTTTTTTAACTTTTCAAGGCAAACTCTTAGTTATGCATTAAGGAAAAGTTTCGTCTTATGAGGGCATACTTTTAGTTATGCCTTAACTAAGAGTATGCCCCATAAGACATAACTAAAAGTATACCCCATAAGACGGAATTTTTCCTTAAGGCATAACTAAAAGTTTGTCTTATAAGGCAAAGTCTATGCCTTAAGGAAAAGTTCTGTTTTATGGGGCATACCTTTGGTTATGCCTTAATTAAAAGTTAGCCCCATAAGGGCAGACTTTTAGTTATGCCGGATCCGGCATAACTTTAGTTTTTCCTTAAGTAATATATGTCGGATCCGGCATACACGTCCCTCAGCCCTGCCTTGCCATTTTTTTTTATTTTATGCCTGAGCGGGGGTTCGAACCCAGAACCTCAAATATTCACCCACCTTTCCAAGCGAAGGGCAAAACTTAAAGACTACAAATATGAGGGACAAGATTTAAAGACCACAAATATGAGGGACAAGATTTAAAGATCATAAATATGAAGGGCAAAATTTAAAGACCAGCCCAAAAGAAGAGAAATCCGCGCAAAAAAAAAAATGAAAATTAGCCCCGATGACAAATTTTTGGATCACTAGTTAATATTTTGTCATCATTTAAAAAATAATTAAAAACTAATATTTATTGTGACGGAATGACATTTGGATAGAATCATACAAATACTCTATAAATCTTAACTAAAATACGGAAAAACTCCAACACAGGGTGTTAAAGTTCGAAGATTTGACAAATGAAACTCTAGTACAATGTGCTGAAGTTCAAAAAAAATCCGGAGTTTCAAATTTGTAGTTCACACTCTAGGAAAAATTCATAATGTCTGAATCTTTATTAGTTCAAACTCCAAAAAAAAAAATCCTGAACTTTTGAACTATGACAATTCAAACTCCAACCTTTCTTCCGGGATTTTAAACAATAATTGTCTAATAAGAACACTTTATTATGTATTTACGTGCTTAATTAGAATAAGCTTTAGTTTAAGTGTTCAAATGAAATTTACTGACAAGTTTAAGGGGTCATCTATATATTAAGCCTAACTTAAAAAGTAAATAGATGAAGGGGAAATGGAAGCATACGCTGAACAGAACACTTCTTCATGGTAAGTTCCCCAAAGCTCTATGGATACACTAAGAGGTAGGGGTGTACAGAATAAACCGACAAACCGCATCAAATTGATAAATTGAGTCAAATCGAGAAAAAATCCAACTAGTGGTATGGTTTGACTTGGTTCGGTGTTGAAAAAAAAAACTCGACAATAATTGGTTTGATTTGGTTTTAACTAAAAAAAGTCAAACTGAACCAAACCAACCCAACATTACATGTTTCAATTTTTAAAATATTTTATACATAAAAATATTTATTTGTAATGTAATTTATAAATATTTCTTAAATTTTTGCGTAGTTTTTTTTATCTATTATCATATTATTCAAGCTTGAACTTAGAATTTTGAATGTCAATAAGTTTTATATCCTATGAATATTAGTAACTCATATAAAGTCCAAACCAAAACCAAGTCAACGCTAATACTAACAAGAGAAATTCAATTTACCACTAGGAATGACAATAATGTTGGATATCTATTCTTTAGTTTTGCATAATTGGTTTAGAGAGTGAAAATACATAGCTTAAGTTTTTTTTCTTGTCACGTAATTAATACTTATTAGCCGTACTTATTTTAGCATGACTTAGTATTTTTAGATTATGGTCATTTTCTTTATGGCTTATTAATTAGCAATATTTATTTTAACTGATTTTATTATCTTTTGTTGAATATTTTAATACAATGTCATCACTCTTCTCACATTTTGTGTTATTTTCTTATGCAACACCTTAATTATATAGTTGTATCTTACTGGGACTAAAGAAATATTTGTAGTAAAAGTTATATGTTTTGTATCAAGACTATTCCAAAACAAAAAAAAAATCGAAAAACTCGAGAAAACTGAATAACCTAAAAAACCCGAGATTGAAAAACCCGAATTTTATTAGTTTGGTTTGATGTATAAATTCAAAAACCCGACGCAATTAGTTTGGTTTGGTGTTTAAAAAATCCGAACCAACCCGGTCCATGTACACCCCTACTAAGAGGTAATATACTTGTGCAAATCATTCTTTCTTCTTGTTCTAAAACTTTTTAGGGGATGGATGAAGATATTCTTCTTTTAAAAAAATAATTCCAACAACTACACACCTACGAGAAGAAATTTTTTATATCTCGAGTGATCCAATTCTTTTCGGTTAACAACAATCCAATAATCAAGAGGTCGCAATTTGAATCGTAATATATATTCAATACGTGCAATATCAGGGGCATTGAATAACTTTTCTTATCCATGTAAGCCCGGGGCCAAACTCAATACCAGGGGCATTGCTAAGCTCGGGCTCAAACTTAAAATATAAAATAGTAAGTAATTTTTACTAAATAAGTACTATAATTTGTGGCACATTTTTCTATTACATAATTTATTTAATATAATTGCAGGTTATATCATATCTTGTTGATAAGTTTTCATAATTATTAAAGGTTCTTCATCCAATTGGATAACTTTTAAAGAAAAAATTATTATGAGGAAGTAAGTTTAGTAGGAAAATTAGCAAATACCAAAGCGACGCAAGTGATTCAATATTCTATAAACTAACGTGATAAGGTATAGAGAAATAGATTTCTTTTGATATTTATTAATTATTCACTCATTATTATATGTGTCACAACTTTATGCTTATTAAATGTGATTTTTAACCTTAGTTTTAGACGAAATTTAAGAAATAACCTAAATTCATTAAAATGACCTCAAAAAACAGTTTAGTTCTTCATTAAAGACAGAAGAATAATTCTTAGTTAATCAAACAGGAGATTTTAAAGACAATCGAATCATGAATGATAATGCTACGTTCATTTTCAACTTTCAACACTCTACGGCACTATTCAATAATTTTTACCTTCTGTATTTGCAAGTACATATGCGCTTATTGAAGAAGCAAAATTTTGGAGTTTTAAACAAATAGAGAGAAGAATATTGAGAGAACACAGGACATGTTTAAATAATATAAGTATGACCTAATAAATGCTTTTGTTTAAAAAGAAAATTTTGCTTCAAGGTTACCCGATAAGTAATATATAAGGACAAAATTTAAAAGGTATCATTTGGTCGATATTATAGGTGTTTTTTAGCTTGGGTACACCCCTTAAAAAATTACTCACCCCTAGAAAGTAAGAAGTTTCTTCACTAAATTATTCATAATTAATACTATATTAATATGAGTTATTGGTTATGCAAAAATTGATATATTTTTTTAAAATACAACCATTTTAGTTATATAAAAAATATTTATTTTAGATTAGATATAAAATTAAAAACCCAACATAATCCCAAGCAAACTTATACTCCCTCTGTTCTAATTTTTGTGGTACCATCGCCTTTTTATTATATTCCCAAAAAAATGTCATATTTCTATAATTAGAAACAATTTACTTAAAATTTCTTTTTTTACCCTGAATGAAATGATTTATAACACACAAATGTGTAAGCTTTAATTTAGACTGCACATTTCAAAAGTCTTCATTTCTTTTTAAAATTTTGTGCCAAGTCGAACGGTGCCACATAAATTGAGACGAAGAGAGTACTTGAGTAAATGAATAAGACTGCAGCAAATTTGTGAAAGATTAAAATTGTTTTTAAGCCTTATAGAAAGGCACGTAAAGATGGGCTTATTTACAAAAATATGTAACGATATTAAGGTAATAAAATGGAAAACAAGGGTAATAAATAGAAGGGAAAAGGTACAAATATACCCCTCAACTTTGCGATTTAGAGAAGATATATCCCGGTAACAAAAGTGGTTTATTTATACCCCTGTTGTTACAAAATGGTGCAAATATACCCTTTTCGCTGACGGGATTTTTTTAAAAAAAATCATTTAGGTTATTTTTTAATTAAAAAAATGTCACGTGACTTTTAAAAAATTCTACCTATTTTTTTTTTTTTTTTGAGTAGACATATTTTTCTAAAGCCACATGGTAATTTTTTTTCCTGGTGTGTCGGGTTTGGTTCGTTTAAAAAAATATCTCCGTGACTTTAAAAAAATAAGTCTACCAATTTTTTTAAATGAACCAGCCCCGATCACCAAAAAAAAATTACTATGTGGCTTTAGAAAAGTATATCTACTCAAAAAAAAAAAAAAATGGGTAGGCTTTTTTTGTTAAAGTCACGTGGCATTTTTCTTAATTAAAAATAAACCTAAATAATTTTTAAAAAAAATCACGTCAACGAAAAGAGTATATATGCCCCATTATGTAACGACAGGGGTATATTTGCATCATTTTATAATAGTAAAGGTGTATATACTCCACTTTTATAACGAAGAATATATTTATTTTAAATCGCAAAGTTAAGAAATATATTTATACCTTTACCCTAAATAGAAAGCTAAAGTAGAATTGGACGTGGGCCCACTGCAAATAAGAGATTGGCAATGCAAGGAAAATTAAATTACAGTAGTCAGCAGCCACGTGTAAGGCATAAATTCCTTTTTAAGCCCTGAGATTTGTCATCCTCACTCATATATAGTACTAAGTAAAAATCTATATTGTAATATATTAAACGTGTATGTAATTACTTTTTTCAAATATTTTTAGTTATATATAAAAGATAATTTTTAATTTAATAATTAAGTATGTATTAAGGTAGAAAGAGAATGTCACGATGATTTTCTTACTTGTCTATAATAAATTTTTATAGGAATAAAATAATTTGAAATAAGTTTAATAATTCTTTCCATATAAAAGAAAGACAACAAACTTTTTGATCAATTCTAAATTTGGTTGAATAAATAGTTTTTTTTATAGTGTTACTATCACCGTTTCCACATCCTCACTCCTTGTAGCATTAAAAAAGTCTATATAGTTATTCAAATTTACCAAAATAGGCGAAAACTTGCATGGTAATCAAAGCTTCAATTAGGGGTAAAATGGATAAAAAATATTTAAATTTGGTTGAAAAATAGATTTTTGTAGTGTCACTATCACAGTTTACATGTCACGCCCCGAACCATGGCCTGGGCGAAACACGGCACTCGGTGCCTTACTGCATGTGATCGAGCGAACCACATGGCTTGCTGAATCATCATGAGGCATAACATGAGCGGAATATAACGTGAATGCATGATGAACCTTTATAAACGTAGTAAGTCATAATACTTAATAAAAATACTTGTTTAAACATGAGTGCGGAAATAACATGAATGAGCCAAAATGGCTATACGACTCCGAATGTCTAACATAACATAACTGACTTGTCTAGTCTATGAAACCTCTATCATGAGTCTGACTGGAAAACATACTTACTGGGACAAGGCCCCCAGCATACTTTGGATGCATAACTAATCATAAAACAAAAGTTGACTAAACCTCGAATGAGATGGGGTTCACCAATAAGCTGATACGAATGTTGTCCTACTGAGCAGATGTGTCGTCCTGTATATCAGTACCTGCATCGTGAAATGCAGGCCCCCGGGAAATAAAAGGGGACGCCAGCACATTGAATGTACTGGTATGTAAAGCAACTGAAAGAAATAACATGGGACATAGAATAACATGATAAGAACTGAAACTGAAAACCTGAGCATGAGCATGAGCATGGGTACATATATATATAACATAAGTAAAACATGATAAGTAGGGAGAGCATTTCATAAACCGACACATGATATCACCACGTGGATACGTGGAGTCTGGTACCTCGCCGAACCAGCAGAGCCCCTATACCTTGCCAGGGTATAAGGTGGTAACGTGCCTGATGGATCCATTCAGTGTAAAAATTAAGGTATCGTCCTAACTGGGCGGAGCGATCCTTGTCCTACGGTGGCTACGTAGTTTCAGGCTATCTGAGCCTTCTCGGTAATTCATGCAACTCCCAAAAACATGAACATAATATAGTTGGCTAAGAAGCCCATGATTTTCGTGAATTAACTTGTACTTGTCTTGTAATCATGATTTCACGAAATAACTTGTAAACATGGTTTCATGAAATAACTTGTAAACATAGTTTCATGAAATAACTTGTATTTAGTATGCATGTATCTTGTATCATAGCATGAAAGTAATTATATAATATAGTTGCATGAAAACTTGTAGACATGTAGGATATTCATGAAATAATCATTTTTATTTAAAAACATGCATGCAAGAACCCATGGAATATAAGATATAGGTTTTCATAGATTACGAATTGATTCTCAATAATCATATGGAGTTATTAAGAACACAATGATAGAATAATAGCAATTCATACATAATATAATCATGGACATGGACCTAGGGTTGTCATGAACATGGTGTAGAAACCCTAGTTTTAGTAGAGAATCATAATTTATGGATTATGAAGCGTGGGGAAGAAAAATGATGTTCCCACACGTAGATAGTAACTCTACATACCTTAATCGCTCCAAAACTTGAAGAAAAGTCTGAATCTTTGAAGAAGAATTCCAAAAGCTTTGAATTTGGAAACCTTGAGAGGATTTTCATTGATTTTTGTAGCTATTGTTCGTGGCTCAAAGGGTACTGCTCCGGACCTCCAAATCCAATCTCCACCGTTCATATTTTAGACTTATTTGTTATGAACACTTAGTTAAAATTTGGGCATGATCTAACGATTAGATTATCGGGAAACACCAAATTAATATGACTGGTCGCCATGAAACTCAACAGAAAAATACTAGAGTTTTCTCCAACTTTTTACAACTCTTGATTTTTATAGGGTAACGGGATTGATGGATTTATTCTAGTCTTTATAAATGATAAATCTTGTAGAATACAAAGGTTCTTGATTAAAATATTTACCTTGGAGGAAACCTTAGGAAACTAGATTGCCAAACCAAATTCTTGAAGGTTTCTTGATTTTTCTTGATTGCAAGAATGAGTTTCTTGCTAGATTGAAGTGTTTAGGTTCTTTAGGGATGGAGGTAGAGAGAAAAAGAATAGTCTCTTAGGGTTTAGAGTAGTGTTAGGGACGTTTTTTTACTTCATACAATAATAAAATAAGAAGTCCCAATTAGAGTAGGAAAAGGCTAAAAAACGTAACCCAAAATCTGAAAATTCTGCTCCCACCAGTGATAGTAAAACAGGCATAACTCTTAGCACAGAGCTCCGTTTGAGCTCCATAAGATACCGTTGGAAAGCTATTCCAAAGGGCTACAACTTTCATGTTTTAAGTTTTCTCAAATTATCAACTAATCAAGGAGTTACGGGTGCTCGAATTAGGCTGGTCAACCACTTTCGTAATACGTACAAACTTTCAAATTTTTCTCTAAAACTCTAACGTTACGAGTCTAACATGAGTTCTAAGATACGAGGTGTTACATTACACATCATCACTCTTTGTAGTATTAAAAAACCCATATAGTTGTTCAAATTTACCGAAATATGTGATAACTTTTAAGGTAATTAAAGCTTTAATTTGAGATAAAATGGAGAAAAAAAAAATCATGTGAAGACTACAAAAATGGGAGATTCTCCCTTATATCCAGTAAAGTAATAAGACGTATCTGTTTAACCAAAAAAGAATATTATCATTCGAGGAGCGTTGGCATATAAATATTTGCATTTAATCATATACTAATCAACATAACAAAAGTAGGTACCCACCATAAGCGGCCCATGTGTACAGTGTATACTTTTGGCAAGTTTAGCTCTTGGTCCTAATCTATCTTATGCGACTCAACATTCAATTCTCTAAATTTGGATGGATCGACTAATGGATAGCTAGGTATTTTTTTCTTTTCTGAGAAATAATAGCGACATTTTGTCTTTGACTTATGCTGGAAGATAATTTTCATTTATGTTGAAAGATGTAAATATTAGGTAAATATAATGAACTGAAAAAAAATAATTAAAGGAAGTAGTATTTCTTCATTCATCAGGTTAAGTAGAAATGGATGGAGAAAACTTTATCTTTTCTCTGATGCGAAAAGTTTAGTCGATATCTTGAAGAGAACTGTGAAGGCTATGTGGGACATGTATGTTGCGTGTGAAGATATTTGAAATACGTCTGCATGTCTAGAGCACGTTGTGTTTGTATATATTCCTAGACAGTTTAACGTTGTTGCTCATAACTTAGCTAAATTTTCAATTTCTTTGTTGCATATATTGATTTTCCTAGGAAAAAACATTTTTGAGTTGGATCATCCATGATGTTGTACGCTCCTTTGGACATATCATGTCTTTAATGAATTAATTGATGAAGCTTTCGGTTGAAAAAAAAAAAAAGTTAAGCAGAAGTTTCTGTGAGCTCATTCATCAACAAATCTACTACTCCAGTCATCTTTAGCTGAATTAGACTCATTCCTCGTTTAGTTAATGAGAATTTCATTTAGTTTAACTAAACCATCTTTAATAATGGAAAACTGGACATTCAATAACAAATTCAATAATTTTTTGATTATTAAGTATTGTATTATATCTTTTAAAATTTGGAAAAAGGCAAATATGTCCCTCAACTTTGCGATTTAGAGCAAATATACCCTTATTTAAAAGTAGTTTATATATACCCTCGTTGTTACACAAATAGTGCATATTTACCTTTTTCATTAAGAGACTTTTTTTTTTCGAATTAAAAATCATTTAACTTCTTTTTAAATTAAAAATTACTCTTTTTCCTTTAAAAAAATCAGGACCCATAATATTTTTACCCCGACCCGACCCAGATCCATAATTGCCGTGACACATATAAACTTGGGAAAATTTCAGTAATGTACAATCAGCATACAAAATTACATTTGCGTAGCCATATTTTTAAATTACACCCGCATAGCCACTTTTTCACTGTATGCAACATTATACAACAATATACAACTTTATACACCTACTGTTGACAATTTATCAACCTTGTATAAAGGTGTATAATAATGTATAAGAGGTGTTTATACACACTTTTACGCTAGCATACAATGTTATACAAACTTATACAAGAGGTGTTTATAGACAAGAGGGGTTTATACATAATGTATAAAAGGTGTTTATACACACTTCTTCCGTATAAAAGTGTATAATAGAGTATAAGAGGTGTTTATAAACACTTTACCGAAACCATAGATATGGTGACGACGACGGCGCAGCCACCGGCGACAACAAGATTTCTTTATCAATAAGCAGAAAGTGCACAGTCACCGGCGACGGCAAAGTGCACAGTCACCGGCGACGGCAAAGGCAACAGTGTCCAAATCGGCGACGCCGCTGCTTCTCATCTCGCTGCATGCTAAAACAGTCACCGACGATGGCGTACCCAATTACCTTGTCGCTTCCTTCTTCTCCATAGCCGCTGCTGATGGCTAGGTCGGGTGAAAAAATAAACATGAATTAATCCGGGTAAATATTTTCCTCAAATTGTCATATAGTGTTATTTTCCCTATAAATTTTGTCATGGGAGCGAACTAGATTTAAGTACTCCTGAATAGCTAGTGTATTTTAAATTGATACAGTTAATAATTCTTGCTTCATTTCTCCTTGCACATCAACAAATCTACTCCGGCGACGGCAGCCATGGTGGCGGTGAAATTAATGAGAGGGTAAAATAGGAATTATTTAAGTGATGGAAAATAAAGGAGAAGAAAAAGAGTTTTGTTGTTCTTTCTTATTTTCTTCTCCTCTCTAGAATGAAATGAATGAATGTTGCTTCATTTCTCCTTGCACATCAACAAATCTACTAGTTATCTTTAGCTGAATTAGGCTTTCTTCTCTTTGAATAACTGAAAATTTCATTTAGTTTAATTAAAACATCTTTAATTAACACTTTGTTGATCAATATTCTTTAACTATTACGCAGCTCAAAACATAAACGTAGGCAGTTAATAACAAATCCAATAATTCTGTGATTACCCGTATTGTATTATATCTTTTAAAAATTAATTCGTGTATAACTTGATCTCAAATTAAATTGATTTTAAAATATAGGTCATTTGCAATTTGTTCGCAAACTAAATTACAAGAGTTCCAAATTCTCTTATTTTTGGCATTAATGGAATTTAGGCTTTCGAATATTACTTCGAATTTAATCACCAAAAGTTATGATAAACAGTTAATTAAGTACTCTGACAATCTTAATAAGAGATTTGAAATTCGAACCACCAGAATGAAATCTCCTTTAATAGGTGGCCGGGACACTTTAAATTCAAAATGAAATTTTCTATACCCCTATTTTATGTTGGTATTTAATTTTTGTCCCTCATAACAAATAATTTTTTTGCGGGGCATAAATTTATACTTTTATATTATAATATCTCACAAGTTATGCCCCACATAACTAAAGAATTTATGCCTCACTGGCTATTAGTTCAATTGTTGAATGACAAAAATTAAAGATCAACCCATTTAATGGCCAAAAATTAAAATTTTCGTCAGGGTCATTCGCACAATGCCGGGGGGGGGGGGGGGGGGGGGGGGGGGGCGGAGGGGGGAGGGGGGTCTTTAATTTTTTCCCCTCAAATCGCTGGTCTTTAATTTTTGCCCTTTCGGCACTTTAAGTAATAAAAAAAATGGCCGAAAATATCCTAACATTCTGGGTTTGAACCCAGCAGAGTAAAAAAATAAAAAATTGCAAGGCAAGGTTGTCATAGAAACTATGTCTATTCCGGCAAAGCTATGCCTTAAGACATAGTTCTGTAGTATGCCTTGTTCGATATAGTTATGTAGAAATTAAGTTACATAGAAACTACATAAAAATTAAGTTCGGAGAACCGGTTCGAATTTATGCCGGGGCGTTCGACTACAGAAGCCATTCACCTTGTGAGGAGGTTGGTGGAGCAGTATAGGGAGAATAACAGAGACTTGCACATGGGGTTCGTTGACCTAGAAAAGGCATACGATAAAGTCCCAAAGGGAGGTGCTATGGAGAAGTCTTAAAACTAGAGGTGTTCCTGTAGCATACGTTAAAGTGATTAAGGACATGTATGATGGAGCCAAGACCCGTGTGAGGATAGTTGGAGGTGACTCATGACACTTCCCAGTCATGATAGGTTTGCATTAGGGATCTGCTCTTAGCCCGTTTTTGTTTGCTTTGGCGATGAATGCACTGACGCGTCACATTCAAGGAGAGTTGCCATGGTGCATGTTATTTGCAAATGACAATGTGCTGACTGACGAGACGCGAAGCGGTGTTACGCAAGGTTGGAGGTTTGGAGATAGACTCGGAGTCGAAATGTTTCAGGTTGAGCAGAACTAAGACAGAGTACTTAAACTGCAAGTTAGGTGATGTGATACATGTAGAGGACGAGGACATGTGGCTTGATACTCAGGTCATCTTCAAGAAAGAAGTTTCAAGTACCTGAGGTCGATCATCCAAGGGAATGGTGAGATTAATGACGATATCACTCATCGTATTGGGGCGGGATGAATGAAATTGAAACTCGCATCAAGTGTGTTGTGCGACAAGAAGGTATCGCCTGAACTTAAGGGTAAGTTTTACAAAGTGGTGGTTAGACTAACTATATTGTATGGGATGGAGTGTTGGCCAGTTAAGAAAGCTCATGTCCAGAAGATGAATGCGGCAAAGATGCGGATACTGAGATGTATGTGCGGCATACCAGGTGAGATATGATCCTGAATGAAGTGAGCGGGACAAGGTGGGTGTGGCCCCTATGGTGGACGCGAGAAGGAAGGTTGAGATGGTTCGGCCATATATGCAGAGGAGATGCGTTGACGCGCCAGCGAGGAGGTGTACGAGGCTGGCAGTGGTGGGCCTGAGGAGAGGGAGGGGTAGGCCAAAGAAGTCCTTGGAGAGGTGATTCGGAAGGATATGACGCAACTTCAGCTTACCGAGGACATGACCCTTAATAAGAGGCATAGAGGTCGAGTATCAGGGTGGAGGGCTAGTAGGGGGCACAAGGATTTCTTTTCCGTACTAGAAGTATTATTATCTGTGTTCTCTCGCTTAATTTTTTAGATTTCTATTATAACTTGATTGTTTCTTTCTTTCTTTTATTCTATTTATCTTATTATATGTTGCTATTACTATTATTGTTGTTTTGGCACCTTCTCTTGAACCGTGGGTCTATCGGAAACAACCTCCTTACCTCCCAATATAAGGGTAAAGTGTGCATACACTCTACCCTCCCTAGACCCCATCTTGTGGGGTTATACTGGGTATGTTTTTGTTTCGTGTAGAGACTATGCCTTGTCCTGCATAGTTCTATAAAAATTAAGTTATCCTACAGAACTATGCCTTAAGGCACAACTTTACCCCCAATAGACATAGTTCTTATAAAAACCTTGCCTTACGATTTTTTTTTTTTTTACTCTGCTGGAGTTCGAAACCAGAATCTCTGGTTTTATAGACCAACGCATAAGGGTAGTTTGACCCATAAATTTTCATTAAATGAGAAGTAGGGACAAAAATTAAAGACCAGTCCATATGAAGGGTAATCCGCACAATTTTTTTGATTTCATCATTTACTATGTGAATATGGATTAGTTGAACTCCAAAGCGGATATCAAATACTCGCTCCACTCAATTTGTTTGTCTGGTTTTGACTTAGCACAAAGTTTAAGAAAGTAGAAAAGACCTTTAAATCTTGTTGACTTAAATTAAAAATATATAAAATGCCCTTTAATCTGGTGGTCTTAAATATGTCATGTGAAAAATTGAAATTAAAGAATTGCCAAAAAAAGAAAAGAGACATTTTTTTTAAACGAACTAAAAGCAAGATAAAGAAATTAAAGATATAGTACAAAATATGAAAAAAGGAATATTATACTACGACTTACCTAAAATCCTTAGTGGTCATTTGGTAGTTAGCCAAAATTATCCTGAGATTATAATCTCAGAACTAATTTATCCATTTCTTGGGATATGAGATAAAATAATCTCAGGATAAATAGATATCCCACCCTTATAAAAAATTAGGGCTGCGATATCACAGCCTATGCCATGCACCAAACGACCCCTCTTATTATATATTGTGAATGAGAAGCAGAAGCAAGATAAAATTCCACAAAAAGACAAAGGAAGGGAAAAAGGGAGTATTAAATAAAAGGGGAAAAATACACTTCTGGTGTGATTAGCTCTACTGTTTAACACTAGGCACAAAGACGAACCAGAAATCAATAAACCGGGAAGCGTTTTCTTACGTATTCAGTTTATCGTAAATCTATAGTAATTCATTTAGGGTTTCAGTTTCAACAACACACAACACCGATTTGGTAATAGCAATGGCGGCCTCTAAGGCAGCCGATTCTTACATTGGGAGTCTAATTTGTTTGATTACAAAGTCTGATATTCGTTATGAAGGTTTTCTATTCCATCTTGATGCTCATGAATCCACCATCGGTCTTCGTAACGGTATGTATACACTCACACTCTTCTCTCCCTTTTTTTTGGGGAAAATTACGCTCTATGTCTATTTTTGAAAATATTTACGCCACGTAGCCCATACTTTGTGTATAAACACCCGATTTAGCTCATAGTTGTGTATAAACACCTTTTTACGCTCTTTATACAAGGTTCATATATTATGGATAATGCTTTTCCCCTATAATGTTGTATATTGGGCTATGTGGCACAAATATTTTCAAAAGCTGTATATTTTTGAAAATATCCCTTTTTTTTTTTGTGATGTTTCTGTTTTGTTTTAATCACACTCTGTTCTAGTTTTTATGGTTGGAAAAATATTATGTAATTGTTAGTGTGTGAATGTGTAAGGGTTTTGGTGTGCATGTTTGTGTTATCAGAGTTTTAGGTGAAAGATGCGAACAATTGGAAACCGTTTGCGTGTTGTATGAACTGGAAATTGAATTATACAGCTTGAATTAAACTGTGTCATCATGATCATGCTTATTTAGGTTGTTATTAGTTTCTGCTTTTTGGAGTTTAATACTTGAAAGGAAAAAAGATAGAGGTCTGTCAAAGAAAAAAGAGGAGTAAGGCTTTCTGGATGAATCTGTTAGGGTTAGTAATTAAAAAAGGACAAAAGAATGTGTCAGGGAGGAAAATGAAAATGAAGGGAGCAAGTGTGCATACGGAAAGATAGAGGTTGTGTTTCATTTTCTTTTTTCCCACAGCTTGTTTGGGACTGATGCATAATTGTGGTTGTTGCTGTTGTTGTTCTTTGTGTTTTGATCTTTTGTAATGCTGTTTTCAGTTCGTGTCATCCTTTGGTTTCTTGTTTCAGTCGTTGCTAGTTAAAGTTTAATTCATATAAAAAACACAGAGAAACATCCATCTTTTTTGTTTTTGGTTTGTGATTGTTAAGTATTTTACCATGGCTTTTTTTACTACTTTGAATTGCTTGTTCGTGCCGAGGGTCTACCTGAAACAACCTCTCTACCTCCCAAGGTAGGGGTAAGGTCTGCGTACACTCTACCCTGCCTAGACCCCATTCTGTGGGATTTCACTGTGTATGTTGTTGTTGTATTGTTAAGAGTTTGAATGTGCATGTTTATGTTTTCGGAGTTTCTGGTGAACAAAGCTAACAATTGGAAACCTTTGAGCTGTTGTATTAACCGTGAAGTGAAATTGATTATTTGACTTATCAAAAGAATGCTTAAGCGGGAATAAAAATATAAAAATCTGATGGTTTGGATAAACATTATCATCGTGATCATGCGAATTTGTGTTGTTATCAGATTTGGATGCTTAGAGTATGATATGTGAAAGGAAAAAGATTTAGATCTATCAACAAGAACAACATACCTAGTGTAATCCCACAAGTAGGGTCTGGGGCGGGTAGAGTGTACGCAGACCTTACCCCTACCTTAGGAGGTAGAGAGGCTGTTTTTGATAGACCCTTGGCTCAAGGAAAAGCAATTCAAAGCAGTTCGGAAAAAGAAATAACGGGAGTGAAGAAGCCATGACAAAATGCTAAAGAAAGCATGACAAAGCAGTCCGAGAAAAGGAACAATAGCTACAACAAAATAATACGATAATTGAAATACAAGAAACAACAGATAGTAACTGAAATCTAAGGTCAAGAAACTGCAATACTATGACTAACTAGTATGGAAGGATTAGCGAGACAACGCTCATATGTTGTCTCGATAGTGTTAAGGAAGGAACGAAAACAAGGGAAAAAGTGCATACAAGGAAATAGAAAGAAATTGTAAAAACTGGAGAAAAGATAGAATGGTCAGAGGGAAGAGAGAATAAGAATATCAAATGGAAAAGGTACCAAAGAATTTATCACATCGTCTTGATGAAGTATAAATAAAATCTTTTGATTATCGAAAAAGAAAAAAGAAGACAGCAAAGGATTTTATTGACATTAAAGCTGCAATAAGTTGCTTTTTAAAACGTCCAACTCTAAGGAAAAGTTGTTAAATAGTGGTGGTAATGGTTTGGTATCTCCGGCTTAAGTGGGAAATGCGAACAGCTGAGGGACACTTGTGTAATCATCTGAGAATTTTTTTCTTTTGTGCACCCTGAAGTTTTGAGTGATCCATGCATGCACATGCAACATGAGGGGAAATGTTCTATGCAAAAAGATAGATATGTTGCAAGATTTGATATCTAGGTGTGTCGGGTGAATCAAAATCCCATTTTGGTTGCCACAATAAAGTAAATAGAAGCTGAATCCTTGTAGATTTTGATTACTGTAATATCAGCTGGTCTCTTGAGTAAGTGCACAGAAGGAAACCTATTTGAGTCCAGTTTTTCAACCTTCCAGTTGATATAAAGGCTATAGTTTAATTTACTTTATCAAAAATATAAAAATAAAGGCTCAAGTTGAATTTCAAGAAGAATTTGTTCAAAAGCAGATAATTACTTCTCCAACAAGTATTTAAGATTAAGCTCTTCCCTTTTTAACGAGGAGAAACTAGCGAATCCTGTGGTTAGTGTCTCCTCATGTCATAAAAAATGTGACGACTTTTCTAGTTCCTGAATTTTATGGTTTGCCCTTCTGTTATTGTCTTTTTGTATTGACATTTATTGAGTTGTTTGGCTAAATTGAAAATGTTTAGATATTTGGTGGTATAGTTTAGTTGTTTCATCTCGAACTCTTAGCCTCTTCATTTATGACACATGAGTCATCTGTTTGTGGTCCAGTGAAATCTTATGGGACAGAAGGACGAAAGAAGGATGGACCTCAGATATCTCCCAGTGACAAAATTTATGAGTACATTTTCTTCCGAGGTAGTGACATAAAGGTGAGCTCTACTTATGTCCTTACCTGCTTAATTTGTATGCTTAGTGTTTTTATCGGAACTGGATTATTGTAGTTAAAACTTAGGTCATTGAGCTCTACCTATGTCCTTACCTGCTTAATTTGTATGCTTAGTGTTTTGATCGGAATTGGATTATTGTAGTTAAAACTTCGGATGACCTATAGCTATTCTGGTGATTACTTGGCTATAATACACTTCATCCCTTTTTCTTTCTATAACAATGAAAGATGAGAAACTGCATCAAGGATGTTCACTGGAACTTGGTTTCGGAAATAAAACTGTGCGTACTTCTTGTTTATCCCTAGAGCTGGATTCATTGTTCATATTCTTTAACATAAATCTCTAAAGGTGGTCATCGAAGAAAACATTTTGCAGTCACTCGCTCAGGATGCAAGCGTTGTATGCTATGTTTGAAGTGGATTGATTTTTTCGCTCAAGTTCTTTCTGTAGCCATCTTGGTTTTCAGCACTTCTCCTCATCATATGCCTTTTAATGTGACCAATAAATTATTTCAAATGTACCTCAGTTTTATGATTGACTGAAATACCCAAGTAGATTGTGGTCACTACCAGAAGTACCCATTACAGATATGGAGCAATTTTGTTCCCCAAATTACTTGTCAACTCAACCTTGAAGTCAACATTGGCGACAAACTTCAAGAATTTGGTTGCCATCACTGACCAAGTGGTCAGGGTCCTTAAATTTGTTTCTTTTGGTGGTGGTTGGGTGGTACTTCCTTTTGAGGTGGGGGGCGATGCAGAAGTATTGCTTTGGCTATTCCAACAAATTTTGCCATTGTTCCTTTTATTTAATCCAGACTGCTTTAGCCTGTCTGTCTTTGCAGATACGGTCAAAAGCTAGTACCCTAGTTTTTTCAATCCAGCTCTTCAGATACTTTTTGAAGTTTGGTTAAGCAACTAGGATCGTGGTTTTTAGTGTATTAATAAGTGAAGATGGTTGTTTGATCTTCATTCTTTATCCATTTCTCCTATCCTTCTACTTTTGTGGAGGAAGTACATCATCTCATGCATACATTCGTGAGGAGTGTCTATTGATGGTTCCGTTTATTTTTTTGGAGGTTGTCAAGTCACCAATGCATAGAAGACAGAAATCATATGCAAGAGTAACACTGTACAGGAGTTAATTCCTTTTTTACCATTTTGCATCCACTAGACACTCATCAATTGATCATGTACCTTTCCTTAAAAAAGATGAGACATAGGAGGTCCCGAGGTTTCTCATCCTCTTTCCTTTTTCTAGGCAAGCTACAAGGGAACTTATGTTTCCCTAACCCTCAAAATACTAAACAATGAAGAAATCTTCCAGGTTGTCAGATCCAGTGGTTTAGAGGGTGGTATTAAAGGTTTGACATCAAAATTCTAAGAATGTCTAAATGGATCTTGGTGAATCTGTATATTTCCTTCTGTTTCATCAAACCCTGATTTTGTTCTGATGAATTAAGAGCAAAATACAATGCTGCTGCTGCAATACTTTAATTGAAGCAATATCAATTTTATGGCTCGTAATAAGAAAGAAGCCATGTGGAGGGAAAAGGGGATTGCTTTTAACAGTTGGAGAACTGGTCTTACATTTGACTTCTCCTGGAATGTTGTATAGTGTATGTCTGATCAAGTACAGCTGAAATAATATTTGACCCATTCATCTAAGGGTTTTTGTTTCTGCTGTAAATATGGACTCATTCTGGATTTTGTCCATTTCTTTTCCCTCGTCTCACAGGATCTGCAGGTTATATCTTCACCACCCCCTCAAAGTACTTCAGTTGTTCCTGATGATCCTGCCATAATACAGGTATATTTTGATTTTAATATGGAGGATAATCCTTCTGTTGCATCATACAGATTTAACTAACTTTGTTAATGTTAACTATTCAGACTCATTTCCCTAACCCAACACCATCAACCATGGGCATGGCATCTCCGGGTGCTGCACAAGTAGCAGATGTTAGTACCAGTGCACCATCCATGCTCCCTGTTGCACCTTTCCAAGTGAATCTGCCCCCCAATCCTTTGCCACCAAGTTCTAGCCTTTGGGGCTCGTCACTTCCTCCTCCACCTGTAAATATCAATGGGACTGCTGTGCCTAATTATTGGCCAGGATTAGTTGGGTCCTCAGGAGGAGTTTCTCATTTTCAACAGCAACGTTTTCCTCCGCCACCACAGAGTTTGGTTGCATCCCTTCCCATTCAGCAGCAAGTGCAACACCAAAATGTGAATGCATTAGCCGGAGGATCTAGTTTAGCTGCACAACGTCACCCATTGCTACTGCCTATTAGTAATGCTTCCCCAAATTTATTTCCTGCCGCGCCATCTCCATCTGGGCAATCCAATCCTGGGCAGCCTGCTAAACCGGTTTTTAATTTGTCATCTATTCCAATACCAAATAATGCATCCCGTGCTCTTCCAACTGTAGCAGTGGATTCTTGCCCCAGAACAGTGTCTTCTCTGGAAGCAGAACTTAATGCCAATGCTATTCTGGCTGCAGTATCGGAAGAACCAAATTCCGTCATTGGCACTTCAGATTCTTTCCCAACAACCTCGCAAACTGTGTCATCTATTGTAGACACAAAAGGTGCATCTCTCAGCAATCTGTCTAGACTATCCCTCTTGACACCGGAGGTACAGTCAGGAATGAAGGATTCGTCATCATCTCGGTCAATGCAAACTCCAAACTTTGATGTACACACTGTTCAAGCAACAGTATCAGAACCACTGCCATCGGCGAGTACTGAAGAAACCCTGAAGTCATTACCAAAATCGACAACTAAAACAGTATGGAAGCTCGCTCTCCCTCATTCTCACTTCCATTCCTTCTCTACTATATTGTGATACAATAACTTGAAGATTCATGTATGCTTTTGTGTGCTGACACTGTCCTTTCTTTCTCTCTAGTTACATGGATCTACGTCATCTCATCACAATAGAAGTCACTTTGCTCGGGGAAGAGATGGGGTAATTTATGCATTACTTGTAGTCTTTATTCTCAATTGAGCCTTAAATAGTGTTGATGTTTACCTTATGGGCCGTTTTTATGTACATTCAGGCATATCGAGACACATTATCCGCTCATCACAATAGTAGAGGCCCCACACACAGAGGAAATATGGTAACCTAATTCACTTATTTGTGTACCTAGACAAACTCCTTACTTTTGGTCCCCTACCCCCACAAGGCCCTAACCCGAAAAAGAGAGTTCGATTTTGCGTGGATTCTGACATATGCCTTTTTTTTTCCTTCTTATAATCTGTTTCAGCCAAATGGAGGTGCTGTATATACACATCAAAGTTACAGGAAACATGCATCAGGAAGAGGAAATGGGGTAAGTTTAATTAGTTAGAGCATGTGATCCATATATTTTTGTCTCGTTTATTTTGGCTAAGTTAAGAATTGAACTATGTCAGATCTTTACTGTTAACCAGAAAGTAAAGGAAGTGATTTCTACTTTTCTTGCGCTTTCAGCTTATTGGAGCTGCTCCACATTCTCGTCAGAGTAATATGGGCATGGGCAGAGAAAATGTGGTAATCCAGTTGGCTAGTTTTCCATTGCTTTTTAAACTTTTCATGCTTATAATTCTAATCGCTTTCATGCTTTTGTTATGTTCCTTTTTGGAATTGGTTTATTCACTGATAAATTCGATACTGCGAAGACTTTCCCCTAGTAGTTCACTCTCCCCTTTCTTCTGATGACTGCCAAATTTTGGTCTTGTCCTTCTGATTCTGTAAATTCTCTACTTGAGTACTTGCATTCTTCTTATTATGGCCTACCATATTCTTTAACTTATTTTCCACACCATTCCAGCCAAATGGAGTTCCTCAACGTAATCATCGCAATATAGGGAGTCAATTTCGGGGACGTGGAGCTAAGGTAACTGTTCTTTTAGCACTTGATCTCGTTGAAATTCTTGTGTGGGCATGACATCCTTGTCAATTCCTTGTAGCTATATTTCCTTCGAAATATACTAGTTCAGTTACACCGAGGCATTGAAGTCTTGTTGTTGTGATTCTTGGATTGTGCTATTTCGTGTATTTGCAAAGTTCAACCTACTTCTCATTTTTGGAAATTTCTTTCATCATTAATTCACTGTAGAGGTACTATTGTCTAATATGCCTTTGTATCCGAGTTCTTTTATCATGGTAAAGTTTGGATTATCACATGAGACTCTTTTTCTTGTCATCTGATGACTAAATGACAATGGGTACTTTTAGACGCATGGAACTTGGAATTGCATTTAATGTGTTGTGATTATTTTTTTTTTTTTTTTTTTTTTTTTTTTTTTTATAAATTGAAATAGATAAATATCCATGACCGTGAGGCGTGTCAGCTAAATTAATGTCCCGGAAATCTGCCTTACCTTGGATGCAAAATCTTTGAGCATTACAATTCACAGGTCTTCAGATGTGGCCATAAAATTGCATTTCCAACAGGACGAAACTTGGTTTGGGTATTAAATAGTTTGGGGAGTATTAAGTGATGATAATTGTGTTGGCCGGTTTTAAACAAGCTGCAAGCAATGCAACCTTTTTGACATTTTTTCTTTTTAATCCCATTTTGATACACAAAACTTAACAAACTTTGCCTTTTCCTTCTGAATCATAGGTAATAGGAAGAGTGATCTACGTCTGATGGAAATATATGTTCTCAAGTATCAAGATTAACAACTTGCCTGTTTGTTAACTAAAACAATTCTTTGTAATCAGAGAATACTTTGTTTTTTTCCAGAATCCCCATGTGGTTAAAAGATTCTCCGAGGATTTTGATTTTGAGGCAATGAATGAAAAATTCAATAAGAAAGAGGTGTGGGAATTTCTAGGCAGAAGTAACAAAGCTGAATCAGTTGATGGAATCGGGGATGAGAAAGAGATGGATGACAGTGATCCAGAGGATGAAACTGGGGATGGAAGTGCAAAACATGATTACAAGGTAAGCTTCAGGTGGAAAAAGTTCATATTTGCCTTACCAATTATTTTCTCCAGATATCCCTTAATTTGCTAATTAACTTTTTGTTCTACAGCCTGTTTATTGTAAGGACGACTTCTTTGATTCTCTTTCTTGTCATACACTTGATCGTGAATCTGGAAAAGTGAAGTTCTCTGAACAAAGGAAAAAAGACGTTGAGGTAATTTAATTATTTGCCTTATCTTTATTAAAAAAAAGGGGGGGGGGGGGTGGTTTTAAATAAAAACCTTTGCTTTAGAAGTTCTTTAATTTTATTCCTGAAGATACTTGTTGATGTGTTCTCCAGACATTTGGTGAGATTCAGAAAAACCAACGGGGTCGTGGTCAGGGAGCTCGCATGTCAGGGGCATCTCAACGCTCATATCGTGGAAGAGGATATGACAATGCACGTGGTGGCCGAGGCCAAGGAAGAACCGTTTGGGGTCGTGTCACTTAAATAAGAGCTTCTATGTGTACCTGTGAATGGTGTTCAGGAAGTGGACGTCACCCGGCGTTATCTAGTTGTAGTAAACTTCTAGTCAGGTTTAACTTGACATTATTGTTAGTATAATAAATAAATAACAGAAGGGTAGAGTGTGCTGCTGTACACCGAGGGTCAGAACTTCTTAAAGATGAGCTATGGTAAGACTTGGGAGTCCGGCGATTGTAGGAGTATGTAATCAGTCACAGGGTTACCTGATACACAACCAGCTTTCATCTACTAGGAGAAACAAGTTGCAAGACTAGCTGTTTTGAATAAAATCTTTCATGAACTTTGTGAATAACGAAGCATTGACATGAAAACTTTTTACAGTATCGTGCTTTTGGGAGTTTTTAAAAATTGATAGTGTGGTAAGCTAGAGTCAACCTGCAGTAGGACTGTATAGTCAGCAACTACGGTGCTGGATACGTTTGGAACATTTCCAGAAACTGAGAATTGTTTGTGCAGGTTACAACTTACGAACAATTGAGGTATATTTGGTGATGAGCTTGGCGCAATGGAGGGTAAAAGCAGGTGACACTTTTGCAATTTTATCACAGGTTGGACTGTTCTTATGGGGAGTGCTGATGTAACCTAAGTCTGTAAGTTGGGCTATTGGACCAATGGAATCAAGGTGCTTAATATCTGGTGCTAAATTTTTTAACTATGTTGGTTCGTTTATGTTGTAGTAAGTAAAGAACCAGTATTTTCTTTGTTACGGTGCTTCCAAAAACTATCAAGTGCAGAATGATGCTAAAAGCTGCCGAGGCTCCTAATTTGGGACGGTCGTGTCAATGGTAGTATACTAGTATAGTATGTTAGCGCAGCCCTTAATTTATCTATATTTCCCAGCTCTTACAGAAAGTAATAGGGAATATCATACTGCTGTATGATTCCCTTGAAGTTACTCATATATTGACATTCTGTTCAGACATCTAGACTTGCCTCTTGATTCCATCTTGTCAACTTAGAGAACCCATCCCCATTGCGAAAATTGGTTATATTTCTTCTAGACTGGTGGCTTCTATTAGCTTCTCCTTCCATAGAGCAAAAAGAAGTCACATCCTCCTTTTGGGATAAGAGTCTACTCCCTCCGTGTCAAATTATTTGTCGCTTTTTTGTTTTACACGCCCTTTAAGAAATATTAGTTAGGAGTATTTGACTTATTTTACCCTTGTTTAAATGTAAGTTATAATCTCTCTCTATTAATTATTTACTCTATTCATGTGTCATCTCTATTACTGACAAAATTTTATTAAGGGTGAATTGGAGAAAAATAATTAATTGTGCTTTAAACTCTTAAAACAACAAATAATTTAAGATAATTATTTTTAATAATCACGATAAATAATTTGAGACGGAGGGAAAAGAAGAAAGGAATAAATTGTAGATCTTTAGTCAATCGTACTGACTCCTCAAAGTGTTTGTTCTCTGCAATATAGTGATGGGCAGATGTGGGACACAGACGATCAAAGGATGAATACAAACAAAGAGTAGCAAAAAAAAAAAAAAAGGACAAACGAGTGAGAATCATAAACGTATAGTTTGTCTGATCATGTTGCCGCTATTCTGTCGCCATTCCAGTATTAAAAGGGACGGAATGCGTGATGACGCTTCCCCAACATTTATATCACAACGTGTGTAAATTGATTAATATCTTTAACTTGATCTTCTATAGTAGTAACATTCTTGGACGATTGGCACCGGACCAAAATAAAAATAAAAATTCTTGGAAGATTTATCGACCAATCCAAGCTTTTATTAGCTATATTGCATGATAAAACTGTACTGGCTGCGCCTAGTTAATCATGCATTATGGGACCGTTAAGACATCACATACATGATTGAAATCCAAACTTCTAAGCTAGATAATGTATTTGTGGCCCTTGCGTCTAATGCGTTTCTTATCTTGCAATTCTTTTTAGCTAATTTTGCCTTTTTGATAACCGAATTAAGCACATAAAATTTTCCGAATTATAACTAGTGGAAACTTTTATTACGTTTATGACTATCTAAATTTACCAAATCCATTAGGACAATTCTAATAAAAAGTAGTATATATTGCAAATGAATGTTTAATCAAAGATGGGACCTCTTGTATCACGCGTCACAAAATTGACTTAAATATTAGCCAGATACTAGTTTCATGTTTAATCAAAGATGGGACCTCTTGTATCACACGTCACAAAATTGAATTTAAATATTAGCCAGATACTAGTTTCATGTTTAATCAAAGATGGGACCTCTTGTATCACACGTCACAAAATTGAATTTAAATATTAGCCAGATACTAGTTTCAGCTTTGTAGTTACCGTATACTAGACATTAATAAGAAACTTCCTTCTCCATTTGCAAGCAGAAAGACTCGGTCCCTTGCAGGTACATACCATTCCAAAAATATCATAAATAGAGAGTGTGATGTAACTACTTTCAACTTGTGATCATCCGGAGAGATTTCAGAAACTCTGTAGCTCACCAAGAAACTTATGATTGGCCCTAGAAGTTGATAAAAATCTCAATTTTTATCCAAGAAAACAGAGACAGAGAGGAATTCAAAGAATCTTGGAGGGGTTAAATATATATGGATGTAAGGAAAATTGTTGTAATTGTGGAAGATGTGGACATAGCAAGAACTGCACTCCAATGGACTCTTCACAATCTCCTGAGATATGGAGATATAATTACTCTTCTCCACGTATTCTCTATCACAAGATCAAGAAGCAAGAAGAAGCTCAGGCTTTTACGCGTCAAAGGTTTCCAATTGGCTCTCTCTTTCCAAGACCTCTGCAACAATATTTTCAATGTATGTTATTTTCGAGTTCATTCTATTTTCTCTGCGATGTTGCTAAGTTTTTTTTGTATGTTACTGATCCAATTGATGATAGAAGGGTTGTGTTACAGATGAAGACAGAGATAGTGGTGACACAAGGGGATCAAGATGGTGGAAAGATTGCTGCCATGGTTAGAGAAATTGGTGCTTCTACTCTTGTTGCTGGACTTCATGATCAGAGCTTTCTTTACAGGTAAATTTCATGTCCCCCTTTACTTTCTTGGATATTTGTTACAAGTTTGTAATCTTCTGTTTTATTCTGTTTTCTCGGAAAGATTAATCTTTTGTTAGTATCATGGTTCATTTGCTTTTACTTTTCCAATCTTCTGTCAATAGTTGATCAAATGATTAAGTAAATGTTCTGTGAATTGAATTGATCCAGCTGTATAATTGAGAAAGGATAAGAAAAATTCTAGCACCAAAGACCCACAGGCCACAACAATATAGTTGGTCAACCGCCATTTTTTCCACAGGCAACAACAATATAGTTGGTCAACCGCCATTTTTTCCACAGGCAACAACAATATAGTTGGTCAACCGCCATTTTTTCTTACTTTTGGGGCTAAAATTGTCCCCTTCCAACCTTTTTTCCCCTCTTGAGTCTACTAAGAGTTGAGTTAAGAGTCTATATTGAATAGAGAATCACGGTTGATAACTGCATGCATGTGATGTTTCTGGACCTTGTAATTATATGCTTAAATCTACCTGACTTAGGTTACTAGCAAGGATTAGCAGCCAATTATAAATCCGTAAGAATGAAGTATCATAGCACGTTATGTGGACAAAGTTATTTGATATTTGTGTTTGTGACATGTAGCAAATGGTAAAATAATTAAGGTGCGCCATATTGACTTGGATGTAGTTATAAAGAAAATTATCATAGCACGTTACATCCACACTGGCAACTGGCAAGAACTAGCATTATTTTTTATGGCACATTCAACCTTAAACTCTATTTAGTTCTACATTTATTCTAATTCTGTTTAGTTCTTCGTTCTCTTAAAATATATATTGGATAAGGATTTGTCCATTTTTTAAACTTCATTATTAACGTCTGATGATGTCTATTGAATGTGGTGTGTGCTAGACTGTCCATCCCTATCGGTTCGTACATTTGTTTGGTTCTCTTATTGTCAGCTAATTAATGTTTCATGTCCTTCACACGAACCAAGGGAAGTGGAACTAATAAGTTTTGTAAATGAAATTACGTTGACCTACTTGTTATGTGTACGTACATGAACGATGCTGATATCTACTAAGGTTGGTTGATGGAATATGCCGGTTAATCCCCTAATATGTTTCTTTATCTACAGATTTCAGTGGAGTCCCTGATAAACTTTATGGTAATAAATACTCCACCTTGTATCGTGGAACTAAAATAAGTTTTCCTTGTATTTGTTGCATAGTTTGGCCATGACCCACAACCACATTGCAAGCAATTTGAATTGCAAAGTTCTAGCCATCAAGCAACCAACACCGCCAATGACCACAAGGACAAGAACAAGAACCATTTCTTTTCAAGATAGTTCAACCAACATGGACTTCTCGCAAATTGAAATTGATGCACTCAGGTCCGTAATACTATGCATAATGATTCTTTTATTTCTGGACCCGAGTCTCTTACCTGCTCCATGTACTATATTCTGCTGTCCACAAAATTTTTAAATGGTAATCTCTACTTTCCTCTGGGTTCTAGAAGCAGGATAATGTAGAATATCCTGTTTGTAGCTATAGTTTAAGCTAGAAAATTCGAAAAATTAGGCAAAAATAGTAAATGAAATGGGCGTTTTACTGAACGGACTAGAGTTTAAGTTCTATCTATTGATAGTGTAAAAATGAATATACAATTACGTTACTTATAAGGTAATTATAGTTGCAACCTAATAAAATAGGAGACTAACTTATATATATGTACCGACCATGTAAAGAAATTTTTACAATATTAGGTAACTCAAAATAATGTATCTAATGTGAAAGTATAATCTTGACATAAGACAAGTTACCTACTACAATAGATAAAAATGTCATAATAGTGTAGAATTTCTTTACACTATTGATGTATATATATATAAGTTAAAACACTAAAAATAGTAAGTGACTCCATGTAATAGATTAAAATACAGTAATAGTATAAAACAAACTACATTTTCAAGGTATACAACTTAATTCCAATTGGCTATGTTTTGCCAGTTATTATGATGTTAACATGAATAAATAACGAAGTAAGGATATACAGCTGTATAGAGAAGCGGTGAAATAAGGATATACAGCTGTATAGAGAAGTGGTGAAGGATAGGATTTACATATCAGGCAAAAGGTATCAAGAACAATTTGTTACACGTCAATTTGACAGCATATCTGGATACTACTCACTAACTATTCATAGTTAAAATCCATATTGAAGCTGCTGTCTTTCGTTATGTCTTTTCTCTTTAATTAAGAGCACTTCCAAAAATTAGAACATGGAAATTTCTCATTTGTAATCTACTAGGTAGTACAATTCAGGTCACCTATATATAGTACTTCAATCAATTTTTGTTGTGGAATATAAAGCAAATAATAACAAAAGGTTATGATTATATTCCACTGACTATTGAATTGTGGGACACATATGCAGCTTCCCAGAAGTTATTCATCCAAAAATTCCATACCAAGTTTGGCCAGATCGTCATTCTATCATTTGGAGATCAGGAAGATCAAGAAGATCGATGGTCAAGAAGAAACTAAATTCAGAATAATTTTGTAATTTCAATGAGGGAATATATATGCATTTTTTCCACATTGTATTATGTGATGGCAGAAATAACTCTACATTCCGGTTTGACCCAGATAACGTTAAACAAAAAGAGGGGAAAATGTTGTACAAAATTTTTAAAAAGTAAAAATAAAAGGATGTCAGTTTGGGGTATCATTTAATTTGCCCAACCATGAGCCCAATGAGGCCAGGTGTTTAAGCGTTTGAGTTTTATCAATGATCTAAGATATTTCCTTTACAATTAACTATGCAATAAGTTGTGTTCAATGAGGTCTTTTTCTTTCCATAAACTCTGTAATATGTTAGATACTAGTAGTATTATGTAGGCAACACAATGGAAGTATATCGCATGCTGAATCAAATATCATCACGTAAAATGGAGCAGAAAGCGTGTTATATTGAATCAAATATCATCATGTAAAATGAAATTGAAAGCGTGTTATAAACGATATGCGTAGCAATACTTGAAATAAGAAAGAAATTTACTCGCTAACAGTGTTTTCATCACAAATGAATGCAAGAGATATTTTATACATAACTCTTTCTCACTTAATTAAAACTTAATTATAATTAATTGATATTTATTATCTTTTTCACTTGCAATTCTTATGCAAGGGAGTTAAATAGGTACGTTGGTTTGAATTTGGATGGCCAAAATTAAATGATTTGAGTTAATAAAAGGGTTTGTTGTTGAGCTGCCTAAAGATTATTTAGTTTAAGATGAACTGGGTTCAGATGGGTTAAATATTGGATTGGGTAACCCAATCCACCAACTATTAATTACCGAATTTTAATTTTAATCTCTTTGTTGGTAACCTTATTGTTTGTAGTAAACAAAGCTAATAAAAAATTCCTTTTATACAACATATCAGGATATATCATTAATCCGCCCAAATTTAATTAGACAAATTGGACGAGTCATGTTTTTATGAGTTAATTTTATCCCTCCTAGTTGCTTAAAGTAAATGATTAATTTGGTATGAATACTAAATTGAATTACTATAATTTACACATCCTTAATTCAGCGTTCCAAAGCTGATGACTGACATTAGAGGAACGAATCCAAATTAAATTTCCCAACAGCATATCAAGAAGTGCTAATAAACTTCAAAACCTCTTCCATCCTCCCCACGGCCACGTGTGGCCATGCATGTTACATGCAGAAAATTACCAATCTCCCTATACACATGTCACTCAACTCCCATCTTTTTCCTCCAAATTAAACCACCTCTCCACCATTCTCCAAACAAATCCACTCAACTCTCCTCTGTTGCAATGGCTGCTCGGCCACCCAACTTCTTCAATGGTACTCAAAATAGACCACCACTAAGACCTATTCACACAAGCTACGTCCCCTCATTCCTACGCAAGCTGCTACAACCTCATGTCCCTAATTCCACTCAACTCATGGGGTTCTTAACCCTTGTTATCTCTGGAGGAATCTTGCTTCTCCTCACTGGCCTCACTCTCACGGCTATAATACTTGGCTTAATTTTTTTGACCCCTTTGATCATCATATCTAGTCCTCTATGGGTCCCTATTGGTATCCTTCTCTTCATTGGCATTGCTGGATTTTTATCCGTGTGTGGATTCGGCGCGTCGGCATTTGCTGCTATAAATTGGGTGCAGAGGTACTTCAGGAGAAGCAGGAATATGGTAGATGATGATACTGATAGCCATGTGAAAGATTACGCTAGAGAATATGGTGGTTACCTTCATGGTAAAATGAAGGATACAGCTCCTGGTGCTTAATTGATACCTTAGTTTTTTTTGCTAAGGTAAAATGCGTAAAGGATTACGTAATCGAACCCTCACCTCTATAAGGAAAAAAATTCAAACCTGTGTTAAACTGTCGCATTCACTTTTTTTTCTTTTTTGTGCTTTTCACATGCACCTGTTTGTTTAATTGGAGTGTAACATTGCCCTTTTTTTGTCGATCAAATATATTTGTAACGTTCTTGTTTTCGTTAGGGTGCTGCCGTGTGATATTTTGTAAGATTCTTGATTGAATTTAACCATGTACGTTGCGCGCTTTGTAGTTTCGTAAATTGAATAAGTTGGATACGAACTGGAAAGGTAATGATTGAAATCTATTCAAATGCTCCATAGAATATATTCACTATCTAGAGTGTAACGATTTAGGATTATAAAAAATGGGTTTGAGATCAGCGATTACCGATGTTCAGTTACAGCCTACAGGTATACAAAATTTTAAATGTCAACAAGTGAATAACTATCAATAAACACAGATTTTTCCATATAGCAAAATGTAAACAATAAAGGATTGTTTCGACGGCTATTCCGATTTTCTCTCAAACAGATTCTGCTACAGACTGTAAATCTGTAAGTATTATGTTTTGTCCAACAAGAAGAAAATTTGGATAAAAAGAATTTGATGAGAGATTTTTTTAAAACGAAAAAAGAAGGGAAAAGTTGGATCAGTCGATGGGGAATCGCACTCTTAAGCGAAATTCTGAATTTCGCATATGAAAATGACACTCTTTTATTTATTCCATACGTACTACTGTACAAGTTAAGAATTTATCTTAATTAGTAGACATTTCCTGGTTACTAATTATAGATTCTTAAATAAAGGTTCTTGGGGGTAGGCCATAGGATTAACATCTTGCTTACGTACTACAAAGTTGACTAATTAAATTTTATGCTTTTATGAGTTTATCCAAGGATTAAAGCCATATGATACGAGTTTTCCGTACATCTTTTAAGTTTCTGCTTTATTTCGGTTATTTGAATAAAAAATCTCTTTTGATAAGGTTCTGTTATTTGAATAAACAATATAATTGAACACAGGTGATATATCACACGGAGAACTTTGAAAGGGACTCAACTCTTGATGATGTCGTTGATAGTGATCATTATCTTCTATCCAGACTCCAAGATACTCAATGATCCAAATTTCATTATCTTCTATCCAGACTCCAACATATTCAAAAATCGAATTTACAAAACATTTAAATCACGAAATCTTTAAGCATGATACAATAATAGGAACTATATAATTTTCAAGAAACAAATGTGGCCTTTCGACATTTCCATTTACAAAACATTTAAATCACGAAATCTTTAAGCATGATACAATAATAGGAACTATATAATTTTCAAGAAACAAATGTGGCCTTTCGACATTTCGAAAGCATTCATTTTTTCCTTAAGCTAAAGGTATTGGATCTTTCATAATCAATGCATCTTTCAAAAAGTTTTTTTTATTTTTATTTTTTTAAAAAAACATTTATACTCCAAATGTAAAATCTTAAATGTGACAAAACTTACAAAAGGAATCCATGGGAGATTAGTGACTTTCTCAATTTTAACTATTTTCCCTCATCTTTTACTGTGCAAGGAACAGATTAAACCAAAAGAATGGACCACTTAAAAGTTAAAACGTCATACATGATGATAACATAACGTAATGCTCCACTGAAAACACATTATGTCGCGTAGTTCCCCGTGAAGTTTTGTGCTATTGCTAAATTTTCTAACTGCTAATTTTCCAACTTAGTTTCAGTTAAACGTCTAATTGACATGAAACTTGGAAGTTCCAAACTCCACAGTCATAGTAATCGGACTCTTAAAGATAAAACATAGACCGGGATTTTGAAATATAATTTTTCATCATATTGGTATGAGAAGAACTCCTGCTTAGAGTATTCTTCGTGTTGTTTTTAAATTTCTATATTGTAATTTAAAACTATTACATTAATCTAATCCAATTTATCTATAAAAATTAATCAAATTAACTTTCAAAAAATAAAACATGACAAATATGGAACAGAGGGAAGTATTTACTTGCCAAAGGCTCAAAACTTAATAAAGGCTCACTCACTAGTCACTACCTTCCCATTTTGTTTTAGATCAATTCATTTCGTTGGATTTTTTCAGTAACTACTAGCCAAAAGCTCAAAAACTTTACGTCATCATTAGTTAGGGAAGAAAAGATGGAATGTTGGTGGAGTGGACCTATATAGAAGTAGAACTATGACTCACAACTCTTTTTTACTCTCTCTAGTTGCATCAATTTTTATTTTTTTTGCGATCGAGAAACTTAATTAAAATAGAAATAGAAATATTAGAAAGTACATTAAGTTAACAATCGATCAACTATAGCTGAAATATTTGTCCCCACAAATTCAACAGCCTTTAATTAAATGAAGAATTCACACAAATTATTAACAAGCTACCCATCTCCATCTTCTGTGGCTTTGACTCCTAACCAAAAATAAACCTAACTTCCTAATCACATAAAACCCACACCCCCCCCCCCCCCAAAAAAAATGCATGATATAATAACTCACACTCCTTAATTAATTATTTCAGGTCTGCATATTTTGATGATGCGTAAAGATAACTAGGTAAAGGACTAGCCCGTGGCGATTTTATTGGTACCTCAGGCAAACGCTTCCCATATCTATCGTAGTAAATTACGCCAGAAAAATCCAACGGCTGACATTTATCGCCCATCAAAATCTCTCTTTGCCACAGCCCTTCATCACCAAACTCCTCATCATCTTCAACTTCCTTCTCTTCCTCATTCTTAGCCTTTTTTCTATTCCTCGCTTTAATATTGCTTATCTTCGCCAGAAATTTCTTTGGTTTTGCTAGCGATGAATTGTCACCTAATTTTTTGGTTGTAGTACCTCGGCTATTAGGTTTCTTTTTCCACAAAGCCAACAAGGAATGCATTGAGCCTATTAAGGTTACGTAAAACCCATTTGACGAGATGCCGGTGGTAGCGGGAGCGGGAGCGGGAGTAGGGGGTGGTGTTAGGAGAACCATTTTCATTGGTAGCGCCTACCCAGTGGTGTAGGGTATTTTTTTTTTTATAAGAGAGAGAGAGTGGTTAACTCAAGATAGATGGTTAACTTGTTTTACGGATATTTGATGGATTATGGAATTTGTTTTGTTTATGAAATACCTTAAAAGAGTGCTGATCTTTTAAATTTTTAAAAAGTACCAATAGAATGTTTGACCAAGTTTTTGGAAAGTTAAAGCGTTTAAAAGTATATATTTATATTAGAAAGTTGAAATGTTTAGTTAAGCTTTTGAAGAAAAAATTAGTGTTTTAAGTCATAACAAAAATAGTTTTTCAGAAATTAAAAAAAAAAAGATATTCACTCAAAACACTTTTGAAACATTGGCGAAGCATAAGATATTACTTTAATATTGACAAAAGAAATTTTTAAATTAATTAACCAAATAGAAACTGCTGCTCTCAAAATCCTGAATTCGGCTCGGTCACCAAGAGCCCAGCGACTTTATTGCTTTATTTAAAACATTTTACACGTATTCCATTCCTTCAACACCGAAAAACATTATAAACAAAAAGACAAAAAAAGGATTTCGAGTACGATATTTATAAGTTTAGAGAGTAAAATTTTCTCGCACTTAGTATTTATACATTCAAATTTATGAGAGCAAAATACATGTTTTATATAAAAATTTGACTTAATCATGATTAATTGATGTGCATTATTACTCCGGTTCCAATTTATGTATTGGTGTTTGACTAAACATGAGGTTTAAAAACTACAAAAATATTTTAGAAACTTTAGTCTAAATTAATCAACAAGTCATAGAGTTTGTGTAATTATAAATCATCTCATTTAAGTGTAAAATGAGAAGTTAAAATTAAATCCTTTTTAAATATAAAAATATAATATTCTTTTTGGACAAATTAAAAAAGTGTTCACATAAAATGAGACAGAAAAATATTACTTTTTTTTTATTTACTGTTAACATTAAATCGCTTAATTTAATATTAACACCTCGTACTAGAGGTGTCAATGGTACGGTTCGGGTGGTTATTTTATAAAATTTATACCATACCAATTTTTCGGTTATTTCATTTTGTATAACCAAAATTGGACTTTTCAAAACAGTCCCATCATCTCGGTTTTTCTTCTGTATCGGTACGGGTTGGTTAATTTTTCGATATTTTTTTAAAAAAACATCATATAAAAGTCACAAGTAGAAGTTGTACACGATACCATGCATACTTGTATAAGACTTTGGCAAGAACTCTCTAGACATTTTATTGTTTAAAAGGTGAAGAATTAAGAAAATATGAATCACGACAAGACTAGAGATCCATTCCACTATTTTATAGTAGTGTACGATACGATAATATTAAATAAAGACAAAAAATTTAGATCACACGAACTGAAAGTAATGAGACAAGAACTGAGTCTAATAAGATTCGGTATCCAATAAAAGAATTTAAATCATAAGAAAGGAAAAATATCTAATACCTTGTAGCTTGTTACTAAAGATTGTTGGAATACCTTATAATTAGTTACTACTTGAGGTGCTAGAACTAATTTAGTTTCAATGGGGGTAACATAACAGGTTTCGTAGTTGGATTAGTGTTAATTACTTGTCGCTGACTTGTAATCATTTCCATCATCCAAGGCACAATGCGAAAAATTTAATGGTTTATTAATTTTAAACTTAATAAATAAAATATATATTACACATATAAATATATTCGGTACGGTTCAGTATTTTTTCGGTTTATTTTTATACAATAAAATACCTACCCAATTTTTCGATACGGTTAGAAATTTATATAAAAACCGTCGATTTTATTAAGAATTTCTAATCGGTTCGGTACGATTCGATTCGGTCGGTTAAGTCGGTTTTTACAAAACCATTGAACCCTACCTCGTACTAATAAGTATTTACAAGATATATAATGTCTCATATTTGTGGCAGTATAATAGCACATCAATGGAGTATATAAAATGTATTTGTTCCCCCCGTCTATCATTGCATAGGTGCTCTAATACTTCCATATTATTAAGGCATCAGCATCAGCGACACATTCATAAGGGCCCAGGCCGTTAAAGTTTATGTGAGAAGATAAGACACCAAGTTACATATTCAAGAGTGTATTGTGATCGGTATAAATAAATTTGTATTTTCACCTGGTGTTTGGTATCAATATTGGTGCCGATTAGATGTGAATTCGTGTAAAAAAAAGTCTAAAATACTCCCTATCAAAGGTAACTCCATACTTCGGCTCGTATCCGAGATCTCTGATTAATGCTGAAGTAATACTTACCACTCGATCACGATCCTTGTCGGTTATTAGATACTTCTCTGTCATTTCACCCAAAAATCCCAATTGTCCCCCAAATTCCCGATCTCAATTCCATTTCCTTTTCTTGTGGAGAACTGCAATCTCCATTGCTTTCTAATTTTAGTGCGAATTTATACATAAGTTTTTTAGTAATAAAATTCATATATCTGGACGCTAGTAAAAAGTATTAAAAATAGCTACTTCTATAGTTTCAGAATTTAAATAATATTTGAAGATATTGAAGTAAACTAAGTGCAAACCACTAGTTCACGAGTAAGAAGCTTGAATGGTCACTCAACTTTGGGTAATTGACCACTTCAATCACCTAACGTTGATTTGTATTCCAAAAGTCACTCACCTTTGACCATTGAAGCTAACTAGTCAAAGTTGAGTGACTTTTGGAAGATAAACCAAAGTTGACTGACTATGGTGACCAATTACCCAAAGTTGAGCGATCATTCAAGTTTCTAACTCAAAGTTGAGTGATTTTTTAAAGACAAAACAAAGTTGAGTGACTCTGATGTCTAATTATCCAAAGTTGAGTGACTATGGTGACCAATTACCCAAAGTTGAGCGACCATTCAAGTTTCTAACTCAAAGTTGAGTGATTTTTTAAAGACAAAATAAAGTTGAGTGACTCTGATGTGTAATTATCCAAAGTTGAGTGACCATTTAAGCTTTTAACTCAAAGTAGAGTGATCTTTAGAAGACAAACAAAGCTGAACGAGTATGATGGTCAATTACGCAAAGTTGAGTGATTATTCAAGCTTTTAACTCCCAATTGACCTAGAAATACATACAGTAAATATATACGTCATTCTTTTGATAACATGGGATTTTTTTATATGGTGAAGTTGAATTTGGCACCTAATCCAATTTGAAGAAACGTCATATTTTTGTAGAATGTAGATGTCATTCTAACAGCAAGTTTTTATAAGATTATAGTCGTAGTCCGCTCAAGTACGCTTTGATCCCTCAAGTTTAGGTATTACTGGCTCTTAGGTCTTAGCTTCTATTTTATTTTATTTTCTTTTAAAATGTTCGACTCAGACTGTGGAAACTCAAAGTTGAATTCAAATAACAAAATTAAATTAGTGATCTTTGGTTCTCTCATTCTTCTTTCTTATTAATATTATAAATTAAACGGTAAAGGTCCATATATGCCCGCGGACTATGCGAAATTGCACGCATTTGCCGGTCGTTTAAAGGTCAGTCCGCTCATGACCCTAACGTTACGTTTTGCGTCACCCATGCCCTTGAGTTAACGGAAACCTGACAAAAATATTGGAGGGCAAATTTGTGCAGTTCCGCATAGTATAGGAGCATATTTAATCCACTGAAATTCCTAAATATTATGGCACAAAAGCAACAATATGGCACAAAATATCACTGCATTCCAAAACATAAAAAACATTTGCAATTACAATTCATGTATCCACCATTACATTATATCTAAATTATACAACTAAAAGATCAAATGCAATTACAGCCATCTTTTAAAGATTATTTTCACAAACAAGAGCACCATTTTTACCTTTTCAAAAGATTTGTTTTACTAATGATAATATCTTCTTCTTTTTTCAATTAGTTGATGACCTGGATAGTTTTTTCTAGATATTTTTCGTCTTCCCAGTCCCAATATCTACACGATAATGCATGCAACAACTTCTTATTGTACCAATAGTTCTTAGATTTTTTTTATAGTGCACTTTATGCTAGCCAACGATTTTTTGGTACTGCATTTTAAAACTCCACACTTATCGTGCAACCCACACTTTGCTCTCTTATTCTTTCACTTGTTTATGAAAAGTCGGAAGCTTCGAGTTCTTCAAATAGTTGTGGAAGGGTTCGTCACTCCATCTCACATCATGGACTCCAACTAATTCTACTAAATTTATGTTATGCGTGGAATTTGCGAAAGGGCCAGACCACATTAAATTTTATGTAAGACCATATAAATCCCTAAAATGTAATATTCACTCTATTATTGCTATCAAAATTTCAGCACTGCAGGAGACGTTTTTTCATGTGTCATAAGTCTAATGTAAGTTATCACTTTTTCCTTGTGATTTTTTTGTGGCAGATCTGTAATGAATTTTTTTTATGTTTATGTTTTGTGCGGCAGTTGTTGCATGCATTATCGTATAGATATTGGGACTGGGAAGACGAAAAATATCTAAAAAGAACTATCCATGTCATTAACTAATTGAAAAAAGAAGAAGATGTTATCATTAGTAAAACAAATCTTTTGAAAAGGTAAAATGGTGCTCTTGTTTGTGAAAAATAATCTTTAAAAGATGGATGTAATTGCATTTGATCTTTTAGTTGTATAGTTTAGATGTAATGTAATGGTAGATGCATGAATTGTAATTGCAGATGTTTTTTATAGTTTGGAATGCAATGATATTTTGTGCCATATTGTTGTTTTTGTGCCATAATATTTAGGAATTTCAGTGAATCAAATATGACCCTATACTATGCGGAACTGCACAAATTTGCCCTGCAATACTTTTGTCAGGTTTCGTTAACTCAAGGACATAGGTGACGCAAAACGTAACGTTAGGGGCATGGGCGGACTAACCTTTAAACGACGGGTAAATGCGTGCAATTTCGCATAATCCGCGGGCATATATGGACCTTTTCCGTAACTTAAATGAGTAACAAATAGACAGGGAAGCAAGGCCTCTGTTTAGGAGTGCGTAATCTATTGTGATATTTTCACGGAAGCGTTTGTTTAATCAGAAACCACGACTAAATACTTTTCCAAAATTAAACTTTTCTTGTTACTGTAACTTAAACAAGAATATCTATCCAAACACGTCACTCTTCAGAAATTTTTTAAGAAACAAATTTGTGCCTAAAATATTTCCAATAAACTCCAACTTAAGAATTGAAGGCAACTTAGGAAAGAAATTTATTGGTCAAATAACTTCCTAGCCCCGCTAGGGGTGGGCAAAGTCTGGACCAACCTTAAATTCAAATTGAAATCCAAACTTTTTGGATATTTGGTTTGGATTATGGATTATAGATTATACTTTGGATTTTATTTTTAAAATTTATGGATTTTGTATTGGATATCGGATTTAGTACTATGGACTTTCGGATAACCAAAAATTTGTGTCTTATATTCACCCCCTATTCATATCATATGTGCTCAATACTAATAAGTTCAATTTACAAAGGTCCAAAAGATTTTAGAGGCATGGTGGCCTCAACCTTATTAACTGTAGAAAATTATACATTATAAGGAGCAAACTATTAAGAGAATTGAGGATATTAATTGTTATAGTTTGTCTTAAAGGCTCAAAATTAAAGTCAAAATTGGAATCTAAAATATCCAAATCGATTAATCCAAAATCAAACTTAAAAATTTCAATTCAATCCAAATTTTTTTGGATCGATTCGAATTGTAATTTCTTTAACCCGAAATTGGAATATCCAAATGAAAACTTTCATATGCAATCCGAATGGCCCGAATGCCCGCCCCTATTTCCCGCACGTCTCTGTCATTCCATCCAATCATTTCCAAAATTGTTTATAATTGGTCTTCAGATAAATGGATAATGCTTAATACTGGGCCAACAATAAAGTAGTTACAAGAGTATTATTGTGGCGTTATATTCCCTTTCTTGGAGTATTTTCTTTTTATGATTCTTAAAGTATACGACGTGTAGTCAAATATCATCAAGATAGTGATTCTAATTCTAAGTTATAATTAATGATTGTGAAGAATTCATGTGTGGCTTTGCTTTTAACTTTTTGTTTTTTGTCAAAAGATCAGTGAACCAGTGTGTCTATTTGTAGCTCAGGCTTCAATGCTATGAAGTGGATACTAGATTCCCCATCTTTGATTCATGATGTACTCAACTTTGATTTGATTAATAATTGATCATAATGTCTTTCAAAAAATATCTTAACTCTAAAATAATTTTTTACAATTTAAATTAGGCCAAGTTACGAATTCGCCCAGTCGACCAAAAATAATTGCATTAGCTAGATAAATATACGAAAAATAATTAAAAAATAGTATATTATTATGTATAGAAAAATTGTATATTTAATGTATATTATTTATTAATACACATTTGCTGATTATATTTTGGTGTACGGCTATTTATGTGAATTGATACCCGCCCTGAGGCGTCTTGGATCAGAGTGAGCCAGTGGGTTTAAAGCTTTGCCTAGAAATGAGCTATTCGGTAATAAAATTATAGCTAGGCTAAAGTTCCTAAACTAGTTATTATCAAAGGGTTTACGGCCGTAATTATTAGAAGAACGTTGCCGGCAAATGATAACTATGGGAAGTGTGCTGCGCTGAGTCTGAGTCCAAGTGGACTGGCCCCACAGGTGTTTGGGCAATTTGCAGGATTGTCCTTCGCTTCTTCGCTGGAGGTAGTCTTTAATTTTAAATTGGTGGTCTTTATTTTTTATCCTTCGCCTTATCACCAATTTGAAGGACAAAAATTAAAGACCACCCCAAATGAAGTAGGGGTGGGCGTTCGGTTCGATTTTTTCGGTTTCTATTTTTTGAAAGTGGACACCGAACACCGCACTAAATTTATTCTGTTCGGTTTGGTTTTTTGAAGTTCAGTTCGATTCGATTTCGATTTTTTTAATTCGGTTTTCTGCTTGTAAAATAAATTTTCTTTTTAATTAAAAATGAGCTATTTTAGTTAAATAGGCAGCACGATAAATGTGCTAGGAATGTACCAATCAACAGTTTTTTCAGCCAAAGCATAAAGGAATAGTGCTTGCAGTGCAGGATGTATATATCATAACAAGTTCAATTCAATCCAATGTTTATATCTTAGTTTGAAATGGGCTATCCTTGTAAACTTTGGACAAAGTACTAGATTAGGTAGACGTTCAATTCTTATTCTGAACAGTAGGCAGTAGCCTTAAAAAAAGAAGCAAAACAAGGAATTCATTGTAAAACCAACACAGAACGCACCATTAAAAAAAATGAAAAAGGAGGTAATATCATTTGAGGAAAAAGAAAGAGCTAGTCAGAAGCATAAGTTCAAGTATATCCATATCATAGGCAGAGTGGTATTTGTGTTTATGACTTGATAAGAATTAAACAAATGTAACCTGTACCTTCGCAAAGTATGTTAGGGATGAGCTTGCATATATTAATTTGGGCCTAAGTGAGTGGAGTGGGCTGAGTGATCTGAGAGTTGTAAAAATTATTTAGTAAAT
The DNA here is from genome assembly GCF_019175385.1 of Lycium barbarum. Classification (NCBI taxonomy): domain Eukaryota; kingdom Viridiplantae; phylum Streptophyta; class Magnoliopsida; order Solanales; family Solanaceae; genus Lycium; species Lycium barbarum. The sequence continues at coordinate 157,644,897 of NC_083337.1, read as the reverse complement.
TTTCGGTTTAACCGAAAAACCGAAGAATCGGTGAACCGGAACCGAACACCGAAATTGTTATTAAAAAAAAATCGAAATCGAACCGAAATATCGAAATCGAAAAACTGAATTAATTCGGTTCGGTCTGGTTTTTTGATTTTCGGTGTTTATGCCCACTCCTAAAATGACGGGCAATCTGCGCGCAAAAAAAAAAAAAAAAAAAGTAGGTCCCCTACTATTTGAAACATTGTATGAAAGTAAAGAAACTTAATTGCTTCCTTTTCATTTTTCCTTTTCTCCCGGAAGTGAAAAGATAGTTGCTTGCTTGAGATATAAAAGGAATCAAATGGCGCTAGGCCGGTAGCGAGAAAAGGCTCAAAATCGTCCCTTATCTTTGAGCTTAGACTCAAAGTCATCCCTTTTATTTCGCATGGAACACTAGTGGTCCTCCATATTTTAAACGTAGTGCACTTTCAATCTTCTTCCAAACGGTTGTTTATCATATTACGGAACTTACATGTGCATGTGAAAATCACGTGAGGAACTCCTTTCTTAATCCCCGAACTTCCCATCTTCTCAAACTAATACCATCCCAGATGTACAAATTGACTGGTGCGACTGTTTACAAAAGAAGAAAAAATGACTTGCTCATTGAATATCAATAACATAGGTGGAAGGGAGCTTCCAAAACTAGTTGGCTTCAATATTATTAAATTCCAAAAGTTAAAGTAGCCAAGAAATCGATACCAACTATCCCTCCACTTGGTCTTTGATTTTTTTGATTTTCAGTTGCTAATTTAATTTTCGTTTTCAATAGGAAAATGATACTTTTTTTTCTATGTTTACTATGCACTTCTCAGTCACTTACAGCCTTAAGAACTCATATATCTCCAAAAAGAAAAGAAAAAAAGAAAGAAACTCTACCTGGTTTTAGGTTGTGCTTCTCATATTGTCTCTCACATTCTTATGAATGATTAATCCCTTTGCTATCTGAAGTAATCACCTCAACCTACGACCTCTTCCCCAAATTCCTTTGATTTTTCGACGCAGCATCCCATGTAAGTCTAAAGATTGTCATTTTTCCAGTGAAAAGTCATGATATTATAGCCTGCGCTATTTTTTTTTTATATTATTATTTCATGCAATTTTGTGAATTTGTGAGGTAGCTTCTCGGTATTGTTGCTTAATACGAGCTGGGTTACTCTAATTCGACTATGTTCTTTTGCTAATTTGCCACTTAGGATGATCCCTCTCTGTCCATTATGCTTTTATTGTTTTCCTTTTATGTACTCTTCAATGACCCTTTTGTGCTGACTAAGTCTTGTGGCCGTGATGACATTTAGTTTGCTTCTATTATTTGTTTGTTCATCTTGCTTTAGATTGATATTTTTATACTTCAGCAGACCTTTTTTTTTCCTCTACAGGGTCTTGCATACTTAAGATTCTAACACGTGGTTATGCTGAATAAGAGGACCAAGGGCAGGGGAACAAATACATACTCGATATGATAAATGAGTTGCTCGAATGAAAGTTTAGGATCACTATATATAAGAGGACATAATCAAATGGGTCAGGTGGTGTTCATTTCACCCATTTTTTCGCCCCGAGTCTTTTCATAGCGCTGCAAGTATGATTTCAAACATCAAACTCATAGTAATAACGTTCATACTAGTATATACTTGTACCAATTCTAATATTGGTCACGAGGTTTGGGATCTGATGTATGTCGAGAATACTTGTTTTGCTTAGTTTGCTACTCAGAAGGTGTACAAATGTGTTTCTAGACGGCAAATGCTTCCGCCGGTGATGATGCCGACGGCAGAGACGACCTGCAATGAGGAGCCATGCTTTCGACGATGAGCAGCAAGACGAGTTCCACGATATTGAGGACAATGAGTTCCGCGATGGTTTTGACCTAAGGGAATCGATTCATCTCAGCACTCGACGCCTAGTTCAAACACCAATTGTAATCGCATGGTTCAGGAAGTTGAATTGCACAACAACGCAATTGTTCCTCCTGTGCTAGAGAATCTCCAGGTTCAGGATGTTGAAATAAAAAACAACACAATTGTTCCTCCTGTGGTAGAGAATCTCCAGGTTGAGGATGTTGAAATCAATAACAACGCAATTTTCCTCCTTTGCTAGAGAATCTCCTGGAACCACAGAATCGCCAAGCTTCGTTTTAGGGAATTGGAAGAAGACTCGCAAGCAACTCTTCTGTTCCAACAATTTCTGAGCCATGTGCTTCTGTTCCCATAAGTATAGCGCCAACACCTTCTACAAGTGTTCCGGAATTGCCGTCAACCTTACTTCAAGTTAGATTGACAGATGTTACTCGCATAGTTGCGAACTTCAACTTCCGTCAGACTGTTGTTGACATCCGTGCTTTCATTGATGCTTCGAGGCCAAGTGACACCAAGGACTTTCAACTCTAAACAGCATTTCCTCCTAAAATTCTCATTGACCCAGCCCAAACAATTGAGCAAGCAGGGCTAGGGAATTCAGTGGTTATTATATAACTTTGATCAATTGTCAAACTATTTCTTTAACAGCTGTTGTGTTGAATAAGTAGTAAGATGGTTTAATATGGTTTGAGCATTCAAGACTTAAGATCCAATATGATTTACTGTTGAGAATTGACATGTTGTGTGTAGCTTAGTAGGAGCTTAGCATGAACTCTTGTGGACTTAAAAAAAGGGTCATGTGATTCACAAGTGTAGATGTAAGTCTGTTAAATAATAGACATCCATTTGGGAAAGGATTAAAAGTGCACCAATATTTCAAATTATTGCAATTATTTATATTAGTAAGAATTAATTTAAGTCAATAAGATGTTAAACATGTGTTTGCAATACAACCTGTTGGATGTTGTTGTATAAATTTTATTTACTTATGTGGAGATGTGATAGTCTAATTCAAACTTCTAAAATATTTCTACTATAAAAATAGGCAGTTTTTCTTTTTATGTTTTATAAATATTTTTTACTTTTTATTTTCTTACAAACTACAATTTTGTCTAAACATAAATTAAATTTAAAAAATTGGGGTTCAAATTTTTGGGGGCCTAAAGCAAAGGCTTCTCTAACCTAACCTTGGGTCGGCCCTGTGTATAAGGATGTGTATATAATGTATTATACAGATTTCAAAATGAAAAGGAGAAAAATTGAAGAGGGTTCTATGGTAATTCGGGGAAGAAGGTTAAAAAAATTAAATTATATTTGGCTTCATGAAATTCACTGTAAAATGGTAGCTACTCTAAATATAAAAATTTGTTGGGAGGTGCTCATTATAAACTGTTTGTTTTGGCGGGACATATGAGTAAGTGTCCCAAATCTAAATAGCTCCATCTTTTCTTCTTTTCTTTTTTTTTTTGTCGGAAAAAAGTCATTTGTAATTTTATGTGATTATTATTAATTCCTTTGCATTATATCAGTTACTGAAGTAAAATGCAATTATCTCCAAGAATTAACTTTTTGTCCATCAAACTGACTTTTCGACATTACCTCGATATTTACTTCTAGCGTTGCTACTAGCAAGTATAATAGATAACCATTTAGTATGTAATGTCGGCCAAATACTATAACACAAAATGTGACTTAGCATGTAATGTACTCTCTCTGTTTCAATTTATGTGAACCTATTTTCTTATTAGTCCGTGCCAAAAAGAATAACATCTTTTTATATTTGGAAACAATTTACCTTTATGCAATGATTTATAGCCACATAAAGTATATGTGACTCATTTAACGTCACAAGTTTAAAAGTCTTCTCTACTTTCTTAAACTCCGTGCCCAGTCAAATGGGTTCACATAAATTGAAACGGAGGGAGTATTTGTTTAAGTCTTTCTTTCTATTCTTGCGTCTAATCAAGTAATTTAAGAGTCACAAATTAATGTGAAAATATGTCATTACCTAACCATGACTATGTGATACAAGCTTATATGTAAGATATTTATCATGTATTTATTAGTTTGGTCTAAATAGTGGAAAATAAGTATTTTGTTGAGGTATTAGCGCTTAGCAGTTTGAAATTAATTTTATACTCGGTCGAATATATAAATTTATTCTGGGAGTAATTTATACCTTCTACCAAACAGAGTATAAAATTAATCATGAGATATCCCACTTTATCCTATCAAATTTGGGATTATTTTATCTCACCTCTAGATGAGATAAATTAGTCCAAAGAATATAATTTCGAGATAATTTAGTCAGCGCACCAAACGACCCCGCAGGTATCATTTCCTCTTTTCCTAGTCAAAGGAAAGCTTAGAGGATTCTAGCTCGCAATCACCTTGTTCAAATGTTGAAAATAAGACTACGCCTCCTCTTGCGACTCCATCTTAATTAAGTTAGATGATCATAAATAGTAAGTATTTCTATTACATTAAAGAGTTCCCTTGATCACTCAGCCTGCCAAAGTACTATAATAAATGATCATTTTTTTAACACAATTTTGGAATTAGTAATTGTTTGATCGAGTACTATCTCTATTTCATCTTTGCCACGATATTGGAGAAAGACAATAGACGCATCAAGATGGATAAATTTGATATTCAAAAGAAGCAAGTATATGTGAGTACATTTTAGGAAAATATCTGGTAGCAGGTTGGCAGCAGAGGGACTGATGTAGAAAGCTGATTGATGTAATCTTCCTCTTGGGGATTTATCCCTTTCGTCCCGCACGTCAATTACGTCCCTAGCTACTTCTTTCATATCATATGAATTGATTCTTCTCCATTACTTCTTCTATTCAATGGCGGAGCCACATAGAGTCGAGGTGTTCATCCGAACTCCCTCGGTAGAAAAAAACACTATTTTTATAAGGTTAAAATTATTTTTTATGTATATATAGTAGATGTTGAACTCCTTTAGGCTTCTTTGTATGTTTACTTTTTTATATTTTGAACCCCCTCGGCGGAAATTCTGACTCCGCCACTGCTTCTATTCCAATTTACGTGAAGCATTTGATTGAAGACCGGGTTTAAAAATGAAAATACAATTTTTGAAACTTTTAGTCCAAAACAAGTCATTGCGTAATTTTAAATGATCTAATTAAAGATAAAATTATAAGTTTAAAATTGAAGTGTTAGCGACTAAATATAAAATGATGTTACTCCTTTAGGAACTTTGGGATGAAGGAAGCAGGGGTGGGCGTTCGGTTTGATTTTATCAAATTTCGGTTCGGCTATTTCGGTTTCGGTTTTTTGAAGGTGGACACCAAACACCAAACCAAACTAGTTCGGTTCGGTTCTTTCGGTTTCAGTTTTTTGAAGTTTGGTTCGGTTAAGTTTCGATTTTCTGATATGATATTAGAAGCGATTCCATTTACACTAATTCATATTCTCAAAAGCAATAAAACATAAAACTGATAAATTGAAATCAAAATCAAACAAACAGGATACACAAAAACAAAAAACCATAACCATGATATAGGATTACTCGGTGTTATATACATACCGTAAGAATAATTAAGAAAACACATAAAGGACATACATTAATCCTAAAGACACATCCTAGTCACCTTCCTTTGTTAAGGATATTTGATTTTCTCAACTGAAGTGGAAAATTAGGGATACAAAAGCAAATGAGTGCTTGTTACAATTGGATTTTTTTTTAGCTTAAACTTAATGGGCGTGAACTATTTTAATTTTTTGGATAATGTATTAAATTTCGGTGGGAGTTCGATTCTTCGGTTCGGTTTTATCAAACTTCGGTTCGGCTATTTCGGTTTCGGTTTTTTGAAGGTGGACACCAAACACCGAACCAAACTAGTTCAGTTCGGTTTTTTGAAGTTCGGTCCGATTTTTCGATTTTCGGTATTTATGCCCAACCCTAGAAGGAAGTACTACATATTATGTTCCTTTCATCTATTAGGGGTCGATTGGTACGATGGATAAGCAAATATAGTCCTGGGATAAAAATTTAGTGCCGCCTTATCTCATGTTTGGTTGGAATAAAATTTTGGAATGGATTATCCCAGGATTGTAATGTATTTTTATCTCATATTGAGGGTGGGATAAGAATCCCGGAATAACTTGTTTTCTAGCCAAACGAGCCCTTAGAGTATTACAATCTTATGAGACTTATTTTTGACTCATAACTTAATAGACCCAAAAGTGTAATGTTCAGATCCATCAACTTGTAAGATAAATAGAAGTGTCACAACTAGTATATATGAGACGTATAATAAAGTTTTTGCTATTCTTAAATCAAAGAACAACTTCATTTTTTTCCTAGTACGGACCTTTACATTATTGTTCCTTTTCAGCTAGAGAGCTTCTTGCTCTGTTCTTATTGCATTCTTTATGTCAACTTACTTCATTTATGATTTGCTCTCACATCTTCCATGGAATGTGACTGTAATCTCAATTCATTTAATCATTTCGAATTCATTCCTCATAATTGTCTCGAATTTTGGATGATGGACCAAAAGGTCGCAGCAGAATTACTGAAGAAGGAAAAAGGAGATGCCTATAAAATTTAGAACTTCTCCTTTCAAGAGAGAAAAAAGGATATATAATTGTGGTTTCAGGTCAGTCTCATCTCACTAGCTTTTTCAAAATTTTCTGCTATTTTAGGTACATTTCTGTTTTTTCGTTGTCTGAATCTGGAGTATTACTCCTTGCCCACCAAAAAAACAAAGTAAAAATGGGAATTCAGTACAACTTTTACTTCTGATTTTGTTCTCAAAAACCTGGAATCAAATCTTGTGATGCTGAATTATACTGTGCTTAGCTATGCATAAACCATAATGCATGGACTTTTCTTTGCGCTAGGATTTTTTTTTTTTTTTCTGTTACTCATTTTGCGCATATCATAATGGAGACCAGGCCACTATATTATGTTGGGGAAAAAACATTATTAGGCAGTATTTAAAAAATATTTTCATAATAATAGTAGCATTAGTTAGTTAACATTCCATGTCAACTAAATAAAAATCCCCAATTTACAGTTGGATCCTATTTTTTCGATCAAAGTTTTATCTCCCACAACAATTATTCCATCTTTTTTGTCATTTCCTTTTCTCGTGTCTTTCTTTCTTATTTTCTTTTTATACATGCAAATTCTTCCTTTTTTTCCTTTCTTTAAATATTAACATTTTATTTTAACATGTTATAACTTTAATTGGTGGTAATTGCATATTTTCTATTTCAATAATTATATATAACAAAACATGTATTAGTGATATATATTAAGTACAATACACAACTGCTAATTATTATTATTTATTTTATATACACAGACCATGTATATCTATTTTATACCTATGGTTATATATGTTATACCATGCATATTTTATTATAAACGTAGGTATTTATATGTTATATCGTGTATATCCTTATTATACCGTATGGTTATATATGTTGTACCATGCATATTTTATTATACCACATATGTATTTATATGTTATACCATATATTTTTATTATACCATGTATATGTATAACAAAAATATATATGGTATAACATATAGTACTGCTTATAACCAAACATAATACAAAGATCATTAATGATAAACAGATTGCTTAAATATTGGAGAAAATAATGATGAAAATGAAAGAATTAGGATTATTAGTCGTATACTAATTTTTTAATTAGTGAAAAAGATGATGATGAAAGAGAAAATGGTATGTATTAATCAGGATTTAAATGAATTCCTTAATTAGTGGTCCTTCTTTATTCATGAGTTATCTTAAGAGTTAAAATATGCTAAATTCGTAAAAAGATCTGTCATTTTAGGAATAAATAGAAAGTACTACCTGTAACATCACGCAAATCCGAATTAGGTATGAATGTATGAATCTAGTATAAAGGTGATATTTTAGCTATACGAATCTATTTGGGATGAACTCGGGTGATAAACAGTCGTTTTGAAGTCAAACCAAAAAGTGAAGTTCTTAAAGCCTTCTAAATTTGTGTAAGTCTAGGACAGTTTGTACTTATGACCTGTTTTCTGGTACTTGCGTTAGGAATTTGTGAAAACTTCCTTATTGAAAGTTGTAGCCCTTTGAAATATCTTTCCAACTGTATATTATAGGGGTCAAGGAGACATCTATACAAAAAGTTATGGCCATTTTACTGAAAGAGTACAGAGCAGTCCGTTCACTAGTCATGTTATACGAACTACTTATACGGCCCATATAATTTTATACGGGCCGTATAAGTCATCCGTACTTCACGAAACCTCAACCCGACATTCTATTTAGTGCCATGATAAAATATGGTCATATTATACGGACCGTGTAACTTTATACGGACCGTATAATATGTCCATATAATTTCCGCCTCACTTTTGTATAAATTCAAGCCTTGAGTTCTTTTATTTCATTATTCACAATTCCAAGCCCTAGCAACAATCCAAAACATCAAGGTAAGTTAATCCAAACCCTTCCAACTCAATTCTAACATATATTCTAATAATATAAGCAAGAAATTATTTTTCCTAAACTAGGGTTTTCAAGAAAACCCATCTCAAGGTTCAAGAATTCAAGATTTTGGAAATCTTCTTCAAAGTTAAAATCTTTAATTCAAGTTTGGAGCATTACCAGGTATGTCGAGTTACTATCTACGTGTGGGAACATCATTGTTCTTCCCCACGCCTCATAATCCATAAATTATGATTCTTTACGAAAACTAGGGCTTCTATACCATGCTCATGATAACCCTAGGTCCATGTCCATGATTATATTATGTATGAATTGTTATAATTCCATTATTGAGTTCTTAATATTTCTTTATGATTATTAAGAATCTGTCTGTAATCTATGAAGAATCCATATATCTTATTCCATGGGTTCATGCATGCTAGTTTATGATATATTATGCTATTTTCAAGAAAAGACTATACATGTTTACAAGTTCATGCAAGCAAGCTATAATTTATGATATCCATGTACAAGCAAGTTATATTCATGAAAACCATGGGCAGCAAGTGCCACTTATTTTACATGTTCATGATTTTGGGAGTTGCTTTAATTACCGAGGAAGGCTTCAGATAGCCTGAAACTACGTGGCCACCATAGGATAAGGATCGCTCCACCCTTGTCCCGGACGATCTCTCATAATGACTGGATCCTTTCATATTTTATTAAATCTCATGTTCCCTGGCAAGGACTAAGTGTTCTACTGGCGGGACATATGCACCAGACCATGGATCGGTTATAAGTTATTGCTCTCCCTACTTATGATATTTTTACCATGTTATATATATGTGTGTACTCATGTTCATGACCAGGTTTCAGTTTCACTTTCAGTTCTTATCGTTATTATTTTATGTCCCATGTTATTTCATTCAGTTGCTTTACATACCAGTACATTCAAAATGCTGACGTCCACTTTCTATTGCCTGGGGGCCTGCATTTCATGATGCAGGTACTGATTTACAAGACGACGTATGTGCTCAGTAGGACAGCACTCTAGGGCTGTGCATGTTAACGGTTAAACCAATAACCCGAACCGATTATTAGGTTATTGGGTTAATGGTTCGGGTTAATGGATTACCGGTTCGGGTACCGGGTGGTGTTTTTGGGTTATTGGCTTATTGGGTCGGGTCGCGGGTTGACCATTTTTGTTAACGGGTTACCCGATAACCCGATAACAATTTAATTAATTACACTTCTACCCTTTCATAGATATTAAGTCACTTACACTACAATTAGGGTTACTTCCTTTCATTTCATAAAACAGTCTCTCTGCCTCTCTTTAAGTCTCAAGCCTCTCTTACGTCTTACCCATTCAATTACAACAGGAACCATTAGAGTACTCAAACAAGAGGAAGCAAACCCCTAATCTGAATGAAATATGCACTTCAATTTACAAAGATATAATTGACACATCACCTAACAGTTTGGGTCATTATGCAAATTTAATTATGCAAGCTCCATTGATGGTTTTGCCTTTGTCGCTGCTGCCTAGTGCCCACACGATGCAGCAATGTTTTGAGTATGATAGAGCAGTAACAAATCATTAAATTTCTTGTAGTAGTAAATGCAATTTAAGATTATTCTGAGATCTTGGTACAAGAAGTAGTTCTCTGTGCATGATTTTGCTTGTACAAAGTGGTCAAGCCATTTTTTTGTTGTGTGAAATCTTAACGGTTAAACCGATAACCGAACCGATAACATACAACAACCGATTAACCGATAACCCATTAACCGATATTTTAACGGTTCTTTAACGGTTTAACATGTCTACAAACTGATAACCAATAAGTTAAACCGATAATTTTGAAACCCGAACCGAACCGACCGATATGCAGCCCTACAGCACTCGTATCAGCTTATTGGTGAGTCCCATCTCATTCGGGGTTTAGTCAACTCTTTGTTTTATAATTAGTTATGCATCTAAGGTATGCTGGGGGTCTTGTCCCAGCAAGCATGTTTTCCGGTCAGACTCATGATAGAGGTTTCATAGACTAGACAAGTCAGTTATGTCATGTCACACTTTCGGAGTCGCATAGCCATTTTGGCTCATTTATGTTATTTCCGCACTCATGTTTAAACAAATATTTTGATTAAGTATTATGACTTATTGCATTTTATAAAGGCTCATCATGCATTCACATTATATTCCGCTCATGTTATGCCTCATGATGATTCAGCAAGCCATGTGGTTCGCTCAGTCACATGCAGTAAGGCACCGAGTGCCGTGTTTCGCCCAGGCTATGGCTCGGGGCGTGACACTACCATTTAGGATAATATTCTTAGAGAAGTGATTTATCGTGTAAAAATCTCTATTATGTTTGGCTATGCCTTAGCCTGAGGCCCATTTAATTAAACAGTCCATCACCCGTAAAATGAGAAATGAGAATGAAACATTCTTCAGCCAAATTCATGTGTGTTAATCTAGATTTTTGTGTTACTCACAGTTTGTAGGGAAAACAACACCAAATACCCTTAAAACATAAAATATTTACTAGCCTCGTGGCCCCTCATCAAGTAATTTCATTTTTATCCTAGCCGGCCGAAAACATATACCCGACATACCCCCTTGCCTAAATCCTTTTCTTCATGATACCATCACAGTATATTTATATATCATGATAGTATCATGGAGGACTAAGAAAAAGACCGAAACAGTCCTACATGATATCATTTCAGTATATTTATATACCACGATGGTACCATGGTCTTAAGGAGTGTCTCATTAAAGAACTGAAACAATCCTCCATGATACCTGTCACACCCCATTTTGAGTTGGGTTGGATTTAGGATATGACGTATTGGTGATTCCTATTTATTTTATTTGAGGAGTCGCCACCTAATTAATTTAATGGTGAATTAGGACACCTAAATATTAACTAAGGGAAAGTTAAACTAAACCTCAATTAATAGTCTGCTTAACCAGTGTGATTCTAGGTAAGGGCTCTATATTATCCTAAAGGGAAGAGGGTTAGGCATCCTTTAGGATCCGTTAACTTACGGTTATCCGACCAAACTTAGGTTAATTAATGTAGATTAAATACGAATATAATATTTAAGAAAAAAAACAATTTTTTGTAAATTATTACTAAGGTTTAAAAAGGATAAAAATATAATAATGTTATTTAAAATAATGTTTATAGATATTGCTAAGGTTTTGAATGATAAATATTAGCCAGAATAAGACGAATAGAAAAAATATGATAATTTATATAAGGGAAATTTCAAATGCCGTTTAGCAAAGAAGGTTTCAAATGCTAAATAACACTTCAAAATAATGTTGATATAATTTTAAATACTAATACTATTTTAAAATAAAACCTGTAAAAAAAAAAAATTGCATATGAATAATAGTTTTAATAGAAAATTTCGCAAAATTTGAACTTTGAATAGCGTGATATGAATAGGAATATATAGAAAATCTAGACTATTCTTTAAATGGAAAAGCAAAAGGAAGTAAGTTTTCTTTCTCTTTATTTAGTTATGCTTTAACTGAAAAATATGCATGATTGATTCGAACTTGAAGGGTTAGTTATAAAATATGCTTGAATTTATATTTGCGTATTAGCGGTGTTTTGAAATTAAGATAACAAGAAATAGAGTGTGATTCCTTTGACTAAAAATATTAATTTATGCTATCAATTATTCTAGAAGTAAATATTATAAGTTCTATAAACGATTTTGATGTGAAAAAGAAGAAAATGAAACTTATGGGTTTAATTATTAGTCTTCTTTAAATTAACTACCCATTACTAAACTAGATCTATTAATTCATTAAGGTTCATCTAAGTTAATAAACAAAGCAAACAAAGAGTCAGTTACATAATATGAATTAAATGCAGAAAACAAAATAAAAGAGCAGATACTATAAAAGGGTCCAGCCCGTTTTTGGGACTGCTGGAAACTATTTACTGTTAGGCTTCGGCCCAGCAGATTTCTTTTATGCGCTGCTACGGATCCGTGGCTGCTGTTGCTGTTCCTGCGTATTGGGCTTTGGCCCAAAAGTTTTATGGATCATTTTGTTGCGGACGGAGATGGACCGAGAGAAGTTCTCGTTGGGCTTTCAGCCCAACATCGAATGCGGAGGAAGAACGAGTCTCCCGGACTCGTATGCGATGTTCATACATAAAAAAAAAAAAAAAAGGATTAATATAGTGAAGATATGCAAGACACGCTGAAAGAAACAAGTAATCGGAACGAAATAAATCGTCACATAAACAATAAACATGAGCAGGACCTTCACACGCTAATATAGTAAAGCAATCTCAACAGACGACTGATTTAGATGTGTATATATGTTTATATTATGTACATACGTATATAATATATGATCAAACAACCCACACTTGCAAATGCACAAACGTATAAGAATTTAAACAAGCACATAATCATCACAACATTCATACATGTCTGAGCCCTTTATTCTTTCACTACTTTTTAATACAATTCAGAAACACCACAGCAGCTTAAACTGTACCAGCAGCAAATTAGCAAACTCAACGGTAAGGTAGCAACCCCTTTTTGCTTATTTCAGAAGTTTATACACTTAAAGGAATAACACTAATCATTGAAGAAAATTCTACACTTAGATAGGGATCGTGGACCTCAACAGCTACCTAATGCAAGATTTTTTAAACATGGTTCGAGTAGGACAGACAACACAGAGTTTAAGATTTTCACAACTGGCATATACACGAATGGATATAGGCAGTCCAGACAAGAGGTAATATATGGCGTAATTCAGATCTCATAGTTACATCCCAAGAATTTACCAAAAATAGAGATTGAATGATTCATTTTAACACGAAGGATAGGCAGCAGGACATTAAAAGTAGATTGGCAACAGATGAAACAAGATTGTAAGTTGATACCCATATCAAAGTTGCCTGGCAACATCTATTAGCATGGACTAATGATTAGTTTTTTTACAAAAGATGCTAAAACACAGTCATAGTGTAGCTATATAATCAAACTAGCAAATCTAAATTGACCAGATACTTCTCAACATAGCAGGATAGGAGGTGTAATGATCAGAGCCAGACCAGAAAAGAACCAAAATGTTTTGCAAAGATCACACTTAAATAGGGCCAGACCATCTACTATGCATCTTAATATGGTTTAAACCAACCAAAACCTTCGCTGTCATAAAGAATGAAGTACTCTAATAGATATAGGCCGAGAGGCACCGTGATAAACTAACACAAAAAAATGTTGTTCAGAATTCAAATCAAAATAACATTGTAATCTCAGCAACATCAATTAAGCCCTGGACTCAAGGTATACTAATCAAAGTAAAACAAGACAAAGCATTATAATAACTTATACAGATCAAATTATCGAACATGTTATTTGAATATCTAAGTGTTTTTCAGCAGTTTTAACTGAACAGGATACCAAGGTTGGCACAAGATTCATCAAACTACTCATTCCCATAGCTAGACAAATTCTGAAGGGACAGTACCCCATGAAGAAACAGGAAAAGTATGCTCTCTCACACATTTCTGAGCTTATACAACATACAAATCCACATACACTTGACATATACATGCTGAGTTTGGCTCATTGATATCACTAAATTAATCAATTATGTGGATAAATCCAGGTAATTTAAGAAGCAGGACTATAAACCATACATAAATGTCGATTACAGACAGTACCTCAATCCTATTTAAGCCATACAACAAGTATTTAAAGACTAAACATAGCATTAAAGTAGCATGTAACTGAACATATACTTGACTAAAGATTTAACTAACATACATGCTGATCATATAATTAACAAACTAAACACATAATCAGATTTAAAACAATAGGCTATTCAACAAAACCAAAAAAAATTGATTATACCACTTGAGGCTAACAATATTAATGCAACTACCTATCATCATATAACATATCACACATTCAACTAAGGCAGAATAATAAACACAGAATCAATCTAAGCTAGTCGCATAACTAACATCTAACCACTACATAAAAACTACAGAAAAATTAAAAGAGTCAAAAAATTTAAGGACCTTCTTCGGGTGCAGCGAAGTGGGTACGGGGGTCTTCGATTCACCTCGAAACACTTGAGACTCTGGTTTCAAATTTACTCGGACTCGAATCAGTTGCAAGGAACAAAAAGGAATCAGAATAATCTTTTGTTTTCGAATGAATATCCAAACGATATTAAAAACTTATGAAGACTTGATAATTTTAGACGTGAATTTGAAGCGATTAAAAGAAACTCAAAACTTTAGGGGATTTCTACAGCTAAACAAAATTTGTTCTTGGGAAACTTTGTGAATCCAAAAATCCCCCTTTCTTGATCCCACTCCCCCACTACTTATAGCTTTTTTTTTAGGTTTTTGTGTTGAAGAAGGAGAGAGGAGCGGGGGGGGGGGGGGGGGGGGGGGGGGGGCAAACGAAGGGCAGGCGTGGGGGACAAAACTAAATGGGGGGTGACAGTGAGGGTAACGTGGTGTAGTGGGAAGTGGAGGTGGCAGAGGTAACGTGGTGTAGTGGAGGTGTCAGACGCGTGGGATAGAGAAAAACAGTGGGGTGTGTGTGTGCGGCGGCTAGGGTTTAGGGGTAAAGGGAAAGGGAGTGGCAGAGAAGGGGATGGGGAGACGGTGGTGTAGTGGAGGCGATGGTGTAGTGGAGGCGACGATGGGGAGGTGGAGGAGACGGCGGATAGGAAGAGGAAAGGGGGGAAGGGAGACGAAGGCGCGGAGGTGAGAAGGAAAATGAGGGGAAACCCTTATTTTGAATATAATGGGTCAGACCCGGTCCATTTGTGGACTGGGTCAATTTTAGACCGGGTATTAAAAGAATGGGCTAGCGAATTAAAACACGGACTGTTTTAAAAAATTGAGATCAAAATATGGGCTGGTAAAAAATATTTATGAGTTGACTGGACTTTGATTTTGAATCCGATAAATCAAAATACGGACTGAGTGCAAGTAATAGTTTGGCTTCTAAATTTAAATAAAAGACCCATTTTAATTAACGATATACCGAGGGTGACAAAATATTGTTTAATACAAAATGTGTGATTATTAGGACTCGGGTAATAAAATTATATGGTGTTATAATAGCCATGCAATAATATTTTTTGAAAATCCACAGTAAAATAAATACTATTATTTAATTATGCAAAGATAAATGCGATGCGCATGCGTAAGCTGGTAAACTATCGAAATGATAAAAATTGTGAATTATAATAATAGTAATAAATAATAATAATAATAATAATAATAATAATAATAATAATAATAATAATGATAATAATAATAATAGTAACCGTAACAGAATAATGAAGTGCCGGTATTGATAAAAGGCTAATAATTATAGTAAAAAAAAAATATATGCATTTTTTAATTTTCTAAAAATATTAGAAGCGTAAATAGGTATTTTGGAGGAGAGGCGGGACAAAATTGGGTGTCAACAATACCACCACAGTATGTATATATATATATATATATATATATATATATATATATATATATATATATATAAGACGATGGTATTATAGAGGTTTTTTTCCAAGAAAAATGTATCTTTTTGAATAAAAATGAACATGATCATCCATAATACCATCTCACTATTTTTATATACCATGATGGTATCACAGAAGACTAAGAGGAGGACTGAAACAGTCTTTCATGATACCATCTCAGTATATTTATATACCATGTTGGTATCATAATTTTGGAGGCATCTCTGGTAAATAGATTTGATTTTTCCTAGGGTTACGAAAGCAATGAGAGTATGAGCGGGTAGTTTTTTTTATTTGAGAGGGCACGTGCATTCTTTCCCCTAGTTTTTGCACTCTTTAGTTCTATTGGATTTTAATCCCTTAAAACAAGGGGGAATGATGTATATATACATAAGAATAGGGTATATTCATAAAATATGACACTACTTTTCAGTTTACAAAACATATCAATAGATTTCTTACAAAATATATATGAAAATTTTCGCTCAAAACTTAAAATTTTCGCTCAATATTTTGGGTATGAAAATTGTATGAAATATGTATATCTCGCTCAAGGCTTACAAATTTGGCTCAATATTTTGTGTATGAAATATGTATATATCGCTCAAGGCTTAGAAGTCTCACATTTTTTGTATATGAAAATTGTATAAAAAGGTATGAAATATGTCTATAATTGTATAACTTTGGATAAAGTTCATATTTGGTATTTGTAAGTTTAATATAACTAGAACAACATTGTATACAACTTTCATACAATTTGAATCTCGCTTGGAATATCGGATGAAATTTAATGCAACTACAATAGCATTGCAACAGCTTTCATAAAATATTAATACAAATTTAATACAAAATTTCATTGTAGGAGTTTACTTTTACTGGTATCCATTTTTGAAGATACATAATGTGCTTGCACTTCTTGTTTTCTTGCAAAGTTGTTAATGGAGATTTCAGAGGCGAAACTTGTGGCTAGCAGTGATGATTTGCAATTCTCATGTCATTTGCAGTGACGATTTGCATCCAAATTTACTTAGCAGGGTTTCATAAATAAATCATGAAACACAGTTAGAATCATGGGTTGGGGCTGGCGGAAGTTCTACAGCAAAAGAATTTCGCCCCACCAACGAACGTCGTCGTCAGCTGCCACCGTTTATCACATTAGAACACCCCATTTTTCTCAGTTTCCGCACCACATCTCCATCCTGTAACCATCGTGAAACACCCCAAAATAGCCATCAATCCATCAACATAGCAGATCTGAAGCCATGGTTGAGTAGAACAGGGAGAGAAGGCGATGGCAGGGGTGGGGCGCATGCTCTGTTTCGGATGAAACAGAGAATAGAGAAAAGAGGAAGGTAGGGTGGGCTTTTTATTTTATTTCAGATCTGGTATGTTTTGTAATTAAGTTGTTATTTTTTGTAAATAAGGAAAAGTATCCTTATATGTTGTAATATATTGTCTTAAATAGTATTATTAGGTCATTTTCCGTTAAAACAACTGCTGTATACTATCGGGCCTGCAGTGGACCAAACATAGACTTGGGCTTTACTTACTCTTTGGGATGCAGGCCCATCACAGAAAATCGAGTTCTCCTAATTACCTATTTTTAAGATATATCCTATTCCTAATTCTTACACTAAGGATCATGTTCGAGTTGCACCCTCCGCAGTGAAATTATTTGGTGATATTTGGCACCAAAAGTAGAAGGCACTACGTACATTAACAATGTCCACCATGGTGCTTGCTAGAATGATGTATGTATAAAATGGGATATGATTGTCCCTATTTTGGGGTTGTCTTTAAATTTTGTGCTTCGATTAAAAAAGTGGCCGAAAATATCTTGAGGTTTTGGGTTCTAACCCCAGCTCAGTCAAAAATAAAAGGAAAAAAATTCAGAAATATACATGTTGGTCACTTACATTGCAAAAAATAGCCCAAAACATACATTACAAAAAATCACTCAAAATATACTGATATATACAGACATATATAGACACTTATATCAATATATACAAACATATAAGAAGGCAAAGAAAGAGAAAGAGTGAGAGAGAAAAGTTTGGGTCATTTTTTGTAAGAATTAAAAAAAAGGTCAATTTTGATAGCATTGTTGTACCAATTAACATACAGTGTAATTTTCTCAAAAAAAAAAAAATCTGCGAGGCAAAGTTTAAGAATAACTTAGGCAAAGGTTATGCCTTATAAGATAGGACTTAGTTTAGGCATAACTTAGAACTACAGATTAAAGCATAACCTTTGCCTTAAGGCATTCTGCCTTATAAGGTATAATTAAATTCTGCCTTATAAGGCAGGACTTTCGCGAAATCTTGCCTTGCGATTTTTTTTTATTTACTGAGCTAGGGTTCAAACCCATAATTTTGGAGTATTTTTTATCACTTTTTTAGGCGAAGGGAAAAAATAAAGACCAACAATTTGAGGGGCAAAAATTAAAGACATTGCCTTTGAAAGGCAATCCGCGCAAAAAACTGTAAAATTTAACCAAAAAATTTAACCAATAGAAATATGATCCGCTTAACCTGCCTAAGTTTGAGGGATTTGGGCTATACATAAATTATTTGGCGGGTCTGGCTATCATTTTTTTGCGCGGATTGCCCTTCTTTTGGGGTGGTCTTTAAATTTTGCCCCTCATATTTGTGGTCTTTAAATTATGCCCCTCATATTGCTGGTCTTTAATTTTTGCCCTTTGCATTGCAACTCTAAGCGCTCACGCAGAAATCATGAGGTTCTGAGTTCGAACCCCCGCTCAAGCATAAATTAAAAAAAAATAAAAAAATTGCAAGACAAGGTTTGGGTCGGGTGTTTGCCGGACCCAGCATACTCTTGTTAAGGAATTACCAAATTTATGCCGGACCCGGCATACTCATGCGTTATGGGCAGACTTGGCATAAGTATGCCGGGTCCGGCATAACTTTGGTAATTCCTTAACAAGTTTATGCCGGTGGGGGCATACTTTTAATGGGCAAATTTTTATGCCGGACCCGGCATAAACTTGTAAAGGAATTACCAAAGTTATGTCGGACCCGGCATACTTATGCCAAGTCTGCCCATAAGGCATAAGTATGCCGGGTCCGGCATAACTTTGATAATTCCTTCACAAGTGTATGCCGGTGGGGGCATAACGAAATTTAAACTCTGCCTTGCGAATTTTTTTAAAAATTTTGATTGTGTGGGGATTCGAACCTAGAACCCATGAATTTTAGCCGATGGGCAAAATTTAAAAATTTTAAATATGAGGGGCAATTCTGCCCTCTGGCTATTAGCACATGGTTTGTGCCAAATTGGCAGTCTGTGAAGCCCAAATACAATTATGAGAACTTAAGAAGATTGACACTTATATGCCACTCTATTGACGGCTATTTAGCCAACAACTGGCGTTAGACCGTATCGGCCAAAATTTGTGCTAATTTAACCCGTTTGGGAAACTCATGTGCTCAAATTAGTTCGTACAAATTAGTCTTGTAATACTTGCTCTTTCCCATTATGTGTTGGTGTTTGATTATACACATAATTTTAAAAGGAAAAAATTTTAAATTTAATTTGTGATCTAAAATAAATTATACACATTTGTAACTATAAGCAATCTCATTAATAAATGAAGAGAAGTTTAAGTTGCATTATTTCAAAATTTTAAAAAATGCAACTATTTTTTGAACAAATTAAAAAAAAGGGTCACGTAAAATGATCAATGAATAATATATTATACTTCTTTTAAAACAATGCGCACGTTTGTGTACAGTAACTTAGTGGGAAAAATTGAGTTTTGGGCTAATAGTATGCTTTATCTATAGGAGTAGGTTTGGTCCCTCAGATATAATTCTAAACATATTTAATTCCTTATTTATGGAAATAAGTTTATTTTGGTCCCTCGAATATAATGCTTAGCATATTTAATTAGGCAATTTGCAGGATTGTCGTCGCTGAGGGTGGTCTTTAATTTTTGTCCCTCAAATTGGTAGTCTTTAACTTTTTCCCTTTGCTAAAAATCCCTTGGTTTCTGGTTCGAACCCCTTCTCATTCAAAAAATTTTAAAAAAATTGCAAGGTAGAATTTTTGGATTCGCAAGGTAGAGTTTTGCCTTAAGGAAAAATTTGCAAAATTCTGCCTTGAGGCAAATTTAACAAAAAGAATGTGCATGGCTAGATTTTTTTTATTTTTTTTATTGAGCTGGAGTTCGAACTCACAATCTCGGGGTATTAGGCGTAGGGCAAAACTTAAAGACCACTAATTTGAAGGACAAAAATTAAAGATCATCCCAAATGAAGGACAATCCGCGCAAAAAAATGTATTTAATCCGTTAACAATGCTAAAGTGGAGCACTTTTGGTCTCCCTAACAGAACCCGTTTAAAAAGTAACGGTGCTAAACTCATGTGACACTGACGTGACTTGCAAGAAGCTAAACCCATCGAACAAAAATACTAAATTCATTTGCCTTTACGCCCAACTTCATATGAAGAAACACTTCACCAGAAAAAGCCCTAGCCTCTCTGTTGAAAGCTTCAATTGGCTGGAAAAAGAAGAAGCAGATTTTTTAAAACAGGCAAAAACTTTATCTAATATATTGAAATTTAAATTCACATGCTTCCCAAAAAAATTGGACCGATTCCACCAATTAAGATGATTTATACCAGTTGTTAAAAAAAAATTGATTTTTTTAAAAATATTTAACAAAAAAAAAAAGTTATATTCACCGGCTTCCAAAATAGGTGGATTGGTTCCATGTGTGCTGCCAGATTACTGTTTAAGAGTTGTTTACCAACCATATGAACCAAATATTACGAGTTGCTTTGCTAATATTTTATATGAGATTTGTTACCTTATCAAAAAATATATTGTATGAGTTGCATTTTTTTAGAGAAATGACAGCTTTGCATTTTGTCCGATGGATTTAGCCTCTCACGAGTCAAGTGAGTGTCATAAGAGTTTGGCACCGCTATTTTTAAACGGGTTCTATTACGGAAACTAAAATTTCTCCATTTTAGCATAGTTAAGCAATTAAATATGCGTAGCGTTATATTTGAGAGACCAAAATGAACCTACTCTCATATGTAAGGGATCAAATATACTCGGGGTTATACTTGAGGGACCAAAATGAACCTACTCCTATAGATAAGGGATCAAATATGCTCGGGATTATAATTGAGGGATCAAAATGAACCTACTACCATAAATAAGGGATAATTTTAGTCCAAAACTCTTGGGAAAAATCCATAGGTCAAAAACCCTAATAATGGCTGCTTCCATCTAAGGACAATGGGGACCATGAAGGACTGGTTGGTACTGGGCTTGGTGGTCTTTGCTGAAATATCACGTTTGCAAATATCTTCTCTTCCATATGTTCATTAATGTGTCAGGAAATTAATGTTTTATGTTGTGGCCACTTTATTATATATACTTTTCCAAGTGTATAAATATCGGTTTACCCGAAATAAGCTATATTGACTCCGTTCCATCCATCCTTCAGAAAATATCTAAAGTGCGCGATTGTATAATGTGTTATCTGATCATGTCTCTGTGGTAAGTATTTAAAATTTTGGAAAAGTCTAGATTACATTTGATAAATGTCCCAGCTTTAATTTCTTAAAGAATATTTTGTAACATTATTAGTTTCTTCTGGTTGTTTGTTCAATATGGAACATGATGGTCACAATATTCAACAGTTAGTAATTGATAAACTTGCAGAAGTACGTAAGAGCAATATCAAAAGCATGCATTGCAGTTACTTATATGTTTAATGTGTTAGACTATTAACCAAGTATCTCGATAATCAAATTAGAATTTATTTGAAAACCGATAGACCAAAGCAGTTATCCCAAAATTATATGAACTCCAAATAAGGCAAAGCATTGACATTAGCTAACTCGTTTTCATGTCTCTAAAGCTTTCTTTGCTCTGGGAAAAAAAGCTCTTGTTCGTGTCCTGCTGGTCAAAATTACTGCTATAAACGCAATATTTGGAGAAAATTAAATAAGGGAACTCAGCGAATTCATGTTTAGAAGCTAGAAAAATTTAAGGGGAAGTTACATAAATACAAGTAAATAAGTAAAATATTTTATAATCTACAACTGTTAACTAAATTACATAATCTACAATATATACTCTATATTTAGGGTATATGTATAATTTTAAACCATAAATAAAAAATGTTGCTATGAATAAAAGGCTAATAATAAGGAGTTTTCTATATTAGTGATAACCAAAATAAATACATGTCAAAACACATTAATTACTTTTCTAAACATCCCAATACGCTCAGCTAGCATTAATCCAAAAATAGTATACTACTGTTTATATATAATATTATTTTTTATGTATATTAACTAGTATATACTATATATAAAATAATTTCTTATGTTTATATATAATAATTTCTTTGACCACATAAATTATTGTATATATTAGGCATATATCGTTTACTATATTAAATAAATACAAATATAAATTTAATTGAGTTAATTTTCCTATTTCATGGAAGAGAGAGAAAAAATTAAATAGTAAATATGTGATGGCAGAAAGGAAACCAAGTTTAATGGGATGGGGTGTCAATTATTAATTAAGATCCTATTTTAGTGGTAATCCATAAGTAATTATATTATTCTATCTATATATTGTATATTGTAGACTTATATGTTATTGTAAAGTACAATTGGTTGACACATACAGTAATATATTCATATATTAAGTATATCGTAATATTATACACTATATACACAAGTAATATTATTATATTATGTACTATATTTAATATACAAACTTAAATATACTAATTTCTGCTATTATATTCACAAACATTTTGTTATCATCTTTTCAGTTTAATCTACCAATTTGAATATACCATATACTTTCTAAGGTATATTTTCATGTACATTTCTTATACCATATTTCCATATATCATATCTTTTCATGTACTTTTTTTAATATTAATATATTTAAATAATTTCTTTTAGTCACAAAAAAATAATTGAATCATCATCAAGTGAAATTAAAAAAAGAAGAATAAAAAGGAGGAAACAAAAGGAAAAAAAAGTCTTCTTAAAACGTTAGATAGAATATGGTATTTAAAGTTGATTTTGTTATGTTTATTTGAAAAATTACATTCTAATGATTTTGAAAAAAAGAGAAAGTAAAAAGTGGATATCCATTAATGTTAGTAACTCCTAAAATTAAGTATTATTGATATTTTAGGAATGTAAAAAGTTATATTTTTGTAATTAAGAAGTTAAATTTTTGAATAAGTTGTATTTATGTAATTTTTTTAATGTAGTTGTAATCTTTTTAATTACAAATTAAAAAGTTATATTTGTGTGACTTTCCCAAAATTTAAAGCGATTCATAACTATTAAATTTAGGATTTATACTTAGCTAAGAAACATTAACCTCCGAATGAGTAGTGATTTCTTATGGATCGGCATGGGGCTACAAATTAGCCCATAAAATATTCCGTTCAACGTGTTCAAATACTTGTATACATTGGGGTTCATTTGCACGATTGTCCTTCAAAGGCAGTGGTCTTTAATTTTTGCCCTTTAAATTGGTGGTCTTAAATTTTTATCCTTAGTTAAAAAAAAATTGGTTTCGAGTTCGAATCACCGGTCAGTCAAAAAAATTTTAAAAAAAAATCGCAAAGTAGAGTTTTGAATGTAAAACTCTAGCTGAGGCAGAGTTTCAAATATCTACCTTAAGGTTGAGTTTTGCATGCAAAAGTCTGCCTAAGGTAGAGTTTTGCATTCAAAAACCTCTGCCGTGCGATTTTTTTTTCTTAAACTGAGCTGGGTTTCGAACCCAGAACCTTGAAATATTAGGCGAAGGCCAAAAATCAAAGACCACCAATTGAGGGTCAAAAATTAAAGACCAATGCCTTTGAAGGGTAATCCACACAAAAAAAAAAAAATGTACATTGGGCAGGACTTATTTTCGAGACAGGTCAATTCGGGCATCCAACCCAACCCATCTAGAAATTGGGTTGATCTGAGCTAAATTGGAATGACTTGGGGATCATTCACACAAATGCCCCTATTTTGGGGTGGTCTTTAATTTTTCCCCTCAAATTTGTGGTCTTTAATTTTTATCCTTCAGCACTTTAAGTAACAAATAAGAGGACGAAAGTATCTCTGACACCGAAATAACAAACAACCTTTCGCAGGGCATAAGTTTATATTTACGCATCATAATATCTCACAAGTTATGCCGGATACGGCAAAACTTTCAAAACTAACACAAAAAATGGCCAAAAACATATCAAACTCCACAAAAATAGGCACGTAACTCAACAAGAATAGAACTATGCCCCAACAAGCACTGAACTTCAGTTTTTGATCACTATAATAAATTCTAGAAATATTACACAACTTATGCTCCATATCTTAATTTCTGGAGAACTTTTGCCTAGGAAGAAAATATTCAATTTCAAAAGATTAAAAAGAACCTCTATAAATATTACACTGACTTATGTTGGGAGGGCATAATGTTTTTTTAAAAAAAAAAAAAAAAAAAAAAACAACAACAGTACACAGACCCACATATCTATTCTATCATCCACATTAGCTACCAAATTTTTTTTTATCTCCAAGACATGTGTGGGATATGTTCATTTCTTGCTCCCCACTTTTATATTTATTCGTCATGGTTCATTTAACCTGCCCAATACATTGCCTTTCTCCTTTCATTTCATCTCGCCCCTTCTTCAAGCTTTATTACCACTCTCATTAAGCAATCATTTTGCCGATACTATTGTTCCTTGGTTCTGGAGGCCCGCCAAATTTATTCTCACTTCTTGCTTTTGTGAGTGCTATTTTTCCTGTCTTGTTTCATTACAGCTACAGAACTAATGCTGTTATATATGTTTTTCTTTTCTTTTCGGAAACTCCAGAAAAACTCGCCGCCGCTACTCTTCGGATGCGCACTGGGTAAACCCCCACTGTGGAATAGCCTGCAAACCCCACAAGGGATGTAAATCGCACTAGGCAAGCCCTATGCGACAGGCTCGACTGAGAAGGCATTAGGGGGGTTCGAATCCACGACCTCCCTTAGGGAGGCCTCCCCTCAAACCAACTCAGCCACACCTGAAGGTGTGCTGTTATATATGTTATTATTTGTGCTGCCTAAGATTTCTTAATTTTGTGACTCCTAAGACTGATTCTCTAAGCAAATTGACTTGGAGAAAGACCAATTACAACAAGGCTTCAAGAAGAAGGTATTCTAATATTTCAAACATGGAGGACTATATATTAATGATCCATGTGAAAGTTAAAGGATGACTTTGAATCTAAAGCCAAAGATAAAGGACCATTTTGAACTTTTCCCACAAGATTAATTATCGCTAAAATTTCTCGAAAAGAAAAATATACTCTATCTATGTAGATAGAATTAAAAGGAGAATTAAAAGGAAATGAGGAAGGGAATTATTACATGGGAATATAACATCTACCAACTTGGTGGAGGTACGGGCAATTCACTGAGTGTGCTACCCTTGATTCCGCATAAACAGATAAGTTGCAATAATCATCTTAAGCTAAGCTAATTAATCTCTCCATCCCAATTTATGTGATATAGTTTGACTAGACGTTAAGAAAAAAATAAAGACTTTCAAAACTTGTGGTCTAAAACTGGTTGTATATCATTTCATTAAGGGTAAAAGGGGATGTTTTAAATTAAATTATTTCTAAAATACAGAAATATATCATTTTTTGTGGGATAAACTAAAAAATAAAGTGTCACATAAACTGGGATACAATTTTTATCTTAAGATTGTTCCATTAGCTGTTAATAATGGCAAAATGCAATTCTGCGAGTTCAAATGAAAACATTTTATCGAAAATTTCAAATAATCGTCATATGTAATTGACCCATTAGTGGGTCGGGCCAATAAAATGATTTAAATGGTTACTTGTTTATTTCTTATAATTTTAGATTAAAAGCTAAATGACTTTCTAAGTGAAACACTTATAATTGTGTGACCATCTGAGATACTATCTCTCTTCTATATAACAAGCATTATCTTCTGTCAAACTTTCATTTAATTTCAGAAAATTTTGCTCAAGTAGCACAAAGACCGATTATATATACGTTAAAATTAAATCAGTAAAGGGCTTGATTAAAATTTAGTGGGGTACAAATTAGCTGCCATATTCATGACCCTTCATCAGACACTGGTCAGATTCAACTATTCGAAATTTTGTCTTTGACTTATTGCTCTGAATTAATACTAAGGGGTAATCATTTATACTTCCACGCACGAACAAGCTAGAACAAGTGAATTTAGTCATAAGGAGTAAAGAAACTAAGAAGTCCTAGTTATAAAGACAGCTGCCATCTTTTTCCGTTTGATATGCCATTTGAAGGCCAAAACATACTGATACAAAATCTTGCTTATATTCAAGCTACTGATTTAAAATCACAAGACGATCATTTGAGCTCCCACTTTAGTTTCTTTACCCTTTATGTGGTCTAGAATTGTTCAGAATTATACGTAAACAATAAGAACCTATTGAAAGCATTAATTGTTCAAGGATGTCTTTCATTCGAGCTCTTTGTAATTTTTTGTTCATCGTATCCTTCATTGTACTGCATATAGAGTGACAAGAAGTAGCATTTTTATGCCTTAAATTATTGAGACTAGGAAAAACGAAAAACTTAAGAGGCTGCAAATAAGCTTTTCTGATGGATTTAATTATAAAGGTTGTCCTAAAACCTCTTTTGACTTGTATGTTTGTTGTCAATACTCAATAGCTATGCAAATACTAAACGCATCTCTTATAAAATATATGAATTAGCAAGGGTTTTCGCAGGCATGTTAAATCGGGCCCAAAACAAGGAAAAAGAAGTAGAAAGCTGTTCTGCCATTTCCAAGAAGCAAACCAAACAATAAAACATATATAGGGAGGAGCATAATAGTCTGATTTTCTCTCTTTATTATATATTGTTTTAATTATTTTGTTTATGTTTTTAGTGAAATTAAGCTGGTAGGGCTCTTTTAGTGACTTGGATTACATGAAAATAAATTTGATTATAATCCTTGGTATTATCTCATACTCCATTTGGTTGATTACATATATTTTTATTTTCTGTGTAAGTAATCCTATATTTTCATACATTGTTCAAAGTGGGATAACAGGTGAAGTTTTTTTTTTCCTTAAATGAACACCACTCTTCCATTGACATGATGAGTACTTGACCAAAATTGCTTTTTCTTTTAATCAAAAGTGTTATCCATTGCTCATCGATGTGGAAAAAATTTTGAGTTTGGCATGCCAAACTTTTTATATGATCATTGAGATGAATCTACTATTCTTTGACCTTTGCCCTACCCAAAAGTGAGAGCTCAGAATACCTATGATTCTAAGGCTGTTAGAAGGTTTGGTTAGTTTGTATTTAGACGATGGTAGGCTCCATCTTTCCATATTTACAACGCCTCTAATAACTTGTCTAGCGAGTTCAAGGAAGGAGTTGAAGATATTTAGTTCCTCTAAATCATATGGCTAGGGGATGCAAGTTTTTTCAGCAGATTGGTTTCTATGTAGCAATGGTTAATTTTAAATCCAAGTTCTTCAACTAGCTTTTTAATCTCTCTGGTAACTTTGTCTATCCTCCAAGGTGGATTCCATTCCCCACTTATAAAATTTGCAAGCAGCAGGGAGTCTATTTCTCCCCAAATTGTGTCATATCTTTTTGATGCATTCATACTTGTGTCCAAATAACATGGCTGCTGAAGATGACTTCAATGAAAGGTCTTTGGACTCTTTTCGAATGAAGATAATTTGATAAGGATATTTGACGAGAAGATTAAAGGACAAAGAGACCAAAATATAAACAAGTAGTGCCAAGAGTACATGTATTTGAACTCTTATCTGAACAAGAAAAAAGGTTATCAAGCTAGTCCCAACAGAAAAATGAAATTGACTTTGTTGGATTCAAATTTAGTGTATTGGATCTAGTCTATCAATGTAAAATGAATTGAGGCGATCTGATCTCAGTTCTCCAAATTTGACCCACTGGGGATTTGGCCTAGCTTTCCCTATGTTTTTGTATGCTTATCTGCTTATGAACTCCGCCACTTTGTGGTAGTTTTATTTAAAGCGAAAATGAAAAAAAAGAGACACAGCGCTATGTGCAAAGAAAGTTATTTCATAAAAGAAATGCACAATTTAAAGTACAAATCTATGCACAATTTAAAGTACAAATCTATGTTACATTACCAACAGAAAGAGGTGACATTCTTCTGGGCCGAGTAGCACAAAATTGAAGAAGGAACTTTGTCTGCTTAAAATTTCGAATTTCTTGCCCTAGTTAGGTTTCCCAGAGCTTTGCACCAAATTGGAAGTCTGTTAATTGATGCTGCAGGAGAAATAAGTAAATGAGTATAAAACAACAACCTTCAAATTTAAATAATCTCTATGTCATGTCGTTTAATTATAACAAAGTCTGAAACCCACCTCATGGGAAATTCCGGCATTTTGTTGATAGCTGAAGTTGGGAAATGAGTTCCAATTTTCATTAACCACCAAATTAGAGTCGTTAAGCTGCTTCTCTTGATGGGAGCTGAGTTCTTCAATTTCATCTGCAACTACATATGGAGAACTATTCATGTTCCCATCTTTGAAGGGCCTCCAATTAACCATATTGGCTTTGGATTTACCAATTAGGCTATTTTTTTTATTTTTTGTTCTCTCTCTAGCTCTGGCTCTTGCTTGATTCCTTGATTCCCTTGTAAGACGATCAAATGCAGCTCTACAAGCGGTTTTATTAGCCTTCTCCTTGATCTTCTGCTCCTTGTTAGCAGTTTCCTTCTTTTTGTCATTAATATTATTAGAAGAAGTTTCATCAGTTCCTGATATAACTTCACACTCAGAAATAGAATTAGATGCACAAATTGCACCAACTCCAGCAGTAGTACTACAGCTTTGTTTGTTAATATGAGAAAGGGCTCCTCCATTGACTTTGGTCAGCTCTTCGATTGCGGACTCTGACTTATTAAGCAACCATTCTACGGTTTTGCTGGCCTTATCGAACCCCAACAAGTCTTGCAAAGCAAAAAACCTGCGAGCTGCATCAATGGAAAGTCTCATCCTTCGATCTCTCGGGCCACGAGCGGTGTTGATTTTGCTGTGCCTATCTCTATTTGAACCTCTCTTGTTTTTGGGGATCCTTTTACTAATTGTGCTACTCATCATGTCAACTCCTCCTTTGTTTTCGCCGCCTTCTACTATATGATTGCTAGTAGTAGCAGTTTCAGTATTGTAAGGAATTTTTACACTACCAGTGCAATTTGAAGGATTGGTAACAGTGTCGGTGTTGTCAACTAATAAGATGTCAAGACTTTGATCTTCCATCAAGGGAGCTTCTTGTTGGAAGTGGTCGTGATAACTTTGAAAGAATAGTTCGAGTTCATATTGAATCGGAGAAGGGATATTGTGGTATATAGACGACAAAATGGGGCTGTAACTGCAGTTATTGTTGCTTGGAGGATACATTTTTCTAGGAGTAGATATTTTACAGCACCTGGAAAATTATCAGTAGCTGTAGCTTGAGAGGCTATGTGGTGGGACTAGATCTTGAGAAAGCTTGACTGGAATAAACACAGTAAAACCTCTTTTGATTTGGCTAATTAAGCAAAGCTAAAACAAGAAGGAAAAGGGTATTAAGAATATTGAGAGAGACTAATCATCATTCACTTAGTAGATGTTGATTTTTCCCCTTTTATTTTCCTAGTTCTATGTCCTCGTGGCTCTACTTATACAGTAATAAGAGAGAGGAGCAAAGACTTGAACTATGTGATTGACCTTATCATTTTTTTCTGCTTGAGAACGACGGCTTGTCAAAATGTAAGTTTGGTTTTTGATATGTGAGTACTAATTATGAATATATCTATATATATATATAGAGATGTAGCCCTGTGTGTGTGTGTCTAGCTACAACTGGAGCTTGAGAAAGGCATGTGGCTATATTGTGGAAGAGAGCTGTAGGAAGAATATAATTTTACCAGATAACAAGAGCCACAATTCCCCTCCATCTTTATAGCAATTAAAGCAAAAGTTGGAAAGGGAAAGGAAATGGAAATAGCAAAACAAGTGCTCGTAGCAAGAGAGTGTGGCGGTATCTTTGGAAGTGAATGGATATGAATGACTTGATATTGTGCCCCTTCACGTGATATCAGCTGACAGATAGAGAAAAACCATTCTCTCCCCCACCTCCCTTCAACATTAACCCTAGACCAGTCACCTCCACACCCTACCCCTACGCCTCTCCCCCCCCCCCCCCCCGCTTATATTATGTTTGACAACAATACAGCGCACAAGGGTTGGCTAAGCGAGTGATTTTTTACGTGCCACACCTGAAATCGATTCACTTCTTAGTTAGGAGCTTGTCGCATCAAGCTTACCTAATGCAGTTTACATCTCTCGTGTGGTTTGAGAAATATAATATTAATGTAATTTAATTAACTTGATATATTAGGTTATTCTATTATTTTTCTGGTTATCGTATCAAAATTGGGATTAAAAGTCACTCCTATTTAATTTGTTATTGCATATCATGAACTTGCTAGCTATTGCACAAAACTTAAATTAAAAAAGGATTGATACATAAATATAAATAAATAAATAAATAAAAAGAAGCAGTCGTAATCAAAGCAAATAAAAAAACAGCTTGCATGCGACCTTTCCTGGCTTTGAATCTCGACTGTAAAGGAAAGAGGATAATAATGGGTTACTGCGTTTGAAATTAACAACGCGTGCCTTTGTCTAAACTCGACAAGGACAATTATTTATTTCACTTGTGGAGAGATCATAAAACCCAGCTTGATGAATTAATGAAACCTAGAGTATATATTAGTACTGATATTAGTGGAAATGAAGGACTAAATTGCAAATGCAACTTTTGACCTGGCTAGGGTTCTCAGCACATGTCGCTTTCAGTAAAAAGAGAACCCTATCTCTTCCCCCCACTTATCCGCTTGTCTCTTCCCTTACCTTTTCTCCATTCATCCGTACTATATCATTTAATCAAACACGACTTTGGCAGTCTATTTATTGTATTGTGAAGTGAGTGATCACTGATAGAGATGGATTTCGATGCGTAGAGCCAAAATAGCTTTTAGATATACAGTATACCATATTCCCCAACCCCGGCCTCCTCACCCACCCACACACCCAGTGGCGAAGGAATTATCATTACTATAACATTCAAAATATAAAGAAATGAAAGACTAGTTAAAAAGTCAAGGAGGTTCGAACATGTGTGTGTATATATATATATAACATAATTTTGATTTTGTACATACGATATAACTTTTTGATGAAGGAGTTTAGATGAACTCCTTTGCAGTTTCTAGCTCCACCCGTGCACCCACCATCAGTAACGAATCTAGCCACAGCTTTGCAGGCAGGAGGAAATTCAGAATTTGAATTTTATGGGTTGGGGATGTCACTAAACTTACGGATCACTGGAGTTGTTGAATTCAAATTTTAGTACTTTACATGTTTAATGGAATAGATTTTTAGCATATATACAAATTTGAGTCCAAATTACTAGATTATGCTGAACCGATTACTTCTAGTGTGTATATATGCAAAAGATATAAATAAACTTAGTTAAATATATATTTCAGAACTCATAATCCACAACATCAGCATTTAAATTCCTTGGATCCTCCACAGCCCAACTCCCCACACGTAAAAAGAAAAAAAGAAGCTCTCCACACATAAAAAATAAAAAATAAAAAAGAAGCTCTCCACACATCTCTAGACTTTTTCCTTTGTTCATTTTTATTAGTCAATGGAAATTAGCTTTGTGCTTGTACTTGCCACAGATGTTCACAAGAACTCCTTTTCTCCATCAACCTTCATTTTCATGCCAGGAGAACTACTTTTGAAAATGGTGATAGTCCTTTTCCAGAAGTGTAAGAATCCGGTTTGCACGGCACTAACACTACTTTCCATATATGCATGCTGCATTTGTAAAATGCTCTACCACTTTTTCAACCCTCATTCACAAGCCCTAAATAGCCAGACCAGCGGAAGGAGTTTGTCCAATTTTATAATTTGGACTTTATATGTAGCAGCAATTATGGGACCACACAGGAAATCGTGATGTAAGCTGCGGTGTGGGGTTGTTATTCTGCTGTTTCTTTCAAAAAAATTGAGATGACTGTGAACCAAAAATCGGGAAGATGAAATGTACCATTTGAGTCACGGCCTGGTGTGACTACAAGAGCATATAAACCTATATAGTGAAGTGCTATCATTTCCGTGGACAAAGAGAAACTTAAAATAGCCTTATTCTTTTAAATTTACTAATACCTTTTTTTTGCTCTTGGATTCTACCAAAAGCCAGAGATGTTAGGTGTAGAATCAGTACCCTTTAAAACATACGTCTACGGCTCTACTCTATCTTTATGTCCTATCCCTTGCTGCCTAGTGCCCTAATTAATACATGTGGGCCTGCACCAAAAAGTAGGAACTGGCACTACCAGGAACACCGTCATTAGCGAGAAATTTGTGTTATAAAATAGAGTCAATCCCATTTCATTCCCCTAATGAAAGGGATATCGTTTCCCAACCCTCTTTCCACCTCATTCTCACCATCATTGGAAAAACACGTGGTAGGAAACGGATTGTCATTGAAATGGTAGAAAACTTCCTGATTTTTTCGTGTGAACATACAACTATTTAGATTTTTCGCATCGACATTCCGTGAAAATAGCCACTAAATATTTTTCAGTGAGAAAATAATAATTATTGAGTAGTGTAGTTGCAAAAATCTACTCTAATTATTTATTAAACTAATAAATTTGCTGCGGTCCTAAAATACCTTATTCAAATCATGAACTAATACTTATATGATATTCAAAACTATAAATATTTTAAGGATCCTCTTTAATTTTCAAATCCCAAAAAAGATTCCTTATTAAAATCATATAGTATCAGTTATGTTTTCATATTATCTTGTTGTAGTAATCTTTTTTATTGTTTCATTTTCCATGCCTTTTAACATTTCTATATATAGTATAAAGCTAGGCATAGACAATCAATCATATGTGACATCTCTCTTTATGGCCTCCATTGGCATTTATCTTTTTAAAAAAAAAAAATTGAATTTTTTCCTATTTTTTTCATTTATCTTATCTTATTATTTTATTTTAGTTAAGAATAAAAGTCTCAATTATTGTCATTTATTATCTCATTATTCATATTCTTTATTGAAAATCAAAACTCATATGCACGTAGTGATTTGTGATTCCCTTGGTATTCCTACTAATGGTCCCATAAAGCTCACATTAATTACAAAAATCAAAGGGCCAAAAAAATGTAAGTGATGCAAAAGTTATATAAAGGACAATCTTCTTTTGCTCAAATGACTCATGGATTGTTCTCCAACACAATGTTTTAGATAATACTATTATATATTTACACATTATAAAGGCTTTCAACATTCTCTCCATAACCTCTGTGAATTTGCTTTTTATTAGGCAAAAACAATTATTCATTTTCAGTTAGCCCCTTCTCTGTTCAGTTTTTCATTCTCGGAAGAAAAGGTGGTTTAATTTTTCTACAAAAAGTTGATTAGTAGATGTGGATCGAATATGGTTTCCACTTCCTCCCTTGAATTTAGAATTACACCTCTATGCTTTTCATATGAAAATTTTGTGTGGATATATATGGAGTTTAGGCTATTATATGTTAGTTGTAGTAATTAAGTTGGTATTTATAAGTAATTATGTAAAATTAAATTATAAATAAAGAGAAACTACATCAAACTCTAAAATTTGAATAGTTAAATAAATTTATTGTTGGACGTAATTGAAGTTATTATTAGATAAAGAAAGCTATTAGTAAAATAGCGTCAAATTGGAACACCCCAGAATGAGATGTAATCTTATGTAAAATTGGCACGTAAAGAAATATTTCTCTGTATTTTAAATTCTCTTTTTTTTTCTCCTTAAAATAATTGATTTTAGTCGATTTTTCATTTCTTTCGATCGATTCTCTCTTCTCTTAGAATGCATGTGTTAATCGGAATTCTAGAAGCTCCTATTTTGTTATGGCATATATAGAACAATTCTAATAGTAATCTGGACTGTTAATAAGCAATTATGTCTTGTTTTAATGCCATAAAATAGCACGAGAAATAAATATTGATATTGAGAAGCCATTTTGTTATTCATCAAAGGGCATTATATGTGTCCCTTTTGGCAAGGGTCTTGATGTCTTCCGGTAGGCACAACTATTATCAGTGACGGAGCTAGGATTTTCAATAAGAGCGTTCGAAATATAAAGAAGTAAATACATGAAGAAGTCAAAAGGAATTCAATATCTACTGTATATACATAAAAAATAATTTAAATCATATAATAAACAATGTAATTTTCCATTGAAGGGGGTTCGGATGAACCCATTGGTCCTTCCTCCCTCTGCCCCTAACCATTATGGTATCATGGTATGTTGGTTTTCTTATAATACCTTTCCATATTTAGTGGCTAAAATATGAAAGTAAAGTTGTAGAAAGATTTGTTGTACAGTAGCTATTTTTTAAGAAGTGTATTCTTTTAATTAATTTTATAAAATGTGCTGCCCAATAGTTGTTGCACTTTTCATTCAATTTCTAAATCACAAGATTTTTGTAAACTTCATTTAGCTCATTTTTCTTCCCTTAATTGAAAAAATTACAAAGCAACAACTACACGTTGCCTCTTGATTTTACAGTAGACAACCTATTCCAACTTCCAATAAAATTAATAATTACAACTATTAACAACCGTAGTGTATCATTGGATGGTGAAAAGATCATTGACCCTTTTTAGTACATGATAAAGTTTTCTTTATTAAATGGGCATTAATTGACCTTTGAAATGAGAAAAGTGTTCTTTGAACTCTGTAATTATAAAATTATAATAAAGTAGTCAATGCTTTATTTATTAATTTTACGTTTGCATTCGATTTTTTCATATGTATATTTTTGTCATACATTAGATATTTATTTCTTCGTATGCATGTTTTACATCACATGTACATTTTTTATTTTTTGTATAATAATTTTTTTCTTTATAGAAAAAATGAATGACCCCGCATAGCGCGGTTTGATTAACTAGTTGTATTAATAATAGAGAAGTTGTATGAACATTTGTTTGCAGCTTATCTATTAGTTTTATGTTAGAGTAGCAGGAATTATTTTATTGTAGTACATTTTAAACTTTTAGGAATGTAGTCTAAACATTTGCTTCGAGGTTTTTTTTTTTTTTGGACAAATTATCTATTCATTAGTATCGGCATTTTTTATCCTATTTAAGGTCTTTATGTAATCAAGTTATTCATAGATTCAGCTTAAGGAATTGGTTTCAACCTAAAAATGATACGAACTTTGACCACATATATTAAATGGAAAAATTATACTCCCTCTGTTTCAATTTATGTGAACCTATTTCTTTTTAATCAGTGTCAAAATGAATGACTTCTTTCCTAATTTGAAAACAAATTCACTTTATGAAGTGATTTACAGACACATAAATATTTAAGACTTATTTTAAACCACAAGTTTCAATAGTCTTCACTCTTTCTTAAATGTCGTGTCCAGTCAATTGGGTTCACATAAATTGAAACGGAGAGAGTAGTAATTTTTAATGTTGATAAATCAAAGCCTTAAATTTACCGGATAAGGGAAGGATTTAGAGGTAACAAAGAAAAAGAAAAATTAGAGGGAAATAGAAACAAATTAAATCACGCTGTTTGTAGCCTTAGAATCTCTCACCAAGGGCGTTTATCTGAAATCAAAAACATAAAAGATTAGAAAACCAGAAAATTACAACCCTTTAAGCACAAGAAAGAATATTTAAGAATAGAAAAAAATAGAACAATAATAATTGAGATTCGGGGAATCCTTATCTGCATTAATAAATAATAAAAAATTAGAATAATAAATAAATGAGCAATAACAAATATGAGAGCATAACTAAAAGAAAATAGGAAGAAAAGGCAAATACAATTTAACATATCTAGCGTTTATATGAAAATATACTCAAGCATAATTCAAATGAAATAGTAAATAAGTATTACATCCCTTTTATAAAATTAACATTGTAAATATTCGTATAAGAATGATAAGAAAGTAACAACCAAGTATACTATTTATGTTTACACAGCATATAGCACCTCCATTGTGAATAGTGGATGTCATAGTATACCAATTGCAAATATTGGGAAACTGATACTAACTTCCAAACCCAAATCCAAATGTTCACTTCTAGACAATGTTTTTATCCTCTTTTCTTCCCGGTGGTACACACATCTTCACGGTTCTAACAATGTTTGCTACCAAGATTTAATAAGTTGTCATGCTATTGCCTTTTAAAATTCACAATGAATATTGGCAAATAAATGAATGAATTGATTGCATCAATTGCAACCTTACTTGTTAACCTTATTATTATCGTAACCGTTTCATAAGTTATGATTTAGGAAAATTATATGCGGCAGTTTTAATTGCCCCCATTATTCCTACCATTACATTTTTATATTAGGTTTGTTTCGGCTTAGGCTTTTATTATTCCATAGGTTTCCAAAAAATGCAATAAAAAGATGATAAAATGCCAAAAAAAAAAGAGAGAAATATAAATCTGGTCATTGAGAGGTGTCACACATATATATATATATATATATATATATGTGTGTGTGCGCGCACATACCAAATGATTTTCTTGAAACTTAGTTGAGATAGAAGAGAAACAATTTTCATTATACCATAGACAAAGAAAAGTAAATAAGTAAATAAAGATAAACAAATATCTAATGTAAGATATACATATAAGAAAAATTGAAATAAATGTATATGAAAATGAAACACTGCATTGTTTGTAGTTTTATGAAGTGCTTGAGGAGCAACCCTCTCATATGACGAAGAGAAGTTAATGTACAAAAAAAAAAAATGGTTAATGTACATTTTATATAAAAATATGTAAAGTACTCCTCTTTCCCTTCCCTGCGATTTTAAAGCTTTTAAATTTTAAAAATGCAAGAAAAAGGCAAGAATTATTGTTCACAGTACGATTTTTTGTAATTCTAGAGCTTGACACTCAAAATTAAGAAGATAATAGAAATATTCAAATGCTTCCACCTATTACCAAAAAAGTTTACAAAATCTTAAGTTTCAACAACTATTCGTAATAGTGGTTTCAATATCATTTAAGTGGTGTTTTCGTCCTTTTCAACGTTTGTGTCATAACTCATAATCAAAAGTCAAATTTTCCTTCAGATGAATAAGGAGGTTCTCGAGATGAAAGACATGAAGAGGTAATTGGTAAGCAAATAGTACTTATTTTTTATAAATTCCAGTCAGATTTTTCTTATAAGAATTTTCAATTCGTTGTGTCTTTACCTTATGATATTCTAATAAATATTTGAATTGTTATTTTGAGTTTGGCTACATCTGTTAAAGGAGAAAGAAATAGAGACGATAAGGGAATGAGAGAGTAAATCATTAAGTAGGTGTTTGGCCATAGAAACTAAAAACTTTTTCACGTTTTTTGGAATTTTGGAGTTGGAGTTGTGTTTGGCCATAATTTTTGAAATTGTATTTTTTTGTTGAAATATGCTTATTTTGGTTGTGAAAAACTTGAAAAAATAAGTTTTTTTTTGTTTTTTAAATTTCAAATACAACTTCAAGCTGTATTTGGAATTTTCATAGCCAAACACTAAATTTTGAAGAAAAAAAAAAGTGAATAATTTTTATGGCCAAACGGGTCTTTAAGGCCATCCCAGAAGAAAGAAAAGTACTCCTAAAAGAAACAAAGAAGAAAATAAGGGGTCGTTTGGTAGGAGGGATAGGATGGGATTGGATTGTTAGTCCCATGGAATTGAAATTATCCCATGTTTGGTTGGTGGGATAACTCCTTTGTTATCTCACTCAATTTCATCTATATGGGATAAAATGTGGGATTAGTAATCCCTTATAGAAGGTGAGATTAGTTATCCCATCTAATCTCACGCAATCCCATTTATATGGGATAACTTATCCCTCCTACCAAACGACCACTAAAAAGCAATATGGATTAGTTTGTCCGCCAACATATGCATCAAATCATCACTACTAGTCCCATGGGATTGAAATTATCCCATGTTTGGTTGGTGGGATAACTCCTTTGTTATCTCACCCAATCTCATCTATATGGGATAAAAGGTGGGATTAGTAATCCCTTATAGAAGGTGAGATTAGTTATCACATCTAATCCCACGCAATCCCATCTATATGGGATAACTTATCCCTCCTACCAAACGATCACTAAAAAGCAATATGGATTAGTTTGTCCGCCAACATATGCATAAAATCATCACTACTGGTCCCATGGGATTGAAATTATCTCATGTTTGGTTGGTGGGATAACTCCTTTGTTATCTCACTCAATCCCATCTATATGGGATAAAAGGTGGGATTAGTAATCCCTTATAGAAGGTGAGATTAGTTATCCCATTTAATCTCACACAATCTCATTTATACGGAATAACTTATCCCTCCTACCAAACGACCACTAAAAAGCAATATGAATTAGTTTGTCCGCCAACATATGCATCAAATCATCACTACTGTATATAAAGAAAGCAGTTGTTCATTTTATAACAACCTTTTATTTTGTTTTATAGTGCTGTGGGTACTTCAGAAAAAGACCTTTTGCTAACAGACATCTTGATCAAGAATGATTATATTATCCCTGTTTTTTTCTTCTTTTTGATCCAGAATAATAATTTGCAGCATAATGACAAGAAGTCAATTAAACATGCTGAATCTAGCTAATAGCCCTTTTAATAATGTGACTTGTTTTGGATAGGCTCGAATTATCATTAGATCCAAAAGTTCATTTGTATTTTTATTTGTTGTTTATGGAATATTCACCTGATTTTATTGGCTTTCTTTCAATACTGTGAGCTTTTTCTTTATCTTGCCCGAAATATACTGATATATTTGTCATACCTCCTATATTTTGTGTCGATCTTTTTTCTCCTCTATGATGTGTGTGATTGATTGGGTATTTTCTTAATACACGTTTATTATAGTAATCAGAGAATGTGTCGAAATTTTAAAGTTTATGTGTTTCTCGACTACGGACAAAATCTTAGTGTGCAGTAGTTTTTGGGTTCTCCAAAAGGAAAACCTCTCTCCATCTTCAAGTCATGTAAGTTTTTTAATTATGTTTCTGTACTACTCTCTCTATTATGTAAATTATTCCATGTTTATATAAATATTATGTTTGAGTAATTACTTACTTGTTATTATGAATCATCTGTTACTCTTAGTATATGGTTATTCTCTTAATTTCTTAATAAACTCGATGGATTAACCTGTAAATTCCTAGGTGTTGAGAGGCCGTTTTAATGTCCAAAAGATGATAAAGGACTGTGTTGTCCGTGATAACCAGGGTGTGGTTAAAGAAGAAGGATATTAAGAACAAAGGTTAAGAGAAAGAGATGAATTATTTTACATGGAAATTTATTTTACAAAGGTTTTGGACTGGGAAAGGGATTGAGGCATTTGAAAGAGAAGGGGAACATGGAGTTTTTCTTGAGAGATGTTGTTGGTGCTCTTGTTGGGATGCCTCTGCTTCTCCTCAAATGTTGGTATTTATAGGTGTCCGGCAGACTTCAAATCCGAATTTCAAAATATTAAAGAATCTTTTGAGTTCAGCTGGGTGCTTTTTGGGCCCCATCGTCACGTGAAACTTTTTTAAAAAGAAGCTTTATATTCTTCTCCGTTTGTTGAACTGTCCACTTACTGCTGCTACTTTATTAAAGTCTCTTTTTCTGAAAATGTCTTCTAACCGTTGCTTTGTTCAATGAAGCTTTTCGTCTTCTGTCTTTGTCTGATTACTTCCTACACTAAGATATATATATTATATTTTTTTTTTTTATGTGTCTAGGTTATGCAGTGCGATATAATCAAAACCCATCCCTGAATCGTTGTCGTTTGGATCTTGACAGTCCTGAAATGCACTGTTCTTAAAATTTACCATATCTCCTTCATCTGAACTACGGACTGGTGACATTCATGGACTTGGAGATAATTCTGGACTAGGATTCTTAAATATGTGTCTGTCTTGTTCTTGTTTTGTCTGAAAAAATCTTTCCAACGTCTCTTTAACTATACTTTCTTTTTTTTCATTTTTTTTTTTTTTTTGCAAGTGTACTTTTCTTTGTAGAAGTTGCTCCTTGCGTAAGTGTCTTTAGTAGTTGTCGTCTTGTCTGGAGAGATGAACATCCCTCATCTTCACTTTTTGGCAAAGTGACAGCCATCAACAGATTTGATGAGTCTTAACCGGCTACCGTTTGAATTGGACTAGTTGTATCATTATCCGATACAGTGGATCTAACTGCATTCATTGGGGAATGCACCCCCGTCTCATGCATTTTTGTCTGAGATGGAAAACTCTGAGATTGTGCTAACTCAAACTTAACAGCTTGTAGTCTCTGGTCTAATATTTTTACTTGTTCCAAGAGTTTCATTTTTTCTCGGACTAGTGTCTCTTTCTGCTGGTTTAGTCTCTTGACGACTTCAGTCATAGTGCAACAATGATCACAAAAAATCACTTTGTCTATGTCTTTTTGTATGTTGTACTGAGGGATTTTGTCTGGGTTTTGTTTAAGAGCTAGAGAAATATAATAATTTGGACCCAACATTCCTCTAACATAATGTAATGCCTCAGTAAAATCATTAAATCCTTTTAAAAGAGGTTTTCTTATGTCTTTAATAGAGTTTAAAACTTCTATCCAAGTTTGAAAAACACCATTAGTTTTACCATGAACTACAACATAAAACTTAAATTTTTTGTCTGTGAAATATTGACAAAGAGAATTTAAAGTAGCTACAAAGTGTTTTGAATCCTTTTTATTATGTGAAATCCATTAATTATCTACTAAACATCTCTGTTGTCTGTCTATTACATATTCTGATAATACTTTAAAAGTCCAATTTGATGGCGGGAAAGTTACTAGATTGTTGACTCCGAATTGTGTTCTTTATGGAGTATTTCTTTCTAATGAAGATGTAGGTTTAAAATGAAGATTACCTAATACTGTCTGTCTGTAAGTGTCTTGGGTTGAGGCTATGTCTTTCCCGTTGTC
This sequence comes from Lycium barbarum, assembly GCF_019175385.1. Lineage (NCBI taxonomy): Eukaryota > Viridiplantae > Streptophyta > Magnoliopsida > Solanales > Solanaceae > Lycium > Lycium barbarum. The sequence continues at coordinate 157,603,903 of NC_083337.1, read as the reverse complement.
TGCTATCTGAGAACTGGATGGTCTCATGCTATTCAAATAGACAATTAGTTAGTAGTAATCTTTAGTCTGCTTAATTGGTCTGCTATATTATTATCTTTCCCTTTTATGTGTTCAATTTTTAGATTTGAAATAGTCATCTCCTTCTACTACTATTTTTATCATTTATCTTTTGATAGAATTTAACTATAGCTTCGCAGTCTGTTCTAATTAATATTTCTGGTTTGTTCAAGATATATAGTCTAAAGCTATTTAATCCATCTATTACAGCTAAAATTTCTGCATCTATGCTACTCATATTCCCTTTTTCTCTGTACTTACCACTTTGATAGGCACATATTTTTTCTTCACTTTTATTACTATATTTATTTGGTCTTGTTTTTAATACTGCTCCCCATCCTTCAAAATTACCATCTGTTTCTATAATTAAATAGTCTGTTTCTAGTGGCACATTTAAGTCAGGAATATTTTTATTTTTTATTTAATTTTTTGTACTAATTTAATGTCTTCAGTATTAAAATGTTTTTGACTATTAGACCCCGTCTTTGAATACAATGGTCCTGCTATTTTTCCTAAGTCTTTTATAAAATTCCTAGCATAGTTTACTATTCCTAAGAATTTTTTTAATTCTTTAACATCGTCTAACTTATCTGGCATTTTCAAAGCTTTTTTAGCTATATGAGGTTGTAACTTTATTTTACCCTCTCCTAGTATTACTCCTAAAAAGTTTATATAATTTTTACACAATTTCATCTTTTTCTTACTGGTTATTATTTCATTTTCTACAAATAATCTAAATACTGTTTGTAGGTGTCGTAAGTGTTCTTTAATATCTCTACTAAATACTAGTATATCGTCTACATATACTAACACAAACTTTTTATATTCTCTAAATATACTATCCATTTTTCTTTGAAAAATTGATGGAGCTGTTTTTAGTCCAAATGACATTACTAACCATTCGAAATGTCCTTCAGGACAGGTAATTGCAATCCATTCTATACTTTCTTCATGCATTCGTACCTGCCAGTATCCTGATTTACAATCAAATTTACTAAATATTTTCTTTCCTTGTATTCTATTTATTAGCTCTGTTTTATCTGGTAACTTATATCCACATGTTCTAGTATTATCATTAAGTCTTTTGTAATTTATTACCATTCTAGCTTTCCTCTTACTATCTCACTATGATTCCTTACCATAAATGCTACAGATCTATGTTTAGAAGTAGATCTCCGTATTACTCCTAAATCTAATAGTTCCTTTATTTGTACTTTAAAATTTTCTACATCTTGGTTATTTGCTTCAATTGAGGCTGTTTTAATTACATACTATGAGTTTATTATATCTAATTTACATACAATTTTGTTATTTTTCCAATGTTTTAAAGGCGTTTCTCCTATGATTTCTATTTCATCTAGTATCTTTATTATATTATCTAGATATTTTTAATTTTTTATTACTCTTATTCTTTATATTCCTATTTTAAAATTATATAATTATGTTTCTATATCTATTAAAGTATAATCTTTTTCTAAAAAAAAATCGTCTTATGGTATTTCTTCTCCCTCTATAATTAAATTCTTTGTTTCTATTTGATCTTTACAACATGTGTTATTTTTTTGACAGTCTTTACAACAACTCTCTTCTTTTCTTTGCAGGTTCATTTGGTCTGTGGTAGGGATCTTCTTGTGTCGGATTCTAGTTTCAGTTTTAAGAGCTTATACAGGCGTATGAGTAATATTTTTTAAGAAAATTACTCCATCTCTTATAATCATGCAACTGTCATTATTATGTTAAGGTCTCTTACCCATATCTTATCCATTTTATATCTGGGTTTATAAAATTCTGAACATGTATTTATAAAGCCGATGTATGCCTTATGAACATAATGTCTATATATGTTATGAGTTTTATCCATTTGCATGGCTGCAACTGATTTTTTCTAAGATTTTTATTAAATTAGGTGGAACTATTCTTTTATTTATTATACACTTCGTGCATCCTGAATCTACTAATGCTAATGTCTCTATTTCATAATCATCTATTTTAATTCTTGCAAGTATTTTTATTGTTCCTAATTTTTTATCTTCATTACATACTAGTGGTTCATGATCTTCTATACTCATTAGTTCTGCTTGAGAATCTTCCGGTATCGTTCTTAATGGCCTTATTATTGGTTGTGTACTAGGTAAACTTATTTCTTCGTCTTCGCTATCTGTTTTTTGTTTTCCTTTTTCTAATTTACATAATCTAGTTTCTAATGTTAGCATTCTTAGATTGATAGTAGGGTCCTCTATTTTCTTGTGGCTCTCTTCTTTATGTATTTTTGTTTTAAATTCTTTTTCTATGCACATTGTACATCCTTCTATATAACAATTTTTACATTTTGCTCGTTTATCTCTAGTAGGATACCATTTACAAAAGAAACATGCATTACTATTTGGTTCTGTTACATATATATATATATATATATATATATATATATATATATATATATATATATATATATATATATATATATATATATATATATATTAAAAGTGTGAAGGGCCTTAGAAATATTGATTGAACTTATTGCCCTTCATTAAAAGACTCCGCAATAGAACAAAATAGTCATTTACTAATTTCTTACATATATTATTATTATTATTTTGGTCAAATAGAAGCAAATTTTATTCAACCAAGTAGTCAATAAGTACAGCTAGCTCTTTTTGACTCTTGAGCTAGTTCTCAGAAATTAAAGAAACCACTACACTAACCTACTGCTACTCTCCTGTATTACAAGAGTGACAACTAACTTGGAAATCTATTTAATCTATCTAAAGTGTTCTACCATTTGCTATGACTCTGTCCCACAATATGTATTTGCAGTGCAATCTCCTTGACTCTGTTCATAGCTTCCCTGTGCACATGTTGGAACCGCCTGCTATTTCTTTCCAGCCAGACATGGCAGATAGTAGCAGCAAAGAGAGACCCCATGATCATAGTTTTAGGCTTTGTGGCTCTGATTTGTGATGACAACCAGTTCACTTCTTCACTCCAAGTACCAATTTGCCTTGTGATGCCCAGCCAAGAGAGTAGAGAATTCCACATACATCTTGAATAAGGACATTTAAAGAACAAATGAGCATATGTTTCCTCTCGGTCTGATAGGCATAGTACACATTCCTTATCAACTTGTATTCCCCATTTGCTGATCCTATCGACAGTTGCCAATCTATTGTGTAGGCTCAACCAGAGAATAAAATGGTGTCTGGGCAACATACCTATTGCCTGGACCAGGGATTTCCATTGCACTTTTGGGTATTGGGGTAGCATTGCTCTGTATATCTTTTTGATACTAAACTTACATGTTGTAGCAGCTTTGTCCAGTTCCAGCTTCCAGCTCGCAGTACTGCTCCACCAGCATCTAGCTTCAAGTATTTTTCTAACGACCCAGCAAGCCTGCTTAGGTGTAGCTAGTGTTTCCATATCTCTGCCCTTTATATAAAAGGTGTGAATCCACGCAACCCACCATCTTTCCTTCTTCTTTGCTGCTGCCCATAGAAGCTTGCATATTAAAGCTTTATTCCAAATGTAGAAATTGAGAAAGTTGAGCCCCCCAGTGGACTTAGGTTGGCACATAGTTTCCCAAGCTACTTGTGCTTTCCTAGAATATTCATTGCTATCCGTCCATAAAACGTTTCTACACACACTAGTGACCATAGCTAGGATCTTTTTAGGTAGTAGGAACACTTGTGCCCAATAGGTTTGCATTTCAAAAAGGACACTTTTGATAAGCTGAACTCTTCCTCTATATGACAAAAATTTTGAGGTCCAGCATTTGACTCTAGCTATGATATTTTCTACTAGTGGTAGGCATTGATTGATAGTAAGCTTGTTTGAGGACAGGGGGACTCCGAGGTACTTAAATGGGAGTGTATCTAGAGAGAAATGCATCTCATTCAGTAGTTGCTCCCTGAGTTCGGTAGATACCCCGACAACATATAATGAGCTCTTGTCCATGTTGGCCTTCAGTCCAGAGACTTCTGAAAAAATGAGTAAACCTTTGTAGCATTAGTTGCACCGAAGTGCTATCTATTTTGCAACACATGAGCAAATCGTCAGCAAAGCAGATGCGGAACAGGTCCATTTTGGCACATCTTGGGTGATACTTAAAGCTAGGCACAAACTTTAATTGCTTCAAAGATCTATGCAGGTATTCCATGACAAGTACAAATAGGTAAGGGGACATAGGGTCCCCTTGTCTTAGCCCTCTCTTGATTTGGAAACTGGGGGTGAGTCCTCAATTGAGCAGCAGAGCGTACCTTACAGTTGACACACATGCCATAATCATTTTCACCATCTTATTCGGCAGCCTATACTCTTGCAAGACCATTTGTAGGAAAGGCCATTCGATAGAGTCGTATGCCTTTCTGATATCCACCTTAACAAGTACATCTAGGAGATACACTCTTCTGTGAATAACATTTGAAGATTTCATGTGCAATGATGACATTATCCAAGATGTTTCTGCCTTCAATGAAAGCTGATTGGGATTGTCCCACGAGAGTGTCAACTATCAGTTTCAGTCTTGATGTGAGAACCTTAGCAATGAGTTTATATAGTGTAGAACAACATGCAATGGGCCAGAAGTCCTTCACATAAGTAGGATTAGGCACTTTTGGTACTAAGGTTACTGTAGTAGTGTTGATGACCTGCAATAGTTTCCCATTATGGAAAAATTGTAGCACCGCTGCTATGATGTCCTTACCAATGAGTGGCCAGAATTCTTTGAAAAATTCCACAGGGTACTCGTCAATTCCGGGTGATTTATCATTTGGCATTTCTTTCAGTGCCCCATAAACCTCCCCTGCTGTTACTGGAGTGATTAGTTGTTGTTGTTGAGTTAAAGTTAAGCACGGTCCATCTCTAGCAATATTGACATCAAGACAAGGAAGTTCTGAAGCTACTTCTCCTTGCAATTTCTTAAAGAATTCCACAAACTCCTTCTCAATCAGGTCTGCACTTGTGAGCTTCACCCCTTGTTCTGTGTAAATACTGGACACTCTATTCCGTGTTTGTCTTGCTTTTAAGTGGGCATGGAATAATTTAGAGTTTGAGTCTCCTGCTGCTATCCATATTGCCCTGGATTTTTGCCTCGGCACTCTTTCTTGTATGGCATCCCATCTCCTAAGTTGGGCAATAGTGTCCCTTTCCTTCTCTATCAATTGCGGATTGAGCAGGTCCTCAGCAATCAACTCTTGTGTATCTCTGAGATTCTGATGTAGCGTGTTAAGTCTGTGTTCAAAGCTAGAGTATTGCTTTGTCATATTCCTGGTGGCCAACTCTATTCTCTTCAGTTTTCTCCATATCACAAACATATGGCACCCTCTGATAGATTGCCTCCATACCTCATGCACGACTAGTTTGTATTCTTCCTGCTCCAATAAAACATTAAGCAGTCGATAAGGCCTCTTGACTCTGCAAAAGCAACCTCAGTATTCAATAGAACCGGGGAATGGTAAGAACATTCTGGATACTTGAAATCAGCTTCAAGCCCTCTATATATTCGAAACCAGTCTGGATTCCCAAACACCCAGTCGATATGGCTATATACCCTATCCTCAGCATCTCTCTTGTTACACCACAAATATTGGCAACCCCTTCTTGTGATAGGTCCTATACCCAAATCATCGATGCAATTCTGGAAATCTACAGTCTCAGAGAGGTGCACAGGGGCCCCTTGAAGTCTATCTTCAGATGAAAGCAAAGTGTTGAAATCACCTATCAATAGCCAGGGTCCTAATAAAGTAGAATGGACACCTCTCAATTGATCCCATAGTTCCCTTCTCTCCCCAACAGTGTTCAATCCATACACAAAAGAAATAGAACAATTAAAAGGAGAGTTTTTATCCTGGACTTGGCAATGCATGAGTTGGTTAGTGACCATTTGCACTGAAACATCCATTTGCGATGATCTCCATCCAACCCAGATCCTGCCATTAGGAGCGAAAGTATAGTTTGTTGCAAATTGCCAATCCAAACCAATTTTTTCTGAATTTTTTCTGCTTTATTCATCTTTACTCTAGTCTCCAATACTGCAATAATAGAGACTTTATTCTTTTGCAAAAATTCTTTCAATTCATTTTGTTTAAAGGGCTGGTTAAGCCCTCTGATGTTCCAGGAAACTATGATCATGACCTTTTGCAGGGCCTGGATCATGTTGTCCTTTACCTGCTAACTCAGGTTCAGTAGGGATCCCTCTGTTCGGTTTCTTTGTTCTGATTTCTTGGAGTTTCATTGTGTCAACACCACCTACTCCATCATGAACCACAAAAGCCTTCTTCCCTCTGTTCTCAGGCATTCTTTGTACCTCGCCGGGTTGCATCAGCTCAGTAGTCTCCACGACATCCCTTGCAGGCTGCTTACCCATTGGCTGAGCAACAAGCTGCATTAAGGAAGGGTTCTCAGTCATCACAGCTTGATCCTTAGTCTCCTTAGGAATAACACTAGTAGGAGCTTCTATAATTGTACTAGATTGTTCAATCACATTTGTGGAGTTCTCCTTGCTAATGCCCTCCTCTGCTTTAGCTTGCCATGCTGGTTGAATTTTCTTCCTCCTTCTCCTCTTAGCCTGTTTACCTGGCCCCTGTTCACCCTGTTGCTGGTCATTTTTACACCCACCAGTGTCATGCCCAAACTGGTTACAGTCTTGGCAGAAGCTTGGCTTCCATTCATAATCAATCTCCTGTTGGTGAATTTTACCATCAGGCTTTTCAATTAATAGTTCATCAGGCAGGGGTTGGGCAATGTCCATTTCGATAAGAATTCTAGCGTAAGATACCCTTTCTTCTTTCGCAGTCAACTTATCAGCACAAATGGGTTTACCAAGAGAGCTAGCAATTCTCCCTAAGTTTTCCTCTGTCCAATACTGCAGTGGTAGGCCTGGGAACAATACCCAAACTGGCAACACTCTCATAGACCCCTTTTGGAATTGAAAATTTGGTTCTCACTGTTTGAGTATCATAGGTCTGTTGACAAAGGTGTAAGGGCCACTTTGCAATACCAATTCCTTATCTTCTACTGAATCAAACTTAAAGATAAAGTATCCATCATCATAAAGGTAAACCTTAGGAGTCTCTACTGCCCTCCACACACCATAAACAAACTTCAACATTTCCTTAAAGGTCAGCGTGCCACCAAGAACATAGCCTATTAGAGTTGTGCTCCGTTTTTTGCATTGATCCTTTACCTGTATAGGGTTTACTCGCCCCAATTTCAACCCATCCTTCATAACAGGGTGGTAATATTGGAGTTTCATACCATTTTGTTGAAGTCTATTTCCTTTGACAATCTCTGCTAGTGTTGGGACATCCTGTCGCGGCTCTGATGGGAAATCCAACTTTCGAGCCGCAGCCGAAGCAATCATTGCCTCATCTTGTTCAGCTATAGAAGGGGTATTAACATCAGGTTCTGTGGCATTCTCCAACAAGGTATGCTGGTCCTCAATCGCCGGTGTCTTGGTAGTATCCACCGAATTAAAAGGTTGGTCACTACTTCGGCGGTCGTTATCCATCTTCTTAGAGTTTGAAGTGCTCGAACTTGGAATCCAACTACCAAGCTGGATTAAGCCATGGACTTAGGTGCACGTTAGTCAACCCTAACTAATCGTGCGCCGAGAGCATTTCCCTCCTAATAACTTTTTCGCTGCCCCCTCTTACATATATTATTACTAAACACTAATAATATATAATAATTCCTTTCACTATAAAAACTCCAATATAAACCTTCCTTATTTTTAGCAAAAGAAAATTACTGTAATAATCAAAACCTCTATGGACTACCATATGAATTTGGTTCCTAATACAAACCTTCTTATTTTTAGCAAAAGACAAACTACATTTCAAATAAAAACCCTTAGAAACCCTGCCTTATTTTTCCTTAATAATAAAAAAATGCCTTATTTTTGCCAAAAGAATAATTTATACTTTATTAAAAGCACGAAGTGCCTTAAAAATATTGATTGAATTTTTTGCACTTCATTAAAAGACTCTACAATAGATAAAATTATCATTTATTATTATACGAGTCCTTTTTGGATACCTAATTTAAATTTGATTCTAATTAAGCTATGATTCCGTGTCCATAAATAAATACCTTTGGCCTACGAATCTCGATTTGTCCTCTCTAAATTGTTATTTGATATCGTTTGCTTCTTTCTCAACCTCAAGTCCTATATTAACAGTAAGTAGGAATATTCTCTCCCTGCAATTAAATCACATGAGTAGCATCACATTACACATATAATATACATGTATTATTGAGCTATTACTTCCTTTTTTCGATATTTGAAGTTGTTTATCCTTAAATAATGTGAGTTTATTTTATCTGAAGTTATTCGTTCTCTATCAACGTGAATGTATCTTACTTTGCAGTTTGTCATTAACTTTCCTCAAATAATGTGGGTTTGATTCATCTAAAATATATTTTATTCTGATATTGTACAAACTTTTATGATTTTTCTGTTCTTTTTTCTAATTCAAATGCGAGACCAGTTTTTATTGATTCGCAGTTGATAATTCTCTTGAATCTTCATCAAGCCGTTAAGGTATGTGCGTTGCACCTACTTTCAAAATTTATTTTAGGTTTTCATATTTTAATCTTTCTAAAAAGAGTAGTATTTGTCCAGTATCATTATTGCAGAATTATTTTGTTAATAATGACAAGTTTGGAACTTTTTATATCAGTTACTTACGGCAAATCCTCTTGAATCCTCATCAAGCTGTTAAGGTATGTGAGTTCAATCTACTTCTAAAATTTATTTTGATTTTTATATTTTTATTAATCTTTCCGGAAGGAGTTGTGTTTGTCCAGTTTCATTATCGCATAATCTTTTTCATATTAATAGGTGAGATGAAATTGTTAAGTTTCAATTATTGAAAGAGATCGATTATGATTATTTTTTTTATAATTAATTCTCTTGAATACTTGTCAAGCCATCAAGCTAAAGTATGTGAGTTTTTCTATTTGACAGCATAAAATAATCAGAAGCTATGTTTCTCCCTTTGATGCGATTTGGTTATTCTCTACCACTTTTTTTTTTTTTTTTTTGAATTTCAATGGCTAAATCTTATCTTTGGCTAAAATTTTGTCATTAATTATTAAGTGGCGATGTATAAATGTCAATGCCAATACTAATTTTAACAAAATATTATAGGCTACTTGCTTATTAATTCATGCAAAAAGTGGGACCACTGTAAAATATCTAAAATTAGCCAAAAAGTTCCGCGAACCAACTATCAATATGACATATTCTTTATTCATAAAATCTCAATCTTTTCAAATAGCTTCAGAAATTAAATCCGTGTAGAGAAAAGAAACGGATGCTTTGTTACATGAAATTCAATTTAGAAATCTGGAGCAGAAACAACAAACATGTAACTAATTAATATAATTATTTATCATTTATGGTTCGGATAATATCTAATTATCTTTAATTGAGATACTAGGTGACTACATACAAGTAGTTTATCATTTTAATGTATATTTGACAAAAATTGACGTGGATTATATGTGCAAGCTAGGACTAGCATAATATAAAAACACGAATGTTAAATCGCTAAATGTTGAACGACCAAAATATTTGTTAAATGTGACAACCGATCTTAAGAGGCCACAACTTGTAAAATATAATGAATTTAACACTAAGAATCTTAAGATTGAACCCATAAAATTTAATTTTTGAATCCGCCTCTGATTCAAACGGTATATGGTAATTTTACAAAGGGAGTTTATTCTCAATATACAATAACGAAACAATCTTCAAGTATCATTCTTTTTGCTAAATTTTATGTTCTTTCGTTTAACCTCGAGAATTGCTAAAAATTACGACACGTTTTGTGTGGTTTCCTTTAACTTTGAGTGGTTTCCTTTAAGTTCCTAAATATTATGAGCTTTTTTATTAATTTAAATAAGGAAGGATTCAATAAGTTAAATTTTAATTGATTTCAAATTCCTAAAAATTAGGATAATAATTAAATGACAATTATATGCTTTCAAAAATCTATTTTTCAAGGATAAAAAAGACCAACGACATTTCGCTAACATGCTTGGTGTAACAAATTAAAATGTCACAGTAGGAATAACAGCGTATGAAGAAGGATATGTTAATGCAAGGGTATCTAATTCTATTGTGAAATAATTTTAAGATAAAATTAAGTAATAACAATGCTTAAAAGTATTATGATTAATCTAAACAATCAAAGAATTTCGACCAAAAACATAAATATTTAAATATAAAAAATAAAGGTTCATTCCTTGAATGTTTAAAAGTAAAATAAATTTACGCAAAATTACGTGTTTAAAACAAAGAGAAGGAAAATCTGGATGTGTATTACGCACGGTTCAATAACAAAGTCAATGTAATAATATAATTTTAACATTTAAATGAATGTTATATATTTTAATGTCCATTGCTATTTATATAATTTTTTCTTTTTCCGTAGAATTTTTAATTTATTGACACGTGCAACGCATGTACACTAAACTAGTGTATGTGTATATAAGCAAGACATAGGTCCGCTGACGTGGCACTCTCCTAGACCAGAAACTTTATTTATCTTTATTCTCAATTTTTCGCTTTTATTTTGTATTTTAATTGAATTAATTAATTAGTAAAAAATAATTTTATATGTCTGTTCGGGAATAGTTGTGCACAGGTTTTCAAAGGTTGTGCCTTCTCCGTTTAATTCTACTTTTCTCTCTCCCGAGTAGTTATGAATTAATCTCCATTAGTTCCTATTCACACGTTCCTTTCTCCTTCTCCATTTAATGTCATTATACTTGGCTACTTTCATATTCATTAATTTACATTGTCCATTACTTCAGTTTCATATTTATCCATTTTAATTGTCTATTACTTCCAATATTGAAGATTTCATTTGGTCTATCACGCTGCCATTTCCCTTGGCATTTACTCATATCTCAATACAAAGTTTTTTGCTCTTTAGTTAACCTAATTATTAGTTTGTGTGTTGATTTTTAACAGTACTCTGGCTTTCCATCCATGGATATGGTTCCGTGTTTTCTTTAAACATCCTCTGGTGTGTATATGGTGTCATTCAATTATTTTCTTTTTTTTATATATAGTAACGAGAAGAGGAACTAATCAAGGAAGAGAAAATAATTTTTTATTATTTCATGATTTTGCAGAACTATGAGAATTTTGCAAAAAATATTAAATGAGTAAAAATGGAGATTTGACTGGTAGCGAGAGGAGAGTAAGGTGTAGTAGAGAACCTTTTTCTAAAAGCTGAGATATGCGTTTTTTGCTATAAATGGATTGAATATTGTATTATTAGACTCATGTCTATGATCATAAGTTATTTTTATTATTATCGTGTTATTTCATGAAAATGTTGTTTACTTTTTAGTTCATGCATTATATAGTCGTTATAGTAATCATTCTTATGGCAAGTCGTTAAGTGTAACTTTTCTGGTGGATATATACTTCTATAGCCTATATTGAGAAATTAATTATAATGTGACTACTGTGCATTTAATCGCTTCAATTGCCATGGTTAGATCAAGGTGCGTGCAATAGAGTGATAATGGTGGGTTTTATAAAGAAAATACCAAAGAAACTTTGTCAAAGTATTTTCCTATCATTTTTAGCGGACTCTTTTTTATTTCGATAAATATGTTTAGCTAATAATCTTAAAATCTCTTGAAAAAAGTTTATTTTTTCGTCGCAATAAAATCTCTATGAAGGTATTATTTTTAGACGACCCATTTTTATTTTAAGCTTTGATCTGAACCTTATTATTTAGTAATAACACAAAACTTTTATTATTATGTGTAGAATTAGGAAAAAGAAAAGGTTTAACTTATTTGATATTACTATTTGCTAGATTTTTTTTATCTGAAAAGGAAAAAAGATGTTAGTTATTACCGTCCAGTCTTGAGTTGCATACACAAAAGCAGATTTGCAATGTGGTGATTGACACATTATATATGATTCCTTAATACAATGACTCTAATTTGTTCCGTATTTTGTATTTAGTATATTTTGATTTTTTTTCTTGGATATTAATCATGTTTATGAAAGATATGTGCATAAGGCGTGATGATGCTTATCCACGTAATCCGCAGAGTTGACTCATATATCTAAAGACATACACTACCATATATAGCATCTATCATTTCTTTTAAAGTTTTGGGGGTTTTCATCTTCCCCCCTCCCTCCCCCCCCCTTAAAACCAACTCAAAAGTCGTTTTTATTTGAACTCCACAAATGAAAACTCTGTAGATTGTACCACAGCGTATCCTGTATTTGGTTTAAGATTCACGCAGTACAATCTAAACTCTTTATATTTAGATTGTATGCGTTGATCGCTATATTTCACCATACAAAGAGTTTCTATTTGATGCTTTAATAGATATTTGAATAATAAGGTAACAGTGTCACATGCATGGGATTCAATTACATGTGTAAGATTTTACAAATTGATATTTCAACGTATTTATATCTAGACAAAAGAGTAGTGACTCGAGAGTTAAAAGAAAGTTCAAGGAATGTGATACAATGTGGAATATACATTAGTTATAATTCTGAAAAAAAAAGACTTGACACTGTTTTATGGCCTTAAGAAGTTTGTTGTGCATAATCTGAGTGAGATTGCTTGATATTTATGAATAATTTTAATTAGGAATAGTAGGCAAATGAATGTTACATGTTTGCTCCGTGAGGAATCCACCATCGTATGCCTACAAAAGTAATGCTTTAATCCAGTTTTTTTTTTTTTTTTTTAAATTTATATTATATATTTGTTTTTGTTTGGTTTTAGTATTAATTTTCTCTCTTATCTTTTAACTAATAACAAAAGACCATTTCATCAATTTGTTGAAGGCGTATAGTTTATGCTGCGAAGTTGAATAGTCCATACTTTTAATGTATACAAATATATGTCAAGGACAAATTTTTTAGAGAGCATATAGAACATAAAAAAAAAAAACTAATAAAAGAATAATACAAGTACATCGTTCATTAGAGGTACTTGAGTATGTGACCGCGCTATTTTTTTTTTTATTTTAAGGCGAAATATTCTCATTTTTTTTTTAATTTTTATGAGAATCTACATTTAATATTAATTTTAAGTTGGAATATTCTCAAACATTTCTTATTTTTATAAACAATCTGCCTTTTTTGTTTTAATATTTGAATATGGAAAAGGATTAGTCGCAAGTTCAAGCGGGAAAATTCGCTAATATATAATTAATTACGATGTGGCTTCGCTGATTGGAAGAAAGCCAATAAAATCAGGTGAATATTCCATGATCACTAAATAATTCTACAAAAAACGAGTGTATTACTATTCCTAAAATCATTATTTCCCTGAAAATTGAAAGATATTCGAATAATCACCGTTTTCAAATTCAACTCAAATTCCATCCAAATGCACGTAAGACTTTGGCTGGTATCCTATTTGAACATCGCTATATAATTTATATTTAAATTTTAAAACTTTTTGTACATCTATTTGCTTCGGACCAATTTCATACATGCAGTTTATGAAATTTCATATGGCTGAAGTTCAGGCAAAATTGATGTACTTCAGTCATATGTGCATGGCTTCGACAAAAATGACTGAAATTTTAGATAAAAAAATGACTGAATTCAGTTGCACATGGCTGAAGTTCAAGCAAAAATAATTAAACTTTAGCCTTATGTGCCTGAAATTCATCCATACACAACTTCAGAGTTTTGTCTGAAATTGGCTTTTGTCAACCCTAATTTCAAACACCACGAAATTGCATGGTTTGTCCTTCATATCAACTGGTCTTTAATTTTTGTCCTTCAAAATTGAACTTATTTCTAGCGGGGCATAAATTATTTAAGAGCACGGAACATAACTTATGAAATATTATAATGTAAAAATAAAAACTTACGGCCGCAAAAAAGTTATTTATTATGAGAGACAATAATTAAAGACTAGCGAAAAATAGAGACAAAAGTGCAAATGACCCTAAACACTGCATAGAAGTTGTTCAAAAGTGGACAAAACATGCAATTTCTTAAGCGATATGACTTAAACGGTGGTCTTGAATCGGATGTGTGTGCACTTCGTCCCAAATGTACACTACAGCCCAGGCGAAAAGGGAAGTCCAGTCCAACCGATTATTTGGGGGCCCTCTTCCTAGCTCTGGCCTCGACACAATACAATAGGCCCATACATACTCCTAGCACAAGAATCAAGAATCTCAAAGGAATACAAGATACTCGCCATTATATTTCCCGCCAATCCACATCCCCTATCTCCTCATTACAGTGTGTAGTCCTTTGTCCAAAAAAAAAAAAAAAAAAAAAAAGGTGAAAGAAGAAATGGATGAAAAGTTTGAGGAACAAGGCAAGCTTCCCGAGCTTAAACTTGGTAAAACCCCTAATCCATTAAATGTTCTATTTTATTCTCACAAGTCTTTCGCTACCTCTAACTTTTTATGTTTTTTTCTCATCAGATTTTAGTAAATGGATATTGAGTATACATATTAGCGGTTGGGATTTAGTTTTGTTCGATTAATTGATATTTGTTAATTGTGAATGGTTTCCTTTTAGATGCTAGGCAAGCTCAAGGGTTTCTCTCATTCTTCAAAACCCTACCCAAGGTAAGCTATTCATTAAAAAAACTTATTCTATTCAAATAGTATGCTCACCCACACTTATAGTGAAAAATGTTAAGAGGGTTCGCTTAATTTTATTGTGTTGCAGGACCCTAGGGCAGTTCGTCTCTTCGATCGTCGGGTGAGCATTCTCTTTTCCCTCTGTCCATTTTTACTTGTCCAGTATACTAAAAATACATGTTCTCTTTTACTTGTTCAGTTTGAAAAATCAAGTGATAATTTATCATTTTATAACTATTTCACCCTTATCATTAATTATCGGATTGGAAACTTAAAGGAATTGTTGGTGACTGCACAACTTTTGAAGTATGTTTGATTGATTTCAATTATTTAGATGATTTATAATAATTAGGGGTGATATAGTAAAAATGTTGTTTTAATTATTGCTCCATACGGGGTGTGCCAAGTCAAACATGGAGAAGTAAAAATGGATGGAGGGAGTATTTTTTTTTTTTTTTGTAATAGCTGTGGTATCCGCACCAACTTGCACGTCCAAGGTTCGGGTTATTTTGCCCACCAAGATTTAGGAAGATGAAATGAAATGCCTAGCTCTTTTTTGGCTCTGTGGGGATTCTAACCCTGGTCTCTCGTGGTCTTTGTTCCAACTTTATTGACCCCGGGAACGCAATCTTGGGGGCCTTTGCACTTGCCATTATTATTTGTCTTCGCAGCTACATTTATGGATAGTTATTTTGTTTTCTTTAAAGTGCTATTTGAGATTCTTGAATGAATGACTACATTCTTTTATGCTTGTCATACTACGCCTTTTGTTTAAGCTTGTAGTTCTGTCTGAAATAGGTAGGTCTCAGTTTTTTCTCTGAAGTCCATTAATTGATAGTTATTTCCTTTTTATTTTGTTTGTCATGCTGCCTTTAAGGTGGGGCAGCAGAGCCAGACGTTTTGTCTTTCCCGCACCTATATTTAGGCCCCGTTTGTCCATAGATACCAAAAAAAAATTCACTTTTTTTTTTTTTGGGAATTTTGGAGTTGGAGTTGGAGTTGTGTTTGGCCATAGTTTTTGAAATTGTAGTTTTTGGTGAAATGTAGTTGTAAAAAAGTGAAAAAAGTGATGAAAAACAAGTTTTTTGAGTTTTTGGTATTCCGGAATATAACTTCAAGTTGTATTCGGAATTTTCATGGCCAAACGCTGATTTCGAAAAAAAGTGAAAAAAAATTCCAGAAAAAAGTGAATAATTTTTATGGCCAAACGGCACCTTATTGTTGGCTGGTCGAATAGCCTGTTGAAATTTCTTTCTGTCTCTGTGTCTTATTTTTTGTCTGGTTATTGGGTGCTATTAGTTTGAAATCTGCTCTCTGAAGTCTGAAAGTTCATGTATTTGTGATCAATTGGTCCTTCATGGTTTGACCAGAAATCCTTTTTTGTTCTGGTACCAGCGTGCAGCTCTTCTTTTGTAGAGTATTAAATGTATCCTCTATTCCTCTCCTTTTAGGACTATTATACTGCTCATGGAGATGATGCAACTTTCATTGCAAAGACATATTACCATACAACAACTGCTTTACGACAGTTGGGTAATGGAGTTGGTGCTCTTTCCAGTGTTAGTGTGAGTAGAAATATGTTTGAAACAATAGCTCGTGACATTCTCTTGGAGAGAATGGATCGTACTCTTGAATTATATGAGGGCAGTGGCTCAAACTGGAGACTGGTCAAAAGTGGAACTCCTGGAAATTTTGGAAGTTTTGAGGATATTCTGTTTGCTAATAATGAAATGCAAGATTCTCCGGCGATTGTTGCTCTTGCTCCAAACTTTGATCAGAACGGCTGTACAGTTGGGTTAGGCTATGTTGATATTACTAAGAGAGTCCTTGGTTTAGCAGAATTTCTAGACGATAGCCACTTCACCAATTTGGAGTCTGCTTTGGTTGCTCTTGGTTGCAGAGAATGTCTTGTACCAACAGAGACTGGGAAATCCAGTGAATACAGACCTCTGTATGATGCAATATCGAGATGTGGCGTGATGGTAACTGAAAGAAAGAAAACTGAATTTAAAGGGAGGGATTTGGTACAGGATCTTGGTAGGCTCGTCAAGGGTTCAGTAGAACCTGTTCGTGATTTAGTCTCTGGTTTCGAATTTGCAGCAGGTGCTTTAGGGTGCATACTTTCCTATGCAGAACTACTTGCAGATGAGAGCAATTATGGAAACTACAGAGTCAAACAATACAACCTCAATAGTTACATGAGATTAGATTCTGCTGCTATGAGAGCACTGAATGTCATGGAGAGCAAATCAGATGCTAACAAAAACTTTAGCTTGTTCGGTCTCATGAATAGAACCTGTACTGCTGGTATGGGTAAAAGGTTATTGCACATGTGGCTGAAACAGCCGTTATTAGATGTAGATGAGATTAACTGTAGACTGGATTTAGTTCAAGCATTTGTGGAGGATGCTGCACTTCGCCAAGATCTGAGGCAGCATCTGAAAAGAATTTCAGATATTGAGCGGCTGACACGCAATCTTGAGAGGAAAAGAGCCAGTTTACTGCACGTTGTAAAACTCTATCAGGTTCTTTTTCTTTTCTCCTTTTCCCTTATCCCTCTCTTTTTAGCCTAGACTCCGTAGATTTCAATCAACTATACATTGAGAAGTACAACTGACTTTAATCCCTTCTTTCTTAGCTAAATAATACACTGGTCCTGGCTTAACTTTTCTTTTCTTCATGTGCAGTCAAGCATCAGAATACCATTTATCAAAAGCGTTTTGGAACGTTATGATGGGCAATTTGCCACACTTATCAGGGAAAGGTATATTGATCCTCTTGAGAAATGGAGTGATGATAATCACCTGAATAAGTTCATTGCTCTTGTGGAAACTGCTGTTGACCTTGATCAACTTGAGAATGGAGAATACATGATTTCTGCTGCATATGACCCAAGTTTATCTGCTCTGAAGGATGAGCAAGAGACATTGGAGGGACAGATTCATAATTTGCACAAACAAACTGCCAATGATCTTGATCTACCTATCGATAAGTCTCTTAAACTAGATAAAGGAACACAATTTGGACATGTCTTCAGAATTACCAAGAAAGAAGAACCAAAAGTGAGGAAGCAGCTAAATTCTCACTACATTGTTCTTGAAACACGTAAGGATGGAGTAAAATTTACCAATACAAAACTCAAAAAACTAGGAGATCGGTACCAGAAGATCGTAGAAGAGTATAAGAGCTGTCAGAAAGAACTGGTAGCTCGTGTAGTTCAAACAGTTGTGAGTTTCTCCGAGGTATGTATATTATTTGATATATTTTGGTTGAGCCTCCTCTTCTTGCCTAGCCCATTTATTTGGGTTTACCAAGTATTGGCTTTCCAGGTGTTTGAAGGTCTAGCTGGTTCACTTTCTGAGTTGGATGTGCTACTGAGTTTTGCGGATTTGGCTTCCAGTTGCCCAACTGCCTATGCAAGACCAAGTATCACTCCTCCAGTAGGGACATTTTTTCTCTTCTCGTGTAACATGCTACTGATGTCATGTTAAGTAAATTATATACAGCTAATTTGGTGATGTTGCCATATAGGATACGGGAGATATTATACTTGAAGGGTGTAGGCATCCTTGTGTGGAAGCTCAAGACTGGGTTAACTTCATCCCTAATGACTGTAGACTAGTATGTGTTCTGTAATGTTGAAACGTTCTGGTCTCTGATATTTTGTCTGGAGGGGCTTATAACCTACCTCTTTGATCTTCCCAGGTCAGGGGAGAGAGTTGGTTTCAGATTATTACAGGCCCTAACATGGGTGGAAAATCGACCTACATTCGGCAGGTGTGAGTTATTGTTTTGCTGAAAGTTATTCTTGCCTTGTTTACAATCTCACTAGGTATGTGAGGGACAAGATGTCTTATCATATAAATGTAACTGAGAATTGCTTTTTGGCTATTCCTGCTTGTGAGGCTGATCCTGTATATTCAGTTATTCACAGAATTCATAATCAGTTGCTTGAAGATCTGATTTTATTTGCATTCCAGTATTTTCCTGTAATCATGCATTATTCCTATATTAGAACTGTCTCTCTAAAAAAAGTCTGAATTGTTTGGCAAATTTGCACTAACAGGTTGGTGTGAATGTCCTGATGGCCCAAGTTGGCTCCTTTGTTCCGTGTGACAATGCTACCATTTCTATTCGTGATTGCATTTTTGCTCGTGTTGGCGCTGGAGATTGCCAGGTGAGACAACATATTCTTGTTGCATATCTAGAATTTAAGTATCTAATTGCTCAATAAGGTGCCTGTCGATACATAACTTGCTAGCCCTTCATATTTTTTGGGGTTCATCCAACTAGTTTGGCATTGAAGCATGATTGATTGATCCAGCCTATAAATAACTATATGCTGATGTCGTAAAAGTCCACCCCCTTTTACTTCTGTAAGTGTCTCATTTTCCGATACATAGTTAATGTACATGTCAAATTAGCTTGAATAAGTTTCATCTTACTGGGCTTATTCATCGTGTGCTAGAAATTGGTTTTCTTTCATCTTACTGGCTTATTCATCGTGTGCTAGAAATTGGTTTTCATCTAATCTGCCATTTGCCCCAAATAAATTGTTTGTTTATTTATTAGTTCTGTTGATTTCCTTAATAATGAAAGGAACTAAGAGGCTTGTGTTTCTCCTTCCTCCTCTTTGAATCAGCTGAGGGGAGTTTCTACTTTTATGCAAGAGATGCTTGAGACTGCATCGATCTTGAAAGGAGCCACTGATAGATCATTGATTATAATTGATGAGTTGGGCCGTGGGACATCGACTTATGATGGCTTTGGTAAGTTTTGATTTGTGAATTTATGTAAATATCTTTTCTTAAAATTTCAATCCTCGGATTGCTTGACTTGGTTTGCTCTCTTGTATTGCATCATTACATAATATAGATGTCCAGGACCCGTCATGTAATCCATTTGAAGCTTCTGCTGATACTTGAGTTAATTTAATTGGTGTGAGATTTTTTGTTCAAACATTCTTTTCCACACAGGAAAGAAAACACTAGCAGAGTAAAAAACCGTTATATGTGCCTTCTCCTTATATGGTTTCTGGTAAATATTCTTGTCACGGAATAACGGTATTACTCATGATGTTTCTCGCTAAATCTATAATTTGGTGATTTGATGAAGTTTAAAGCGAGTTATACTAAAATGTGATTTTGGGCTATCTAATGCATGTTAGCAAAGGCAATGCAGGCAAACATTTGAAATAGTAGGACTACTTAAGGAAAATTTGACATTTACTGATTGCTGTGAACAGAGTATACATGAAAGTAACTGGCAATTGTCATAAGCTCTGCAAAGGCTATGCTCTGCTCTTTATTGTCTTGCAAACATCTAAACTAAGTAGGAAACAAACTCCTACGGAGTCAAATGCTCAGAGTTTCACCTTATTCTAGTATATATGTTTCTGCAAGGTGTGTTTGTAAAGGGCTCAAAGACTTGATAATGCAAAAAAAATGAAAGCACAAGCTAATGAGCAGAATGAAGACCTCACATGATCACCTTTATTTTTTGTCTTTGGGGTTCTTGTCATTTTGTTTTTCTTCATATACGATTAATTTCGGTCTCTGGTTCTGCAAGCGAGTTTCACTCTGGAAGTGGGTTCATACCTTTGTTTCCCACGTGACTCGGAATGAACCATTCCATGCTACCTTTCACATAAGTCTGCCTTTTTATTAGATATAAGATTACCCTTCTATCATTGAAAATGAAATAGGATGATTTATTTCGGTTGGCATGCTTATTGTATTATGTCATGGCGTATGAATTAACTATTGTACTCTCTACTACCAACAAGATCAATGAAATTAGTGATAAAGCATGATGATTATTTTGATGCCTATTCTTCCATAACCTAGGCCTACACAGGCTTGTAAAAGCCAGATTTAACTCAGCGTCATGGCAAACTATTTGAGTGTAATGAAGGCAGAATGGGCTAGTCAAATATTCAAGTGCCGAAAAAATTGTTGACCTAAGCCTTTCAATCATTTTACCATGGAGCAGTTAGTTCTCTTCCATTTTTTCCACTGTATGAGATTAGGGTTTCAAATATTATACAATCAGCTTGGAACCATACTAATCTAAACCCCTCCTTGTTTGCATCCTAAAATATTTGCAGGCACTGGAAAGAATGTTATGTCTTTTTTTAACTTTTGAGGGTTCTCTTTTTGAGCGTGAACCTTGCTGAGCTAGAGTTATTTCTTTGGCAACTCTGTTATGTCATCTGGTTGTTTTTCCACTACTTCATAACTGTTTTCGTGTATTTTACTCACATTATCAGGTTTAGCTTGGGCTATTTGTGAGCACATTGTTGGAGAAATTAAAGCACCAACATTGTTTGCCACTCACTTTCATGAGCTGACTGCGTTGGCCACTGGGAATGCAAGCAATGGGCATAAGCAAATTGCTGGTGTAGCAAATTTTCATGTCAGTGCACACATTGACTCTTCTAGTCGCAAGCTAACTATGCTTTACAAGGTATGCTTATCTTCCTCTCTTTCTGGCTACTTCTGACTCATTCTCGTTATCTGCCAGTAATTTTAAAGTGCTATAAGTAGTTTATTTCCTAATTTACTTGTAAAAACAGTTTCATTCCTGATTAGCTTGTAACAGCCAGGTTTGAGAAAGTTTGATCTTTATTTAGGATGATATTAATATATAATAAGAGAACTTTTGTACCACTCACATAAGTGGAGTGGCAGCTTATATGGATATCAGAAAGATCGATCTTACATGCACTCATGTACTTGGACTGATACAACCAAGTACACTGATATGATATGAGCCTTTCTGTGCTTGGATACTTTCCAGATAAACAGAGCAAGAATGAAGAGAATACATATACTAGTTGACAGGATGCTTCAGCTTAAAGAAATTCAAATTTAACTAGGATAGATATGGCAGTCAGGCAGTGTGGTTGACACTGATATCTGATGGTAGTAGGGATGATTGTTTCTGTCGATACTGGTAGAATCAGGTGACTTTGTATTAGGGAGCAATATAGTGCTTTTATTTTGGCATCATCTACCTGTATGCTCATAATTAGGTATCATGAATCAACACTAACACAAATTATATCAATAATATTTAAGTGCAGATATTATTGATCAGAAAAATGATAAAAAGAACACTTGTGACATTTTATTAACATGTGATCTGACAATGCTGCTTAAAAGCTCACTGAATTCATCTTATGGTGATCAGTGAGCACTTCCTGTTAAGTGCTTAGTTAGTATATTGCAGTATCCTATTTATGTCAGAATCTGTTTTATGAGTTAGGGCTTCGCATGCAATCTGAAGTTTATTTTGGTGAGCGCACCAATCAATCAAAACATCACTTGAATTAGTTGATTTCACAAGTTCTAAAATTGTTGAACTTTGTAAACACCGACTGGAAAACTAGTTTCTTATGCTTTTTAGAATGTGAGCAGTTACCCTCAAGGGTGGCTCACTTGGTTGAGCATGGACCTCTCATAATGGAGGTCTCAGGTTCGAAACCTCCTGCCTACGACAGCAGGGGATTTGCCTTTTGGGTCGAGCTCGTCACACGGGGCTTGCCTAGTGCGGGTTACCTCTCTCGTGTGGTTTGCGAGCTATTACACAGGAGCTGGGTTTACCTTGTGCGCACCCGAAGGGTAGCGGCTGCGGATTCCCATGTCATCAAAAAAAAAAAAAAGAATGTGAGCAGTTGCTCAGCATCTAACCATTGTACCTTTCCAGGTTCAACCAGGTGCTTGTGATCAAAGTTTTGGTATTCACGTCGCAGAGTTTGCCAATTTTCCACAGAGTGTTGTGGCCCTGGCCAGAGAAAAGGCATCTGAATTGGAGGATTTCTCTCCTAATGCCATGATTCCAAATGACTGTAAAGAGGTATTTTCCTTTGGTTACTTTCCTATGCTCATCACAAGTATCATTAAAAATTCTGCTTCCTTCCATTTTAAATTTAGGGTCATGTTTGGCAGTTGGCACACCGTCTGGAGGCATTGTTAAAATCTCGTTTGTTTTAAAATCATATGCAAGATTACTAAATGAGTCTAGCTATAGGCTGTAATGTAAAAGTGGACGTTTTGTTATTTAAGTGTTGGGTAATCTTAATCATTCAAATACTATTTGATACTTATGAATGGTCAATGGTGTCATATGGTAAATTTTTTTGACATCTTGATCTGCTCCTTATTGCTTTCTGGGTGTGTATTAGGGTGCACTTAGCAATTGCATGCTCTACTGCCTTCTTAGAAACCAATATAGTCGCGAAGTTACCTGTAATTGAAGCAGCCATTGCTACTCTGTTTTCCCCTTGTCTTAACCCCGCTGCTTGTTGACTTCCCCACGTATTCTTTGAGGGAGGGGACATGTAATCAGAACATTTTAGCTCAAATACCATTCGATAGTACTACCCTCAAACTTTTAGTTATCGTGGATATATAAATGATTTTGTTATTCTTCCAGGCAGCTTCAAAACGGAAGAGAGAATTTGACCCCAATGATGTGTCTAGAGGTACTGCCCGAGCTCGTCAATTCTTACAGGATTTCACTCAGCTGCCACTGGATAAGATGGATCTAAAGCAGGCCTTGCAACAGTTGAGCAAAATGAAGACCAACCTGGAGAAGGATGCAGTTGACAGCCAGTGGCTCCAGCAATTCTTTAGTTCTTCAGATTAGAACTATCTTCTACTCTGTGAAGCTTGGGGTGGGAGAATGACACTGGTGGTTTTTTGTGGATATAACTTAGGCCAAATTTTGAAGTTTCATTCAAATCCTTACCCCGAACATGATCCGCTGTAATTATTTTTGTATGCATCCTGTGATTATATTAAACGTTATGTTATGGTCATCTAGCAGACTAACACTGGTAGTAGTCTATTGAAATGTTCCTCTGCAATGACAACCTCTCCCCTCCCCCAAAAGCCTAAATGCAAAACTAGAAAACACAAAAGCTTCCCTTTCTGTACTACACTTTGTTAAAATAATGTGTGTATTGGTTCTATTGAATTAGCATGGTTTAAAAAAATGATTTGCAAACTATACCTTAAACAAATTTCATCCTTTTTTGGGTCCTTTTCCTTTATTTCCTAGAGGGTGGTGTCAATGTAATCTGCCAATGTTGTTAGCTTAACGTAATTCTTTTGGATTAGCCTCTTACCAAAGGGATGATGATGAAATTACGAGAAAATGAGAACTAAAAGCCAAATGCCTTGTGATTTTTTTTTTCTCATACTAGCACTAGGTACAAGTTAATTTGAGAAAGTCCTACATCAAAAGACACCTAGTACGACTAAGTTCTTTGAAACAGGTACCAGAGTCATATGAATGAGTTGTAATGCCGAAATGTCCGCAGTAGCAGCATGAATTATACGAGCAGTTGGATAAGTACTAGTCCTACAAACACGACAGCCCATTTGTATATTGGAACCCCATTCATATATTGCACTCTTTCTTCTCTCTAATACCTCTCTTATCCCCTTTCTTTTCTGTGCTCCTAATAGCCTATTTGATCAAGTTTATTTTTCCCTTAAAAGTACTTATTTTTTTAATATTTATTTTTTCAATAAGTGCTTATTTAAAAAAAAGTGAGGTGTTTGGCCAAGCTTTTGAAGGAAAATAAGTGCTTTTGAGGAGTAGCAAAAATAGTTTTTCAGAAGCTAAAAAAAAATAGCTTTTGTTCAAAAGCACTTTTGAAAAAAATACACATAAAATACTTTTTAAAAGCTTGATCAAACACTAATTGCTGCTCAAAAGTACTTTTAAATTAATTGACCAAACACAAACTATTTTTAGCCAAAAATACTTTTTTGAAAAAAACACTTTTTAAAATAAGCTATTTTTAGAAGTTTGGCCAAACAGACTATAAATCTACACAAAAAAACATGTCAATCCTAACTTCAGTAGTGTGGAGCAAAGAGGAAGAAATAGCCTTTGAGAATGCCATTGCCTTGCACTGTATTGATGACTCCAAAGAGCAATGGGAGAATATTGCTTTGATGGTCCCAAGTAAAACCACTGAAGAGCTGAAGAGACATTACCAATTGTTAGTGGATGATGTAACCGCCATTGAATATGGGTATGTTCCAATTCCCAATTACACTGTAGGCCATGGCTATTCTAGAGTTTCTGGTTGGCAGTCGAACGGAAATGGGCTTGGAGGCACAGCCCAGTACCAAGAGAGACGAAAAGGGATGCCATGGACTGAAGAAGAGCACAGGTAACCAGTAGAGTAGTTTTAGGGGATTAAAAATCACTCAGCATTAATTTATACAACATTTGGTTGAGATTTAATTCTCACATAAAATCCAGCAGTATATTATACAATATTTGAGGTTATTATTTGTGTTTTCCTCAAAATATGCGGGGTAGTATGTGAAGTAAAAATATAGGTAATACATGAATTAAAATGTCAAAGTGGTAAGAAATATTTTAAATTATCCTTTGAATAGTTTAATATCTCAAACTATTTAACAAGTAATCTCCACAGTATACAATCGTACATTACTAATCATGCATTATACGATCCTCGCATTTTTAATACGGCATTATAATTTTTGTCCCAGCATAACTTGTCTTTAACCAAAAGGCTCCTTAAGCTATATGCATAACCAATGAAGGATGTGTTTGGTATGAATGAGAGATATTTTTCAATTTTCTAATTTTTAGTTTTTATGGAGGTAACTAATTCATAAGTGTCTACCACAGTGACGGTCTCTTCCCAGTTCTCAACACAACGCTCACCCCCTCCTCGCACCTTGCCACTATATCTGAGTGCGCACAAGTTACTCATACTTAATTCCAAGCCAAAAGTGAGTAACTTCAGTTGTTTTGGTGAACTAGCTAACTAGCTCTCATCAAACCACGGCTTGTTGGATTTTTTTCTCTCTAAATTGAGTCACAATTTTATTATCATGGGTGCAAAAACCACATTGAAGGAGGAGGGGATAACCTAGCTTTCTTTGTACAAAAAAGAGAGAAACTGCTTAGCAGGTTTGCTAATTTGAGAATTGCATTTGCATATCTCATCTAACAAAAAAGCAAAAAAATTTGACAAAAAGAAGAGAGTTCAAGTTAGTCCAAAAACCAACAAGCTTGATTTTCTCTTCTTAACTTGGAAAAAGGGTAATTGCCATCTATCCATGCTGAGAAGGCCTTTAACATGTTTTGGCAGAGTCCTGTTGAAAAGAGTATCTATGTGCATTTCGTCAAAATTATGACTTAAGGAGGTCATTTTTGTAACTTAATTTGCCTCCCTAAAGCAGTGTCTGATGAAGATAGTCAGATAACATGACTCCTAAAAATATCTAATTTCTTTAACATCTTCAATCCTCCATGGGGTAGACCATGTAGCATTGTTGAATTTACCTGCTGAAAGTGTAAGGGAAAGGAAAATTACTCTATTGACCTAACTTTTACACTGTTATACTGTAGGTTATTCTTGCTTGGTTTAAACACGTACGGAAAAGGAGATTGGAGAAGCATTTCAAGGAACTTTGTGATATCGAGGACACCATCCCAAGTGGCTAGCCATGCCCAAAAGTACTTTAACCGTTTGTACTCCAACAATAGCGGTAGAAGAAGATCCAGCATCCATGACATTACTATTTAAATTAGTGGAGATCTATTGTGAAAATGTTTTTTGGACTTCACATAAAATTAAAAAGCATCTTGAAGTTAAAGGATCATGGTTTTTACGTTAAAATTTAGCTTTTCTTTTTTAATCCAAACTCAGGCTTGACACGCCTACTACTTTTAGCTCATGT
Organism: Lycium barbarum; assembly: GCF_019175385.1. Lineage (NCBI taxonomy): Eukaryota > Viridiplantae > Streptophyta > Magnoliopsida > Solanales > Solanaceae > Lycium > Lycium barbarum. The sequence goes on along the minus strand of NC_083337.1, from coordinate 157,577,510 downwards.
GTTCTTAATCTAAAAGAATCAAGTCTTTGTATTGCTAGCCTCAAGAATGTTTGCGATCCAATCACATCTGTCACATGATGTGATTCACATCTAACTCTAGCAAAATAGACCAATATCAGATGAGACAGCTTATGATTAGTGAAGTGTTATTTAAATACTCCTAAGATATTTAAGAGAGAGAGAAAATATTTTGACAAATATTCTTATGATTGGCGCTATTAAATAATATCTCTTCAAGGAGTGTATGCAAAAACCTTATAAGACAGATAATATGTAAGAACCTTATAAGACAGATAATATGTCAGAACCTTATAGCACAACACAAATATACATAATAAAAGTAATACTTCCTTAGTCTCATTCTAACGGTTGCTTTAACTTAAAAAATTTGCCACAAAATAAGTGTCACTTTAAAAAAGCAAGACCAAAGTTGACAATTGTTTCCGATCCTTTAACATTAAAGAAGTAGTCCTTTAATGTTACTCAATTCTAAAAAATAGCTAGTAAATAGTGGTAATATAGTAAAGTAAACCTTGAACTTATGGTTTTTCTTAATGGACATGAAAACAGCTAAAACGACAATTGAAATGGAACGGTCCCTAACTGCTTGTCTATTCGATATAAACCCAACTATGCCTGCACTTCTCGAGAACACTCAAAGTTTTAGCTTACTGCTTATCTACTGGAACGGTCAACTGAGCTCTTCTCATAATTAACCAAAATAAGTGCAATGTAGTTGCAGAAGGCACACATTTAGCATGCTGAAAGCCACATGCACACATATATGCAATGTGATATGTATGGCCAATTTGGGTCAAATACTATGCACTTGGTAAGCAAATTCCAAAGTCTTGATTATCAATTTGTCTGTATAGAAGCATATGGAGTAATAAGTACTCGAGATGGTATCTTCAATTTAATGTAGAAATTTTTTAAAATCCTCTTTTCTCCTTTCTTGTTTGCACAAAAATTTAAGCATATGGAAGGTAAACTCTGATACTTGGAACAGAACCTCTCTGAAAACAATTATAGAGAGGACATAAATTGGACTGGTAGTTGAATAAATGGATAAACATTGAACTCACACAAACAAACAAGAAAACAGAGAAAAAAGAAAGTCATTTTTCTACTGTTATTTAAGTATATGTTGCACCTGGAACCATTAGAATTTAAGTGCAGCTCAAATCTACATTATTGCTCTAACTACCCACCAATACCATATATAGGCTGGTAATTAATTCTCAAACTAACCAAACAAATATATCTGTCTGAACTCTTACAAGTTTGATTGGTGGGTCAAATGTGTGTGTTTTTTTAAACTTTTTCTCCTTTTTATATTGAACTACATCCTACTATTAATCAGTAAATCAATAACTAAAGCTGGTCTACTTGGACACCACTCGTCTTAAAACAACGAGTAAATACAGGGCAGGAAAATAAAAGATCCTTTCTTGAACAGTTGAACTCAAGAAATGCCCTTTGTGAATGAAAAGATAGTGGACGAGAAAGAAGATAGGAAAAGCAAAAGGAGAAGAAAAGATTATGTGACAAAAAAAATCTGGATTATATAATAACGCGATTAAATCTTACAACTACTAAGGAGTACATAGTAAAAGAAAATGTCTGATTGAAATAGAAATGTCCGTGACTTAAACAGAAAAAAAGGTCATTAATACACCTTGTTGAAAATTAGGTAGGAAATTAACAGATTATCTTGTTCTTGTCATGGATGTTTAAGAGCGTTTATTGAGCCAAGACCAAATAAACATTGAAGAAAATACTCGTCATGTGAATTAAGAAAATAGTTTGAAGTTCGACTTACCTCAAATTTTAATAAAGAAATGGTGATTTTTGAAATTTATGATCTTAAATAGATCATAACATTTACATGAATATACATTTTTTAAAATTTATGATCTTAAAACATGTCATACCTTTATGTGGCTATATATTTTTTTATAAAAAATATATATGAAAGTATCATTCTTTTTATAATAATAAAGAATGAACAAAGATGAAGACCATAATATTAATTCTTCCCTAAATATTAGAGCAGATGATTACAGATAGAATTATTTGGTGTAATTTTGACTAGCTTTAAGAGAGTATTCATCATTTCTCCCTTACAAACAAATGTTAATGACATACTCTTATCTGCATTTATTCTATTTTCACCGCAATATGGATAAAAGAATTTACATAGATGAATAATTACTGGAGAATTACTGGTAATGATAGCAATAACTCCCTCCGTTTTCTTTTACTTGTAAAATATATTAAAAATAAATTTCTATTTATTTGTCCGTTTTAGCAGATTGAGAGAAATTAATTTTCTTTTCAACTTTACCCAAACATAAAGTAATCATTGACCAAACTAATTTAAATACTAGTAGTCAATTTTAGAGCTCGAAGGTAGTGTAATGCTAATTACACCCTCATCTCATTTTATATGAATGTGTTACTGCTTGGGAAGTGAAACAACTACAATTTTCTGAAACTTTTTTAAACATTTTGAATCATTAGCTAAGTTGACTTGAACTCCTTCCATTCACTTTTATTAGTCCTCTATTGATTTGACATTCATCTTAAGAAATTATTTATTGCGAGTTTATTTTACAAATATTACCTATATTAACTATGCTTTAGAAGCCTATGCTTGATTAGCAGTATGTTACGTAATTACTAATTAATGATAAAGGTAATATCAGAAGAAAATAATAAATCCATCTTGATTTGTTAAAATGAATAATAGTACTTTTTGTGCAGTTTATTTTTTTTTTAATTTTTTTTAAAGAATCTATATCTAAATTTATGGTTAAAATTAAGTATTTTGACCATCATACTCCAAATCTCTCACATAAATATAGAATGAGATAAATACTTAGCTGCATCATATCTTTTACATAAAATCAATTTAAACTTATCATGATTAAATAATTTAATAAAGTAAAAAAAGGCATTAATTGACCAATAATTAAGTGATATAGAAGTGTAGGTATACCAACATTTATTAAAGTAGATAAAACATTTACCGATGAGTGCTATACTGCTATGTATGAAAGCTTCTTTCCCTCCATTAATGCATTGTTTGTTATTCAAACCTTATACTACAAGCTTGACGTTAGCTCCTTCCATTTCTCTTTTCTACCTCCTATTTATATCCCACTCCCACCTTCACTTCTTCCATTCATCATTTCTCTTTACACAATGGCAACCTCATCATTCTCCAATTTCTTCTTTATTCTCATCATCATCTCTCTTTCTTTCCTTCCTTTTTCTCTATCTCGCTCACCAATTCCTTCACTTCGACACTCACAAACCTTCAACGTTGCAAAATCCATTCAAAGCACCCTTCAAGTCCTCTCTCAAAACTCCAAGTCTCTCCAACAACAAACCCTTTATCCTTCATCTCCTTCAACATTCTCTGTAGCAATATACCCTCGTTCTTCACTTATAAAACCCCAACACAATAACTACACATCTCTCACTCTCTCAAGACTCGCTCGTGACTCTGCCCGAGTTTCCTCACTAACCAAACCGGGTCGAACCATGATCCGACCCGAAGAAATTCAAACCCCGATTACATCTGGAATAAGTCAAGGAAGTGGCGAATATTTCGCTAAGCTAGGTGTAGGGCAACCTGCTAAAGAATTCTACATGGCTATAGACACTGGAAGTGATATCAACTGGCTTCAATGTGAACCTTGCTCCGAATGTTACCAACAAACCGACCCGATTTTCAACCCGTCCGAATCCTCAACATACAACCGGGTCACATGTGACTCATCCGAATGCTCATCCCTTGATGTCTCGGATTGTTCCACGTCCGACACGTGTCTGTATCAGGTCTCGTATGGAGATGGGTCGTTTACTGCTGGAGAATTAGCTACTGAAAGGGTGTCGTTTGGGAATTCTGGTTCGTTTAATAATGTTGCTATAGGTTGTGGACATGATAATGAAGGGTTGTTTGTTGGTTCAGCTGGATTGATGGGTCTTGGTGGTGGTTCGTTATCTCTTCCATCTCAAATTAATGCAACGTCGTTTTCGTACTGCCTTGTGGACAAGAATTCTGATTCTTCATCCACGTTGGAATTCAATTCTGCTGGACCTAGTGACGCGGTAATGAAAGGAAAAAGATTTTAAGACTTAGCTGAAAAGTATTTTCACTTTGTGTTTGACCATTTAGTTTATAAAATACACTCGAGCACCGATTATTATTTGATCAAATTTTTAAAAAGTGTTATTAAGTGAGTTTTCTCAAAAGTAATTTTTAAAAAAAGTTATTTTGGGGAAAACCTATTTTAGCCTGCTTGGCCAAGGCTTTAGGAGGCCAAAACTACTTATTTTAAAAATTTGAGGTATTTGGTCAAGCTTTTGAGAGAAAATAAGTTTTTTGGTGAGTAGCAAAATTATTTTTCAGAAACTAAAAAAAAAATAGTTTTTCCCCAAGAATACTTTTTAAAATTTGTCAAACACTAATTATTGCTCAAAAATGATTTTTAAAATAACAGGTACTGTTTCTCACCAAAAGTACTTTTGTAAAAAGATCTTTATAAAATAAACTGATTTAAGAAGTTTGGTTAAACACTCTCAAAATAAGAAAATCTATTCCTATATAAATTTGACTATAACATATTCCTATATAAATTTGCTATAAATCCTAATTAGACAGGAATTAAAATATCAAATACTGACTAATTCTAATTTCCTACAACTTTGATTTTTTTTTTTCAACAGGTATTTGCACCATTGCTACGTAACTCAAAGAGGAACACTTTTTTCTACGTGGGTCTGGAAGGAATCAGTGTTGGCGGCGAGATGTTACCAATTCCAGCAAACATTTTCCAGGTAGACGAAACTGGACACGGAGGAATCATCGTAGATTCAGGAACAGCAGTAACTCGTCTACAAACCACCGTTTACAATTCTTTACGTGACACATTCGTAAAATACGCTCAGGATAAATTGCCGTCAACTGATGGATTTATGTTATTCGATACTTGCTTTGATTTATCGTCGATGAAAACAGCGAATGTTCCGACAGTAGCATTTCATTTTTCAGGTGATAAAAAGTTGTCATTGCACCCGAAGAATACACTTGTTCCGATAGACTCGGAGGGGAAGTTCTGTTTAGCGTTTGCTCCTACGGATGGATCACTAGCAATTATTGGGAATTCACAACAGCAGGGGACAAGGGTTAGTTATGATTTGACTAATAACCTTGTTGGATTTAGTCCTGATAAATGTTAGTTTGTATTTTGAAGGATTATAGTGGAGATGAAATTTATAGTGGCATTAGCTGCATTAAATTAAAAAAGACTTTATATAGAAAAGAACAGATCCAATAAAATATTGGTATGCTATAATGAATTTATTTACTATAATGGTTATTTTTCGTTTATATAGAGTAGTAGGAGTAATTATTATCATCTGAATGGTGTGATGAACTTCAACGCGTAGGAAAATGTATATTACATGTGAGACTTCTATAACTTCTTCTAATGAATGCAACAACTTAGGGTAAAATAGTCACTCCGACTAATGAATTTTTCTTAAGGAATGTGTAAAAAAAGAGAATTAAACGGATAATTTGAGATAGAGAGAGTATATGTATGGCTGATTGACAGTAATTGTTAGCCAAGATAGGCGAAGGGGTTAAGCTGGATGCAGGGAATGGTCCTTTGACTAATTAGCCTCATAAATCTTGGAATAGTTGAAGTCGTCGAAAATAGAAGCAAAAGGAAAAAAAGAGAACGCCGTTGCCGGGGATCGAACCCGGGTCACCCGCGTGACAGGCGGGAATACTTACCACTATACTACAACGACTTGCTTGCTCAAACTTCTGTTGTGTTTCTACAAATTACTCAGTTTGACCGACAACAACGAAAATCCGTATAGTAGCTTCTAAATTCCAAGAACCACAATCACTGATTGATATTTTAATTTTGACATAATTTCTCTATTAAACTAGACAACTATTATTATTATTATTATTATTATTATTATTATTATTATTATCAAATAATACCTTAAACTCAACATCCGATCAAATGTCATGTAGCATGAAATATGAGTGTTTGTTCCATGGAAATTTCTCTTGGAAAGAACTTTGGGAGAACCATACATTGGGAAGTATGCCAATCCAAAGGGCAAGCGAGCTAAGTTATCCTAATAGCACAAGAATACTTTCAAAGAGTGCCATACTAATGAATGATTAAGGGAATGGTAATAATCCACGTGTCACTATTAATAATTCTTTGCTCGCAATCCTTGCTCCTACTTTGAATTATGGAACGATTCAAAAGTATCGTAAGTATGACTTTGACTAAACAGCTAAGGCTAATATAATAATAGGATGGGAAGCAAACATCAAAAGAAAGCTTGATGGAAGGGACTTTGCGATGATGGAAGACTTACAGGATAGGGACATTATATAAAACAAAAAATTACCTAATTAAACCAATTGAAGGGATAAGCTCACCAAGTAAAAGCATTTTTCTTGATAAAACCGTACTTGCTTAAACAAAGGTGATAGACTAATAGAGCAAAGCCTAATACTAAATTACTACTATTAACTTATTGAAGGCAGACCATGAGCCATAGATTTATTCGGATGGCTGAAGACTAGTTTTGCTTTTTCCTCTAATGTAAATACAATTGAATAAGCTCTGGACTGTGAAAGAGCTAAACGTATCCATTTTCTTTGATAATTCTTTTAGAGAGAAAAAGTTAAATTAGATTGATGTCATTATTTAGATAATATAACAGAAATCAGTTTTAAGGCTTATTATTCACATATTTCTCCAATGATAATAATTAGTTTTCTAAAACCTATTTATCAATAATAGTTTATTTATAAAATCGAGATCGAATTTATAGTCAAAGCTAAACAGAAGAAAATTCATGCTTTAACCACAAGCATTAGTAGTTCTTCATTTGTTAGCATCCATTTTGTTCTCTAGTTCCTCTTCCCAACCCCCGGACATCACTTATGGAATTATACTGAGTATGTTATTGTTGTAGTTCCTCTTCCCAACGAAGGATGATTGACAAATATTAATAAATTAATGAATTGCGAACCGTAAGTTTAGAACAAAGTAATTTTATATAAAAGTTCTACTACTTCAATACTTGACAAATGACTCATAGTAATAAGAATACTCATATTAATAAGAATACTAATTTTGTGAGTTCAACCCAACAATCTACTAATTATTTCAATCAAATATCACGCTTAAAACTTTAAAAGAATAAGCTTATATTTGACTAAATTCAGGCAATTTGCACGATTGTTCTTATTTGGGGGGGGGGGGGGGGTGGAGGCAGAGGAGGGGGTGTCTTTAATTTTTGACCCTCAAATTAAACCCTTTGGTTTCGGTTTCGAATTCGCGCTCAATCAAAAATTAAAAAAAAAATCGCAAGATAGAGTTTGGATTTGTAAGGCAGAGTTTGCCTGATCAGGCAGAGTTTGAGTCAAGTAAAATTTGACTGCAAACTCTACTTAGAGCCCGTTTGGATTGGCTTATAAGTTGCCTATAAGCTGTTTTAAGCTTTTTTGAGTGTTTGGCTGGCCAGCTTAAAGCCATTTTGTGCATAAAATAAACCCAAAAAAATAATTGGGCCCTTTTGGCTTAGCTTATCTAAAGCAGCAAACAGCTTATAAGCCAAAAAAAATAAGTTAGCCTACCCCAACTTATTTTTTTTTGGCTTATAAGTTGTTTCCAGCTTATAAGCTGCTTATTTTAAGCCCATCCAAACAGGCTCTTAAGTCAAAATTTTGCCTTCAAGCATAAGGCAAAACTCTACCTACGCTAAGGCAATTTTTTTTTTTTACTCAATTGGAATTTTGCAAACTCTACCTTATGGCCAAATTTTTGTCCGAATAAGCCTAATTTTGCTACTAAACTCTGCCTTATGATTTTTTTTTTTAACTGAGCCGGGATTCAAACCCCAAACCTCATGATATTAGAAAAAGGACAAAAACTAAAGACCAGCAATTTGAAGGGCAAAAATTAAAGATCAGTGCCTTTGAAGGGCAATCGGCACGAAAAAATGACTACTTTCTGACAAAACTTACTAGATATCTCAGATAAGTGTTCCCCTAGAATGGAATGCATAAATGCAAAAAACTTCAGTGAAAAAATCGCTTTGCTTCATTTGAAGCATATATTATTTTTAAAGTTGACTTCTCTATAATGTACACATGGCTGAAATAAAGTTGAGCATTCACGATCATGGGTTGAAATAATAGTAAGGTATAAAAAAAACAGAAAAATGAAATGAGAAACAAAAAGAAAGGGCAAAGCTTACTGAAAAGAAAATTTCTACTATATCTCAGACTTCCTTTCATGTTTACCCTTTCAAATGTATATTACGCATAAACTGGCATAAGCACCAGCGGAGCAAAGGGCAAAAAACAATACTCCAAAAACAAGGAAGTAACATTGTGGAAGATATAATTCTATCATGTTTTTCGCTCTATCAAACTTGAATGAAGCAATGAATGCATCTTTTTTCCAACTATTTACATCATATGGAGTGTTTGTTTGTTCCCTTACAATTAGCAAAAACTTGATACAACGAAGGAGGCTATAGTGCATGAGGAAGATTGAGATTCTTATCACCGACATGAGATTCTTCACCATGGCTGCAGAAAATCCACTCAAGTTAGTAAACGACTCTCTCATATATTGTGAATTAGATCACCGGTACAATATAAATTCACTTAAGATGGAGGGATGGGGAAGGGGTTTTATGAGAAATTGTACCTGAGATAGCTCAAAGCTGACATCCTGTATAGGCAAGTGAATACTAAAATGTGCAATCCAATGGTGTAAAAGAATACAAAAGTCCGAGCATATCTGCAACATCAAGTACCGCTTCAGTTTGTTACATACAGGGGAGTCGATGGAAGACCATATAGCATTTCTAGTTTATATATATACACACACACTTTAAAACCCAGGAAGGGAAAGAAGTTCAAGACGGCCAATCAACAGAGTAATTAATAGGCTCATGCAAATTTTGGTTTTAATGAGTGTAATTATCATTAAAAGTGCAGGGGTCCTCAGGTTTAGCAGATATATGATGTAAAATATATCTTTAAAGGGCAGCCCGGTGCACCAAAGCTCCCGCTATGCGCGGGGTCCGGGGAAGGGCCGGACCACAAGGGTCTTTTGTAAATGCAAGGTAAGGCTGCGTACAAAAGACCCTTGTGTTCCGGCCCTTCCCCGGACCTTGCGCATAGTGGGAGCTTTAGTGCACCGGGCTGCCCCGGGCTGCCCTTTAAAGATATATTTTACATTATATATCTGCTAAACCTGAGGACCCCTGCACTTTTAATGATAAATTTTTTATAGGTACGAGACTTCAAATGTTTGATCCTGCTGCGCTGGATAAAACCAGCACCTACAATGACAAGAAATTTCCACATCTACTGTTCGCAGCATACTGAAAATAGCTACTGTTATTAAAGAACGTGAAATGCATGGGCTAACAAACATATGGTCACAACTCATGAATCTATGCTGAGAAATAATAAACCTCAAGAAACACAAGATCTAAACAGATCCCAAACCATCCTTCTAGCTAATGCAGTTGAGATATGGTTTGATCATCTCTATCAAAGAAAATGCAACTTGACTGTCTTCATCTCCAGGCTTAGCACTACAATTCTATATTGCTCATTGGTTAATCAGATAAAGAAACGCAATTTCTAAGGTGTTATAAGGTCCAAATTAAGAAAGATGATTGCTAGTACATCTTTCTGATATCATAGCTTCAAGCAGTAAATTCTCTTCTTCTTTTTCCTTGTAATAGCTGTTAAGTAACAGTGGCTAAGTTTTCTACATACGATGTATGGACCCATGTGAAAAAGGACTGAAGAAGGCCTTGCAGGTAAGTCGGGAAATTCCTCTAATCCTCACTCAAAACAAGCTACTCATAGAACAAGTAGACGATCAGCATGATTGCCAAAAGGAAATAAAGATGACCAGACAAAGCATTGCATCAGTGAATTAGTCTTAAGTTATCATGGAATAAAAGTAACATAATTCTGACCTGAATAAGTAATTAATGTCAAGCTGAAATGAAACCATGATAAACGAAGCTTACTTGTTACCAAGAAGAAAACGGCCACTACTGAGAGTAATCTTGTCCCTCAAGCCTAATTCTTTGTATCTTTGATCTCTTTCCTATTACAGGAAAAAAAAAAAAGTTTTGGTCAAATGGGGATCCACGACATCTAATAATATCAGTAGACAACAGCAGGAGTGTGTACAGATTCAGCAATCAAAACAAAAGTAGCACAGAAGACAATAGAGGAAAGATATTGATCCTGATTAAAAATGAAAATATAGGGAAAACTAAAAGAGATGGAAACATATTGAATTAATTTAGATAGAAGTTAAATGTCTATTATTTTTTTGTGTTAAACTCAGTAAAAAGAACATGCATAGCTTTTCCTCTTAGCACATTTAATGACTTGGAAAATGGAAATTTTGAAGGCCAGAATAGCCTGGCAGAGCCAAGGAGAAGCATATGTAGCAATTTACAGAACTATCTAATCCCACTGTTGAAGTAACTGAGTAAAAAGAAATTCAATTAAGGGTGTGACAGAAGAGCTGGAACCTTCTTTGAGAATGCCGCAAATGGATTTATATCATCCTCATACATCTTCTTGTATTTGGATTCCACATCAGAGCTGAAACCACTTTCTAAATCTTCTACATACTGAGAAACAGAGGGTGGCATTAGAGAAAAATAAAAAGAGCAGACATTTAATCAACAATAGAGCCTGATGGGCCCACCTTTTTTGATCCTCTAGAAATCACTCTCTCAGAATTATAATCCTGAACATAACGAATCTTTCCATAAAGCTTGACATTATCTGCTTTTGTTTTATCAAGTTCTGAGGTCAGTGTCCCTATCTTCTCCTTCAGCTGTCTAATTTCCTAGTCAGATCAACAAATCAAGAATCACGGACTCTTGTCAGTAAAAAAAAAACATGCAAAAGTAGATCTTACTGAAGTTAGGTAGAAAGATAGAGAAATCATTTCAAAAGTGCAAAGGAAAAACCTCTTCAGTCTCCCGCAAACGGGCACGGAAACGGTCTCTTTGGTTGCAGATCACCTTAAGCATCGAGCTTTGATCTTGGTCTGAGGAAACATGCCTCTGCTCTGCGTTCTATTTCAAAGGATGTCTCTCATTAGAAGACTTGGATTAAAAAAAACTCACAGGATATACGAATATGTTTTTGGAACTTCAAATATACCAACTGGAAGCACTGATATACTTATCTATTATCTGTATCTATTAATCTTTTTCTATTATCTGGAAGCACTGATCTACTTATATATTATACAAAGATGTTTCTCATTAGAAGACTCGGAAAATCTGTATCTACTTATCTATCATCTGGACTTCATTTTCTTTTTTTTTTTTTTTTTTTGGGTGGGTAGTCGCTAGGGGGGGGGGGGGGGGGGAGGGGTAGATATATTTCTCAATGTCCCCTGCCATTTTATAGCAATGTCTGGGGATGGTTTAATTTGCAGTTAACTTCTTAATGTAAGAATCCACTGTCAATGTATTGGAAGAGAGGCTAGGTGTTCAAACACTAGCAGACATGATGAACTAGAATTAGGCCAAGTTATGGCATCCCACGTTCTCAGGTAAACTGCAAAGATATGCCCACACCCGCATATTAATTATGTGTATGAGCGACTGATATTGAGCTCAATCCCACTTAAGCGAATTCTGTTTTATTCCTTTTTTTTTTTTTAAGAGGATCTTCTATTAGTTTGCTTTGTCATTCTCTCATGTCATAATTCTATAAATAAATTCATGTGATTCAGCTGGAGTATTCTGTTGTAATGTCAATCCCTTAAAGGGTTTTATTACCATCTGCTTCAGCAACTTACCATGTTTTGTCAGGATCTACTCAACTACCATTGATTCTGTATAAGACCGAAGGTCTGCCAACTACTTATATGTGACTCTCTTCCTTGAATGATGGTAAAGAAGTGACTTCGTTCAATCACAGAAGTTAAACTTGGGACAATAAGACCAACAATCTTGATCCGAAACTCAGCATTTTCTGAAATTATTGTTCCCTCTTTTAATTGCTCCATTGGCAGGCCACAGTAATATTTCCTTAGCTGAAAGATAGTATGGAGAAGCACCATCTGCTAAACTGTCATTTTCTACCGCTCATGATATTCGAAAGATTGGAATCTTCAGCAACGAAGGATAAAGATGTTATGAAAAGAAAGATTGGCAATATGCAGGAGCAAGGGCTCACTTCCAACGATCTAAGTCAACAACCTTTTTATAAGGAGGCAGAAACATAAGGAAGTAAGAAAGGAAGAACACTCACCTCAGAAGGCTCTGTTCCACCAGACTCTGATAGATCCCAATCATCAAATCGAGTACCTTTTCTTTCTTTAGCACTGTATCCCTGTGTTAGAAGAAAGAAAACTAGTCTGAAAAAAGTTGAAGCGACATTAATTTATAGTAACGCACTGCATTGTAAAATCCACCTATTCAAGAAAAGCAAACAGATATTACTTGGACAAGCTCAAATCTACAGCGATCTTGTTTCGGGCACTTCATTTTCAATTACCATCAGAGAAATATAACTATTTCATGCACTAGCTAATACTTAAAAAAACATACAACAATTACATGCAGACAGATGTTCCAGCAAACAAGAGAGAGATTTTGAACATAACTTAAGAATATACTCCCTCCGTCCCATATTAGTTGGCCATATTACTAAATATATCCGTCCCAAAATACTTTCCATTTACAAAACCACAATAGAATTAATCAAAATTTTCCTCTTTTGACCTTGGCATTAATTGTTTTTTAAAGTAACCAATATTGATTAGAGTGCAATTTATTGGAGAGAGAGATAGGGGTAATGTAGTAAAAATACACTTATTTATGATTTCTTAAAGGGCGTGTAAAAGGGAAAGTGGACAAGTAATATGGGACGGAGGGAGTATTTTTTTTTATAAGGGAACATACCTTAAGAATATCATCCTCTAGCTTCTGTATTAACCTTTGTTGTTCATTAACCTTTGCGGTCAGCTCTACAATCTTTGCTTCGGCTGATTCCAGCAAAGAAGTCCTCTCAGAAAGTTGGACCTGAAAGGCATGAAATAGTATACAAATTGTAGCAGTAATGGAATTATTCAAGAATATTCTGTAATAATTCTTTAATGATGAATTTAATTTATCATACTCTGTTTATCAACAACCAGCCGAGTACCTTCAGATTTTTTCCATGAATTTAAATGACAACAGACATACACAATTAATAATTGCTAATTACCTTCAATTGTGTTAGTTCATGCTCCACTTTCCGATTCTTGTCAAGAAGTAACGACTCAAGTTTGCTCATCTCTTGTCCACTGGTAGCAACTTCCCAATCTTCAGCCTCAATTGTATTATAACCCACAGCCTACTTAAAGCCAAAAAAGAACTAAATGAGCACACAACAAAAACATTCTTGACATACACTGTGTATCATAGAGGGACGTGATGAAGAAGGAAGGGAAGAAGCAAAAGGAGTAGAGGATTGGCATAATATAGGAAAGGAAAGGAATGGGGAAGGAGTCGAGATCTTAGAACTTTCAAAATCAGTTTTGAAGCTTTCCTTTGCTGTTCTCAAGAAGTTAAACAATGGCAGATTAACAAATAACTGTAGAATCAGCACTGAATCTACGAATAAGCTCACAGGGAGGGAGAACTACCTGTAAGATCTTTACTTTCTTCCTCAAATCATCTATCAGCTTTGTTGTAGGCCGTGTTTGAAGTTCCTTCTTTAGTTCTTCAAGAGCAACTTCCTGAGGTATGTAAATAAGCAAAAAAAATTAGGGGAAAGAAAAGAAGAAAGACCTTAAAGGGATCCCAACAAATAACATGACTAGATTGTCCATTGCAAGAAAATGGAGTTAAACGAAATGTCAAAAAAATTTGAACCTCCCACCCCACCTCAACCCCAAGTACAAAATTTTCAGCATAAATGCTCTTAGAGGTTCTGAGTTCAATTTAAGGCCTAACTACACAGGGAAGTTACTAGTACTTGACTAAAGAAATGTTGATAAAATATTTCAGAGCATTCTCGATTATTAACGAATATATCTTTTTGGTAAGTATAAACATATTGATAAAAACCGAAGGAATAAGACAAGAGTAAGAAGTATTATTCTTTTCTTACTGCAGATATCCTTTTTGCCAAAAAAAAAAAATTAGCAGGCAAGAAGAAAGTGGCCCTACAGATATTAGTTAAAGAAACATAGGTATACGTTTTGATAGGTAATAAAATCAATTTAGGATGGAATTCTCACACATAAGAAAGAAGCAGAAGCATGTTATACCAGTATCCACACAATAAAAACCTCTCACCCCTTTTTGATGAAGCACAATAAAAACCTCTCACCCCTTCCATTTAACAGATTATTATTTTATTTTATTTTATTTTTATAACCATGGTTTCAGGGTCAGCTTGCGGGCATCTCAACTAATTCTAAGGGCCACCTGCTACCTCCCACCAGCACAGGTACGGGGTAACTCTATCCACCAAGGCTTGGACAGATGGGAAGAAACCACCTAGTGTTTTGCCTCCGCGGTGATATGAACCCAAGACCTCATGGTTCCCAACACAAGTCATTGACCACTAGGCCACATCCTTGGGTGCTTTTTAACAGATCATTATGATGACAAAGATGTATCTATATGGTTAAAGAGAGTATGAGAACGTTGTTGTATATCTTGATGCTATCAGTTAACGAATATTAACTATTAAGAGAATATACCTTTTCATTTAGCAGAGAATTCAACTTCTTTATCTCATTGATGTGTTCTTCTCGCTCATTTGATAAGGTGTTCTCCAACTTATGAAGTTCCACATTTAGTTCAGAGATTATCTTCTCTTTGGCATACAGAGAATTCTCAAGAGCACTATCGGCATCCAAATTATCACTGAAAGCAAACCATTTAGAATTAGATAAGATATCTAAACCCATGCACAAATCATATCCGACAGATTTCAAAAGGGAAAAAGAATAACAGAGATACAAGATGGACAACATGGAAGTACGCCATTGCCATCATACTCCATACAACTATGAAAAAGTATTCCAATAGGACTTGACTTTTCAGCATGATGAAGCATTTATCTACTCTTCATCACAAGCTCATTTGCTATACACAGAATCTCACACTCTCTTTGCCTTTGCTTGGCATGATCATCAGATTGAACTGCATAACTTACTCTATTTTTCTATTTAATAAGAGCATAACTGTACTCAGTTATGTGAGTTTCTTTTTCTTTTTCAAATTTCATGTATAGAGAACTTCTAAGGAAACTATATGGCAAGCCAATAACATCTTTTTTTTCTAGCCTCCACTTAATGCTGCAGATGTCCAACTTGACTTCTAGAGATCATTGGTTGAGCCCAAGGAAGATATGGAATACATACTTAAGAGGTCAATGGGAATAAGATCAACTTATTAAACTAGAGTAGATACCTGTTCTTGTGATCATTATCTTCGTTAGCAGTCTGTAATTGTGAGCGCAACAACCCCTGCATAACCAAAGCTAAAGATTATTAATACATTAACTAAGCTTTTTAATCCACAATCATTTTCCCATATAACTCCCAAAGTTCAAGATCCTTTTTTTGGTTGGAGCTGGTTTAGCCTAGAGCAAAACCGTTTCCAAAAGTATCTACAGTTAAAACGTTATCTGTGGACGATAAAAGTGAGTCATTGGGGAAATACTGAAGGTAAGGGCTATTTTTTTATTTTTTTTAAAAAGGAAGGTAAGGGCTAATTTAATCCTCTTACCTTTTCTCTTTCAAGACTAAGAAGGCGACCTTGAGCTCGTTCAACTTCATCCATTAAGAGATTGACTTCTGATTGCTTTGCGGCTCTCTCTTCCTCTAAATTACAAATAAAAAGGGTTGTTAAAGCTATTGATGAGAAATATTTCCATGAACAGAAGTCTAGAAGACCATATGAATTAAAAAGTCAAAACAGAGATCAAGTACTAAGATCAATATGTTTATGAGAAGGTTTAAAAAAGGCAAAGAGAAAAGTTTTGAGCAATTTTTATTTAAAACTGCAGACTTACATACAGAAAGTATAATACATAACAAACAACAGCATATAATCCAGATAAGTATATCACCTGATTGTGCACGAACTTCAAACAACTGGCTTTGTGCAAGTTCATGCAACTTTTGCATGGTAGAAACACTATCTTGAGCTTGGCGTAATTGATCCTGCAGTAATTGCTCCCTGCATCAAAAAGAAGCACCGCAAATCATGCTATGCCAATTCCAGCAGGACAAATACTACACCACAAACATATTCTAGAATAAAGAGGGATGAAACTTTGTTCCAAATGTAACTTATAAGGGGAGGAATCAGAGAGAAAAAATCATCTTTTGTGCATTGTAAAGTGACTGAGATGTTATGGAATTTGTTTCTTGATATCAAAGGCTTAAAATGGGTCATGCCTAAGACATCTGGAGATTTACTAGCTTGTTGGAACTTCAATGGAGAAGTTGTCAATCAGGATAGGAACTCAGTATGTTTTGAAGGAGTTGATACATTTTTGGTGCAAAGGGGATTTTGTAGATGACACAAAATCTCTGTTAGGCATTATAGAATCTTTGTAAGTAGAACAAAGATTTATTTTTGGGGGTTTGGTTGGCTTTTGTAAGCTGTAAAGATTTTTCATAGCACAGCCTTCGTGCTAAAAATTTATATAAAATCGTTACCTTTCTCAAAAATATTCTAGAATAAACTTTAGTTTAACCTATTTGACCCTTTTCTAAATCAATAGAACATAAAATACCTTTCTTTTAAAACCTCAAGTGTTTTCTGGTTCTCTTCTGCCAAACTGCGTTGCTTGATTTCTACAACTTCCTTCACTTTTTCCTCCATCTGAACCGCAAAAGAAGTAACATTAGAGAAGAAACCAAATGAACCTGGCAACTATTTGTTTAAACTTTCAGTGTATCTTAAAATCACTTTTCTCCATAAGTCAGTGGTTGGACAAGCTCATATGAGAGTTTAAAAGCCTCACTACCCTTTCCCAGAATTTAGACGGGTGGAAAATACCGTTGTACCAAATTAATTTAATTTATCATAATTAAGTGATTTAACAGAATAAAGATATACATTACCTAATCATGATTAAATAATAATTATATATATGTTTAAACATATTCCATGCAACACCTGGTGCGAATTATTTTTACCTAGATGGATTCCTTAACTCCGCTTGCTACGATGGATAAACGGACCTTTTTCGAAATTTTGTTAATCCCAAGAGGTCTGGATGGCCGTTTGTGACTTGGTGGGATGTTCGGTTTGGTTCCCAAGGCACTTGGGAGCGATAATTTTAAGAAAAAGGAAGCATGGACAGGATGAGGAATTAGATCATTGGTTCAAAATTAAAAACCACTTCTCAAAGGGGTGAGGCACAAGTGAAACTGATTCCTGAGCTACCCCAGCTTGACACAGCTAAGTTTTTGTGCAGATCAGTAAGCATTGGCAAAACCTAGAAGACTCCGTAAAATGAGTTGCATGCCTCTTTCTATGCCTTTACATCATCAGTAACTCTCTCTTTCTAGCTTTGTTAAACCCCATCTTGGTTCCAACTCAAGCTGGTTATACAGCTATTTCATCTATCCCTAGCCGTCACCTGCCACAACCACCACTAAAACATCTTCGAGAAAGGCTCCTAAGTCAATTAAGGGAAAAAAGATCTTGAGACCATTAGAGGTCTCTAGCTTCTGATATCAGTGACAGTTCAGAACTATTCGTTTTTAGAATTTTGAATCAGAAAAGAAGGATTTTCTGTAGTCAGAGCTGGTAAATATTTTATTTCCTTGTGAACATTTCTGGTTTTGAAAATTGTAATCCTGCAGCAATACCAAGCTTGAACTTCCCATTATGATACCAAATCCAGTATAAGCCAGGGCTGGTATAAGTTCTGCTCAGCCTGGTCCCACACATCCACTGCAGCCCAACCTTTAATGCGACTTTTACTGATTAATGAAACAGAAAGAAGCTAACAAAATCACATATCACATTTAAACACAGAAATAGTGATATGGGAAAGCAGAAGATTCAACAAAATTACTGTCAGTGTTCTCTTGGATCATTCTTTAAAGGGAATACACTTGACGTGCACACACACTGATATATAGATGGAATTAAAATATATACTGGCCTGTTGCTCTAACTGCCGGCACCGCTCTTCAAGTCTTCTGATTGTCGCTTGTTGATTTTTCAGATGAGTTGCTTCCATGCGAAATTCTTCAAGTTCAACCTTCATTTTTCGGTTCTCAGACTCTAATTCTGATAGTTTTGAATCCTTGTCCTGCACAGTGGCAAGAACAATCAACAACAACATACCCAGTAGTGGCAAGAACAATCAGATACAAGAAAATGAACCTAAAAGGAAAAGGAAAAAGATATGCTAGACATGTTTTTGAGTTGAAATCCAATTCCAGAGCTCTAGTGGAACCTCACCTACTTTGACCAAAACGTCCTGAAAATCCTCTATATTGAAATAGTTTCTCATCATCTAGACCCTCAACCCTCTCATATCTGATAATGTTTTACTGCAAGTTTCATATGAGTCATGAAGATCTTATCCAATATACAACACGTGACCTAAATCCTTTTAATTTTGCTTTCCCTGGATACTAGGCAAAAGTAATTCAGAAATGTGATCTTCACGTTCAAGACCTTAACCACCCGTCCACTGCATATCCATGAATGTTTGTTGATGGACATTTCCTCCGATTCCATTAGGTCAGCAATAAGACATTCAAAGAATATCAGGTACAGGGCATTCAAAAACACCAAGTTTCTTTTCCTTTCTTTATTACTCATCCAATTCCATTTTACCTGGCTTATTACAGTTGTGCAATATCTGGCTGGATAAGTCGTGATTTCAATATGACATGAAGAGTTTAGGTGGGACAACCTATCATGCATGATATATCAAAGGAGATGATATGAAAGGCCAAAGTTGAACTTACAGCAATTGAAGCAATGACCGGATAAGGATCTGGTGCCTCGTATAGTTTTTGATAAATGTTAAGGAAAGCATTTTCCCCATACTTAGCTCTCTTGGTAAGATTGTCAACCTCCTCTTGGTACCCCTTGAGCAAAGAGTTGAACATGCTCAACTTGTCTTCATTTGAAGCTTTTTTAAAATCTGCCAAGAGGTGATAGATATAGCTTAAATAAATGGTTTAGAAGTTAAAGTAATTGTAAATTACGACTAATGTTAAACAACAGCAGAAGGAAAGGTGCATCTAGCACCTCGAGTGCTCTCTGCAAGTTTTCGTCGGTTCTTCTGACTGTTCTCCTGATTTTCAGCTATCCTGAGACCTTGTTCGTCCAGTGTACTCCGTTCTTTCTCCAAATCAAAGTCTGGATAAAAATAAGCAGATACACTTTAAATGTGTAGAAAAAGTTAGACAAGACAAAAGATATCATGGGATGAATAAATTTATCCACAAGCCAAGCTTTTTAAACAAGTAAAGTTCTAGGCTAGCAACACAACTGTAAAGGTCTAA
This sequence comes from Lycium barbarum, assembly GCF_019175385.1. Classification (NCBI taxonomy): domain Eukaryota; kingdom Viridiplantae; phylum Streptophyta; class Magnoliopsida; order Solanales; family Solanaceae; genus Lycium; species Lycium barbarum. The sequence goes on along the minus strand of NC_083337.1, from coordinate 157,557,900 downwards.
CTCAACGAGAATTCATGAAAAATGGATCAAAAAATAAAAATTCACAACAAAGCACATAAAGCAGATTGAGCTGTGTTCTCCATCTACCCACAGTTTTACTTTATCTCATCCAAAACGAAAAAATCTAGATAATTAGTCAATTGAACAGTAATAAATCAGTGTGGGATTCTATCAGAGGCAGGCGTTCCTCATGATCAACCAGTCCAACAGTAATCAAGAACACATATAAGCAAAGCCAACCAGTAAAATGAAGACATTGTGAACACAGTCACGTAGTTTCCTTGCATTCTAAAGCTTCTACATCTGAAAAGGAGCCAACCAGTTCACTGCTACTAAGTGTCTAAGAACACCGGGTGAATTTTCAATTTGTTAGAATTTTCTTTAATATGCTATTCCAAAAGAAAAATGCCTGCACCTACATCTTTTTTTGAAACTGGTAACTGCATCTATATTTCATCTGAGCAAAACAGTACATGGGTTGTACTGAAACCATATTTACATAAGAACTCCATTACTCTACTGTCCTGTTCCTCTATTGAATCTAAAACACCAATGATGGAAACAGTCTCATTTAAGTACACTAGATCTTGTATACCAATTTCTGATCTATGTTTCTCGGACTCTTCAAAAATGTCGACGGGTGCATGTCAGATACTCCAAGTGTAGTGCATTTTTGAAGAATCTGATCACTGATTATGGATATATAATTGGCTTATTCGAGTAGTCTGCTAAAAGGTTTATAATCATATTGGCAATAAAACCTATTTCAGGCTCGCGTCTTTCTGTTATATTACGGTTATTACAAAATTATTCAAGTTTTTCCCTAGAATTAGGGACAACAAAGACCTAATTCCCCAGAAAAACAAAGCAAGTACGTATTTCGTGGTCTTCTTTTGTGTCTTGCATCTCAAACTATATGTCAATTTATAGAAATTAAAACGACAGAAACTAGTGGTCCTGGTTGTAATCATTAATCAAAAGATCTCCAAATGGTTCTCATATTGGTTCTTTCAAATGCTAAATTGAAATATAGCAAAGAATTAATCTCAAACCCCTAAATAAAGCATGTTACTACTTCTGTGTGATCACAAATGAAGTACCTCCCATGGTTTTCATATCGACTTTTCAAATGCTAAAGTGATAAATTATAAAGAAAATCATCTCCACACTGCTAGATTGCAGGTGTTAATCACTCAACCTTACTATTCTTTTTCCTCTAACATTTGATTGCATATTGCAGGGGAAAATGAGATATCGGTACCTAAAAATCTGATTGCTATATGAAAATAATCAAACGAATACTAGAAATGAAAAATGAGCTCTCACTTCACTTCTAGACATAGTGAAGTGATGATTTTCCTATAAATATTACTTTGATGATAATAATGATATTTTTACAAAACTAGTCAAGTTTTTCGTAGAATTAGGGGCGACAAAAGACTAGAACATAGAAAAACATAGCATGTACGTATTTCATGGTCTTCTTTTGTGTCTTGCATCTCAAATGCTAAAGTGAAAAATCAATAATCTCGGCACTGGTCGATTGCATGTTTAAATTATTCAATCTCACTATCCGATAACCTCTTGAGTGAAAATAACTTAAGATTCAACAATGCGAGAAGATATACATTTCATTGCAAGGTGCAGTAGAAAAATGAACTCAGCACTTTCCTTCTAGACAGAGTGAAGTGATGATTTTCCAAATTTAATAGTATTACTTTGATGATAATCACTTAATCAGCAGCAAAAAAACGACTACCGGAGATATGCAATTTGTAGAAAAAAAGTATAATTAGGATTTGATAATTGCAGTACCTTTCCAGAAGGTGGCGACAGCAGCAAGAGGAGAAGACGTTGTGTTCGTCTTGTCTCTCTCTGGTCCTCCTCGTGGGGAATCCATTGTTGCTGATCCGCCACTAATTCAGATTTCGCTCTAACAAATACTACTTCAATCTCTCTCTCAATGCGAAGAAAATGGTAGTTAGTACTTGCTTTATGATCACAGATCTCCAGCTTTCATTAGTCTATGGTTCCTTCACAGTTAATTTTGTTGCAGCGTTTAACGAAAGGGAGACAGGAGGGTCCGGTCCGGGTCACCCACATTTTTTTCATTCGGGTCTTTTATCAGCCTCTGTTTGTTACATAAAAATAAAAATAAAAATTGGGAATTAAAACATTGAAAAGTCACTATTTGAAAGAAAAAAAAAACCTTTTGTAAATATTTTTAAAATGTATATGTAAAAATAATAACAAATTGAATAGCGTTTTGATAAAAAAAATTTAACTGTGAAAATTTGATAATAATGTCCAAGCCTTGGTTGGAACAAGTGATACAAAATTAGACGAAGGAAATTGTCAAATGAAGGAAAGTAAAAATAATTACCAGAAAATGATTTTAGTTAAATGAAGGAAATTGTTTATGTTTTCTTTAGATAAAAAATGTTTTACTGCAAAATGATTATATTATAGTGTGATAAGTGATGGGGATTGATACATGATAAATATGGTAAAAAAAAAAATTATCAGAATGGTGTTTACACCAAATCATATCTATTTACCATTACCGTGGTTGATTTATTTAATAAGCTAAGAATATACTATTAACTATGATTAAGTAAAAAAATATATGTGCAAACATATAATATGCATTTATGGTTTAGTATAATCTTTTATCTAATAAATATATTTATTCACATTCGAAATTTCTACCAAATTAAATAATTTATTTTAATAGTTAAAAAGTTAAAAATAAAATACTTATCATTTTACCACGTCATTTGGTATGCTTGATCACATAGATAATGAGATATCTCATGGCATTATTTTATTTCACTTTTATATGGGATAATATTTTATCTCGACATCTATATGAGATAATAATCCTATCATCTTAATACAATAGTGGAACAAAAAAATCAGAAACTAATTAATATGCATAACCATATACTTCGTATAGAATAAAATTAATCTCAAATTCTATCCGAAATTATTATCCTTACAAAATGTACCAAATGACCCCAAGTAAATAAAAAGGTGATGTGTGTAAAAATACGAGAAAATAGCCAAATGAGCCCCTAACGTTTGGCCAAAATCTCAACTGAACGCTCAACCTTTGCGGGGGTCCTATTATCCTCCTGGACTAATTTAAAATAGAATATATTGCTCCTTAAATGCTAAGGTGGCAAAGAAGGTGTATCTCACTCTCTCAAAATAAATTATTAAATTTTTATTTTTATAAGTATATTTTATTTAGTATTAACTTTTTGAATTTTTTAAATCTTTCCCTTTCTTTTTTATTTTCTTTTTCACTAAAACATTCTCCTCCTCCAAATTTTCATAGCCGCCGCCGCCGACCCTCCACCGTGGAGCTCCGGCAAAACCATCCAAACTCACCGCCGCTGCCCTTTTCTCCTCCTCTTCTCTCTCTCTCTCTCCTTTTCTCCATCACCACCGCGAACTCATAGCTCCGGCAAGCATCACCCTAAACTGCGCTGGCGAGGAGCCTCTCTCATCTTATTTCTTCCCCGACCAACAAAGGACCCCAACTCCGGCGAAGTACAACACCCCCACCACCACAACGGCATCACCAGCCCCCATTTTCACGAACCCTCAACAATTCCTTCTACCAAAATGTTCAGTAAAAAAGAATCCAAATTTTATAAATGAGTATGGAAAGAGTTTTCAAGACTCAAGTTTTCCCCCTTGATTGGGGATTTTTCTTTTCAGATTTCCCAAATCAAATTTAAAAAAAAAAATCGAAAAAAACTGAAAATCCAAAAAAAAGTAAAAATTCACTGTTTGAATTTTGAAATAAAAAATCTCCACTCTTGTTATTATTTGTAAACTTGGAAAACTCCTGGAAGTCAAATTGGTGGAAAGCCATTAAATCACCATGGGAAGCCTAAGAAAGCTTGTCTTGAAAATTGAAAAATTTCTTGAACCCAAATAGAGTTGTATGAACACAGGTTGAATTCTGGAAAAAGATTATATGATTGAAAATGAAATTGAATGTGTGTGTGTGTTAATGGAGGAAAGGTTCTCACCCATGGCTTTGGGGGTGTTGGAGAAGAAAGAGATTTTTAATTGAGGAAGATGAAGGAAAGAAAAAGAAAAAGAATTTAAAAAACAGAATAATAGATCCAAAAAAAAAAATTAATTGAAATTTTCAGGTGTCAAGCGCGTAAGCTTCACCAGCGAACACATATGTGGGTGTGACTTTTTAAGGATGTAAATATTCTATTTTAAATTAGTCCAGGGGGTAAGAGAACCCCGCAAAGATTGAGTGTTCAGTTGGAATTTTGGCTAAACGTTAGGGGCTAATTTGGCTATTTTCTCTAAAAATACATATCATTGTGCCATTAAGTTTTTACCGTGGTGCGTAGAGTCGTTGAACCTGAGAGCTTGACCCTATTCAAAGTCAAGTCATGTTCCCAGAAAGCGCTTGGTATCTTCCAATCTCTCAAACTGTTTCATTTCACCTGTCATCATCCATTATTCTATTCATTTTCATTGACTTTGCCTTCCATATACTTCAAGCATTAGAGTGGAGCAGGTAGAAGAAAAGACTCTCCTCTTTTCTTCACCTTCAGCCAATTCAGAACAATACAGTGAGTAATGGAGGAAACAAAAGACTCTCCTCCAGTACAAGGTGTAGTAATAATCACACTACCACCTCCTGACAATCCTTCTTTAGGCAAAACCATAACTGCATTTACACTCTATGATTCACCACCACCACCACAACAAGAACCACCACAACAAGAACCATCACAACAAAGCCAACCACATAATCAAGATCCAAACACTGATTTTTTTCATGTTTCTTTAGAAAAATCTTTCTTTTTTCGACCAAGAATGATTCTTGGATTTCTGGGTATCTCTTTAATTGCTTTATCATTCTGGTCTTCACTTCCACAAGAGACCCTTTTTGAATTACGTGATGTGGAGGATCATGATCATAACAGTTCCAACAGTTCGTTTATTCTTCCTTTGTATCCTAAGCGTGGTAGTGCCTGGAATTCAAGAACGGATGTTGAGTTCAAACTTGGGAGGTTTGTGGATTTCAAACCTGATATTGTTATGGATCAAGAAAAGATTGCTAAGTCTGTTTCTGCTGCAACTAAGTTGGGCTCTTCTGCTAATTTTCCTGTCAAGGGTAATATTCATTCGGATGGGTACGTTTGGTTGAAGTATTTTCCAACTGAAATTGCTTTTGTTTAAGCAAGACTTTTAATTTAATTTCATGATAATTTCTGAAACCATCAACTATTCCTCAATCTCAAACCAATTGGGGTTTGTTATGTGAATTTTCCGTACTCATTCCATTCCATTCTGTTCAGGTCCTTTACATATTTAGAGGATTATCGCACAGTTTGACTATTATTAGCTGGAATACGAAGTTGATTTTAACGTCATTTCCTGTATAGGTTGTACTACACATATATGCTTGTTGGAGATCCTCCTAAGCCTTATTTTCTTGATATTGATACGGGAAGTGACTTGATGTGGATCCAATGTGATGCTCCATGCACTAGTTGTGCTAAGGTGATGCCTAGACCTTGCTTGTGTTACTAACTGCTTCTTCTAGTTCCTACTACTATCACTAGTATAACCAGAACGTGCTTGCTATGAATACTACTTGATAGGGAGATTTGGTAAAAAAAAAGATTGATAAAGATGCTTTTAGTTAATATGACATGTAGTTACTTATACTATGGAATTAGTCAGACACACTGCAAAGTCTTATTGCTTTAGCGATGATCACATCCTTCTTTTCCCAAATAACCAGATTAAGTTTTGTCCAAGTTTTAAGATATTCTAATTCAAGTGAGAAATGGTCAAAATGTTTTTGTATTTTTATACTTCCTTTTGATGTCATATTTATTGGTTCAGAAAAAATCTCATCGTGAAGGATGTTGTGTGATAAAATGCATCTGAGTGTGTTGTTCCGTTTGGTATTGAACTTGGAGTCCCCATCCTATGCTCCCCCCTCCCTCTCCAATCACACTTTCTCCACCACTTGAGTTGCCCAAGCTTAGTTAGAAAGTCTGTTCTTTATTTTTAGACTTGTGATCCCTATACTTCTCTCTAACATAAGAAGCTTTCTCAGGGAGCCCACCCATTGTACAAGCCCAGAAATATCAATATGATACCTCCCAAAAATCCCTATTGTGTTGAGGTTCAAGGGAATCTGAGATCCAAGTATTGTGATAACTGTCATCAATGTGATTACGAAATAGAATACGCTGACCACAGCTCTTCTTTTGGGGTTCTTGCAAAAGATGAAATTCAATTGGTGCTTGCAAATGGGACAGCAACCAAGTCAAATGTTGTCTTCGGGTAAAAGTTTGTCCAAACCCTTTACTTCGTGGCCTTAGTCCTTACTACTTCTTTATAAGGTTGTAAGTTTTGGCTTGTGTTTGTCAGCTGTGCATATGATCAGCAAGGCACGCTTCTCAACACTTTAGCAAGCACTGATGGGATCCTTGGACTTAGCAGAGCTTCAATCAGTTTGCCTTCTCAGCTAGCGCGCCATGGGTTCATCAACAATGTTGTTGGACATTGTCTTGGCACTGATACAAATGGGGGCTACTTGTTCTTAGGCAATGACTTCGTCCCACATTGGCAGATGTCTTGGGTCCCTATGCTGAATTACCCATTTCCGTGAGTATAGCATTGTGGGGGCTGCCTTAGTTTGCTTTTTAGTACTTTTATATTTACTCTTCCTTTGGCTTTGCTTATTGTTGGGGCCTGGTTCTGTTTTTTGGTATTTGAGTTGCCTTATCTGTTCCATTTCGTGCTTTCTTTGGGTCATAATAAGACTGCCAATTTATATGGATGGTTCTTCACATAAGCTTTAAAGGTTGCAAACTGCTTTCTCTGCATATGGTTTTTGTCATCCTCCGGTGCTACTTAAGAAGAGATGCTTACAAATGTCCAAACTATAAAAGTTAAAACAAAAAAAAATTCGTTATTCTTGTACCATTTTTGGTTATCTGAGATTTCCTCATTGATTTTTTTTTCGGTTTTGGTTCTGATACTTCTGCTTCTGTATGCGTCCTGACTAATGCTATATTCTCAGGTCCTTATTAACCCTCATGCTTTCATGTTCAGAAATCTCTATCAAGCACAATTGATGAAAATGAACTATGGAGGGAAAGAACTTCGATTAGGCAGCACGAGAGATCGACAAGGTACAGCAGTGTTTGACAGTGGCAGTACTTATACATATTTTACAGATCAAGCATACAAAGCTTTAATTTCCATGGTAAGTCAGACTGAGTAATCCATTCCTTCAGAAGATCGTGAATTACTTTGATGATCATTCACCAACTATTTGCACCTTTTTTCACGATCATTGCAGCTTGAAGAGATTTCCAGTGAAGATCTTATCAAGGATGTATCAGACACGACATTACCCATTTGCTGGCGAGCTAAATTTCCAGTAAGGTAGAACAATAGTACAAGGGAATTAAGTGATTGGTTGCAGGAGTTAACACAAAAAATTCTGAAGTTTTGTAGTATTTCTCAGCATTTTCCTCTGGTGTGTATGTGCTAGCTGTTACTGCTTTCAAGAAACTTAACTTCAAGGGCTAGCATAGTGATACAGGAAATAATATCAATTTAGAGATCCTCAAATCAGCATCAAACTTGTTGCTTCACTTTGTTGCATAACATAGTTTTTGGATACCAGCTCTAAGTGGAAATGATTTCTGCTTGAAGCCAGAGTTACATTTACAAGCCAGCCTCAATCTTCCTACTCTGCTTTATTCTCTGAAATGTTGACCGAATTCCCTTTTCTCCATTCCTGTTTCTCTTTTCTGATGACTCATTGCTGGTATAATTATTCTTTTTCATTATTTGCATGCAGATCTATTACAGAGGTTAGACAATTCTTCAAACCATTAAACCTTCAATTTGGAAGCAAGTGGCGTATCGTGTCCACTAAGCTCTCCATTCCTGCAGAAGGGTATTTGACTATAAGTGTGCGTAATCTCTTACTTTTCTTGGTCATTGATACTTTGCCATTCCCTCCCCCCTCCTCTTTTGCGTCCTCTCTCAACCAACAATGGAAAACTATTTTACTGCAGGAAAAGGGTAACGTGTGCTTAGGTATACTTGACGGAAGCAACATTCATGATGGTTCTGCTATAATACTTGGAGGTACTATTTCCTAAAATGACAGAGTGTCGTTATAGACTTATTTAAGCTGAATATAGATGTTCACCAGTAACTCGTTATTAGGGCTCGGAGCTTTTGCTAGATTTGAGATATATTATCCTTTCTAGATATGATCTGTTCAAGTGTTTAGAGGACTATTATGGATTCGAGCCATTTAAGTGTCATGATGGAAGCTTTTCCATCGTGCCTTTTAGCTTATAGGTTTTTTTTTGTAGTAGCACGAACAACGAATCAGAGAAAAGTTCATAAGCTTTGAACATAGGTGTTCTGGTTTGAGTTTTCACTATAGTTATCATTTGATTCTTCTAAAGTAAACAGTTGTGTTACTTCTATCATCCCTTGCAGATATTTCACTACGTGGTCAGTTGTTCGTGTATGACAATGTTAACCAGAAGATTGGGTGGATAAGATCCAATTGTGAACGACCACAGAAACTTGCGAGTCTTCCATTTTTTTGACAGAGAACACCACTAGAACTCCATTTCCACAGTGATCACACTGTTAATTCTTCCTGTTTAATATGTTTGGTGAGTGGAAATTATGCTAAAAAGGTTCTAATCCTTTTAGCCAGAGAGGAAAGGTTGTATAGATTTGTTTTGCTTTCTGATATATATGGGTATGGTCCTGGTGTGCATATCCAATTTTTTGTGCCACACTTTGAAGCTTTACTTCTTTTATCTATTTGATGCAATGATAATCAGATCGTGGACATTCCTAGAAAAAGAATTCGAATACTAAACAAAATGTTTGAGCAATCAATTATTCAGGTTATCCCTCTGATCCTATGGTCCAGAAAAGGTTATCCCACTGATCCTGGTCATGTAAATCAACGAGTCCCATTACTCTGATCAACCACGTTAACACTGCTCTTGTTGATAAACACTTTTCTTGCTTGCTGGGAGGCGTAGGTAATATGCTTAAAATTTCAATCATCTTTGTGACAAGACAGTCAAAATTTGCGAGATTGTACGAATTATTTCTGACTAGGCGTTTGAACCAACAGGAATAATCAGCAAGTATACTCTGTCCTTGTTAAGAAGATACAAGAGATAAACTGAGACAAGTACCAGAAGTTATACAATATTGCTTTCTCCAATCAATAAAAAAGGGGTAGATCGGAAGCATTATAAGAGCACAATATTGTCAATGTGGTTTAGCTTAGCCTTTTGAATTGTAGAATCTGGTTTTTCCCGCCCTTCTTGAAATTTCACTTTGAATAACATCAATGAGAATATATACAAAGCAAAACACGATAGAAAGTAAATATTTTTAGGCTATTGTTACTTTTACTTTGCTTTTTTCGAGTTTCACCCAGTCGTGTATCGATAGATAGAAAAAATATTGATCTTGCTACAGCAGGGCAGAAAGACATTGGACAAGTGTTTAATTATGAATACGTTAGCTAGCCTGAAATATTCATTTTTTTATTTTTTATGACAAGGGAACCTGCAGCCGCTATCCTTCGGATGCACATAGTGTAAACCCTGCTCCTCGTGCGACGATTTCGACCCAAAGGCAGAGGGTTTCGAATCTGAAAACTCCATTATGAAAGCCTCATGCTCAACCAACTGAGCCACCTTGCGGGTCCTAGAATGAAATATTCTTAAAGCCATTGAGTAAATTTCTGATGGATGGAGAAATCTATAATGCACATCTGATTGTTCATAGTAGAAATTCTCAATCAAAGCGCGCAACAGGTAGAAGCTCTAGTTTTTAGAACTGACCTTGCAATGACAGTAAAGCACATAGTTAAAAGACCTTTGCTAAAGAAGGTCAATTATTAATGTAGCGCTTCTACATGAAGACCGATTTTTGCAACTAGGATTTACAAGGGGAAGTAACTGCATTGATCACGAGCAGTTGCATCTGGGTTATGACGGTATATGAAACATAAGTGCAACAAATGCAGACTTGACGCCCTTTGGTATCTTCTGCTAATTTTGCCAAAGTGTACACTTGAAGATTTTCCAAGCCTCCAGCTATCAAAACGAATATTATACTTTAAATTTCTAATAAATAAACTAGAAAGAATCATCATAAATAGCACAACTTTCCCAAAGAAGAGTAGCAGATCCAAGTCCTTGAGTGGCACCCACTATTTCCACATCTATTGGTTCTAATTCAGAAGTAATTTCCTTGAGAAGCCACCAACACACAATAAAACCTATGCTCAACTTCTATTGTATTGCTGTCATTAAACTTTTCTTAGACGATGTCCAAATATGCTTGACAAGAACGATTGAATCTAAAGACGACAAAAGCTCTTGTACATCTTCGTTCACACTTGACAATAGACAAGGAGAAAACTACTTTGAACTATTCAATTGCCTTTAACCTAGATAGCATCACTTGGTTGCTTGTAGGGCTTGGTTAGCGAAAAACCTAACATCAACATCTGGGTCCTCGCTGAGTTCAACCAAACACGGTCGAATTGTGTTCTCCACAACCTGTACATAAACATTCATGGTTAATATTGCCAGACTCATATGTTAAAAGTTCAAACTCTATCCTCTTTTCTTCAATTTTTCAGATCTTTGATCTCCTCTAGTACTTACTCCTGCCCCCATAGAAAGCCATTCCAGTGTTTAGAAGTTAATTAACTATTCAACGTACAAAAGCAAGATTATAATACCAGATTAGAATTTGACAGAAAAGAAAATGGTGAAACTATGCTATCACTCAGAATTCTACTCTTCACACTTCCAGCAATATAAGCTCTTCTCACAGAATTCATGAAATGATAAAAGAAATGTCCCTATCAAGCATTTGAAGTCGAATCTTCACTTTTAACTTCCATGAATATGTTAGTTATTGTACATTATTACTAAGGCTCAGTAGAGAGTCTATCAATCAACTATGCCTCAATCCCAAAAATGGTTGGATAAGCTATAAATCCTTATTTCCATTCTGCTCTATTCGAGTCCATTTCGTTCATTTAATGTTATACCTGGATGCTGATGTAACTCGTGCCTAGCAGAGTGAGACCAAATGAATTCATTAATACAAACAATCATCATAATTGGCCTATTTTTACGCTTACCTTCAACCTACCACAACTCTCCTACTTTGCCAGGACTTGGGACTAGTTATGCAAAGTTCAAATAAGCTAATTAACATAGGTGGAGTTCCGCATTAGACAGCCTAGTTTACTACAATAAAGCAAATGCATGAAATACACAAACACACATATGTCAGCCTTCAAACAAACGAGAAGTAAATTGACGCTTACAGATTTTTCAACTATTGGAATAACAGACTGCAACACCTTAGCAACATTGAACTTGATATTCGGTACCCTGGAATATGCAAGTATTAGACCTGTAAACATAACAATTACTCAACAAAATGGTAAAGCATAAATATACTGAAGAATAACCTGTCTTTTGATGCAGTAATTATAACCGGCAGAAGTTTGGAGCAAGTAATTTCTGAGCCCATTACAGGGGCAAGAAGAGAAATTGCATGAAGGATGGTCATTCGGTAAAGATAATGTGGGTCATTAATCATATCCAACACCTGAAAAATGAATCAGTCAAGTTATTTAAAGAGGAAAACCTAAGACCTCCCACTCCCAACAAGAAGAAATGAGAAAGATTCTACTATTGAATTCAGATAGTGTCCACCAGTGTTGTCAAAGGCGCGCTTAAGCCCTGAAGTGAGGCTCAAAACATGTTGAGTGCTTCGCCTCGCTTTATGTGCGCTTCAATGTCATCATCAAGGCTCTAAGACATACTTTTCCTTGTCAATGAGCCTCTCTTGAAGAGGTGACACTAGATAATTGATATTTCACTTTATTGTAATGGTTTTACAATTTCTTTGTCCATATATTTGTTATTCATGCTTATTATTATTAGTCTTGGACTAAACATATAGTATACATTTGTATTTTTGCACCATTGCGCCATTTTTTATTAAAGCCCACGCTTTATTCGTGCTTTGCACTTAAAGCCCCAGCTGACTTAAGAGCTTTTTTGCACTTTTTGCTTTTGATAACACTGGTGTCCTCTAAAATTTATTGATTCTGGAACATCTTACGGCCATGTATTGATTCTGGACAAGATGTTCCACATGTCACGACTCATCAAAGAACAGACCAAGAAATGATCTCTTCATAATCAGACATAAAGCATGTGTGGAAAACGAGAATAACAGCAGTGAATACTTTTTCCTAAGTAAAAACTGCTAAATTATCGCAGCACCAACCATCAACCAGCTTATTGAAGGCAACAGGAATACCTGTGGAATTATATGCTCCATTGCCCATGTTGGACCAAATTCCTCAGCAAGGCGCTTAACATTGTTTGCTGCTGCATCTCTAATAGAGTAAACCTGCAAGTCAAAAAATAAATAAGAAAGACATAAAAGAGGAAGACAAGAACATTACAAAGAGTTGCACAACGTGAGGCAATTGGTTTCCATTTGAGTATGTCCTGAAAAGAAGTCAGGACGGATGCACAAGTAATATTCAGGATACTAAGTGAACACGACAAGAAGAAACATTAGATATGATCTCAAAAGGGGAAAGTGAAACCAAAGAATCAGGACAGCAGAACTGTTCCATCAGATTAAGCCAGTGACCTAAAATATGGACCATTCCTGAGTAAGCAAGTTCCATGTATCTTGACCGAACAAAATTCAATCCTCCATGGGGACACCAAGAAATGGTATGACCTCATATCATGTGGCATTCCATCCAATAATGGCTTTCCATCCATGTGTGAGAAGGCCTAACATGGACATATCATCAGAACTCGTGTAATATTGCTCCTCCCAACTTTACGCCATTATGTGCCGCTCATTGTCAGGATATTTCTATTATGTGACCAGTCCCCAGTGACATGCTGAATTGCTTTCTTCCAGAACAAATGCTGCTTCCCAGAAAACACAAGTCTCGTCATGCTATCTCAATTGGATCTCAACTGCTACAAGTCCCTAGATACTTCTTCTGGAAAGAGACTTCGTAGGTAAATATTGAAACAAAAAACACTATTTTAATCAAAGTTAGCACCGACCAGGTGGCATCATGTACAAGTTCTTAACTCACTTAAACAATAACAAAGAACATCTCGTGTTCCACAAAAGAAGTGTTTGGAAGCAACAAATAAGACTATCTCCATCACCCCTCATCGAAAGGTCTTCTTTGTCCCCATTCATACTCCAAAACAGGCACTAAGAGATCACAGAACATAGTAACTTTTTATGCCTTTATACCACAGAACAGGCATTTGCTTACATTCACTTTATCCAGACATAAACTAGAATATTCAGTATTCACAGTTCATTCTCTCTAAAGCATCAGCAGAACAGAAAGCTTTATACAAACCTTATCTTTTAGCCACTGCATGCACAGAGCACCAAGCTTGTCATCAAAAAAGCCGACCCCCAGCTGACTTGCCAATAGAGGTATGTACTCAATTATTGCAAGCCGAACCCTCCAATGTCTATCCTCTGCAAGTTCAACAATAGCTGGCAGCAGTGATTGGGAGAGCAAATCAATTCCGATTACCTGCAATAAATTGTTTTAATTTAATATAGGGGAACATGAAAAACATGATATAGGTAGGTAGATTCAGAAGCCACCAAGGCTCCAATAAGACAAAGTAACTTCAAGTACAGAGTTATAATAATGAATTGTAGTTGACCTGGTTTACTTGATCAAGCTTGCTGATAATATTCAAACGAACATCAGGAAACTCATCTTTCAGAAGAGAGAGGAAAATCGGGAGAAGCTGCTCGATAGTTGCATCCTGTAATAACCAGAACAGAAACATTAAACTCCTGTAAGAGATATCATTGACTAAAACTTGGACAAAGCCTCAAAGGAAGTGAAGTGTATTCCAGGATAAGGTATTATTTTGAGTTCAAAACTATAGTGAGAACGATATTATAAATGACATCATCAGAGTCAAAAATACAAAAGCCATACTGGCTGCAAGACCGTGGAAAAAATTCTTCAGGATAAGCTGCTAAACATGTGCTTACAAAGTAATCAATAACATACTGCTAAAATATGTTTTCAAATTTGGTCAAGAAAAGGTAAGAAAAGTTAAAGAAGGATTAAGCAGACAGCAGCACAAGGGAATGAACATGTTATACTAGGACAACAATCAGAAGCAACATGGACAGAACCTGAACTTTACTGTACCACTATAGACCATAACATGAGAGCAGCATTTTGGTGGCACTGACGAGGATATTTATACCTTTCCTAAAATAGGCGCCATTCCCATGATAACTGAAGCCAAAGCAGAACGAACATGCTGGGATGAATCTGATGATAGTTCCTATAAAAAGGAATGTAACTTTAGTTAAAGTTACAAAAATCATTAAGGATCATTTAATGATTGATACTCTACAGATGAACTAAGAAAAGGAATCACCCAAGAAGACATTATCTGGAGAAACCAAAAGATAGGACTATGGGACAGTAAATTGGAAAGGAACTTCATAAAGTTTCTACCTTTACACAAGGAAGGATATGTTGGATAGCAAGTTCAGGGCTCAAAATACGGCAAAACTTCGTCACCTTCCCAGCAGCAGCTATACGCACTTCAGCCTCATTATCACGAAGTAGCCGAACATAGGCAGGGACCAAATCCGTCCTGATGAATTTTATGATGGCCGTGAGTTAGTCATAAGGGAGAGAACTTGATAGAAAACCAAAACTAGAAAAAGAAATCCTTGCGGTGAGGAAAATTTGTGCAATGTTGATATTCACATCATGTTCAGTTCCGAGCATGAAAAAGAAAGAACAAAAGATTCAGGCAACCAAAAACCACATACATCATTTGACTAGCAAGGTTGAATTATCAAAGGTGTACATCGTAACACAGATTAAAGAACATGATAAATGCACAGCATCACAAATAAGTAATAACTACCTGGTAGCCTCCGGTCCAACTGCCTCACAAAGTTCATAAAGTTGATTTGCAACCATGTAACGAACACGCCAAGACTTATCCTGTTCAAATATATAAAGAGGTAATTAACATCAGCAATTACAGCCAGTACGCCACTGTAACCTGACAAAGCAGCAGTGTTTGATTGCATGAAAATATCACATTAGTTAATCACACAAATAAACAAAAGAACCAAATTCCAGAAAGGAAAAAGAAAAGAAACATAGGGTTATATCATCAATATCATTTGTAGGAATTCGCTTGAGATTGAGACAAAATGATAACCAAGCTCCCCACTCACCCCGACATTCGAGATTATGTCAGCGAAAAGAGCGCCAAAAGGGAAAAAACTAAGTTCAGCACTTCAGCTCATAATGGAGAAAGAAGATTTATTCAGAATTTTTCAGCCTATGCATCCATATGCATATACTTTCAGCTCATGCTAACAATTTAAGCTTCAGTTTAGCTATAGTGTGGGGGAAATGTGAAACAGCCAAAGAACTCCCAGAACAATCCCCTAATGCCTTGTCAAGCTTAAAGTGTCGGGACTGAGCATAGCTACACTCACAAGTGACAAACGAAATACAGTATCAATGTTACTATAAGATATCCAGAAAGGTCACATGGCAGAAAAACTGAATTTGCATGCCAAATAAATATCATTAATGTAAAGTTTGATGGGCCGACCTGCGCAAAACTAACTATGACGGGCAGAATCTGTGCTACACAGTCTTTAGGCTCCAGCAGCTTCCCCAAAGCAGCACATTCCTCAACAGCCAATAAACGGACAGAATCTTGATCTGAATAGAACCAACTCCTCCTTAGTCACACTGATATGAATTCAGTACACCAAATAGAGCTCAACAATGACACCAACTATTAGCCACTAATAGAATATTGGTATGGTAAACCGAAAGAGAACAATTCTTTAAAAAAAGGCACATATCAGGCTAGTCCTTGACAAATAGAAATCGATCAGGCTTTTAGAATTTTTTCTATAAAAGGGGAGAGGAAAAAAAGAAGATATTGTTGAAGCTTCCAAAATTTCACATGGCTCGGGTACAACAACCTTTAGACGTCATTGATTATGGATAGCTTCAACCTTTAGCTAGTTTAAATGTATTCTGAAGGCTCAATCTGAAGTATCACCCACACTTATGAACTGCTACATTAAGACAAAATGAAACAGTCCAAGTAATATAGACTATGATAATTGTTCCTCTATCTCAGATAAGTGTATACACTCAAATCTAAGGAACAAAAAAGGACCCTAGAAGATGTACCTAAATCGTGCACACAAAAAAGAACCTCAGTCAGAGGCTTTTTTAAGAAAAGTAAGGTTATAAGGAGAAAAGAGCACAAACACATGCTGTATTTAAAGTGACTTCCACCTTCGCATGTTCATTGCACAGTTGAACAAAGACTGGTGTACCAACTCTAATTTTTACTGCTATTTCCAATACTTCTCTCATATCTAGACACTATTATGAGCTAAGCTACTAGAGTCAACAGAAGATGAAAAAGTAAAATAAAACTGAACTGTTATATACTCAGAGAGCATATTGAGCAGCCCAATTGCTAGGACCAGTCATCAGATCAAAGCAGAGCCAACTTGGAAATGCTCATTCCAATAAATTTTCTCAAAATGTATACTAGTTAACCCCAGACACTATGTTAACCTAAGAGAACCTTTAAGAGCCAGACAGAATTAGCAGAAGATGCTCATTATTCAAGGACTCCAGGATCAAGAAAGGTTTTTGCTCTAAGCAGAGACCACTTTCAGAAAGCAAATTGCATCATTCCGAAGAAAAGATAAAATACAAAGAGCAAGCAATGGAAGCACCATACCATCCTGTGTTAAGGTCTCAAACATTGACATGATGTCAGTCTTCAAATGGGGTTGTTCAATAGTCGCAGCAAACTTTCCAAGATTTGTAGCAGCTGCTCTCCTCACCATAGGCATATCATCTTGGCAAAGTTGGCTATAGATGGTTCTCAGCTCATTCTTTAATGGCTCTGGAGCACTAGGATAGGCAATGTGAAGCAACCCACAGGACGAAACTCGAGCAGTAAACCACTCTCCAGCAGCCAGTCTCTGGTTACAAGAAACCATGGAGATGTTACACTACATCTCAAAGGATCAATTTTGAAGGATCATGTCTATGATACGAGTATTGGGCTATTAACTTGCACAATAAATTCATCAACCAATGAAGGAACTAGCATTTTAAACACAAGTAGTAATGCTCTAGCTTGGACTTGGCTTATATTTCAGGTGTCCCAAGATCCTAAACTAACAAACACAGTAGACACCATCTATGTTTAGGTGATATCTTCCAAAAATACATAAGCTCCCGTTTTGTGTGACCTTTCTTTTTGGGATAAGCCTAGGTGAGGAAACTTTTTACAGGTGGTCTATTATCTATTCCCAGAATCTCTCCTGCTGACTCATAATAAACCATGAACCTTTATTTCTCCTACGGACTTTGCAATAGTCAAAGTGAGACAGAGCACGAAATACCAAGCAGGAAGATAGCTGAACATTTTTCTAGGCATCCGCTGACTAGCCAGCGAATATGTGTTCCTTTTTTTTTTTTAGCTGTATTCTTTAAATTATTTTAAAAAAAAAGGTAAGGTATGTATTCTTTATTAAGCTAATTGAGATCAGCAGCTAGCATATTGAAGCTGCAGCAGCCTTAATCTAAGATCTCAAGCATACAATACCAACCAAAAAGAAGACAAAAAGGAATAACATTATGTACAGCAGGCTGACCTATACAGCTATACTAGAAAATAGGACTTCCCAATCTTAAAGAGTCGCTAGAGCTATATAACATACACAAATAAAGTCGAGCAGCCTTTTGAAGATATTAAGACAATAAACAAACCTTCACAAGTGGAATAAATGATTCCACCAAGTCTGATTCCCTCATTTGAGACCCAATTCTGCACAATGACTCAACTGCCTTTTCCCTAACACAAGTCTCTTCGACACTACAAAGACCTTCCAAGGGTGGAAGCAATACACGCGCATGTTCAACCCCTCCAACGTATGGAATAAACACCCCCAACTCTTCGGCCATTGCAAGAAGAACTTCATCATCGTCATCGTTGTTCTCACTTAGAAATGGAATCAACTCTTTCCGAGTTCTCTCCTCACCAAGAGCACGGGCGATGGTAGACAAGCGCCGGATTGAATTCAATCTAAGCTGGATGTCTTCATTCTTCAACTCATCAATCAATACCGCAATTGGATACAGCGGTTCATCAATCACTGACATGGTTTCTTGCAAGGTGAAAATATCTGTCCATATATATTCATGAAAACTCAAATGATTTAACTGGACAAGAATAATAGATATTTTTAAAAGATAGATATCTGCAATTTCATTCTTTTATTAATTGAAGACAATTAGTAATTGACTTATAGTGTCCATTATCTTGACAACTATAAAAGTTCTCTTTTTTTATGGCCACAATAAAATCTTTTGGAGTTAAAAATGAAAGACGAAAATTCTCATTATAACAGAAGTGCAATATTAGGTACGGATTCAGACAAACCCAACAGCTTTTGCTTAGACCCCCCGTATTTGTCTTAGAAATATGCATACATATTCAATTGCGAACCCAGTAAAATAAAACAAGCTATCCGTTGGGTGGCAAGTTTATAACCCATAAACTTCAAATCCTGCCTACGCCTGTGAGTGTAACAAATCTTAGTCATTTATAAATTGCAGATTTTCATGAAGAATGAAGTGATCTGATCATATCTTACTACTAAACCGACAACAAAAAGAAAAACCGAACTCCGATCTTTCGCATTATCCATTCTACATGTGTGATCGGAAGCATAAAAGTAACTAACTTGTAATTAATGAGCATATTTACTATCATTCACTTATCAAAAGCAGTTTACTCAAATAATATTAAACTGACTTGGATAGCGTACACCTAAATTCAACATATGTTAAGTGAATACGGTGAAATTTATATAGAAGGAGAATTAAGTGAACCTGAAGATAGAGAAAATGATAGGGAAAACAAAAGAAGGTTCTAGAAAACCGACCCGATACATCTAAACAGTATCCTATGTGTGTGTGTGTGTGTGTGTATTTAGAGAGAGATTGATACCTGAGAAGCAATGAGAGTAATAGAAATTGATCTATATTCCGAGAAGATGGCTAGGATCTGCTAATTACGCTGCTTCTTGGCTTCTTTTTCTTTTTATTGCCATTTTTCTGACTCTTTTTAATCTTTCCCTTTCTTTTTATTTATTTAAAATTTAACTTTCTTGTTCAAACAACGTTTTACTGAAAATCCTCTTTTACTAAATTATTACTAATGACTTATTTACTCCGGATGGAAGATATTAAAGATCTATCAGAGTCTATTCGAAACTTAGTACCTGGTGTTTATTAACAATTCAACAAATGTACAAATGCGTTTGTACAAAAATATTACTCCTCCGTTTGTGTCCTAATAAGCGGTGTTTTTAGCTTATGTACACTTCTTAAAAAATTGCTCACTTCTAAAAAAATTAGGAGTGATTTTACCATCTTAGAAAAAAGAAAGTTACTTAATGATTCTTGATTATGTAAATAAGGATAATTTTGGAAGAACAAGATTAATTTCTTCTTAAAATCATAAAGCACCACTTATTTTGAACCAAAATAAAAAGAATAAAATGGGAAACGGAGGGAGTAATATTTTATCATAGTTAAGTAGTACATATTTTTACCTCGTTAAATTACTTAACTATATAAATTTATATGATTTGATACAAACACCCGGTGTGGACAAACACGAGAACCAAATCATGCAATATATTTCAAGTCATTGCCAATTAAATATATGCATTATTATTAAACATCAAATTATGCTAACATTATTGGTTTCTTATCTTGCTTGTCTTATCTTATATGAGAAAAAACTAAAATTTGCTGTATGATCTTGCGCCATCCTTGAAATTCTTTGTTAGTGTTATGGTTTTTCAACCTCTTGTCCTTTTACTAGTTTTTCAACAAAGAACACCCAATTATGGTAAATTGAACGCAATTGTTCAATTAAGTGAATATCAAACTTCAATGATCATTTAATGAAGATTAGAAAAGAACAACGTTTATTCGAGTATCTTCACTTTTTGACAAAAATTGGATATGCATTAATGGTAGTAACTCTTAAAATTAAGTATTATTGATATTTTAGGAATGTAAAAAGTTGTATTTTTGTAATTAAGAAGTTAAAATTTTGAGTAAGTTGTATTTATATAATATTTTGGAAGTAGTTATAATTTTTTTAATTACCATTTGAATAAGTTGGATTTTTGTGACTTTCCCTTTCTTTATTGTTGATTCGAAAACGACATTTATATACTTAAACATTCTGGAGAAGCCCAAGATAGCGATATGCAAGAAACGGAAGCAGAAACCGAAGTAATGTATATTCCCACTTGCATTCCTTGACAAGTTATATTTATCTTAAAGAATAAGTTTTTAAATTTATAATCATCATTACAGCAGTAAAAACATTAATTTCATGGAAGGTTACTCAATTTTTATTTTATTGTACTAAAGTTAATAATTATTTTTTGCAATAAACAAGTCACTCAATTTGCTTAAGTGTTACATGAAGTTACTTAATTATTTGTGTAACGAAAAATCACTTGAACTTTACTAAATATCACAAAAGTCACTAAATATTTTATTTTTATTTTGTACTAAAAAGTGTTAAACTTTGCCAAAGTATCATATGAAATGTCTCATTTGTTTCCTCCTAATGCCTTTCTTAGGTAAAATTGAGTGATTTTTTTTGTTGCACAAAAGTTTGTAGCTTTCATGATACATAAGTAAAATTTTGTAGTTATTTAATTACAAAATAATTTAATAATTGTAGTGTAATAAAATGAAAGATGAGTGTACCGTGAAAGAATTTAACTCCCGTAAAAGTGATGTTCTTTTGTTCATCATTTATCAATTAGCGCCCTTTTTTTAGCATTAACTGACACAAAGGAATAGTTAACAATATAGGTGAAACAAAAGTTACGTTTTCATCAAATTAGTGTAAACACCTGGGTATTTTTCTTTCTCTAATAACAAGGTAACAAGAAATTCTTATACTCTTGTTGTGCATTTATATCTGTTACACCTTGGAAATTTCCCGTTAACGTACAGTGAATAGACTAACGAAGGGCACGACGTATGCAATGCTTGATAAGTAAGAAATAACATTTGATGATCTAATCGAAATTTTAAAGACATTTGAGGTGAGGGAAGAAGGTTGTCAAGGAAAGCAAGGGATATGTTGTGTGTCGGGTAAGATTTACGAGTGATAAGTTAATGATGGCTTAATGATGTTTTGGAGAAGAATGATAATGTCCCTTAGGTTGGCATTGAGGTGTTAAACAAGTGTCAAGAAGGTTCCATAAGGATTGGAGATCAAACGAGTCAATGAGAACGAACTTCGGAAAGCTAGGCATTATACGGCCAAACATACTGGCCGTATAAAACATACGGACCGTATGTCCAACCGTATGTTCTGCCCAGAATGAGGGTCTTCACTGGACCAAACATACGGTCCAGACATACGGTCAGTGTAAAATGTACGGACCGTATGTTGGTTCGTATGTTCGTGTCGGGTCAGATTTTAAAACGATATAAGGACCATCTCTCTCATTTAATTCATTTCATTTCTCCTCTCCACGCCTCAAGAACACTCTAGAATCCTCTCCACTCTTCACACACAAGAACCCAAGAGAAATCTATGATCAACTTCATCAAAACCACAAAATCAAGTGTATGACACACACATCAAAGTTCCTCCAAACCAAGAAATTCCAATAAGAGTGGACTAGGGTTTTGGTTCAAGAAGAGAATTTCCACTCAAGGCTTATTCTTTCATTATCTAAGGTGAGTTTTATGATCATTCCATATTGTTAAGGTGTTGAAAAGTTAAAACACTTGGATTGTAGAAGGATATGGAAAATGGGTCATGAATGTAAGATAGTGTCATTGTTGAGTAGTAGTTGGGAGTGAATTATGAATATTGATATGTTGTGATTATAGGTATGCTATAAGTGACATTTAGAACATGGGATAAGTATTATATGTGAGAAAACATGATAGCGAACTAGGACCACGATTATGGAGGTATCAGAGTGAAATTGTGAAATGTGGATAATGTAGATGAATGATGATTCTTATGTATAATATTGTGAATGTTGTGATGGATGTTGGGAGTTGATATGTAAAATGAGGAAAGTTGTATAAACAAAGGAAATGCTGCCCAATTTTCTCTAGCAATAGTAACACGTTCATATAATCGATTAACTAATGTTGATGTGAATCCTTTTGAAGGTAGAAACACGAGCATCGAATGAGAACGATCAAGCGATAAAACTGTTAAACGAAAGAGGTATGTAAGGCTAATCCTTTCCTTCTAAGGCATGAATCTTCCTAATTTTTCCATAATCCTCCCATATAATGGAAATGATGAGCCCATGACTATAAAAGGCTACTTACGCACATGATAGAGAAAGGAGGTACAATACGAGTATGTTAATGATGATGATGAATTTAAGTATGAAGAATCCTAGAGTAATATAAGATGTCCATGAAGCTAATGATGCTAAGTATAGTTCCGTTGATGATTTTCCTTGTGTACACTCACCTTAAAACGCTAGTCCCTCCAAGGTGAGATATGACGATTATGATTACTCCATAACGTAGTCGGGGGTTCACGACCTTATGTCACCCCGACATAGCCATGGTTACCTTCAAGTTTTAATGTAGAATTAATGATGAACGTATGATGATGTTAAGTTATGATAAGACTGATATGTATATGATATGTATGATAATGATAAGTTATGTGACTATATGACGATACGATCCCACCGCGCCTAATTGGCCGGGCATGTCACCGCGAAGGCGGGCTGTGTACGATTCCACCGTGCCTAAATGGCCGGGCATGTCACTGCTAAGGCGGGCTGCTATGTTTACACCGAGCCTAGAGGGCCGGGCATGATCACCACTAGTGGGAGGCATATGATGGTTACCCGGCCGCGGGTTAATGATGATGATCTATATGATACGATGATGTATGCGCTATGATGATACATGTGCTATGGTTTTATATATATATATATATATATAAAATATATGTATGAAATGTATCCACCCTTAAAAGTCCCGCAGGTTATGTCTTCATCTTATGACTTATGATTTCTCTATTATGTTCATTTCATTCATGCCTTACATACTTAGTACAATGTTCGTACTGACGTCCGTTTTCTTTGGACGTTGTGTTCATGCCCACAGGTAGACAGGGAGGTGATCCAGACTCGTAGAAATTATCAGCAGATTTACAGGAGCACTCCACTATTCCGAAGGTACTATTTGGTTTATTCTTTTGTGTATATATATGTATTTTGGGTACGACGGGGTCCTGTCCCGTCCATATGTTTAGTACTCTAGTAGAGGCTCGTAGATACGCATGTGTGGGTCATATGGTCTCACGATGTCCTCATCGTATATATGTATTATTTTGATAGCCGAAGGGCTCATGTATATTAAAGTAATTATGCTTCCAAATGAAAAATGATTTTCCTACGATTTGAGTATAAAGTTAATGAATGTACGTCTAACGAGTATGATGAGTAATAGAATGAGTGGTGCTCGGTGGTTAGCCCCGGATACCCGTCATGGCCCCTAGTCGGGTCATGACGATAGCCAACTACTATGCAGTATATTCGCCGTACCGTATGCGAATGGACAAACAATGTTTGCTCAACTCAAAAGATACTGTAAGTTTATACTAATAAGAAAACCTAAGTTAAAATAAACTTGTTCATAAGCTTTTCTACTTCACACTAAATTAATTGGTAGCTTTCTTTTGAAAACCTAAGGAAAGGAAAAACTTGAGAAAAAGTCCGACAAAACCTTCCCTCTCAGTTCTCTCTTTCCAGTCCCTGCGTGGAGCTTCTCTTTTAAAAAGAAAGTTCTGCTGCCACAACACACATGGAACATCTCCCCGCATAACGTTTGATTCTCCATTCTTTATCTCACTATTTATTGGAGAGGGTTAGGGAGGGAGAATAAGGTTTGTGCCAGAGTTGCAAATGAAGTATTTTCAAAGCTAAATGCTAGCTGCAGGTCACCCAAAAAGTAACATACTTATTAAACAATCCAAAGAGTAGATATTCTCATTGATTTATCCCAGCAAGAAAAAGCTAAATACATAGATCTAACCTATTTTGTCTAGTAAATAGGTTACAGGATGCATGTATTTTACTGCACCAATAGCACTAAAATGCTAAAAAGCTAGTAATCTTCTGATTTCAGACACATTATAATCTCAAAAAGTACCAGAAAGAAAAAGCTTGCCGAAGAATTAACCATAGCGATAGAATCAATATCGTGCAAGTGAAATCTACTCCTTTTCTCCATTAATATCTTATAGACAAAGAAGGACTCCCGGGAAGCAACCACTCCAAATCACCAACCATTGTTAGCTCACAACTCACAAGCAATAATAAAGTTCACTTCTCAAATTACCAAGGTGGTAAATTTTCTTTGAAATATCTGATAATTTATTTCTTTTCAGTATGACAAATACATTTTCCCTCCTGGCAATAAGGTGCTTTAGGTTCTTTCCTCGTCCAATTCCGTAAATTTTGCACTAATATACAGGATCCAACTCATCCATATATAACACAATATTGTACAAGATGAAATAAAAATTGCATAAGAACCACACTGTGAACATTCTTTTAACTTGTATTTGAAATAAAGAACTAAGTTCCATTTATATTTTGTGCTACAATGCCACATGGATAGAAAGTATAGAAAGCGACTAAATTCCAGCTTGTAAGAGGTATTTCGAATCTGAGCTTAGTTGGAACTCTGTTTTACCCATAATTATCACAATATGAAGATAGAGTATTCTTCATTTAGAAGTGAACTTAGCAAACTTATCTATTCCAAACTAGGTGCCTCCTCAGTTGGATTTGACTCGAACACGTCCGAGTCAGAAGCCTCTGGTTCTTCAAGAAGTTCTCGTGATTGAATTGCTTCCTTATACACAGGAGTAGCCTTGAAATCTGTAGCTCCGTCGTTATATGTGGCCACAGCAATACCACATGCAATTAGCTGTCAATAAACGATGCCAAAATCAAACTGGTAAGAAGCTCCGTAATGATATTTAAAAGACTACATTAGAGAAAATGAAAGGATGCACAAGCAGAAAGCAAATAGTATAAGTTCTTTAGACACGCAATGGCTCTCTGCTGCGTTCATCTAAAGAAATATGAACTTGCCAGCCAGAAAGATGAAAATAACTAGGAAATCAGCTACGATCTTCTCTTTATCTTCTTTTCCAGGGCGACGTCTGGGGCATTTGCACTTTAAAGTTAAGAAGGATATAAGATCGTCTTACTGATTCTGGACACCTTTAAAAGACCATTAAAAGGTACACATTGTAATACCATAATATGGTTATGAACCCAGGTTAGACAGTCCAACAACAAAAATAGAGCTAAAATGGCAGGTGCAACACCAGGAACAGATCCTCTTACTGCAAGATATAATATGTTCATCTAGTAATAGCTTGAGTGATGTTAATTGATGGTTTTTAGCTGGCATAAATACAACATAAGCTCTGATAAGTCAAGGTCACAACTCTCGTAACAGAGACTTTATGGTTCTTCAGATTAATTGGCAGGAAGGGTGTTTTGCAGATCCTTTGTGGAAAGAATTTCCCCAATTTAATCCTATCTATGGAAACAACAGGAGCACTTTGCATTCTCACCAGCTCTTTTGTCCAGGCAATTTGATCATTAGCTCATTTTCTCTCTTAGGAATCGTATATGATCATTTCTTTTCCTTACTACACACCTAAAAGAAGAAGAGATTAAGAGCACTTAATGAACATCTGCCCCAGTCCATCTCCAATCCCAATATTCTCCTCTCCTCTTTGGGCACATCAATGGCATTCAAGGACAGAACTTTTTCATGGTCCCCAAGGTAGCAATTTCTGTCACATATAGTTATTAGTAAGAGGTCTGACCCAAGACACTTAAGAGTAAACGTGGAGTGATTGCTGACGTATCCCTCAATAAAAAGTCTAGCAGAAGCGTAAATTGCATTGCTTCTTAATACCTAACATACTGCTAAAGCTGTCTCGAGTACAATCCGTTTTCCCATTTCCCTGGTTATGATACCCAAACATAACCATTATGGAAAACAGGCCTAGGCATTCTCTAAATGAGATTAGTATCAAAATCCATCCTAATTTCTAAATATTAATTGAAATGGCTCATCATTTTGGTTGTCTTTTTTTTTTTGACTGGGTAAAACAACTGTTGCTGGTAATCCAAATTAGTCTAGAACAGCCCCAAAAATAAACAGCAGATTTATTTTATAACTTTCACGGAAAACAGCAAGTGGCTGTTGATACCGCACTAATCTTTAAAATAACCCAATAAAGTTGGAGAAGCTAACTAGGCAATCAAAAATCAATAAATGGTGGTTTTCACCTGGTCAATGTCATTTTCATATTTCAATTGCTCCCTTTAATGATTCATCTCATAATTATTCATCATAAAAGTCTTAAGCTTAATGCATATATGAAAATAGAAAGAAGACCATTTATTAGTTTCTAATCCTAACCTTTCATAAAAAGTTAAATGTTAAAATAAGACTGGTATCTTATGCCCTGTTGGTAGTGAATGTGAACATTATTTTGGAACATCCAAAAACTGAAATGTAGGAAAAGAATTTTTTGAACAGGAAAAGTTGTTCTTTATAAATCATTTACTCTGTTTTAACCTACTGATATGAACTCAGCTACAATAGTTTCTCTAATTTTTAAGTATGTTATGAAGAACACACACCAAACGCCTATTTCACACACAGGGCGGAGCTAGAGTATTAGGTCCACGTTGGAACAAACCCAATATCTTCCGCTTAGACCCTGTATTTGTATTAGGAAATCCACTAAACATGTATAAATACTTAATATCGAACCCAATAACTAAAACAAGCTATAGGTTCGGTTGGCAAGTTCAGAACTCACACACTTCAAAACCTGGCTCCACCTAAATCACATGTATTCAACACCAATGAATGATATAGGTAACACTCCTAAAAAATATTTAGTGACAGATAAATTCCGTAGCTAAACAGCAAGTTCTCAGCTAATTCCATTTTTTTAGTGTCATAACTTTAAGTAATAATTAGTATAATTAGCAAAAGGGTTGAGGATGCACCGAAAAAAGAACGCCAAAAGCCCACATATACTGAACAAAGAATCCAAAACCATCCCATTGAGGACCTTCCCAAAAGTCAGTTTCCAAACCAGGAAGCTGTGGCATCACAAAACCATCATCAATCATCACACTTGCACCACCACCATCTTCACTACCAATACTAATATTAATCTTTTGAAACTCTTCTTCATCTTCTTCTTTTACTGCTTCTTTAGTTGAAATCGAACTACTTCTCTTGTTCTTCCCTGAAGTAAACTTCTTTGCAGCTAACACTGTGAATTTACTTCTTCGACCCTGAGACCAAGAAGTAGTAGTTGATGGAAGTAAGAATGGACGGTTAAGATTGAATTGGCTGTTGCAGAGAATTCGGTTTCCTGTGAGAGCCATTGTTGTGGCTGATAACGTGTGTGTGGATGAGACTGAGATGATAAAACTACTTTTGGACCCGAAATGTGAACCGGGTCACTGGTAGTTAAGATTCGGTTCAGATATGATATTTCTGTTGATTTTTTTTTTTTTTTTAATGAATTTTTGAGTTTGAAATCACCTAAAAATTAATTAAAGATAATTACTCTGGTTACTGAAATTAATAACCAAAAATATAAGATGTTTTAGATTTTTTTATTCTCTTTTATTTGATTGTAAACTTTCCGATTTTCTTTTAACCAAAATATATTGAAAAAAAAATTTTTTAACTGGAAATTCACTCTTAAAGATAATAAAATCATAAAATATTCACATGAGGCAAATTTTGG
The DNA here is from genome assembly GCF_019175385.1 of Lycium barbarum. Taxonomy (NCBI): domain Eukaryota; kingdom Viridiplantae; phylum Streptophyta; class Magnoliopsida; order Solanales; family Solanaceae; genus Lycium; species Lycium barbarum. The sequence goes on along the minus strand of NC_083337.1, from coordinate 157,529,803 downwards.
GTGACATTGGGAGATCAAAACACATTACAACCATAAAGGCAAATTTCTTATAGCTGCCGCTTACAAAAGACTGAGAGGGCATGTGCTAAATGTGGAGTCCGCGACTTTTGTGGGTTAAAAAAAAAAAGTTGAACTAAAATAGCATAACAAAAAAAATACAAAACTAAGTTTCACGCACGAAATTCGTGCATGAAAAAGGGCAACAAAAGTCGCCCCTCCTCCTTCCCCACCACGGTCCCCCAGTTTTCAAAAAAAAAAAAAAAAAAAAAAAAAAACGTCATTAAAGGCGATTTCAGTGGTCCCCAAGCCTCAAAAATGTCGTTTTCGTGTTGTTTTTCAACCCGAAAGTCACTATTCTTGGTATATTGAAGTGGAGTAACAAGTTTCTAAGGTTGGATTCCGGAATAGAGCGGCGTAGAACTCATTTGGAAAACTCAAAAAAAGCTTTAATCTAGGTATTTCACTATGAAATTTCTATTACATTGTTAAATATATTATTACCCTAAGCATGATCATTGTGTAATTGTTGCGGATTAAAAAAAAAAACTTTTGCGCTTTTTTTTTTTTTTTTTTTGCGTTTTTGGTGCTGTTTGGGACTGCCCCTTTTTTTAATTTGTTTATTTGTTGTTAATTATTTATTAATTTTTTATTTAGTATTTATTAATTTTTAGATTAGCGACTTAAGTATTTTTTAATTGTTAGATTAGCTATTTCAATTGTTAGACTGGCTAATTATTTATTTAGTTTTTGTTAAGCCAATTGTTTATTTGTTAATTGTTTGATTAGTTAGTTAATTGTTTATTTATTAAATATATGATAATAATTTGTTAATTATTTGATTAGTTAGTTAATTGTTTATTTATTAATTGTTTATGCTAATTGTTTGCTAGCTAATTGTTAATTATTTGAATTATTAATTATTAATCTTTATATTTTAGGATTGAAAACCCTTAGTTTAGGATTGATAACCTGTAGTTTAGGATTGAAAACCCGCAGTTTATAGGATTGATAACCCGTAGTTAGGATTGAAAACCCTTAATATAATTTTCGATAAAAGATTACATAACTAATACTACTTGTTAATGATTGATTTAAAATGCGTAAAACAGATGGATCACCACAATCGTTAATATAATTTTCTATAAAAGATTACATAACTAATACTACTTGTTAATGATTGATTTAAAATGCGTAAAACAGATGGATCACCACCCTCTTGATCTGGGGCCCTTCGACCGAGAGGTACTATATCTTTAGCTGGAGCATAGGTCGCAGCATATATGGACATCCGACCTACAGCCTGAGGCTCAGGTCCGTAGTCGGTTAGGGGACTCGGCATGGGAGATCTTAGCTGCTCGCCCCCATATCCTTGTGTCCTGGATATACTACGTCGGGGCGGTATCTACCAGTGCGTCAAAATTGGTTGGGTACAACAGGATGGGTCGCTAGTGACGGCCTTGATTGAGAGGTGGCGACCGGAGACACACACATTTCATCTCCGCACCGGTGAGGCTACCATTACCCTTCAGGATGTGGAGGTCATTTATGGGCTACAGGTTGATGGACGCCCATTGTATATTGAGGAGCCTCAGATGCTGCCGCCTTGCCGGGATGAGTTGACTAGGCTCACCGGTTTTGCGGCTCCGGCTGATGATTTTTCGAGCCAGAATTGGCTTTTGTTGTCGCCCCTTTATGCTCACTTGCGCCTCATAGACATGCAGCATCCGATTGGAGAGGACACTCCTCAGGCTGATGTTGACCGACATGCGCGTCTATACCTACTCATCATATTTGGGGCCATCCTGTTCCCGAACACTTCGGGTTCACATGTGAGCTTGAGGTATCTTCGGTATATCGACAATCTCTGTTACACCTCTCGTTTTTATCGCAAGCAGTCTTTGGCTTATGAGTGGTTTATACCCTTAGTATGGAGATTCGCATCCGAGTTTTTGAGGCATTAAGTGCTTTACCTCGCGGGTACCAACGTATGAATATATGTTCTTCGCAATACGATGGGATTAAAGCTAAACAAATTGAATCGCCGCAGTGTAGGGAACTAGCAGAAACAATTCACGCCGTCTACACGCCACCGTCTCTGATTCTCTGATGGTTGATCAATGGCGCAAGTCAACGGACCTCTGGAACTTGTTGACGGGCCGTCGACCCGCACGTCAAACCGTACCTATGGAACTTTCTAGTTCCATCTATATATAGTTGACCCTCACATTTTATTTTCATTATTTTCACTCCCAAATCAGAGAAGGGCCTAAAATACTCCTCTTAATATTTTCCATCATCATAGTGAAGATTTAGCAAGATTCCGAGTCCCGTAAACCCGAGCTTGTGAAGAGAAAGTTGTTCCTAGGGTTTCTTTGAAGTTGATGAGCTTGGGAATCTGAGTTAGAGCTTGATTCTTGGTATCCTAGTTTCTTCAAGGTATGTCCATGATTCTTATCCTTGTGTTTGAGTTATTATCAAGAATTTTGGTGGTTTTAAGAAAAGGGAATTATAGTTATGAAAGTTGTAAGTTGAATAAGAGTAGAGTTGGACTTGAGGGCTATGTTGGAGGGGTGATTTGGAGTAGAATTGATTTTATTTTGATATGTAAGTATTAATATGGTTGTTGTTAGTATTATTGTTGATATTTAAATTAAATTGGAATTGAGGGATTATTGAGTTATGAATGGGATGTTGTCGGACCTCGTTAAGTCCCATTTTCACTTGAATTGGATGGTAAGTGTTATAAAGGGTCTAATTGTGGCCTATGTTAACTTGGTTGTAGACTTACGAGTTCAAGAAGTAGACGTTGGACGAGTAGATACGCTTCAAGGTATGTTAAGGCTGTCCTTTTTATTCTTTTTGGCATGATCTCTATTGTCTGAACGAACGAGTTCCAAAGACTCTACTCTTAGATGGTACAGGATTCATCGTATCCTTGATTCCTTATATTCATGTTCATGACTCTTAGAAATCTCTGTTATCTAGAGTATGTCCTTCACGAGGTTTCATGCATTATATATATATATATATATATATATATATATATATATATATATATATATATATATATATATACACACACATATGTGTACAACTATTTTTCTCACACCGTGCCTATATGGCCTAGCAGCACCACTACGGTAGGCGGCTTTTAGATGATGAGGTATGATTACACCGTGCCTATATGGTCGGGCAGCACCACTAGTGGGTGGTGTAAGATGATTATCGTCCCGGACGCGGGATTAGATGAGATATGGATAGGACCGTACGTTCCTCGGCACTATTATATGATTTTTAAAGAAGAGCATGCATATTATACAATTTCTTCAGTCATATAGATGCATTCAGACAGTCAGTTTGTTTATGAGTTTCAGATTCCCTCCATGATTCTTATGTATATATAACTCTTATGCCTTACATACTCGGTACATAGTCCGTACTGACTTCCCTGTTGTTCGGGGGCTGTGTTCATGCCCGCATGTACAAGTAGACAGACAGGCGGTCCAACTCAGTAGGATATTTATCCAGCGGTGGTCAGTGCGCTCCATTTGATCTGGAGCATCAGTTTATTTTGGCATGCTACTTTTGAGATATAGACATGTACATGGGTATGACGGGGCCCTGTCTCGTCCTTTCTACAGCTTTTATTTCATTAGAGGTCTGTAGAAAGTTATGTGTAGATGACATGTGACGTAGCCTTTTCGGCTCCTATTCTTATGTGTACAAGTCATGTGGCAGCCTAGTTGGCTTACATTGTTATCATCAGTATATATGTATATAGATACACCTATGCATGGTCTTTGATGTTATCCTTTCATGAGTCAGCTGAGTCCAGGTTGAGTTACTTGTGGGCCATAGTATGCAACGTTATCCAGATATGAGTATAGGGGTGTTTGGTCACTAGAGATCAGACACTCGTCGCGGCTCATCGGCTTGGGTCGTGACAATCTCGCCGAATTAGGATGTTATAGTTGGGGCGCTGCTGTGCTGGGCTACATGTATCGAGGATTCTGCCGATATTCTATGGGCACGAGGGTAGAGGTCCCTGCATTTTGCTCACTCCTTCAAGTAATATATTTAAGTGTGTGTAATTAAACACAATTTTTTTTTTTTTAAATGACGACTGATAAAACATTTTTTTAATGTCTATATCAGATATGGGTGTGGACTAGGTTGAGACCTTTTCAGCCCACACCAGCTCACCCTCCCGCTGACTATCTTGCTGTGCTGATGCCATACGCGCGGAGATGATCGCGAGGCGTACGCTGATGTGCCGAGATGCATCACAACCTTCTCCCGTTTAGGGATCAGCTAGACCGCATGACGGCACAGACGGTATGTTCATATTTTGGATCCACACGCTAGACCACATAGCTACTATTTTAGTCTTTTATTGTTAACTAGTTCAATTCTTTTTACAGGCTTTTATATGGATGTCGTATGATCATATTTTAGATGAGCTGCCGGCGTTTTGTAGGGCTGGTCAGCACATGTAGATGTCGCGGTGTCTAGGGCTGTTCACGATTTTGGTTAAAACCAAAACCAAACCGAAAATTTAACCAAGCCGAATAAAAAAACTGACATTTGGTTTGGTTATGGTTCTATTAAAAAATAACCGAACCAAGCCGATAAATTATATACATAAATTTTATAATTATTTATATGTATAATATTAGTTTTTCATAAATAATTATAAATATTTTATACCTTTTAATCATTAATTTGATTTTTGGTCTACTTATTTCACATGATTGTTTAAGACCCATATTTTTAAGAATATGTCCAAGCCCGTGCCTTTAAGTCTTTTAACTCTTTTAAGTGTTAAGTGTAAACCTACTAACAAAAGATCACATTAGAGTTTAATGTCTTTAACTTAAATTTTAGCCTTTCTTTGTCAGCCATTTGATTTTAGGTTGTTTTTTTTTTTTTTTTTTTTGAATTTATACCTTTCTTTTTTATTGTCTGAATGGGTCCTAAACTTCTAATATTTTTCATATGAAAAGGATATGGGTTGTAGATTTAGAGGTATTTATAGAAGATACTTCAGTAACATCAACATTTGTTGTAACTCAAGCACATAGTAATGCCCTAATACTTCTTCCGTGGGTAATCCTCCTAAAAAACAGAAAAGAACAACTCCTTGTAGTCGAGACCCTAGCCTTGGGGATAATGATAGAAACAAATCTGAAGTTTGGGATCATTACACAAAGTTTTTTTAATAAAATGGGAGAATTGAGGGCAAAATGCAAGTACTGCCCTAAAGTTTGGGATCATTACACAAAGTAAGTTTGGGATCATTACACAAAGTTTTTTTATTTCATATATTTTCATTTTAATTTTAGGTAGTCTTTATGTTTAATTAATATGTGTGTTTGTAACAACAACTAAAAGCTCGTATGCTTTACTTTATTTCCAGGTATGTGTATTAAGATGACAAAAATGGTGCAGCCGCTACTAAGTTAGTTTTTAGCTCTATATGTAATAGTTTAGCAACTTTGGGTAACTTGAGTACTACAATATCATTAATAGTGAAAATGTTTCTATGATGTATGTTCCACCTTAAACTATAAATAAAAGTTATCGTTTGAACAGAAAAAAAAAACATGTCTTTTTTAACTTTTTAATGTTTTACTGATAAGTCTCATGGTTGCTAGCCAAAAACGAAAAATCGAACCAAACCGACAATAACCAAACCGGTGGTTATTATTTTATTTGGTTTGGTTATGGTTTTAGACATTTAAAAACCGACTAAATTGGTTTGGTTATGGTTTTAATCAATAACCGACCCAAGCCGAACCATGAACACCCCTAGCGGTGTCCATTGATACATATGGATATCGTTGAGTATCACGCGCCTGACCGCGTGTTACGGCAGTTTCGGTATGTACGGAGTATACCCGCGACTATGGATTGGGAGCACGACCACTATGTGAGGGACGAGCGTGTGGGCGTCGATGATGCATGGCGGCTCCATATACAGTAGCAGGTCCAGAGTTAGGATGCGAGGATGACGAGCCAAGCAATGGTCGGATATGACACTCTGATCCATGTGTATATGGAGTAGTACATGCGGATCACTCGCATCATTATTGGCAACCCCACTAGGTGTCGTCCAGATAGCCTAGGATATGTAGATCTCGCAGGAGCGTATGAGGCCCTGGTAAGTTTTATTAGTCTTAAACTTAATCCATCGTCTTATGTACTACTTTACAAATTTATTCAATTGTTAATATTTGCAAACATATGCAGGTACAAACCGTTCAGACGATGCGCTACGAGAGCACTGCCCGCATGGAGGCCCCCGAGACAGCGGAGTATGCAACACAGATGATTGAGCTTACCGAGACTGATATGCGACAGGCACATGAGTTTGAGCATCTCGGTGAGCGTGTTCTCGGTGCCCCACCTCAGGCAGCAGGTGGTCGTGGTCACCGAAGAGCTGGTGGTCGTCGCAGAGGTGGTAGGGCTTGCAGAGTTGATGCGGCTTCGTCGGCTTCAGAGATCCCGTCGAGTTCTTACCGGTCGTCGACTACAGATATCCCATCGACTTCTTCTTCCTGGCCGTCGACTTCACAGACACCTCTGTATACGCCGGACCCTTTGTCAGATTATGTGCCCTGGCCTTCATTTCAACATCCACCAGTTCGTGATCTGCAGGGTGGCCTACATCTGGACTTCGACGCCATGTTTGAGGACTTCGTGTTTGATACAACAGCATCTGCAGCTCCGGTACCATCTGCATCTCCTGCTCCGGGGGCCACTCAGGATCTCTCTCACCAGGCATCTCAGGAGGCCATCGACCCACAGGTTTGATTTTAGAATGAAATAATTTATTAATTTTTTTTATATGTTATTTCATGTTTAGTTTAGAATAAATCTAAACTAAATTGTTTATATGTTATTTCAGGTTCATTTTTCGACGCCTGTGGACCCATCTCCGGCTTCAGCTACAACTCCGGGGCCCACTCAGGAGACTGTTCAGGAGCCAGCTCAGGAGCCCTCTCACCAATCATCTCAGGAGGCCGTCGACACACAGGTTTGATTTTTACAATAAAATAAAATAATTTATTAATTAATTGTTTATTTCATGTTTAGTTTAGAATAAATCTAAACTAAATTGTTCATATGTTATTTCATGTTCATTCTTCTACGCCTGTGGAAGGGTCTCCTAATGAGATTAACGAGACTCTTGATGCTGTTATTCCACTCCCACCGCCCACCGTCATCTCCTATAAGAAGCATGTTATGAACCGGAGTCCGGGTCGAAAGAAGGGAAGGAAGGGAAACAAGGATGATCATACCATAGAGCATGTACAGATTAAGAGGAGGAAGGGGGATGGAGATGATGGTGAGTGTGTGTGGGGGGGGGGGGGGGGGGGGGATAGTGGGGTTGGCCTTAGGCCTAGCCGTACTCTAAAGGCTCCCAGATGTGGGACCTGAGATTGTGTATTTGTAAATAAAGTGTACATTTTATGTTAATATTATATATATTTTTTGTTATTATTTTCTTAATGATAATTAGTTATCTTAGTCTTTATTGTCGATTAATAATAACTAGTGCGACGTCCTAAATTAATCAAAACCCTATAAAATATGACACTTAAACCTAAAGATAACAAGTTTCCAAACAAAGAAAACTTACTTCGGGGCACTTTAGAACCCTAAAACGATGCTCCAAACGTTTAGGTGTACTTGATGTAATGAGCCAACATTATTGTACGCAAAAAATATAATAAGTTTTATATAAAATATTGATATTCCGGAGTTTTGAAACATGACTAATCTTCAGTCAAAGTACGGAAAAAACGTTAATTTTTTTTAAAAAAAATGGCCAAAGAACAAAGGCACGGGCCAACTTTTGTTGCCCTCTTTCACGCACAAATTTCGTGCGTGAAACTTAGTTTTGTATTTATTTTATTTTTTGTGCTATTTTGGTTCAATTTTTTTTTTAACCTACAAAGTCGCGGACTCGCCAAATGTGGCATGAAGGCAGCTCATATGTCATGCTCTTACTCAACCTAAATAAGTTTTTATATTTTGGCTGCAACTATATGGTAGGTTGAGGACCAAAGATCTTCTCATTAAATAGGAAATCCCTATTACTGCCAATTGCATCTTTTGCTCAAGTGTTTCTGAAACTGTTACTCATATTTATTCTGAGTGTTCTGACACTTGTACTATCCGGAGTAAAGTGCTTGAATGGCATAACTGGAAGAGGATAATTTTGAACTGGGAGGCTGAATGGAAATGGGTGAAACAAATGGCAAAGGGCAAGAATGCTAGAGGAATAGTACTGAAGGCTAGTTTTGCTGTTGTGGTTTATGATATTTGGATAGAAAGAAATGCTCGAATCTTTCAACAAAAGGAAACACTTTTGGAAGTTCTGCTCCACCAACTCAAACTGACACTGTGTATCCGGGCTAGGAATAACTCTACACTGATGAATTGTATTGCTATTTTCTTGTAGTTTGGTTATGTGATTTCCTCCTGTGGAGGTGGAGGTAAGCTTAGGCTGTTTGGTTTTTGATTTTGAGAAGGGAGGAATAGGATTTTTATCTCCCTTGGTTTTGTATTTTCCTGCACTTGGTGATTAATAAAGTCTATTTTAATTGCCAAAAAAAAAATCATACAATTCTTCAAATACGAAATTTAAGTGCTACCATAGTTTTAAATTTTTCCTAAACTTGTATTCCCACCCTTACCCCCCTCCCCCTCCAACACCCCCACCCAAAAATCTCAAGTTATGTGATATCGTCCTGATTTTGAGAGTCAAACAAATTTTTCTTTGATCACAATTTTTTCATATACCTTTTAAATTATAAATATATCATATTTATTCTAGAACAGACTAATAAAAAAAACAGTGTCACATAAACTAGACTTGAAGGAGCAACTTTTAAGATAAAAAGGTTAGAAGTATGGTTCCCTAAATTGTGGCTTATGACTTAATTTTTAATTTACCAGCCAAACACTCAAACTAATTAAAAGGTATTTAATCTCAGCCAAACTCCATGAAGTATAAATATAAGAATAATTCACGATTATATTATTATTTTCTTAGCTGAATATGGCCTTTTCATAAAATACAGAACTGAGTTCCATACAATGCAGATCTTCACGACTACAAATTTCCTCAGCATAACTGTGTCACTGCTAAAGGTCTAATCTATGACACGCAATAGTAATGCTTCAAAGATCGTTGCAGGCAATAAATACATCCGGAGTAACAAATCTGCAATATGTAGGTCCTAATTTTATGATTATGCATACATATGTCTCGTGAATCACTAGCATCCAGCAGCAACTTAAGGATTCTTTTCATATGAAAAATCTTGGTACTCTTACACATTTTTTGGGGTTGGAAGTTCATTATGATTCTTTAGGTGTGTTCTTAAACCAGCACAAATATACTCAGGATTTAATCGCTTTGGCTGGTCTTCAAGAATCTTCCTCTGTAGATACTCCATTGGAATTGAATGTAAAGTATCATCGTGAAGAAGGATATCTTCTGCCTAATCCAACTTTGTTTCGACAATTAATTGGGACCCTAAATTATCTTACTATTACTCGGCCTGATATCTCTTTTGCAGTCCAATAAGTGAGTCAATTTATGAAGGCTCCCTGCCATTTGTATTTGATGGTTGTTCGTCGCATCATTCGATATCTCTTGGGAACATCTACTTGTGGATTATTCTTTCGTAGTGGTTCTCCTATTCGGCTTAATGCTTTTAGTGATTCTGATTGGGCTAGATGTCCTGACACTCGTCGTTCGGTCACTGGTTGGTGCACGTTTCTTGGAGAGTCCTTGATATCTTGGAAGAGTAAGAAGCAAGACCGTGTGTCAAAATCTTCAACAAAGGCTGAATATCAAGCCATGTCTACTGCTTGCTCCGAGGTTGTTTGGCTTCGTGGATTACTTGCTGAGATTGGATTTCCTCAATCTAATCCTACTCCTCTCCATACTGATAATACAAGTGTCATTCAGATTGCAACTAATCATGTTTATCATGAGAGGACCAAACACATCGAAGTGGACTGTCATTATATATGAGAAGTTGTAGATAATGGTGTCATTACTCTTCCACACGTGTCTAGTGATCTTCAAATAGCTGATGCATTTACAAAATTCATGGCACGACGACTGTCACGCCCCGAACCATGGCCTGGGCGTAACACGGCACTCGGGCCTTGCTTGCATGTGTCCGAGCGAACCTCATGGCTTGCTTGTCAACATGGGCATCAAAACAATATAATCTATATGATGCAATTTAAATGAATCATGAAAATGTAATTTGCGGAATAAAGTCTTGAAGTTATCTCATAGCATGAAAAATCATGAAAACGTAATAGTATGCACGCATGAAAACATAACTGACTTTGTGAACTAACATCTGTCTATGAAACCTCTAAAACATATCTGAATACTAACTACCAGGACATGGCCCTGGACTACCAATAAGCTGATAACTGAAGTGATCCTACTGTGCAGATGTATGCTCTTGAAAATCGGTATCTGCACCGTGAAGTGCAGGCCCCGGGCAAAAGGGACGTTAGTACATGGTGAATAGTACTAGTATGTAAAACCTGCTGAAATGAAGAACATGGCACAGTATAGGTATAGGACATGAACTGAAACTGAATGTAACTTGGACATGAGCATAAAACGTGAGTAAAGTCTGAAAACAGTAAATCAGTGGAAATACATGTATGTAAAACTGCTTGTAACGTGGGGAATGCTATAGTATAATCGACAACATGGTCTGGTACTTGCGTCCTACCAGCAGAACACTCACAACCTTGCCAGAGATATGAGATTTAAGTAATAATAAGCATGTAAGGATCCAAACTGCATAATGAAAGTGTTGCCTCCTTGCTGACAACCCTTATCCTACGGTGGCTACGTAGTTTCAGGCTATCTGAGCCTTCTCGGTTAACTAAGCAATTCCCAAAACATGAACATAATATAGTTGGCTAAGAAGCCCATGATTTTCGTGAAATAACTTGTAATCATGATTTCAGGAAATAACTTGTAAACGTGGTTTCATGAAATATCTTGTAATATGGTTTCATGAGATAACTTGTCATAGTCTTGCAAACATGTTCTTGATTCATGAGTAATAACAATAGTTCATAATTATATATATATATATAATTGACTTGAAAACATGCTTGTAACTTGGTACATAAAATCATAAAGTTTCATATAAACATAATGAGAATACATGAGGAAGAATTCATGATTCATGGATTAAGCTAGGGTTCCTAATAACCGTAATGGAAGATTAGGAATACAATAACGAATATAGATACAAAATTCATGTACATAAATACATAAATACGGGCTACCAATATGTTGGGTTTAATGCCCTAGGGTTTGAACTTCATGGATATCAAGAAACGGAGCATGAGGAAGAACGTAGAGATTCCCACATGTGGATGGAAGTTCTACATACCTTAATTGCTCCAAAACTTGAATTAAAGACTTGAGCTTTGAAGAAGATTTCCAAAATCTTGAATTCTTGAACCTTGAGATAGGTTTTCTTGAAAACCCTAGTCTTGGAATGATGATTTCTTGTTTAGATTACAAGGATAGGTATTAGAATTGATTTGGAATAATTAGAGTAGGCTTACCTTGGTGTTCTTGATGATGGAAGAGGCCAGGAAGTCGTTCTAGGGCTTGAAGGAATGAAAAATAATGATTTGAACTGATATGGATGAATATATACTGTTCTGGAAAAATTAGATTTTCGGCCCAGTTAAATACTGGCCGTATTTTGAAATACTGGCCGTATTTTGAAATACGGGCCGTATTTTGAAATACGGTCCGTATTTTGACATATGGACTGCACTGCGTCTCTTTAGTAAAATGGTCATAACTCTTTGCACAGATGTCCGTTTGACCCCCATAATATACCGTTGGAAAGGTATTTCAAAGATCTACAACTTTCATGAAGGAAGTTTTCCCAAATTCCAAATAAATTTTGAAATAAGGGCCGTATTTTGAAATACGGTCCGTATTTAACCATTTGACATCAAATTGCCAAATTCCAGAATGCTCAGAAATCCTTGGTTTCAGTTTACGATTTGAAATACGGGCCGTATTTTGAAATACGGTCCGTATTTAACCATATGACATTCAACTACCAGTTTACGATTTGATTTACGGCCCGTAAACTGTAATACGGTCACTGTTCATGGGCGTAAACCACCATCTTACAGCTGAAGAGGAAATTTCCAATTCCCACATTCTTTATCTGGTTTTCTAAGTCTAGGATCATAGTCAAAGCTTATATTAAAGGTACGGGGTGTTACAACGACGACATTAGTTTCCAGTAGGTAATTGATGCTTCTTGATCCACCATCGTCAATTTGAGGGGGGATCTTAGCATGATATTGTGAATATTGGAAACATAAATAGAGATACTCTAGATATATGAAAATATACTTTGAGATATTTTATATTTATTGTAGAATATTGTATAGCATTAACTAAAGAATATTACGTAGAACATTTGGTAGGATTTACATTTAGTGTAGGATATTTTGCTTCCTTTTATCTTTTATTCCTCTTGTGTATAAATACCTATGTAGTCTGATGTATTAGATTAACAAATTGAGATAGTCATTCTTCAGTTTCTCTCTTGTTTTTCTTTGTTCTTGACAATCAAGTTTGCTATATTTTTGGCCAGATCTGCCCAAGCCATGAGCTAAATCGTAGGCTAGATCTGCCCAAGTTGTTAGCTAAATCATGAGCCAGATCTGTCAAAATCATGGGTAAAATTGTGGGCCAATCTTTGAAATAATTTATGGGCCAGATCTGCCAAAGCTGTTAAATAAATCTTCGGCCAAATCTGCCCAAGCTGTGAAATAAATCTTGGGCCAGATCTGCTCCAGCCGTAAAATAAATCTAGGGATAGAAGTTAGTCCTTGGGCCAAGTTATGGTCTAAAATAATGATTAGTTCTTCCAAAATTGGTAGTCAAACTAATGGTTCGGATTAAAAAAAAATCCTCCAAGAGCGGCCCTTCTCTTCCCGAAAACAAGGTAAGTAAATCTAATTTTTCTTTTGTGGTATTATAGCAAAAAATTATTAAATACCAGCTAAATAGGGAAAAACATGCAAATGACCTGTTGTAATAGACATACGTGCGGCCCAAAACAATTGGCCTAGAAAAAAGGGGAAAGTTTTTCGGGCAATTGACACGAATGCTCTTCAAATGCGCTGGTCTTTAATTTTTGCCCCTGTAATGCGTGGTCTTTAATATTTGCCCTTCTGAGCTAAAAGATAATAAGAAAAAGACGTTACTACCCCTACCCATAACATATAAAAACCTGAAAGTCTGTAACGAACCCCAAACATCCAATTAAACCTATTCATCATTCCAACAACAAACCTTTCAATCGTTCCATCGTTCCAACATTTCACCGGAGAAATCTCCATTGATTTTGCTGCTACAACGTCGGAAAAGGTAAATACATAATATATAGCGTTTCAATTGAACGTAATTCAACTCAATTTGATGCTTTATTAAGTTTAGATTTGTTAATATTTGAAAATAACAACAAATCATCTTCTATGAACTAAACAACTGATATTCAGTTAAGATTCCGCATTGCGAATCATAAACTCAACAACATAGAATTGATCAAATTTATTGCTTTGTTCTGATTTTGGTTAGTTTATACGTTCCATTTGATTAGTATACAATGCTCAATGACTTAGACTTGAAATTACAGTAACTTCAGTTGACAAAAAATAATCAGGCAAAGTTCTGAACAAGTATGCCGGAGGAGGCAGAAGTTCGCCTTGCAAAAGAACAAAGTATGCCGTTAGAGTCAAACTTTCATTTTTATAAGCAAAACATCAAGTATACAAGTGTTAAGAACTAGAAAAGTATGCCGGATGAGGCAGAAGTTTACTTTACAAAAGAACAAAGTATGCTGTTAAAGGCAACTTTCATTTTCATAACCAAAATAAAAAAGTACACAAGTGTTAAGAATTAGACAAGTCTGCCGGAGGAGGCAGAAGTTCACTTTACAAAAGAACAAAGTATGCTGTTAAAGGCAAACTTTCATTTTCATAAGCAAAACATCAAGTATACAAGTGTTAAGAACTAGAAAAGTATGCCGGAGGAGGCAGAAGTTCACTTTACAAAAGAACAAAAGTATGCTGTTAGAGGCAACTTTCATTTTCATAAGCAAAATAAAAAAGTACACTAGTGTTAAGAATTAGACAAGTCTACCGGAGAAGGCAGAAGATCACTTTACAAAAGAACAAAGTATGCTGTCAGAGGCAAACTTTTATTTTCATGAGCAAAACAAAAATTTACGCAAGTGTTAAGAACTAGAAAATTATGCCGGAGGAGGCAGAAGTTCATTTTACAAAAGAACAAAGTATGCTGTTAGAGACAACTTTCATTTTCATAAGCAGAATAAAAAAATACACAAGTGTTAAGAATTAGACAAGTCTGCCGGAGGAGGCAGAAGTTCACTTTACAAAAGAACAAAGTATGCTGTTAACTTTAATTTTCATGAGCAAAACAAAAATTTACGCAAGTGTTAAGAACTAGAAAAGTATGCCGGAGGAGGCAGAAGTTCACTTTACAAAAGAACAAAGTATGCTGTTAGAGGCAACTTTCATTTTCATAAGCAAAATAAAAAAGTACACAAGTGTTAAGAATTAGAAAAGTCTGCCGGAGGAGACAGAAGTTCACTTTACAAAAGAACAAAGTATGCTGTTAACTTTCATTTTCATGAGCAAAACAAAAATTTACGCAAGTGTTAAGAACTAGAAAAGTCAGTAAGTAAACTTCAAAGATTCAACAAAGAGAAAACCAAAACGCATATCAAAATCAACTAAAACATATTACGACATTCAAAAAACCAAAATATATGCATGGGGAACGAAACTAAAGTTCAAAAAATCATAGAGACACTTTAACAAAACACTATAATTTTAAATAAAAAAGGATCAATTAAATATAAATAAATGACGAAGACAAAGATATCAATTCAACAAACAACAATTTAACATAAAAATAAATATTAAAACGAGCAAAAGATCCAAATTCGTACCTAAATTTTAGAACAGATAAGACAGACACAAAATAGAGGAAGAACGAAGAAGCAAAAAAAGAAAAGAAAAGGGCAAATGACGAAATAGAAAGGGTTTTAATGGGGTAAGAGTAATTTCGTCAAAAAACTTTCATTAAACAGGCGGTAGGGGCAAAAATTAAAGAAGACTTAAATGAGGGGCAAAATATAAAGACCAGCCCAAAACAAGGGCACTCCGCGCAAAAAAAAGAAGTTTTTCTCAGCCCATTATTTTCCGAGTGATACTAAACTCTAATCCCCTTTAAGTTGCTTCTCTTATATTTCTTCCGCTGCAAGCATACATATTTTTTCAGTTGCTGCACTCAGAGTCTTCGCTTCTGCTCCAAATCTTCAATATTGTGATCATGCCGCCAAAGGAGATTTGGACTCCTGATCTACTTGTTGCTCTGTACGATGGTATTTCCAAACATATAAAATCGGATGGCACCATTCAGTGGATAGATATACTTCATGATACTAAATATGCTAACACATTTTTGGCTAGTTGGAATGCTAATCATTTGAGAGATAGACACAGGCGAGATGATAAAAAAAACGTAAAAGAAAAAAAGAAGCTAAATGATGGGGAAATTCCGGATATTCAACGGCCTGCTCTACCTATTCAATGGCTTGCTCTTCCAGCTGATGATACTGCCAGCAGAATGGCTACTCTTGAAGTCCAAATTAATGAATTGCCTCGAAAATTCGCAGCAGAAATTTTCGAAAATATTACTACTAGCTCCCAAAATGCCCATGATATTGTGAAGTCAGCTACCGAAATATTGGATATGGTTGATCAGGTTGTGAACGAGTCGGACAGTGTCTACAAATTTTTTGAAGCTTTTTCCAATGTCAACCTATAGATGAAGGTCGTATTGCTATCAATTTTTGGTGTGTTTGCCACTTTATTACGTTTTTTCTGAATTGTATTCCTTTTATGCTATGACATTTTGGATGGTGCTTGATAGTGTAAAAAAAAAAAAAAAAAAAAAAGGGCCGAAACTTCACGGAAACATTTAACGACCCCGTCGGCTTCTTTTTCAACCTTGGTTGCTAAATTTTTCGCAGCTTCCACAGATATGACTACTTCAGTGTTGTCATACACATTATCTAAAATCAGCTCCACCGTTTTGGTGAATGAGTCAATATATTTGTTCATCAGCGACTTCAACTTTTCATGAATATCGTCAACTTCAACGGCTGCCTGTGCACTAGCTGGTGCAATAGTGGTTGCCGCTGAACAGCCGGTGCAAACACCAGACAACGCTGAGATTCAAACTTTTACGATTGCTGAAATGGATTGCACTTTTGCATCTCTGAGTATAGCAGCCCGCTTACCCTTTCCATGTACTACTATAGCATTGTCAAAAGCTTTTATTTCCGCTTCTTCTTAAGGATTATACCTTTTCTCCTTTTTTTGTTCAACTGGCTTGTCTGAAGAACTAGCAGCACCAACCATTGAACTTTTCTTCAGTTTTGGAGTCATCTCTTGTTGGATTGGCTCATCTAAGGTCGGATTGGATGAACCAGCAACATCAACCATTAAACTTTTCTTCAGTTTTGGAGCCATCTCTTGTTGGACTGCTTGTCTGAAGAACCACCCGCAGCAGCCATTGAACTTTTCTTCAGTTTTGAAGCCATCTCTTGTTGGATTGGTTTGTCTAAAGAACTAGCAGCAACAACCATTGAACTGAAACGAAAGGATGAAGCTAAGCAATCCCAATATCTTCAAACTTCAAGCCTAAGTGTGCTTGATTAATAATTTGATGGGCAATGCACGTATGAAAATATTGTCATTTATTAATCATGAATTTTAGATTTAAACAAGAAAATTAAACTTGAATGCTTTAAAAGACAATCACTGTAGATCAAAAAACTCATGATCTCAAATGAATAGTCTCCATAAAAAAGATCCAAGAAACCTGCATGGAGATAATAAATAGCTACATGATTATTCGGAAGCATATCATCCGTTTCAAACTAAAAGAGTAAGAGAAAAAGGGCATAATTTGTTTGTGCAATATCTTCAATCTCAAAAAAAAAAAAAAAAAGGTTTAGCTCACGGTTTTTTAACTTAACTTCAAGAATAATAATCTTAGTCCAATTTTCTCCTAGTCCACCAAGTCCAAGACAATCTACTCCAAAAGTCCAAATAAAGGAGTTAATTCCTCAAATGGTCATTGAAGTTGTAGCAAAATCCCACTAAAGTAACTTATGATTTTTTCGGACAATAAGGTCATCAAACTATATATTAATTTCCAATAAAGTAACAACTAACAGAAAGTTAAACAAGTTAACGGATCACATCCATCTTTCTAGGATCCAGTTAGTTGACCCATTTGACCTCTTTTAGCAACTGAAATAAAAATTGCCAAAATCCATTTGACTTATATATTCTATTCCATCAATTAGAAGAGAGAAAAGAAGAGCATATTTTTTGGGTCCGTAAGCAGACCAAGAAAACGATAAATGCTTCCAGCATTTTGACGATTAATTTATTTTATGTGAATTCGGACACAGAATATCTAGTTTTTTAAAAAAAATATTTACATATTTAGAAACCCAATAAAAGTATAATAAGTGACAAAAATGGACAATTAGAAATATTTAAAACACATATAAAAAATTTATGGCTAAAAAAAGACTTGTTGGAATTTCAAAATCGGAAAGGTATCACATAAATTGGGATATACTCCCTCCATCCATCATTAGCATAATCTTTGTTTATCATAAAATCATCCAAAGCACGATCTCTGTTCATTGACATTTCAATACACATGAACGAAATATGCATAGATATGAGTAAAAGAGTAAAATCCCACTTGGTAAAAACCTTTTTACCAAATAAAATATATTTAAAGAGTAGATAAAATAAAAATAAAGGATATTTGCATATCAAATTGCCAGACTCATCCCACGTTTTTGCTTTAACCAGTTGCTTTTTTTTCTTCTTCGTTCTTTTCAGCTACAAAATTTGGAAATGACTTATAATAAAAAGTTATCCTTCACATGAACTGGCTTGACAAATAAAAATGATTATAAACTCTAAAGGACCATTTGATTACAAGGATTATGGCTTATCCTAGTATAAACTAGAAATTAAATTTGTCCAGTATTTAATCGTTGACATTTATTAAAATCAAAATAAATTTATATTGAAATTACCAGAATTATCTACTCATACAGAAAATAGAATTACCTATCCTAGTTACTCCTCCGTCCCAAAAAGATTAACACTTTTCATTTCGAGAGTCAAACGAGTTATTCATTGACCGTAATTTTTTCATACGTCTTTTAAATATTTTAAATTTTATTTTGACAAAAAAAATTCTATGTTAAATCACACGGTCAAAATCAAAAAATATGATTCTCGAAAAGCGAAAAGTGTCAATCTTTTGAGGACAAAAGGAGTATAAATTTAAGGGTCGGTTGCTATGCAGACAACCATAAATAGTCTTGGAATAAAAATTTAGTATCGTCTTATCTCTTGTTGATCACTAATAAGGGGTAAGTTACACCAGAATTAGAAATTATATCGGGATAAGTTATCTTGCCAGATGGTGAAATAATAGTACCTGAATTAGTTATCCTGAATAAAATAATTAAAATGACAAAAAATCTCCATAATATCCCTCAAATCATTTTTCTGTCAAATAAAATGTAAACAAATAACTTCTTAAAAATTATGCAGCATGTTTTTTTATTAATATAACAAACCAAACAATCAATTAAAAATATTATCAGAATAACTAATCCAATATAACTTGTTTTCAACGAGCCCTTTATAGTTTCGGGCCAACTGATCCCTTTACGAAATAATACTATGATTATTTCCTTTTATTTTAAGTCGAATAACGTTTGCTTTAAATTCGTATCTGTATACGGTAGAAATCGGATATGAGGCGAACCGGTGGAACGAGGAACCAGAGGAAGGAATGAGAATGTGAGGGACACTATTCGCCCTTGACCGGGGCAATGCTTGGGCCGGTGCTGGGCAAGGGCACCGACAGGTCTGCCTTCGACGTTGTCGTAGTGGCCAAGCCCGGTGACCCGAGCATCCAAGCCCGATGACCCGAGCATTCATGACCGTTTGTCCGAGTAGCCGTTGGTCCGTGTGGCCGTTGTATGCGGGCCACGCGCCAGTAGCGTCCTGCCGCTGTCAACTACCTACCATGCGTGTGTCAGACGACGCCGTCAGTCTAATCCCACCAAATCCATGCAGAGCTGTCCTTGCTATTATTATTTTATTGTTTCCCATTGTATGAGACCCATGGAGGTGACACTATAAATAGGGCATATCTTCCTCCTTTGGGGGGGTTGGTTCCTTTTACTTTCCAAGAACACTTATAATAGACGAATTCACATATCCAATCTCTCTCTCAATATTTGATTCGGCTAAGGCCGTTTGTTTCCATTATTATTGTGTTTCTTACATCAAGTGTTCCCCATTGCTATCATAACAAATCGTCATCAGTAGCCGTTTCATTAAAGAGCTTTCACATACACATTTTCTCTATCTAACATACATCGAGATCCAAGCACATATCCTATACCCGCATACAAATTTAATTGATTATCCAATTCTGGGGTAAACAGTATCAACATAATCTTCACTTCTTAAAAAGGACACATCCTATCTAACAACTCTCTGCAAGAGTAGGTTTGTAGTTTTATCATCTTTTATATTTAATCTTTCTTCAGTTTATCATAATATCACTTGCAGACATGTTTTCTTTTGGCATAAATAATTCAGATAAGAACAACCATGTAATGGCCTTGTATATAGTGAAAAAAGAAGAGGGGAAAACCCCATATTGTTATAAAATAAAAGCAGTGCAATAAATTAAAGTAGCAAAAATGAGTAATAATATTAAAGGATGAAAACCATAGAAATAGAGTGACAAAAGAGGAGAACTTTCTTATTCATCCAAATGTGTTCAAGTCTTGTTCCATATGAAAACTTATGTCTCTATTTATAGTGCTACATATGCATTCAATATATGAGATAATGGAAGAACCATTAAGATGGTGGAAGATAATGGAAGAACCATTAAGATGGTGGAAGATAATGGAAGAGGCATTATATTTGTGTAGTGGACATCCATTCTATATATTTCATAACACTCCCCCTTGGATGTCCATAGATGATGTGTATCGTTAAAAACCTTATTAGGAAAAAACCCTGTTGACACCCAATTTTGTCCCGCCTCTCCTCCAAAATACCTATTTACGCTTCTAATATTTTTAGAAAATTAAAATATATATATATATATATATATATATTTTACTAAATTATTAGCCTCTTATCAATGTCGGCTCTTCATTATTCTATTACAATTATTATTATTGTTATTATTATTATTATTATTATTATTATTATTATTATTATTATTATTATTATTATTATTATTATTATAATGCACAATTTTACATTGTACCAGCTTACGCACACACATCGCATTTATTTTTTGCGTAATTAAATAATAGTATCTATTTTACTGTGGATTTTCGAAAAATATTATTACACGGCTATTATAGCATCATATAATTTTATTACCCGAGTCCCAATAATCACACATTTGCATCCTCAGTATATCGTTAATTAAAATGAGTCTTTTATTTAAATTTAAAAGCCAAACTATTTCACGCGCTCAGTCCGTATTTTTTATTTATCGGATTCCAAATCAAAGTCCAATCGACTCATAAATATTTTTTGACCAGCCTATATTTTTTACCCTAATTTCTAGACCAGTCCATGTTTTAATTTATTAACCCATTCTTTTAATACCCGGTCAAAAATTGATCCAGTCCAAAAAGGACCGGGTCCAGCCCATTTCCCATTTTTAAGAAGGGAAATTTTCCCCTCACCCTTCCGCCGCGCACCCCATTCCCGCTCCCTTTCCCTTTTCCTCCTCCTTTCTCCCTCTTTCTCTCCCTCCACGCTCCTCTGTCACCCACTATTCCCTGTTCCCCGCCACCACCGCCGCCTACCCCACTCCCATTTCCCTCTGTACCCCACTCAACCTTGTCTCCCCGCTCCTCTAAATAAATAAAAAAAAAACAACAAACAACAGTTCGCCCCATAAAAAGGGGCTGGAAGTCAGTTGAAAAAGGGGGCATCGAAAAATCAGGGAAGGAACCCAAAAAAAAAAAAAAAATCAACTCGAATAAAGAAAAGAAAAACCCAAAGAAACTGAGATCTTTTTCGTTCTGTCGCCAAAATTCCCTAAGCAAAATATCAATTCTTATTTAGTCTTTTATTTCTGGGAATCGAATTTTGAAGTGTTCGAGGGTAAATCGAAGACCCGCACCCACTTCGCTGCATCCAAAGAAGGTAATTTTTTCTTTCGGTGACTTCTGTGCTATCTAAGTGTTAATTATATGTTTAATTTGAGTACTCAGCATGTTCTAGATTTTAGCAAATATGGTTTGGTTGGTTTGACTATACCGTCGTCGCATGTGTTTTGGCCTTAAAACTTCTCTATTGTATTAATCTAAAATATGAAGTCATGTAGGTTTGGGATTCTAAGTTTCAGAGTAAGTTTGTTTGATTTAGGGGGATAATGGGTATGAACTGGATACAATTGTTTGGGCTAGCTTTAAGTCACATTGTTTCTCCTAAGATGTACTCTGTTTAAGACGTATGAGAAGTAAAAGAAGTGTCAAACTCCCGTTCATTTTTTCGTGTATTAGAAGTCAATTTATTTTGTGGCATAATCAAGAAAGATAAATGGATGCATTATTCTGCCTGCTAATGTATAAACTGTGTAGATTGCGAAAACGAATATGCCTTGGTAGAAAAGAGACCTGTTTGTTGTCGTGTAGTGATCTCCAATCCCTCTTCTTTCAGTTTCAGCCCTTTAATTCTCATGTGTATGTATTGAGTAATTAGTGCATGCTGGTAAATGTTTAGCATGTTTATAACTTACTCACTCAGTATGAAGATAATTCAGTCACAAACATGCGATGTTGTTTTCTGTTTAAGGTCGTGTGCTGTCTGGTATAATCGATAGTCTAACTTAGCATTGTTTTTATTTTATTGGTTTGAGATAATATAAGTCAGTTATGAACCCATTGTTTCCAGTCTAAGTGTCTCTCTTATGGCGTATTTGCTGCTAGTTTAATTTGTACTGATCATTCGCTTAATCTGAATCAATAATTTTGGTATATAGCTTATGATGTGTAGCTTATGATGTGATCAGCTGCCTAGTTTAGTTGTGTAGGGAAGAGATAATGTTTGTATGAGTGTGTTTCCTTGTTCCCAAATTCCCAGCTGTAAATTCCTTCTTGGCTTCAATTCTGTTCTATGAAATGTGGGGATCAAATTAGTTTGGATGAGTCTCAACATCACATGTTTAAGGTTGGGTTTTAAAAATGTGAATTCATAGTCAAACTCGCTGGTTGTTTTGATTCTGTTCATGAGCAGTTATTAGTCTATTTGATTTCGTATTTGTCTAGGCCTTTTTATCTGGTTGCTGTGTGTATAAAACATGGAATCGATCCCTTTCCTGCTCAGTTCTGAGTTCCTTTTGATGGCTACACGAATTTTTTTTCGATTGAATATGTTTTCCCTTTCTTATACTTTTCCCTACAGTTTAGTTAAGATTAAAAAAATATATTTAGACTTCAAATAAAGACAGATGAATGGCTGGAATTTGTTGAATATGTGTCTTTAGCTCATTATGGGCATAAGTGGCGTATATGGTCATGTCAAACTTATTCTGCCTCTCCATCTTGTTCCGGCATGAGTGATGTAATATCTTGGCGCGATTCTGAAGCAGCATGTGTTTAAATCCATTAATAGTCTATTAAATTATAAATCTCCGTGTAAATTAAGTTTGATATGAAGTTGTCATTTGTTTCTGCTTCAACATAAATACGAATACACATGAGTCCAGTTGGCTGTCTCCTTTCTATTTGTCCTTTAGAACTGATTTATGAAAATATTTGGTTCTGTGGTATAATCAATGTACTTTTCAGTCACGCGTTTAGCTTATTAGTATGACTTGAATTCGGGTTCAGCTAAGCTTCTTGTAGGATTTTCAGATTTCTTCTCCTCTTTCCAAAATTAGATTTGCTCATTTTTCTTTGATTCAAACTGCTTCTTTAGAATGAGTCTCTCTCAAGTTGCCTGGACATGAAAGGCTTATGTATCCTTTAGCTATGTCCCTTTGAAATAAATAAGCTAGCCTAGAATTTTTCTTTAAGAATCCTTTTACTGGATACGTTGCCTACTAAGTAGTTTGGATCAGATTTTTTCCTGCCTTAGTGTTTTAAATGCCAGTTTAGGCTTGTGTTTTCTTTACCATAATTTGAGGTTAACATGTAGGAATGCACTAGCACCTTTCCACACTTATTTAAGGAAATCATCAACATGTGCAAAAAATGTGTTCTGAGTTTGCCTCTTTCAATATAATGTGACCTTTGGTTTTTGTTGAAATCATATACTAATTCTTTTTTTTTTTTTATGCATGACCACCGCGTATGAATTCTCGGATTCGTTCTTCTCTTGCATTCGCTGTTGGGCTAAAAGCCCAACGCAATCCTCTTGAGTCATTTTTATTAATTCTGCCGCGGCAAAGAAAGAGAACAAGTTTTCTGGGCTAAAGCCCAATAAGCAGCAACAGCTCACAGCAGCAGCATATAAAATTTATTGGGCCTTAAGATGGACCAAATCCATTGCATCTTTTCTTTCTCTCTCTTCCTTATTTTTATTGTTGTATTTTTATTCGTTTTGTATGACTAACCTTATCTTATTTTTATTAACTTTAGATGATTTCTAATAAAGTAATAGGTTAGTTTTAGTGACGGGTAGTTAGTTTAAGGAAGACTAATCATCAACTCCATAAATCTTATTATCTTCTTTTTACATTAAAACTATTTATAACATTTAATATTTATATCTTATTCGAAATTATTGATTCGCAAAATGGTATGCCCTCAACATGTCACTACAAACTCAAATATATTTTTATAGGAAATTCATCCAAGTTGAACGTTCATGCACATTTTAAGCGTAATTAATATAACATATCTTGAATTCTATCTATAATTTTAGATTTTTCTATATTGCTACATTCATATAATATAATTTATTCAAAGTTTAAAATGGCTAAATTCTTTTCTCAAAAGCTATTATTTATAAGCAAAATATCATAATTTCATACAAGTCTTATCTTGAATAGCATTTATTATATTTTCATATAAAGTCTTAGTAATGATTAAGCTTTATTTTAAATAGCATTTAAAAAATCCTCTTTTATGCGAGCTAGTATACTTTCTACGAGTATTATTTTAAATAGCATTATTTATTACTCTCATTTAAAGTCTAAGCAGTATTTATAAGTCTTATTTTTAAGTAGCATTTAAAGTCCTCTTTTGTGCAAATTATTATATTTTCTGTAAATCTTATTTTAACTAACATTATTTTCTTTTAAAAAAACTTTAGCAATATCTTAAAGTCATTTTCTAAATTTTAAACATTATATTTAATCTTAATTAATTAACCTAAGTTGGTCGGATAACCGTAAGTTAACGGATTCTAAAGGATGCCTAACCCCTTCCCTTTAGGATAATATAGAGCCCTTACCTAGAATCACACTGGTTAAGCGAACTATTAATCGAGGTTTAGCTTTAACTTTACCTTAGTTAACATTTAGGTGTCCTAATTCATCGTTAAAATAATTAGATGGCGACTCCTTAAAACAGAATAAATAGGAATCACCAATATGTCGTACCCTACCTAACCCGGTTAAAATGGGGTGTGACAAACCCATTGAATAAAAAATCCTAGTGAGGAAAAAGAGTACACATATCTCGTAATACGCATTGCTAGCTGCCTCATTAAAAACCTTGCC
This sequence comes from Lycium barbarum, assembly GCF_019175385.1. Lineage (NCBI taxonomy): Eukaryota > Viridiplantae > Streptophyta > Magnoliopsida > Solanales > Solanaceae > Lycium > Lycium barbarum. The sequence continues at coordinate 157,504,854 of NC_083337.1, read as the reverse complement.
AGGAAAACCCAGTGGGACAAAACCTCAGCTAAGGGAAAAAGAGTACAGCGTATTATACTCCCCCTGATAAAAATATCACTTAATTCTTGGAGACAACACATCCAAATCCTGTATATCAACTTCTCACATGTCGAGGTTAGCAATGCTTTACTGAACATGTCCGTCAACTTATCAATCGAGCGTATTTGTTGAAAACCTATTTCACCTTTCTGTTGAAGATCATGTTTGGAAAAGAACTTTGAGGAATGTGTTGTATTTTGTCTCCTTTGTTAGATCCTTCTTTCAATTGAGCTATGCAAGCTTCGTACAATATTGTTGAAATTTTCATTCCAAATAAACATCATGTTATTGAAAAATGTGTTGAATTATTGATCTCAGCTAGACACGCATTCTTGAATTGCTTTGTATAAGTATCAACAATTGACTGCCATATCAAACGTCATGGTGTGGCAGTATCCTCACATGCAAATCAATACTTGCTTAAAGACCAAATTTCATGTAATAATACAAATAATGCCCTACATTTATATAACCAACAAAACCTTGATAATAGCTGTTAGGACAAACAAATCTATATTAATAATTTCTTTTGCAGTATGCAATACAATATATTCATTATTATCATGAGATCAAAATGATGTTTATTTATTTTTAGCGACATCACAACCATTGGGGTACTCAATGGAATCGCTTTAACCTATATAAAGATTTGTGAAGCTTTATTTTCGTAAACCTTAAATGCTTCAAACCAATTTAAATTCCTACGGATTTTCTTTCATTGTCTATATAGCCATATTGACATCAATGAATTATACGCATTCAAAATTTTCATATATTTCCAGACTGATAAGAAACCCCATTGCATCCGCCACACGAGTACATACGTCTCCATACAATAATGTCAGGACTTTTGCGAAAAATCTTTATGCCACAAGGCACAAGCCGTACTTTATTTTTACGGTTTTTATTTATCATTTTACTTTTCGCACAAGAATCCATTTGTACCCCACTGACGTTATACCTTGAGATCATCGGACTATAGGTCCAAAACATCACTTTTCCAAGTGAAACAAAATATACTTGAACTGCGTATTTTATTTGACCAATCATTATATTTGTCCATATTCTTTGACAGATTTGAATTCAAGATCCTCATCACTATTATAATATTGAGCGCTACATTATTTCAAAGATACCGTCGACGGTTATTTGATATCGGTTCCAATGCGACATAATTTATCGAGATCTCTTCATATTTCATCAATTTCAGGTACCTGAACCTTTCCCAAGGTTTTATAAAGTATTATGTCGTGGTGCTCTTTTAAAGCACCTGCCTCATTATTATGACCATCTTGATCATTTGTTCCTCTCCTTCTTCAAGGAGTTTTATGTGTGGAACCGATTGGTCTATCGTCATAGACGTTGTCCTTCAAGGACTTAAGTTCTAATTGGAGCATTTGCAGCTGGAATATAATATTCACTTTTGGGTCAGTAAATGCATCTGATAGTTATCTTGAATTATCTTTTTAACGAGGATCATACCAGTGATAATTCATTACATATACCTTATTTTCCAGCTTCTTATGATCCCCCCCCCCCCCCCTAATGTTAGGAAATCTAACATTTACCTCTCTACCTAATTTGGGGACCCCTCTTTGTACGTTGTGGTGGAGCAATTAAATCATATAACGCACATTCAAATTTCTAGACGGGAATTACTTGGTTCCTGACTCTGAACCAACCTCGAGGAGAGAATCATTACTTGTTGGCTTGATGCTTACAAGTGCTGCTACATATTAAATAATATATCTCATCCCAAATTTCATTTGAGAGTTTGTTCTCATAACTAAGAGTTTAGCTATAATTGGAGGCATAAAATTTCTGCTAAACCAACTTGGATACAAACCAACATATCAACATAATTTTCATAGTTTGGAACTGTGCTCTTAATTTAATAATTTGAGCAAACAACCTTGCAAAAATCAAATTGCAAGTTGATTTCATATGCACATGTGACTATAACATAGATGCATCTATCAAAATCATATAATAGTAAACCGGTCCACATGGCAGGTGACTGGGCCCATATATATATCACCTTTTATACGTTCCAAAATCATGGGATACAATCCCAACATTAGCTGGTAAATTAACCAATTTGTTATCATGAGAACAAGCAGCACAAGAGAATTCTTGAAGAATCTTTTTCTTTCTTCAAAATATAACCACATGAATTCTCAATTATTTTCGCATCACATTTGAACCGGGATGGTCAACCGGTCATGCCAAATTCCATAGCATGTGATTCCATCATACTTATATTTATGTGGTATAAATTCGGAGGAAAAACAGGCAACATTTCACATACATTTAGTTTATCCGCTATAGCTGTAGTAATATGAAGACATTAAACCTTCCCATAATTTATAATCTCAATATAATTCATATTTGGCCAATGCCTTTGAAACTTAAAAAGTTTCTTTTGAGACTTACTACAACACCAATATTATGAACAATTTCATTCCTCCGGGTAGTACCAAAGTAGCATTTTCAGAGCTCCCAATTAATTATGTAATACCTCATATTTCATAATATCATCCATATGGTGAACATCTTCTTTTAGGGAGTAATTGTCATTACGGTCATGGCCAAAACCATTTTAAGCAAGAATTATTTCTTACATACACCTTTAGGTAATTCATGATAAGACATACCACAATATTGTGAAGTACTAAATGTCCTTGATCAAATGACCGTTTATGCCAAAATAAAATTTCTCTCAAACCTCCCGTAGAGGTGAGTTGTGGTATTTATCCAATAATACATGAACACGTTCTTATCCATAATTTTACATATTTCACTTTCAAAAATGGGCGAGCATTCACGATGCTTATCACAAGACACATTCTCTTCAATGAATGAACTACAATCATATATACGTGCTTCATAAATTTTGCATTATAAGCCCATTGCCTTTATCATATTCATAGACCCACCTCGACATCACTTTGAAATTGTATTACTTTCTTTTGATGGAGGATTTATAAAATTTTATCAAATTAGGTCACACGTCAACCACGTGCCGAATTATCTTTCATACTATATTGATGATAAAAATTACATTCACCTTTAGAAGGACCATTTTGAGAACCCATAATGTTCTTCCTCTTATATTATCACAATGACGATTAACATTATTTTGTCCTTTGCCACGTCCACGTTCATTCATTTAACCTCTTGTTTTCATTTAGACTTATTATGAACTGCTACCACATTCCCCTCACGGAATGGAGCATATCAAGTGGGACGGGCTTCACGAATTTACATCAAATATACACATTATTTTGCCTTAGTCATCATTATATCATCAATATAGTTCATCGGGACTCAAACCCAACGTCTTATTCATATAAAGGCGTGTTAGGTCACAAATCGATGGGACTTGAACCCAATATCTTATATTATCATCTCAAAATCCGATGTCTTACCATCTTGGTGCGACAAGACTTCAATCCATCGTTTTACCCCCAACCAATGACATAATAGGCCAAATGTACTAGGACTCGCCCTCGAGCCTTTGAAATATATCACCACCATCAATGGTTATAGACTTAACCAAATTTAGTCATAATAAGATTTCAGAAAATCAACACGAAAATCTCTCTTTATTCTTCGGTACTTTTCTGAAACATTTAAAAATGCTAGCACCACATAAATCAATATGTAAAGACGTTAGAGTAAAATAAGCCAATGTGTTCTACTCCCTTAAATAGCACATATTTAATAAATAAATTTTTAGCATGTCGGAGAAATTCAAAGTAGAGGCCAAACAGAGACTTGAAATATAATGGGTTATGGGTAAGATCGTCACCAAACTAGTAGTAGTAATTATGTCTCATAACCTTCCTTGTGTTCCTTTCCCATGATGGTGTAGATTTAGATGACAGTCTACTCAAAAGAATTAATCTCATACGTTAGTGTAACAATTAATGCAATAAAACTAGAAATTACCAGAAGCATAACTTTCTTCTTAAATTGAGAATTAAAACTAAATCCTTTTCGAAAACGTATGTTAGTGAATGGACAGTGCAAGACGTGCGTGCATATAATAACCAGACGTGTGTGCACTCATGAATTATATAATTTCATCCTTTTCTTTATAACGTGACACAATGCTTAAATATAGATAATTAAAACCAAAAGAAGTGGATTATACCTATGCACAGAAGCAAAGCTATAGCACCAGTAATTGTTGAATGAAACATACCTCACCTTCTATACTTAATTCAGTTATACAAAATCACACCAAAACTCCGAAATTTACTTTTGGAGTTGATGATCGGTAGCAGTACTCATATCTATGATACATCTAAATTTTAATAGATATTAACACAAAAAAAAAAAATACATGAGAAGTGTGGAAATTAAAGAAAAATATTACTGGCATATGCAAATAATGATCTGATAAGTTGTATTATCCTAATGTACTTATATATTAATTTTAGCGATCTGCAATCATATAAGTCTAGTAATCTTATTAGATCTCTACTGGAACTTGTTAGAATCGATTAGTAGGAAATTTGAAAACATGTTTTGATATAGTAAACTGGATATGTGCGGATATGTAAAAATGCAGACTCTTACAGTGACATGTGAAGAATGATCAACAAACAATTACCTTGCAAGTTGCAACCGAAAGGGTTTGAGGAGCCCAAATCATGAAAATAACTACCACCGATTCTTGACGAATAATGAGCAATTCGATAACGTGTTATAAAATAAAAGCAGTGCAATAAATTAAAGTAGCAAAAATGAGTAATAATATTAAAGGATGAAAATCATAGAAATAGAGTGATAAAAGAGGAGAGCTTTCTTATTCATCCAAATGTGTTCAAGTCTTGAAAACTTATGTCTCTATTTATAGTGCTACATATGCATTCAATATATGAGATAATGGAAAAACCATTAAGATGGTTGAAGAACCATTAAGATGGTGGAAGATAATGGAAGAGACATTATATTTGTGTAGTGGACATCCATTCTATATATTTCATAACACATATAATTTGATCCTCCAAACTATAATTTTAAGATGTACAAACTATAAGCTATCATGGACAGAAAAGAAACGCATATTTCTACAAAGCCGGTAGGGACTCGGAAAAATTAGACTGATTGGGGTAATCGAATAACCCGCCCACTGTAAAAAAATCACCGTCATTTTCACCGTGGTAATTATCTCCATCCATGATTCCGGCAATCATCCCTAAGTCGAACGAGTCATATCTCAGTAACTCGTCATCAAATCCGATCGTATTCTCATCAAATGTGGGCGGTAGGCCGAGCTCATGGTCTGAAGCTTCTAGAAGGTAGCCGAGGTCCGATTGGGAATCGCCTGAATAATCTGATGACGTTAGGTCAACGAAGTTGTGACGTGGATTAATGATCTCTTCTTCAAAACTCTTAATTAGTGAGTCAAGGTCTTGAATTCCTGGTACATCATTTGTTACTGTTTCAGGCTCGTCTAGGATGTCCAGGATGTCTTCTCTGATTTGCTTGGTTTCAGGTGAGTCAAGGTCCACGTCAGCATCACTTGCATTTGGCTCGGTGTGAACTCGCTTTGACTCAGGCATGTCGGAGACTGAGTCCAAACCCGACTCGTCTAGGGTTCGTTTGTTACTGTTTTTGTAAGTTTTGCACTGTTCCATACCTAAGAATTGAGGGATAGCTTTTGGGTGGATTGTGTTTGGCGTTATGATGAAGGGACAAATGAAGGGTTATTTATAGAAGGAAATTAAGAAAACCAAACAATGTGAAAATTATAGTAAGGGACGCGGTTGATGGAGAAAGTGATTAGGAAGGAAATTCCACTAGAATTTCTATACACTAGCGAGTAAAGAAGAAATGGAAAGAAAAAGTAGTTTTGTTACTCGGGGCACAGTGTGTGTGTGTAGGAACTAATTAAGGAGATATAATAAGTTTGGGATATTTGATGGAGGAAAGGAGTTTCAGAATTTATATAGTAATGGAGAGGCGCGTGGGGATTAGATTGGTGATGATATTTTATTTTAAGTAGGAACTAGGAAATGATGGGCGGGAAATTAGGAGGATGTGAGGTGGAGTGACAGCCATATTTGGCGGGTTCTTAGCATGAATGCTTCCCACATCTCCACTCTTAGGGGTCGTTTAGTGCGTGATATAATGAGATATCTCAGCACTAATTTTTTATATCATATTTGATAGAAGATATAAATTTATTTTAAAATAAATTTATATTTTATATCAAATAAAGTATAAAATGCATTTCATGATATAAATTGGGATATCTTTTTTTATCCCATTTATTCTGAAATTATTTTATCCCATCTCCTAAATGAAATAAAATAATCTCAAGATATGAGATAAATTAATCCCGAAATTATAATTTCCGGATAATTTTAACTAACTACCAAACGACCACTTACATCTACAATGACGTTTTTAATTGTCTCTCTCTTTTTGGAGTATTCTACTACGTCCCTTTCCTTTCTGCGATTGGATGCCGTTTGAAGAGATGGGCCTAGATGGGCTAGTGTCAAATCTTGTGTTTTAGCGGTTCAGAATGGCGTGGTCATTGATATTTTCGTTAGTGGGTGAATGGATTGGCACTTGGCAGGCAACGGGCGGTCCCTCCTAATGAAAAAAAAAAAAACCAAGAAGATAATGTCCGGCATTTAATACACCCCCATATTTTTTTACTGAGCTAAAAAATAAAGATATTCTTTTTTTATAATAATTTTCTCTTTAAATTATTCATTTTATCCTTATAAAATGAAATATAACCCTGCAAATATTTATGAACCATAAGTTTCAAAAATTTCTAACTTTTTACGGGCTGAATACATAAATAAGCTCTTAAATTGATTGTAATTTTATTTAGACACTTGAACTACGCTTGTTTCAACTCAACACATGATAAAAGTGTTTATATTGGACACTTTCAGCTCACATTATGAAAAAGTTTCTTCATATATTCTCAAGCGTCTATTACCTAGATAAGTTGACCATGCAAAATATGTCTACATCCTTTAATTATACCAATAGCCTCAATCGAAACAGACTTGAAGTATTATTGAGGCTAATGTGTATAATTAAAGGAGATAACATATTTATATGGTTAAAGTTCTATTAATGACGTTTGAGAAAATGCGTAGAAGCTTTTTCAGAAATAAGCCGATAATACTTAGTAGAAACATTTTGCAATGTATTCAGGTGTTTAGTTGGAGAAAGTTGTAATTCGAATGTTTAGCCTTTCTTAAGATTTGTTCACGATCAAATACTATTACATAAATTAGGATGAGGAGTAATTCTTTCCTAATAAGATTGGTGTCCAGAATAAGTTTGTGTGGACGTGGACTAATTTAGAGGTAATTACTATTTCCCACTAATCACAAAAGCGAAATAAATTTAGAAAAAATATTCTATTCTCTATTTTATTTTCAAGTGTCAAATGCTTGAAACTTTAATTTGTCAAAGTGATTAAAATATGGTCGGACTCTAGAACGGTCTGATGAAGATCTGCGCCGAAATCGTGGGCGGCCATCAGCATGGGGTTCTAGAAATTTATTAGAAAAACGAGCAGATCTAAAAGGAGGGGTTGAACTTGGTCAGCTTTTGTGCCCATGCATGGCGCCACGTCTACACACACCTTCACCACGTGGCGGAGCCTGCACAAGAGCCGCCGGCCATGGAGCTGCTCCGCCTGCACCTTTTCAACGTTGCTCTTTCAAATTTGTTACAGGAAATTGCATTTTATCCGTATACAACCTTTCTATCCTTTCCAAAAGCCAAAAGATAGTTTGTTATAAGTTTCAAAATATCAACTGCTCGTGCTCCAATTTCATCTCTCTCAATTTGAATATCAGAATAGAGGATATAGTGATGATTTAATAGGTCAGGTTAATTTACTTTTTCTTTTGTTGATTTCAAATGAAATTGGTTGGTATAGTGAAAAATAGGAATATTTGGTGATTCAAGAAGTGACTTGTCATTATTCAAAAATTCTGAAAATTGAAAATCGACTAAACGAATGTTTAATTTTATAACTAAGTATAATGATATTATCCAGTTAGTTAATTTAAACCAAATCAAAATGATATTGTTAGGGGTCGCTTGGTTAAAAAACAAGCTATGTTGGGATATTGGAATTATTTTTTCTAATTGTTTGATTTATTACATTAGAATTAGAAAATAGAGAAACAACATGTATATACTTAATAGGTTGTAATATATAAGAATAGTACCGATATCGTTCATGTCGTATTTTAATATATACAGTATAAGAATAATACTAAATAAACAACATAAATAATATTGATATTAATTGTATTGGATTTAAATTTGTGAATCAACCAAATACTAAAATTTTATATCAGCATTACTTTATTTAATACAGTCTTTCAAACAACGATTAATAGCCTGGTGGTACCAAATCGTGTCATGCCCTACGCCTAACGCCTCTGTTTTGACTTATTTGATCAGCTGTACTAATCAATAGCTAATCCCTCTTTTTATTATACATACACCAATGAATATACAATTTTTCTTTCTATTTCTTGAATGAATAGGCAATTTCAACCCAAGAATTTTGTGATTATATATTGATAAGTATAATTTTAAAACTTGTTTGACTACTTGTAATACTTATAAGAATAACAAAAAGGAGGAAAACAAAGAAAGGCGTGTCTTATAATTTGAGAGGGTCAAGAGTCAACACAATTCATTTGATATTGGATCTCCACCTTCTCAGCCACCCTTCCTTGGTCTCCCTATTTGCTTTCCCTCAGGCCTCCGTCCTCTCACTTTCATCCATTTTCGGCCAATTTGTCAAAAGTGTGAATAATTAACAACCATTTATTTTAAAGAATTAGGTGAAGGAATAGACCTTAATTCCTAGTATAATGAATAGTTCAATTCGTAAGAACCAAAATGCTATATTATTGGGCGGCAACCTAGGATTAGGATTTCCACCAGCTTGATAGCATTAGGATTGTCCGATGAATCTTATTTTCGTATGCTTTACGTTTGTGGTTAGCTTTGGAGAGTTGTTTGCGTCTGATACCAAAGACATAAGCTTTAAGTAAAACAAAGGGCATCAAAATGCCACGTCAACGGCAAAAAAAGATTAAACATACCATCACTAGGTACGTCTTCAAGTCCTAAGAAAAAAACAGATCGAGGAGGAACTCAAGATGGCTTTGGGACTAGCACTTCCCTAAAATGATCTATCTAAATTCATTATTTTAAATTTTTAAGAAAAATGGAAGGAAAACAATTGGCGAAATACATCGAGGGTCCCTTAAAATCGTTATCAATTTAGACACCATATAAATTAAGGTATTTATCCATATTACAAAACTTCATGTTGTACAAACTTATACCTATTGCACACAAATTTAATTAAAAAAACAAAACCATCTTTAATGCATGAACATTACTCTTTTTTGATGTGGCAAACTAAATCAATAAGAAAAAGTACATGTCCGTCAAAAAAAGAAAAGAGATATGCTATAAACTAAAACAAAAAATGGTCAAGATTTGATTAAAAAAGAAGAGAGAAAAAGGAGTAGATAGCGGCCAGAGGAGGAGGTGGTTTCCGATGAAGTCTCTCGTTGGCTATGGCCTAATGAAAATTCCACACAACTTTTTCGTTATATCAATTTATCAAGTACTACACTCGAATTGTATATCCCAAATTTTAGACATACTCGAAGAGATAATAATCAAGGATGAAAGAGAACCAATACATGTTCTTTGTATAGATTCTGTAGTCTTTTTAATTAAACGAACCTTTTTTTGTTTGCTTTATTTTTTGCCTATGAAAATGTTAAAATGAAGTTTTAAGTGCAGTCATGAAAATGTTAAAATGAAGTTTTAAGTGCAGTCGGGGGCCAGTGTGAAGTTATTGAAGTTTCCCTTCTTCTACTGTCCTGGAAACTGAAAAGCAATAATTTCAAATTTTTTACACTTGAAGGGATATATACATGCATGTGAGGAACGCTAATTTTTTCATTTTTCTGCAGTATGTATGTATTGCTTATTTTTTAGTTTGTGCACTTTGTATCTTCGATTTTGCATCACAATCACGATAAGGACAAAAAATACAAGTAAATGAAAAGAAAAAAGAGATAGAAATGAACAATCTGATGCGGTTTATCGATTTATTTCTTTGAGCACCTTAATACTATTAGTTGCTAAAAAAAAACTAATAATCGGAAATAAAAAATTTCAAGGCCGGATTATGAATTTCATCACAGCACCAGCATTTTGTCATTGTGACATATTAGGTGAGGAAAAGTTTATTTTAAAATTTACATTATCATAACCTATATTTTAAATATAATTAATAATTTACAACATATTAAACTTAGAAGAAACAAAAAACTTAATTCATGTTTTAAAACTCTTTAAATATGTATGCACATCATAATATTTAAAAGTATTTTAATACGTATGCACATCATTTAAGATGATTCAAAACTTGACAAAACACAATTTATCCTTTCATCGGCTAAACCCCAAGGTGCTTATCGCATACTTTGGTTGGATTTTTATACGTAATGGTCAAGTTTATCGTTAATCGATTTTGAGCTGTACTAAACCTTCAACCTTACTGAAAATATTTGCTAGTTCAGTATAGATTTAGCGGTTCTCGATCAATTTATGAAATGGTATACTAAGTTTGCCTAAAATCAAAATAGTACTCCAATTTATCTTAATCCACTACATGACCGAAATTTTCACAAAGAAAGTATCCAATTGTAATCTTCTTTTTTCTTATATGAGTAAGGTAATGTTTTATACACAGAAAAGGGTCAAAAATACCTTATCGCATTTTAAATATCTTAATTTATCCTCTGTCTACCTAAGCGCCCATAAATACACACCACGTTATTTTTAGGACTAAAGATGAGGAATAGGTGGGCTCTTTTTTAATGCCTTGGCACAAAAAATTTATGCGGATTTCCCTCATATGGAATGGTCTTTAATTTTTGTCCCTCAAATCGTTGGTCTTTAATTTTTGTCCCTCAAATCCCTAGTCTTTAATTTTTACCTCTACTTTTCATTTAATGAAAAGTGGGCCAAAATATCCTTACTCGCTGGTCTATAAAATCAGAGATTTTGGGTTCGAACCCATCAGAGGTAAAAAAAAATTCAAGGGAAGATTTTCATTGAAACTACGTCTATTCGGGCAAAGTTATGCCTTAAAACATAATTCTGTAGTATCTTACAGTAATGCCGGATAAGGCATAATTTTCATCTAGTTATTTCTTCTTATATAGAAACTATGCCTTGTTTGACATAATTTTGTAGAAATTAAGTTATAGGAAAAAGTCATAGATAGCCCCCTAAACTTTGCCACATTTTCCTCTGGGGTACCTAAACGGAGGGTTGTACCTATTGGGTACCTAAACTCCTCTGAATTTGTACCCATTGAATACATTTTTCACAATAATCAGCAAAATTAAGAGAGTGTATTACACTCTCCATTACATGACAACTTTGTCCAATGAAAATGTGACACGTGACACTTTAGTAAAATAAATCAAAAATATATTTAAAAACTTTTTTTTAATTAACCCAAACACCCCCCTCCCCCAATGCACTTCTTCTTCCCCACCAAACCCCATACCCCTGCCCACCGGCGCCGGCGTCGGCACAACTCCCACCGGATGCCACCCCCCATTTCACCTTCTTCCCAACTAGTAACCATTTTTCCCATCCCATTTCCCACAATTACGAGGAGCAAGAACGAACTTTCACCCAAAAAAAATAATTAATTTGTGTCAATCTTGTCGGAAAAAATGGAGCTTCGCTAGAAATTTTTGAGACCTAAATCTGATACATATTCCTAATGAACAAAATACAAAGAAACTAAAAAAAAAAAAAAGGATAGAAGAAGTCGAATCGAGAGAGATGACGGGAATGGAGGGGTGGGAAAATAGTTGGATGGAAGAATTGAGGAGGAAGACCGGTCCAGTTGTCTTCCTCTTTTTTTTTTAAGTTAATTTTTATGAACAAAATATAAAGAAACTAAAAAAAAAAAGAAAAAAAAAAGAAGAAGAAGAACTGAAGAAGATAGAGGTGGAGAAGACGAAGAAGGAAGGAGGGGAGGTGTGAAGAGTGGACCAATGTTTTTTTTTCTTCTTAAATTTAATTAAAGTCAAAAGGTGAGTTTTTAATCAAAAAAAGAAAAAGAAAATTAACATTTAAGAGTGGGCCACGCGCCCAAGGAAAGTGTGCTTCACTTTTTTTGCCACATCAACAAAAAGTACCCAATGGGTACAAATTCAGAGGAGTTTAGGTACCAAATAAGTACAACCCTCGGTTTAGGTACCCCAGAGGAAAATGTGGCAAAGTTTAGGGGGCTATTTATGACTTTATGCCTAAGTTATATTACAGAATTATGCCTTAATGCATAAAGTTGCCTGAATAGGCATAGTTTCTATCAAAACCTCGCCTTGCGAAATTACTTTTTTATTCTGCTGGAGGTCGAATTCAGAATCTTAGAAGTATTTTCGGCCATTTTTTTATTACTGAAAGTGTCAAAGGCCAAAAATTGAATACCAACGATTTGATGGTCAAAATTTAAAGACCACCCTTAAATAGAACATTTGTGCGAATGGCCCGCCTTGGCATTCTATGGCCTCTTTATTTACTAGCCTAAATGGAAATTATAAATAGCAAATTTAGTTTAAATTTAACATTAAGAGCATGTTTGGATGGGCTTAAAAAAAAAGCTTATAAGCTGAAAACAACTTATAAGCTGCTTTAGATAAGCTAAGCCAAATGGGCCCAATTATTTTTTTGGGCTTATTTTAAGCACAAAATGGTTTTAGGCTGGCCAGTCAAACACTTAAAAAAGCTGAAAATAGCTTATAAGCTGTTTCCAGCAACTTATAAGCCAATCCAAACGGGCTCTAAGACAATTTAGGATGGAAAAAACAATTTTAAGCTATTTTCAATATGTTAAGACACCTTTGACCTATTTTCCATTAACAAATAAAGAAGGTAAACTTACATGAATAGCTACCCTTTAGTAGATCCTTACCTCTAGTAGCTACCTTTTCAATATTACCAACCATAGCTACTATTTAATGAACATATTTATTTTGTATTTGTTTGTTTTCAAATACATAGTGATTTTTTTTGTTTTGATATATTTCAATGATTTTTTTTTGCTATAATGTATTTTTGTGTCTTTTTTTTATGCATTTTAGTTTTTTTTTTTTCGTTTTTGATGTATTTCAGTGGCTTTCTTTTTTATGTATTTCAAATATATTGTGTACATTTTAACTACATATGAAGTCAAATACATTCAAATTTTCATGTATTTGAATGGATTTCAACAAATACATTCAGATACAAAGACAAAAAAAAAATTCAAATACATGACAAATACATTCAAAAATAGTGTGTTTGGCTATTAACAAAATACACTCAAAAAATATAAAAACAAATACATTAAAAAACAGTGTATTTGTGAGATGTAGATTTTTTGAATGTATTTATATTTGGCTTTTAACAAATACACACAAAAATACAAAAAATACACACGGCCAGATCTAAGACACCACCACCACCAAAAACCCTAATCTCTCCACCACCACCAAAACCCTAAAAATTCCTAAAACTTATGTAGCATCCGATTGCACCTTTTGTCTATTTAGTAGAAAAACATTAGCTGCTAAGCCAATGCAAAAAACAGTGCAACAAGAATGGCTACAACAACCAACAACACCGCACTATTGCCACCGCAATTTGGACAGCAACAACGCCGCAATAACCAGCCCCCTTCATTCACTCCATTCTTGTTCAACAACAAGTCAGCTGCTACATAGAGGGGTGAGCACAGAGGGAGAGGGAGAAGAGAGAGGGGTGGCGCGGCTGTGGTGGTGGTGGTTGAGAGAAAGGGAGAGAGATTTTTTTAGAGTTTTGAGAAATGAAAAATCTAAAATGGGTAGTGATTGGGAAAAAAGATATATATATATATATCCCGAACTTGGCACAAATTGCAACTTTCATCCCTAAACTATTACTGCACTTCAAGACACCCCTAGACTTGGCAAAATGGGTTTTAATTAATCCCCGAGCTCATGACCCGGAATGAGTGTAGTCACTCGCGGGTCCAGCTGGATTAAAACGCTTATGTGGCCATCCACGTGTAATATATTTATGCCACATAATAAATGGCAATTAGAACCGGGTAAACAACCCAACCGACCCCACCCGACCCGACCCACGTTTAATTAAACCCCCTTTCAGTCTCTAGAAGCCTCCATTTGAACCAACACCCTCAAAAACTCTCTGTCTCCCTTTGATTTCTATGGAAATTTTAGGGTTCTAGTCTACAAATCTTGCTAAACACTAGTCGTTAGGGTCACATCCTGTCGATTCTTGGGTGTATTAAGTGTGGGTGGGTGGGTTCAAGTTCATCGATTAGTGTTCGTTGCAGCTGTTTTGGTGGGTTTCTTTTGGTCAATCATTTTATCTGCTCCGATCGATCGTGGTTTCAGTTGTCTTCTTCAAACATTAGTGATTTCAACCTCTGTTTTCCGATTAAGGTTTCATAAAGTCTATTAGGGTTCCGATTAGGGTTTCTTCAAACATGTTTGTCTTCTGAAATGCTTGATAATGCTTCTAGTTATAAAGAACATGAGTTTATGGCTACTAAAATTCATCGTTAAAGACTTGATTTTGTGCATGCACGTCTTTTGGTATTTTTGCAATTACCTGAAAAATTAGGGGCTCTTTTCTTTTATTTTATTTGTCCTATGATAGCACGTGCTTATGTATTCTTGTAAAAACTGAAATCTTTTAGGGCTTTTCTGATTGGTATGTTTAGGTCTTTCTGTAATAATTGAAAATTTTAGGGTGTTTTGGTTATATTGAAGTTAGGTGAAGGATTATTCTATGTAAAGGTGATGTCTTTTTCTGTATGCAAGCATGTTTTTTTTTTTTTTTTTGTTATTTGTTGTTTTCTGTTACTTTTCATTTTCTGTGATTTATTGTTAATGTTTAGGCTAGCCTAATGTTTATGGCTGAGTTTTTGAATTGTTAAAACCTCTGTAGGTTGAGGAATGGCTACTAAGTTTGGTGGTATATTGGTGAGTGAAGTGGGGCCTACTTTTGTTGGGGGTAGGACAGAACATTCTTTTAACATTGATTTTGATCATTTGTCTATTCCTGAGCTAGTAGATCTTGCTAAAGATTTTGGGTGATTAATTTAGGGACCACTTATATTGCGCCTAAGGGGGGTGCTTTGGTAAAATTAACATCAGACAGGGATTTATTAGACCTATGAGTACTGTTGAATGATGGGGATACAATTGAGATTTATGTGTGCAATGACTCTTCTTTTGAGGATGTGGGGCCTGTCAGCCAGCATGTGATTGGTGGGGCTGGTGATAATTTATCAAAGCCAAGTGGGGATAGGGAATCTGCCAGTTTATTTTTTCCCTATCCACCACTAGTTAATAAAACACCAACTACAAGTATAGATCTAGAAAATCCTTCTTCTCCAAACTGTGTTGAAGGGGCTGAAGCAAATAATAGTGGTGCTTTTGCTAGTAGTGATTTTGCTGCTGAGAATCCCACTAGTGATGTAGACAATTCTGAGGAAGAAGATGCAGTAAATGGGTCTGATTCTGAACTGTCTGATGATTATGGGAGTGATGTTCATGAAGAACTTAGGGTGGTGAGAGAAAATTTAAGAGAATATAAAAAATAAAAAAATAAAAACTACTAGAGCTGCTAAGGATAGACCAGATGGGTTTATAAGTGAGGCTGGAGTGGATGAAGGTTATGAAGACATTGATAGTATGAGAACAAATCTAAGGGGTTATTTGGGAGGTGATGATGATGAGCCATATTATGACTCATCAGATGTAGATAGTTTTGCTTCTGAATCTGAGGGTGAAGATGTTAGTGATGATGAACAAGTTGAAGGAGGGACTGAATTGAAGGCAAGGAGGAAGACAAATAGGTTTGTGTATGATCCAGATTGTGAGAAATTCATTTGGCAGGTTGGTCAAGTATTTCAAAATGTCAAAGAATTCATAGAAGCTTTGACCAAATATGCTCTGAAGAAAGGTGTCCAGCTGGACAAGAAGAAGAATGACACAAGAAGGGTTAGGGTGAAGTGCAAAGAAGGTTGTCCTTGGATGATATATGCTAGCAAGGAAAGTAGGAGTACAAACTTCACAGTCAAGACCTACAATCCTAGACACAAATGCCATAGGACCAACATCAACTTCCTTTGCAATTCTAAATTTCTGTCTAAGCATTATAAGGAGAGAATCACTTCCCAACCTACAATTAAAGGGTGGGAAATACAAGACTTGGTTAGGAAAGATTTTGGTATATATGTTGGGAAATCTGTTTGTTTGAAAACAAGGAAGATTGTTTTAAGAGAAGTCATGGGAGATCATATTGCTGAGTTTGGTAGACTCTTTGACTACAGGGATGTGCTGCTGCAAACTAATCCTGGCAGCACATGTGTCGTGAATGTAATAGACAAGGAAGATGGTAAGAAAGAATTCAAAAATTTCTATATTTGTTTCGCTGCAATGAAATTGGGGTTCATGGGAGGTTGTAGGAGATGTATAGGCCTAGATGGTTGTTTTCTGAAGGGTATTTGCAAGGGCCAGTTACTTGTACCAGTTGCTAAAGATGGAAACAATCAAATGTTTCCAATAGCATGGGCTGTTACTGGAACTGAGACAAAGGATACATGGAGATGGTTTATGAGAATCCTCCAGGATGACTTGCAACTTGGAGATGGGACTGAGGTCACTATAATTAGTGACATGCAAAAGGTACCCTTTTTTCATTATTTGTTTTCTATTTAGGCATTATGTTCTATTTTCTAATTCTGCTATGTTTTTACAGGGTCTGGTTAGTGCTGTTGAAGAAGTACTTCCTGCTTCTGAGCACAGAATGTGTGCTAGACACATTCTGTCTAACTGGGCCCAAAATTGGAGAGGTATTAAGAGGAGGAAAAAATTCTGGAAGTGTGTTAGGTCAACATTTGAGGCAGAACTGAAAAACAGGCTGAATGAGTTAGATCAGTTGGGTAGGGGTATTGTTGAAGACCTTATTTCATACAACAAAGAAAGGTGGTGCAAAGTGTATTTCAAAGAATTTTCAAAATGTGATAGTGTGGACAACAATATGTCAGAATCTTTTAATGCTTGGATACTGTCAGCTAGACACAAGACAATTGTGTCAATGTTAGAAGAAATTAGAATCAAGGTGATGAATAGGATAGCTAAGATGAGGGCATTTTCTGAAACTTGGGTTGATGGGATATCACCAATGGCATTGAAAGTGTTCAATGCTAATGTTGAGGGGTCAATGAACTGTACATTTCACTGGAATGGAGACTGTGGCTTTGAAATCAAAGAGGGGTTAGGTACTCATATTATTCAACTGGCAAGAGAATATTGCAGCTGCAGGTCATGGCAACTAAAAGGTATCCCTTGTGCACATGCCATAGCAGCTATGCACCATAGAAGAATTGATCCAAGTGAGAATATTGTACATTGGTACAGACAAGAGACCTATTTAAGGGCTTATTCTCACTTCATACAGCCTGTTCCAAGCATGATTATGTGGCCATACAGTACAAACCCAAAGATAGAGCCTCCGGAAGTCAAAAAAATGCATGGCATGCCAAGAAGGTGCAGAAGAGAGGAGATAGGAGAAGTGAGAAGGGCTGGAAAGTTGACAAAAATAGGGATAGCCATGACATGCTCTGGTTGCAAGTCTAGTACACATAACATAAGAAGTTGTCCTTCAAGGCCTCCAACTGCATCAACAACAACTTCTGCCCCTTCTACGAGGAAATACTCAGTGCCACCAACTGCATCAGCAACTTCCAAGAGCAACTACTCAAGGCTACCAACTGCTGATGCAACTTCCAAGAGGAAATACTCAAGGCCACCAAAAGCAGCAGGATCAACAAGAGCACCAAATGCACGAGCAACTGCTCCTCCAACTACACTAGAAACTGCTCCACCAACTGCTTCAGCAACTTCCAAGAGGAAATACACAAAGCCACCAGTCCCTCCAAGGCCTAAAGCAACTACAAAGGTAATTGTAATATACATTACTTTGCTTACCATTAATTAGTTAAATATTAACTTATTATCTGTTAGGTTAATGCTTCCCAGCAGTCATCAACTGGAACTACAAGAAAAAGTAGTGTTCATGACACTCAAGATGCATCTACAAGCATGGGAGGGGGAAGGACTAAGTACAAGAGGCCAAGGGTTGTTGGACAGGGTGTATTTGTGTCTGAGTCTGGATACAAATGTGTTAATGTAAGTGTTTCTCAATCACCTAAGTCATTGTTATTATTTTTAGCCACTTTATGACACTAACCAATTTAAATTGCAGCAAGGAATGCCTAGCAGCAGGTTGGTGTCCACACCTAAGGCAATGAATTCAGCCTTGGTCACAGGTGATATTGGATACAAACCCAGCAAAGGTGTTATAGCCCGTATTTTGAACGTTTGGATATTTCAAAGTCGTCGTGGGAAGTTAAGGATGAAACCATTTTCAAAAACTACATTAATGCGCAAGTCGTTAAGAATATCATTTATGACCATTATTAGTATGAAAATATTGTGAGAGGCTAAGGGCAAGAAGAGAAATTGCAAAATGATCAATGGAAATAATGTGGAAGGTTAGGGGTAAAATGGTCATATTGAGAAAAGTCGAGGGACGAAACGGGAATTTCACAAAAAAATTCATGAAAGTTCAAAGGGTCACATTGGCCATTTGTTGGAGAACATAAGGGTCAAAGTGTGCAAGACAAGACTTGATTCATCTTTTAATTGAAGGAAAAGTTTCAAGAAAATATAAGAAATTTCTAGAAAGGGGCATGTGCCCCTCACATGATTGAATTATGTGGATATATATATGTGATCATCTTTCCAATTCAAGACCAAGAATAGAAAAATAAAACACAAAAAAAAAAATAAGGTGAGGGTTCGGCTAAGGGGGCTGGCCGAAACCAGCCCCTCCAATTTGATCATGGAGGATTATGTTCTTCTAGTTTTCTTGCTATATGGAAGATGCTTTTTAACATGGTGGAGTTGTTGAAGCAAGTAGGGTATTTATTCTTGCAAAAATATGGCTTAGCCAAGAGATGGAGGAAGATGAATGGAAAGGTATGGTTCAATTCTCTTTTACTTATGTTATGGGTGATTTGTGTATGTTGAAGTGTGTGGAAAAGGATTTAATTCATGAAACATGTGTGTGTAGTGTGGCTAGCCGTGGGTGTGTGTTGTAATATGGAAAGATTGGATTAATTCCATGTAATGTGTTACTTGTGGTTGTAATGCATAAAAATAAATGAAAGTTGCATGAAAATAAGCATGTGGTTATTGAGGTCGTGTGGGTGTGTATGTAGTTGATGTGGTCGTATGGTGTTGTCTATTGGAGAAGGGAGGAATTAATTTTAGTATATTAGTTGTGTCGTTGTGGATTTTATAACGCAAAAAGAAGTTTAATGATTCAAAGTTGAGATTATAGTAGTTTATGGTTTGTTGTGGAAACTAATGTGAGCCAAATATAGTTCTTGTAATTTTGATAATAATGTGGTAAAAGTATGGTTTGTTGGTATAGATTGTGAAATTTTGGAGAAAGAAATGTGTTGTGATGGTTCCTATGGAAGTTGGAAGATTTTGGATTCTATGGTGCGTTGTTTGAATTGTTTGAACATTTTGTGGGTTGTCCGAAGTGTTTTTGAATCTTGTTTAAGTGTTTTGGATTAGCACTTGAGTGTACGAATATTGATGTTAGTTCGATCGTATGCGGTTGATTTGAGCAAAAACGGAATATTGCCAAATTGTATAGCAAAGAGTCACTAATGTTAAAAATGTGTTTTGAACCTCTTATTGGTGTTGTTAGTATCTTTGTTGGTTTGGCCGGGTTAAATTCCCGGATGGTTGTTGTTGATTTGGGGCCGAGCCTTATTCTCGGGATTGGTAGATTTACAGGGGAGATGCTGCCGAAATTCTGGCAGAACATAAGTAAACGTGTTTGAAAGGTTAAGACAAGTATGTGACAACGAGTCTAACGAATGAATGAATCCTTTTGGACGTAGATTGACAAGATGGATAAACTCTCTTGCATGTAAGCAAACAAGTTGGATGCGTAAGCGCAACTAGTTGGTCGTCACTCAGGTATGTGAGGCTTACCTTTCTTTCTTTTGGCATGCCCTAGAGCCATGTAGGATATGATATGATATGTATCTTGAGGTTACTCCATTCTGTAATTCTGAGTCTGTCTGTGATTTGTATGTTTTCCCTAACTTAAGTGTCAAATGAGCCTGATAGGCGAATCGTGATCTAAGTATTTTGATGTAAACCTTCTGGGCTAATCATGCCAACACAAGTGTTCTGACGTAAGTATTTGGCATAAGTGTTCCGATATGAGAAATTTCGATACAAGTAGGTACTCTGATCTGAACATTCCGATATAAATATGTGGAATTAAGTATCCTGGCATAACCCTTTTGATATATTTATTCTGATTTAAGTGTTCCGACGTACGTATGATTCCAAGAGTTCTATTTGGTTTGATCCATAATCATGTCTAAAAGGTAGTTAACCTAATTACGGCTTTGGTTTTCCAAGAAAAGCTTCCGAAATGATTATAGAGCGTTCTGTACTTCGAACGCTCGTAACTTTTGTATACTAACTCCGATTGACCCGAAACTCGTTCTGGACCCCCACATGTCTATAAGCATTCCGTCATAACCCTTTTGATATATGTATTCGGACATAAGTAGTCGGTTATGGGTAATCCGATGCAAGCAATTGGGAACATGTATTCTGATTGAGTAAAAGCGATAAGTACTTTGATAGAAATATTCTGTTAAAAGTAATTTGACATAAAGTATTCTGTAATAAGAAATCTGTTATGGATATTCCGAGAATATGTTTGAATAATCTATAAGTAATCTGTAATAAGTGATCTGTATGGACATTCTGAGAATGCGTTTGATTAACTTATTGAGCTTGAGTTATGCGCATTTGATTCTTCACGACTCTGCTCGTGCATATGTTATGACTTCCTTCGCCGAGTCCCGGGCCGGTATGTATCGTGCGGATGGTTCGCCGGGTCCTCTGTTGGGGGCCGGGTTCCATATATGAATTTCGAAGTATGATGTGTCCGGTTCCGGGGTACTGTGTTATATGTCCGTCCCCGGTTACCGAGGTTATGTTACGAAGTATGATGTGTCCGGGCTCGGGGTGCTGTGTTATCTGTCCACCCCCGGGTACCGTGGTTATGTTGTGATGTGTGACGGAGATCGGAGAAAAACTTCTGGAAGATAGATGTGTTGTGGCGCCAAAGGCATGAGTGGCAGCCACGTGCCTATGTTATCGTGCGCATTCATTGGCACTGTCCATCAGTTCCTCGGCGTGTTATCTGTCCCCGAGGCCACCATGCATATGATATGATGTGACTGTTCCTCGGAGTGTTATTTGTCCCCGAGGTTATCGTCTGTATGATATGGTACTTGTCCCAGCGTGTTATTTGTCCCCGGGGTTGCCGCGTATGTGATACGATATCCGATTCTGATATGCATGACTTATGTGGGAAAGTAAGTATTCTGACCTTCCGTACATTCTGTATTCCGTCTGCTATGTGATGTCATCCAAGCAATTTGTACGTTCTGTAATCTGTCTGGTATACGAGATGAGTAAGTATGATTCGTGTCTGGAAAAGAAAAATTATAAGCGTTTGATATTTCTGAATAAGTTTTTGTATGTTGTTCCGTCTATATCAGTCATGGTTTCGTTTTCTGTACTTATGCCTTACATACTCAGTACATATCCGTACTGACCCCCTGTTCTTCGGGGGCTGCGTTTCATGCCGCGCAGGTACTCCCAGACGAGATGGAGACATTATAAAAGCTATTTCACTGCTGGCGAACTCCAATTGCTCCTGGAGGACTGCCGAGTCAAAGTTTGACATAGCATATACATTATGGATTCTGTATGATGTTAGAGACTTTGCAGACAGAGTCGTGGGTGTGGTATGTCAGTTTAGTAAGAGGCTCCAGCAGCCAATGTGTCGTTCTGTGTTATGCTATGACGTCTGTGGGAATTACAGACCCCTTTTGATTTGAAAGCTAAGGAAAAAAAAATATATGTGTATTTTCTGTAAGATTTGCTATGTATCGTGTTTTATGAAGTTTAAGAGTCCGGAAAGATTTTGTACGAATGAAAGTCTGTGGGTTCGCTCGGCTCCGGATATGGGGTCGGGTGCCCATCACACCCTAGGGGAATCAGGGTGTGACAGAGTGGTATCAGAGCAAGGTCTGTTCGTGGGTTGTCTGCAAAGTCGTGTCTAGTAGAGTCCTGTTTATGGTGTGTTGCCGGCCACATTTATAAACAGGAGGCTACAGGGCATTTAGGAATTGTTGACCATCTTTCTGTCTCAGATCGTGCGATAGAGCCAAACTATAGGAAATGAGATCTCTTATATGGGCCTCACATACGACACAAAAGGTAAGTGGTGATATGGAAGGTCACCGGGGGCAGTATTGACGTATTTGCCCTGTTACCTGGAATTGGCAGTTCCGGATGGCCAGAATGTGATGTAGTCGTATGTTCTATAAGTCGTTACTGATATTTGTTCTGTACAAGGAAAACAAGGTCGGATGAAGGATTCAGAAAGTTGACAACTAATTTCGCTACAGATTATTATGTAAAAGCGGTGAGTAAGAAATTCGAACGGACGGATATCCGGACAATTATGAAGTAAGGGAAACGAAGAAGCATCTGTTACTATCAGGAATTTGGGAACCTAAGATGAAAAGTAACTATACGCGGAAGCGAAAGGTGAGCTCTGAGGCCCAAAAAGGGTAAAATGGTAATTGTGAAGGAAAAGACTTGTTACGAGGGTGTCCCGGGATCTGTAAGACCTCGATTAGCCTCAAATTATGTAGTAAAGGTCTCGCGCGGAAGTCGACGCGAAAATATCGGCATTAAGGCATTGGATTCCAGCCAAGTTTCAAAGTTAAGCGTGCTCAGGTGGGAGCAATCCTGGGATGGGTGACCCCCTGGGAAGTATTCAAGAAATTCTACATATTTTGATATAAAAGGCAAATGGAAATCCAGAATATTCTGAGTGAAAACTATAGTATGTAGGATGACTGAAAACCTTAATAAGATGCGTAGAACGGGACAGATTAGCCCGGTGAAGGGACGAGAGTACCTCATAGCTTGGGAATTCGGATAGGCTTGAACAGCGTCTAGAAGTGTATTGTGGATTAGTGGTATTGATTATGTGTGTATGTGTGTATGAACATGTGTAATATCTCGTGTGTGAAGGTGTCAGTGGACACGTGTGCCCTAACGATCTATGCTATGGCAGAAAGAAGGCATCAGAAACCTGACCAGTAGTAAGGGAACAAATGGTGCAAGTACTATGAGATGAGTTGCTACCTTCGCTACAGGTTAAGGACGGAACAGTCTGAGCACTATGATGTTTGAAGAAGAAAGTGAGTATGCAGGTGGGAAACAAAGAGATTAAATCTCCGACAGGAGCGAAAGATAAGAAACATGAATGGGCAAGACTTCCAAAAAGGGGAATAACTGGAAGCACACGGAATTATCTGAGGTGAAATTGCAAGTATAAGTACGTAAAAAGAACAAGTGTGGCAACATGAACAAAGGAAAAGTGTGTGAGGGTTGAAGACCGATCTGAATAAGTAGAGCCAAAGGAATAGCGGCCACGATAAGGAACGTGACGCAAGAGCACGGTTAAGGAAAATTTATAAGTAAGACAGCAAACTAAATGTGCGAAAGGATCAATGGCGAACGGAAAGATGTAGGAATGCCGACGAGAATGATGTCGTCGACTGGAAAAAAAAAAAACCTACGACGTGAAACGAGGATGCGTGAAAGGGTCAAGGAGGATAAGATAAGGGATAAAGAACGGGCCTGAAGAAAAAAAGCGTCTATAGGACGGACCCTCCCGAAATATTATAAAGCCCTATAAAGTCAGTTGAACATTCGAGGACGAATGTTCTAAAGGGGGGGAGGATGTTATAGCCCGTATTTTGAACGTTTGGATATTTCAAAGTCGTCGTGGGAAGTTAAGGATGAAACCATTTTCAAAAAATACATTAATGCGCAAGTCGTTAAGAATATCATTTATGACCATTATTAGTATGAAAATATTGTGAGAGGCTAAGGGCAAGAAGAGAAATTGCAAAATGATCAATGGAAATAATGTGGAAGGTTAGGGGTAAAATGGTCATATTGAGAAAAGTCGAGGGACGAAACGGGAATTTCACAAAAAAATTCATGAAAGTTCAAAGGGTCACATTGGCCATTTGTTGGAGAACATAAGGGTCAAAGTGTGCAAGACAAGACTTGATTCATCTTTTAATTGAAGGAAAAGTTTCAAGAAAATATAAGAAATTTCTAGAAAGGGGCATGTGCCCCTCACATGATTGAATTATGTGGATATATATATGTGATCATCTTTCCAATTCAAGACCAAGAATAGAAAAATAAAACACAAAAAAAAAAATAAGGTGAGGGTTCGGCTAAGGGGGCTGGCCGAAACCAGCCCCTCCAATTTGATCATGGAGGATTATGTTCTTCTAGTTTTCTTGCTATATGGAAGATGCTTTTTAACATGGTGGAGTTGTTGAAGCAAGTAGGGTATTTATTCTTGCAAAAATATGGCTTAGCCAAGAGATGGAGGAAGATGAATGGAAAGGTATGGTTCAATTCTCTTTTACTTATGTTATGGGTGATTTGTGTATGTTGAAGTGTGTGGAAAAGGATTTAATTCATGAAACATGTGTGTGTAGTGTGGCTAGCCGTGGGTGTGTGTTGTAATATGGAAAGATTGGATTAATTCCATGTAATGTGTTACTTGTGGTTGTAATGCATAAAAATAAATGAAAGTTGCATGAAAATAAGCATGTGGTTATTGAGGTCGTGTGGGTGTGTATGTAGTTGATGTGGTCGTATGGTGTTGTCTATTGGAGAAGGGAGGAATTAATTTTAGTATATTAGTTGTGTCGTTGTGGATTTTATAACGCAAAAAGAAGTTTAATGATTCAAAGTTGAGATTATAGTAGTTTATGGTTTGTTGTGGAAACTAATGTGAGCCAAATATAGTTCTTGTAATTTTGATAATAATGTGGTAAAAGTATGGTTTGTTGGTATAGATTGTGAAATTTTGGAGAAAGAAATGTGTTGTGATGGTTCCTATGGAAGTTGGAAGATTTTGGATTCTATGGTGCGTTGTTTGAATTGTTTGAACATTTTGTGGGTTGTCCGAAGTGTTTTTGAATCTTGTTTAAGTGTTTTGGATTAGCACTTGAGTGTACGAATATTGATGTTAGTTCGATCGTATGCGGTTGATTTGAGCAAAAACGGAATATTGCCAAATTGTATAGCAAAGAGTCACTAATGTTAAAAATGTGTTTTGAACCTCTTATTGGTGTTGTTAGTATCTTTGTTGGTTTGGCCGGGTTAAATTCCCGGATGGTTGTTGTTGATTTGGGGCCGAGCCTTATTCTCGGGATTGGTAGATTTACAGGGGAGATGCTGCCGAAATTCTGGCAGAACATAAGTAAACGTGTTTGAAAGGTTAAGACAAGTATGTGACAACGAGTCTAACGAATGAATGAATCCTTTTGGACGTAGATTGACAAGATGGATAAACTCTCTTGCATGTAAGCAAACAAGTTGGATGCGTAAGCGCAACTAGTTGGTCGTCACTCAGGTATGTGAGGCTTACCTTTCTTTCTTTTGGCATGCCCTAGAGCCATGTAGGATATGATATGATATGTATCTTGAGGTTACTCCATTCTGTAATTCTGAGTCTGTCTGTGATTTGTATGTTTTCCCTAACTTAAGTGTCAAATGAGCCTGATAGGCGAATCGTGATCTAAGTATTTTGATGTAAACCTTCTGGGCTAATCATGCCAACACAAGTGTTCTGACGTAAGTATTTGGCATAAGTGTTCCGATATGAGAAATTTCGATACAAGTAGGTACTCTGATCTGAACATTCCGATATAAATATGTGGAATTAAGTATCCTGGCATAACCCTTTTGATATATTTATTCTGATTTAAGTGTTCCGACGTACGTATGATTCCAAGAGTTCTATTTGGTTTGATCCATAATCATGTCTAAAAGGTAGTTAACCTAATTACGGCTTTGGTTTTCCAAGAAAAGCTTCCGAAATGATTATAGAGCGTTCTGTACTTCGAACGCTCGTAACTTTTGTATACTAACTCCGATTGACCCGAAACTCGTTCTGGACCCCCACATGTCTATAAGCATTCCGTCATAACCCTTTTGATATATGTATTCGGACATAAGTAGTCGGTTATGGGTAATCCGATGCAAGCAATTGGGAACATGTATTCTGATTGAGTAAAAGCGATAAGTACTTTGATAGAAATATTCTGTTAAAAGTAATTTGACATAAAGTATTCTGTAATAAGAAATCTGTTATGGATATTCCGAGAATATGTTTGAATAATCTATAAGTAATCTGTAATAAGTGATCTGTATGGACATTCTGAGAATGCGTTTGATTAACTTATTGAGCTTGAGTTATGCGCATTTGATTCTTCACGACTCTGCTCGTGCATATGTTATGACTTCCTTCGCCGAGTCCCGGGCCGGTATGTATCGTGCGGATGGTTCGCCGGGTCCTCTGTTGGGGGCCGGGTTCCATATATGAATTTCGAAGTATGATGTGTCCGGTTCCGGGGTACTGTGTTATATGTCCGTCCCCGGTTACCGAGGTTATGTTACGAAGTATGATGTGTCCGGGCTCGGGGTGCTGTGTTATCTGTCCACCCCCGGGTACCGTGGTTATGTTGTGATGTGTGACGGAGATCGGAGAAAAACTTCTGGAAGATAGATGTGTTGTGGCGCCAAAGGCATGAGTGGCAGCCACGTGCCTATGTTATCGTGCGCATTCATTGGCACTGTCCATCAGTTCCTCGGCGTGTTATCTGTCCCCGAGGCCACCATGCATATGATATGATGTGACTGTTCCTCGGAGTGTTATTTGTCCCCGAGGTTATCGTCTGTATGATATGGTACTTGTCCCAGCGTGTTATTTGTCCCCGGGGTTGCCGCGTATGTGATACGATATCCGATTCTGATATGCATGACTTAAGTGGGAAAGTAAGTATTCTGACCTTCCGTACATTCTGTATTCCGTCTGCTATGTGATGTCATCCAAGCAATTTGTACGTTCTGTAATCTGTCTGGTATACGAGATGAGTAAGTATGATTCGTGTCTGGAAAAGAAAAATTATAAGCGTTTGATATTTCTGAATAAGTTTTTGTATGTTGTTCCGTCTATATCAGTCATGGTTTCGTTTTCTGTACTTATGCCTTACATACTCAGTACATATCCGTACTGACCCCCTGTTCTTCGGGGGCTGCGTTTCATGCCGCGCAGGTACTCCCAGACGAGATGGAGACATTATAAAAGCTATTTCACTGCTGGCGAACTCCAATTGCTCCTGGAGGACTGCCGAGTCAAAGTTTGACATAGCATATACATTATGGATTCTGTATGATGTTAGAGACTTTGCAGACAGAGTCGTGGGTGTGGTATGTCAGTTTAGTAAGAGGCTCCAGCAGCCAATGTGTCGTTCTGTGTTATGCTATGACGTCTGTGGGAATTACAGACCCCTTTTGATTTGAAAGCTAAGGAAAAAAAAATATATGTGTATTTTCTGTAAGATTTGCTATGTATCGTGTTTTATGAAGTTTAAGAGTCCGGAAAGATTTTGTACGAATGAAAGTCTGTGGGTTCGCTCGGCTCCGGATATGGGGTCGGGTGCCCATCACACCCTAGGGGAATCAGGGTGTGACAAAAGGATTGAAGTGGAAAGGAGCAGAAGCAGTTACACAAAGACAACTCCAAGTGCAAAGTGCTAATCATAGAATCCAAACAAGATCAAAGGCTCTTGGAGTTCAAAAAAGATCAAGAAAAAGAAAATCTCCAATGAAGTAGTATGATATTTCTATGTTTAAGCTAGCTATTTTTGGTGAAACTTGGATATGTAAGCAAACAATGTAGCTTGGTAGTTTTTGTTGACAGTTAGTGCTACTGTCCAATTATTTTGCATATGACAATGACCTTGGTTTGGTATTAAATGGTATTGGTTTATTGTCCAGATTTTCATTGAATGGTACTTGGTATTTTATGTCAAGGTTTTGCATTGAATGGTAGTTGATATTTCTGACCAGATTTTGATGTGAAATGGTAATGGTTACTGGTTTATATTGTCCATATTTTGCATTGAATGTTAGTTGGTGTTTTGTTCAGGTTTGCATTGAAATGGTCAATGCTTATTGTCCAGATTTGCATTGAATGGTAGTTGCTATTTTATGTCCAGATTTTCCATTGAATGTTAGTTAGTGTTTTGTCTAGGGTTGCATTGAAATGGTCAATGTTTATTGTCCAGATTTTTCATCCCAGATTTTGATAGTGTCCATATGGTATAAATGTTGTTGGTTAGCATGTTGAATAGGCTAACCATTACTAACCAGATGGTATAACGTATTGCTTCACAAAGTCATCATAATCATATTCAATATGCTAACCAAAATTAGATTACATTGTTAATCATCTAAATAGAAATTCACTTCAACCTAATTAGTACTACAACCATTGTTAATCATCTAAGTACAACTTCACTTCAACCTAATTAGTACTACTACCAGAACCAAGATAAAACATCAAATTACATAGGACACTAATACATAGACAAATCTTCAATGTTTTTGACCACTTCAACTCTTGCTCATATTTGTTTTTCTTCTTCAACAAACCCCAAATAACAACATTAGCTTGCTCCGGAAATGGTGGTTCATACCCATCGAAAAATTTGCAAGAACTTCGACCTTTCACCTATAAAAAATGAACGAAAAATAGTGACAAACCCGGTAAAATTAGATGTAAATCAGTGACTAAATTAAACAAACCTAGCAAAATCATACTAAAATTGAGCTATTAAAAACATAAATTACATACCTTGTACTTTTGACAACCCCAAAATCTCCTTCCCGGATTGTCATCGGACCATGAAATCCTCACCACCGCCGGAAATCCACATCTACAAACTCTAGTCATGAGTACAATTGAGAGAGAAACTTACAATTGAGAGAGAAAATTTAACAATTAGAAAAGAAGGAGAACAAAAAGCTTGAATATCAAGTTGTGGTGTATTTTAATGGGGGAGAGGTTAAATAAGAAGAAGGGGTTGATGTTAGCCGTTGGAAGTGAAAGAAATGTAAAGGGAAATGTGAAAATTGGATTTGTTACTGTTTTTATGCTAATGTGGCACCTCTCACGCGCCTCTTGGCGTGGGACTACACTCACTATGCCATGTGGCAGCTCGGGGATTAATTAAAACCCATTTTGCCAAGTCTAGGGGTGTCTTGAAGTGCAGCAATAGTTTGGGGACGAAAGTTGCAATTCGTGTCAAGTTCGGGGGCGTTTTAGTTACTTAAGCCATATATTATGGGTATGTATTTTTGATATAGCTACCAATTGTAATTTAGAAAAGTTAATTAGCTACTAAATATAATTAAATAAAATGGTGGTTAATATTAACGGAAAAGGGCCAAAATTACCCCTGAACTTTGGGAAATAGTTCATCCATACCCTTCGTTATACTTTAGGGTCAATTATACCCTTACCGTTATACTATGAGGTCAATTATACCCTTATGTCTAACAGCTGCCACGTGGCATCATCCCAGCCTTTCAAAATTATTTTCCCCTCAAATAATTTTTTACCCATTAAAATAACCCAACCTGACCCGATTTTTTTTCCAGCCAAAGTGATACGGACCCAACCCATTACCCCTTGGCTGGAAAAAAAAAATCGGGTCGGGTTGGATTATTTTAGTGGGTAAAAAATTATTTGAGGGGAAAATAATTTTGAAGGGCTGGGATGATGCCACGTGGCAACTGTTAGACATAAGGGTATAATTGACCCCATAATATAACAGTAAGGGTATAATTGGCCCTAAAGTATAACGAAGAGTATCAATGAACTATTTCCCAAAATTCAGAGGTAATTTTAACTCTTTTTCATAATATTAATAATTAGGTCTTAAGAGAATTTGCTAAAAGTTCCAATAAAGAATCAAAACCCAAACCCCTAAACACTGTCTGCCCGTTAAAAAAAAAAAAAAAAAAAAAACACCATCTTCCAAAACCCCCCACAGAGTCTTTTTCTTTCCTTGAAGTACTGAGAAACTTATAGGTGTGAGAAGAAATGGTGCGGCCTTATAAAGTGAAAGGGGAAAAGAGAAAAAAGAAAGAAGAGAATTATGATAAAGAAGAAGAAATAGAGCAATCCGAGTCAGCAAAAAGAGTGAAAACAGAACACACTGTTGCAGATACTGAGGCAGCTGAAAGAGTTGTAGATTTACTAGCTGGAATACCAGTTGTTTCAACTGATCAAAGCACTAAACCTGGTGTTATTTTCATAATTGAGAGAGCCTCTCTCGAAATTGCTAAAATTGGAAAGGTCTGTCTTTGCAATTCCATTTTTTCATCCACTTTTTGTTTCTTCATTTTTTAGTCCTGGGTCCTTTGAGAAGAGAGCGTTTTATTTGGAATTATGAGAATGGAGTTGGAAAATAGGTTATAAGCCGTTTTCAAATTTGGAATCCAACTTCGAGTTAAATTTGGAATTTTCATGGCCAAACACTGATTTTCAAATAAAGCGAAAATTTACTTTGTAAAAAAAGTGAATATTTTTTATCGCCACAGTCATAATAATCACATATACCGCTCAATAAAGGGAGCTAACCAATGCTTATGTTATCTCCTCTTGTGCATGCAGACTTACCAGCTTCTGAACTCAGATGAACATTCCAACTTTCTGAAGAAGAATAATCGCAACCCTTCTGATTATCGGCCTGATATTGCTCATCAGGTTAGTGGACTTTGAAACTATGGGCCTGTTCTCGTTCCTCAATACTCATGATAGTATAAACACTATGGCCTTCCTGTAGAGTTCAGATAAAACTTTGTCATTTAAAGCAATATTTAACTGTGAGCCATAGGTTGAGACTTTTCGTAATGGTAACCAGCAAAAGTTGATGTCTCAATGTTTTGTAAACTTTTGTGGAGATGTCGGGTAGAGTGGCCTGCCAAAGTTAAAACAAGCATGCTGGAACACAATTAGCTATGTACTGAATGTGTATGAATTTTCCTGGAGCTCAATTAGTTGACACTAAAACATATTCCCTCTGTCCAGTTTGATGATATTTGACTGGCCACGATTTAAAAAGAAAGTAAGAGTTTTGACAAGTAAGGTATCTATTTAGAAATATGTATAAAGTACCAAGACTATCCTCAGTATAGAAGTATCTGTTTAGTAGACTCACAAGTCATGTCAATAGGATGAACGGAATAGTAAAAGATGTAGGAAAAAGGGAATGGGAGTGTAAGAATTAGTTTTTAAATATATGAAGGTCACAATCTTTTTGGACGGAAAAGAAAGGGGGGAGTGTCAAACAAACTGGGATTGGAGGAGTATTAAAGAATCATCTCAAATGATGTTTGTTGATCCAAGTTCAAGTAGAGTTTGAGTAACTGGAATTATTCAATGCTGGAATTTCCGAGTAAGAAAAATGACAAGGAAAGAGTTATCTGGTAGTTGGCCTTTAAATCACAAAGTATTCATCTTGACAGCTCTTTGGTCATATGTTTATTTAATCATGATATTACATTCACTTTTCTAGTGGGACTATTTCGGATTACTGGCTAAGTGTGTTTTTCACATACTTGTTCAACCTATATTTAACGATTAAGTGTCCTCCACTGGCCAAAAAAAGAAAAAGAGAAATTAATATGAAAAGTCAGATGCCTTCTCCACCCACCACCCTCCAGTTCTCTGCCACTCAGTCTCTATGCTATAGAGTTTGATTTATACATACGATAATGTCAACTGTGGGATAATACCTGTCTGTATGCTTCTTTATTTCGTTTATAAAGCTTCCCAATTGCCTTATAGGTACAGATAAAGATATGAATGGCTTAGAGCTGTGCATTTCTGTTCCATTTTCTCTCAATTTTAGTTCTTTAGAGTGAGTTCCATCTCTTTGCTTTTGTTCTACTTCTGTCTGGTTCAGTTTCTTAGTATTTATTGGAATTGGAAGTATAAATTGAGTTGCAGTGCACCGCTGATGCTTCTTCTTTAGTGTATACTTTCTCGGTGAAATAAGAAGGAAATCTCTTTTAGTTCTCCAAACAGCTTTTCTAGAAAATCCTCCCCTCCCCTTCCCGAAAAGAAGATAAAACCTGCAAGTAACAACTATACTTCAGTTCCAATCTAGTTGGGCTTGACTATGTGAATCCTCACTATCCGTATCACTCCATTTAAACCTGTCCCCATCCAAATATCTATAAAGAAAAGGTTCTCTAGCACTAGAAGTTTTTACACTTTTACTGGCATATAAATCTGTCACATGATACAGGACATTGGACCTAAAGAAACATACTAATATGACTAAAACTTGACTCCGACAGTTTCTAAAAGTTGAATATAAAATGGGAGGAGGCATTTTCTTTTGCTACTGACAACTCATAGGGAATCCTTCTTTTAGCGGAGGGGAGAAAGCAGGAATAAGAGCACCTGCAGCTTTGTTTGCTTGATCCTACCTTGGGGCTTGTAGGATCTAAACATTTTAATCGACCAAAGCATCCTTGTTAAAATGTTTGCTTGCATACTTGTCACTTTTCCTGTTAAGGATAATAGCTGTGTCCTTCCAATTCAGTCTGTAATATTAGCAAAATAAGTTGTAATTCCTTGCACAGCAAATGGAAGAAAGGAATTGGCGTTTACTAACTTCATTTACAATTTATTCTCGCAGCGGGTCATTATTTCTTTACGAGGCTATACAATTAGTTAAAATCCTTGTATGTCTTTTTTCTAGAATGTTTATATGATTTCTTCTTTCCTTCTGCAGGCAATGCTTACAATTTTAGATAGCCGAATAAATAAAGCTGGGCGATTAAAAGCGTTGTATGTGAGGACTGAGAAAGGCGTGCTCTTTGAAGTAAAACCTCATGTTCGTATCCCTAGGACATTTAAGCGATTTGCTGGTATCATGTGTAAGTTTAATTACCTTGTGAACAGTTCTTCCCCATCTCTTTCCTGTTTTGTCAAATTCTGCTGTTTTCTGATATGGCTTCAACTTCAGTGCAGCTGCTACAAAAGCTGAGCATAACTGCTGTTGGTAAACGAGAGAAACTGTTACGTGTTATAAAAAATCCTGTTTCACAGTACCTACCCATCGACTGCCGGAAGATCGGTGAATAATTTTCTCTTAGTTCCTCCCTTTTCTAACTGAATGTCCTTGGCAATTGACTAATACCTCCACTTCTCCTCTTATGCTTCAGGCTTCTCTCATAGTTCTGAGAAACTGGTGGATATTCAGGACTATGTTAATGGAATTAGCAATGACATGAACCTTGTTTTCATGGTATGTTCTAGTATAATTTTCTATAGAAGTTCGATTTTTAGGGACTTATAGTTACTTGATAAGTTGATATCTGTCATATGCAGGTTGGGGCAATGGCCCATGGAAAAATTGATAAAGAATATGTCGAAGATTATATATCAGGTAAACCAATCCTTCCTCTTTTCTTTTTTATTTTTAGTCCAATATCAATTAGAGCACAATAGTCGATCTTTCTGCCTTTCTTTGATATACATGGCTGGTTTTAATGCTTAGGAATGCACCTTAACATACTCGATGCTTCTAACAACCAATGTCAAATACCATATCATAGCCCACTCATCTTGATAAGTTTAACGAGTTATTGTCGAGCCACCTTTGGTTCTACTCTCTGTAAATACAACTTTAGCTTCTTCTTAACGCGAGGTATGCATGCATATTTTCTGTTAGTTCTAAACTAGGTCCATGATGTTTTCTCTATGGCAAATTTTTGCGTTTTTCCTGGAGCTGAACCTTGTCTAATCATCTGATGTATCTTGCAGTTTCCGATTATCCATTAAGTGCTGCATACTGCATATCTATGATCACGAATGCTGTGGAGCGCAAATGGAAAATTTTGTAGACTTGTACCTTACCCTGATTTTAGTTGCTACATTTACTTTCTAGAATGTTATCCTTTCAAGTACTCGTCTTACCTTGTCATCCTAATTTAGCATTTACTCTATTTTTAAATATATTTTTGTTTCTTTATCTTCTTCTCTCTGTCATATAAAGTTTCAAATCAATGTAATGAAGGATTTGTTGTTGATCCAACTTTTCTCTGGTCAATGATTTAGGGAGTTGGTCTTTCCTTGAAACATTAAGAAGAACGTAACACTTAAGACTTTTCTTTGTATGAACTGGTCATTTTCAAAGGTTGCAGCACTATACTACCTGTATATGAAATGGAAGTTACTGAAAAAGGAAAAAACAAAGAGAACGATTTGTACTTCTTTCTACAGTTGGATAATTTTCCTTGTACAACTTTTCTAATTGGAAAATAAAAAGTTTGACGCATTCTAAGTACATTAGAAGTTTCGAATATGACTAGCAAGCATACAATTTGGAAAACGATGGGCGCAGTAGTATAGTAAGAAACTGAGAGTGGGTGAACAAATTGTGGAACACAGCATGACTATGAGGACAGAAAACCTGAGAAAGTTAAACAGGTAGGAAACTTTCTTTCTGTAAAACAAAAAGAGTAAAAGATCCAAATATCCAAGCATCCCAAATGTAGAGGTAAGTTGACAAATTTAAAAGCTCACTTAGATTTTACTTGTACAAGTTCCACACTCCACGGGACAAAAAGAATAGTACTCGACATTTCTTGCAAAATCTCCACAACATTCACTTAGAAAATATGGAGAAATTGTGAAAAGTAAGTAACGTAAGAACTTCTTAAAAATATGTTTTTCCGAAAGACTACTCATTCAAAAGCAACTTCTTCCTGTCTTCCTCGGTCTTAAAGAGAAAGGCAGACTTCAAGTACAAGGTTCAACACAAGTAATTGTTGGTGTGAATTTGACAATCTATTTTTAAAAATCTTAGAAATAAAAACCGTCTTTAAAACTATAAGGTAAATTCCCTAATAAAATATTTAGAAATTAGAAGTGTTGGGAATATGTAATCAAACAAAAAATATTTGACTATACTTCTGTACATCCGTCCACAGTAGGGGAAAGAAGGTTACCATATATACAAGAATCTTTTAATTTGTTACGGAGTTATTTCTTATCAATCAATCAAGTGAGTCTTTCAGTTTTTACGAAGCTCTTTTTGGTCGATCAAAGCAGTACAAGAAAATGATGACACTGTCATTCTCAGGCGGAACTATAGTTAAACTTAAGGGTTCAACAGAACCGAACAATTCCGACTTAAATTCTGCATTTATGTTAAATATTACACTCATCTATAGCCTAGCAAATTGCTTTTTCTAGAACTCAAAACTCAAAATTATAGGTCAGCCTATGGTCATTCTCGGAAGAATTAGCTATAGGTAACCTTTTAGTTGTAAAATTAGTATAGGTGACTTATGGAGATCACTTGAAAGTAAAACCCAATTAAATTTGGGAGTAAAAAAATTGGGGTCCAAAATGTATTTTTTCAAACTTGTTAATCTTTTACAAAATATAAAAAGACTCCAATTTAATCTAAAAAACCCATCAACCTCCTTCTCCTCCTCCCACCCCTCCCCCGCCCCACACACCCCCCCACCCCCAATTTTTTTTTAATTTTTTTTTTTGAATTATTTATTTGCTTTTTCACCAGCCACCCCCGTCTCCCGTCCTCCTCCCACCCCTCCCCCACCCCCCCACCAAAAAAATTGAATTATTTTTCTTTTTCACCAGCTGCCCCCTTCTCCTCTTCCCACCCCTCCTCCCGCCCCCTCCCCTCCCCTATTTGTTTTTTAAATTGATTTTCTTTATTTGTTTTTTCATCTCCCTCTTCCTCCTCCCAACCCTCCCCCTCCCCCCGCCCCCCAAAAAAAATTATTTTTTTTTAAAATAAAATTAAAAAAAAAAAATCAAGCCCCCACTCCTCCTCCTCCCACCCCTTCCCGCCTATTTTTTTTAATTTTAATTTTCTTTATTTATTTTTTCACCCCACCTCCTCCTCCTCCAAATCCTCCCCCACCCCCCCCCCCCCTGATTTTTTTTTTTATCAGCCCCTATTCCTCCTCCCCCCATTTTTTTTTTACCAGCCCCTCTTCCTAGCCCCCAATTTTTATTTTTTTCACCCCCCTCCTCCTCCTCCCCCAACCCCCCCCCCCCTCCACAATTTTTTTTTTTTAATTTTGAAAAGTTTTTTTTTTTTTTTTTTTTTTGCACACCCCACCCTTCCAGAAAAAAAATTGTTTTGAAAAACAAAGTTTTGAAATTTTTTATTTTATTGCACCACCACCCCCCCCCCCCCCCCCCCGCACAAAATGATTGTTCTTGAAAAGAAGTTGTTTTGCAATTTTTTTTTTTGGTTTCTTACTTCCCCCGCCCACCCAAAAAAAAATTAATTTTGTTTTAAAAAAAAGTTTTGAAATTTTTTTATTTTTGGTTTTTTGCAACCCCCCACTCCAAAACAAATCTAGAAAGGAAGTTTTGAATTTTTTTTTTTGTTTGGGTTTAGGAAAAGTTTGGATAAAATTCAGGTTGTTGTTGTTATATGTTTGTAGTGAAATAGATGGTTTTTTTGTTGTTGTCCTGGTATGGTTCAGGGTTTAGGAAAATATATCCAACAGATAGTTTTTTTGTTCTTGTCCTGGTATTTATCTGGTTTTATATGTAGAAGATAATCAACAGATTTATAGTTGTTGCAACAAATTCTACACTTTTTGCAACAAGTAGACAATTTGTTGTAACGACTCACTAATCTGTTAGACATAACTTCAGTTATTTTCTTCTGTTTGTAGAAGATATCCAATAGATTTTTAGTTGTTGCAACAAGTTCTACACTTGTTGTAACAAATAGACAATCTGTTGCAATAATTACAAATCTGTTGGACATAGCTTCTGTTTGTAGAAGATATCCAACAGCTTTTTAGTTGTTGCAACAAGTTCTACACTTCTTGTAACAAGTAGACAATCTGTTGCAACAATTACAAATCTGTTGGACATAGCTTCAGTTTTTTGGTTCTGTTTGTAGAAGATATCCAACAGATTTTTAGTTGTTGCAACAAGTTCTACACTTGTTGTAACAAGATAGACAATCTGTTGCAACAACTACAAATCTGTTGGACATAGCTTCAGTTATTTGGTTCTGTTTGTAAAGGATATCCTACAGATTTGTAATTGTTGCAATAAGTTCTACACTTGTTGCAACAAGTAGACAATTTATTTATGAATCAGCAAATGTTGAGGAAAGATATAGTTAAATTGGTAGCCAAACTGACAATGAATCCTCAAAAAGAGATGAAGAACAAAGCCAAGAAGCAGTATATACAAATGAAGAAAGTGAAGAAGAATTAGAAGATGAAGAAACTGATGATAGAAATGAAGGAGATGAAGTAGATCAAGAAAATCTGATACACCCCAGAAGGTAGTTGCTAAACAAATTATTACTTAAGTTGTGGTATTTGGAGGCTGTTGAACAATTTCTGTTTTTTTTTTTTTTTTGTCCTTTATGTTATTTGTGAATGATGTTTATGAACTTATTTATTTTGATTAGTTGTAGTATTTGGAGCCAAGGTGGCTGATGAACAATTTCTATTTATGAACTTATTTATTTTGCTTACTAATTGTTGTTGTTGCAACAAATTACTCACCTGGTTGGAAAAAATCAAACAATTGCTTAAATTATTGTAAAAACTAAAAAATATGTCGCAACAGATGAGTTAATTGTTGCAACAGATTATACAGTTGTTGAAGAAGTTGCAACAAGTTACTAATCTGTTTCAACAAATGGATCAGTTTAAACAAGTCACTAATCTGTTTAGACAAGTTGCCTAAATGATAGCAACAGATCATACAGTTGTTGAAGAAATTGCAACAACTTACTAATTTGTTCCAACAAGTAACTAATCTGTTTAAACAAGTTACTAATCTGTTTAGACAAGTTGCCTAAATGATTGCAACAGATCATGCAGTTGTTGAAGAAGTTGCAACAAGTTACTAATCTGTTCCAACAAGTAACTAATCTGTTTAAACAAGTTACTAATCTGTTTAGACAAGTCGCCTAAATGATTGCAACAGATCATACAGTTGTTGAAGAAGTTGCAACAAATTACTAATCTGTTTCAACAAGTTACTAATATGTTCCAATAAGTAACTAATCTGTTTAAACAAGTTACTAATCTGTTGCAACAGATAGTACAGTTGTGGAAGAAGTTACAACAAATTACTAATCCGTTTCAACAAATTACTAATCCGTTCCAACAAATAACTAATTTGTTTAAATAAGTTACTAATCTATTGCAACAGATCATACAGTTGTGGAAGAAGTTGCAATAAATTACTAATGATTTTAGTAGATATATATATTGATCACTAAATATGGTTGATTTTCACTTTTTATCACTAAATAAGTAAATATGGGTGAATCAAGTAGTTCACACCAATTCACTCCAATGATCACTCCATTTAGTGCGTATTGGACTTAGTTGATCATCTATCCTGACCCAAAACACCATCAAATTGCTTAAGTGTATACATTGATCACTAAATATGATTGATTTTCATTGTTTATCACTAAATATGAGTGAATCAAGTAGTTCACATCAATTCACTCAAATGATCACTCCGTTTAGTGCGTATTGGACTTGGTTGATCATCTATCCTGACCCAAAACACCATCAAATTGCTTAAGTATATATATTGATCAATAAATATGGTTTATTTCTATTGTTTATCACTAAATATGGGTGAATCAAGTAGTTCACATCAATTCACTCCAATGATCACTCCGTTTAGTACGTATTGGACTTAGTTGATCATCTAT
Source organism: Lycium barbarum (assembly GCF_019175385.1). Classification (NCBI taxonomy): domain Eukaryota; kingdom Viridiplantae; phylum Streptophyta; class Magnoliopsida; order Solanales; family Solanaceae; genus Lycium; species Lycium barbarum. The sequence continues at coordinate 157,465,847 of NC_083337.1, read as the reverse complement.
CCTGACCCAAAACACCATCAAATTGCTTAAGTATATATATTGATCAATAAATATGGTTGATTTCCATTGTTTATCACTAAAGATGGGTGAATCAAGTAGTTTACATCAATTCACTCCAATGATCACTCTGTTTAGTACGTATTGGACTTAGTTGATTATCTATCCTGACCCAAAACACCATCAAATTGCTTAAGTATATATATTGATCAATAAATATGGTTGATTTCCATTGTTTATCACTAAATATGGTTGATTTACATTGTTTATCACTAAATATGGCTGATTCCCTTTATTGATCACTAAATATGAGTGAACCAAGTAGTATTTGTTGCAGCAAGTGTAGTATCTGTTGCAGCAAGTGTAGTATCTGTTGGAACAACTGTAGTATCCTTTGTAACAATTGTAGTATCTGTTGTAGCAAGTGTAGTACCTGTTGCAACTCAAATTACCATCAAATTGATTAAGTGTTATATATTGATCACTACTTATTATTGATTTCCTTTGTTTATCACTAAATATCATTGATTCTCTTTGTTGATCACTAAATATGGGTGAATCAAGTAGCATCTGTTGCAATAACTGTAATATCTGTTGCAACAAGTGTAGTATATGTTGCAACAACTGTAGTATCTGTTGCAGAAAATGACATAGTTGTTGAACAAGTCCTTACTCTTGTTAGATAAAATACAACAAGTTACCTACTTTCTGTAACAAGTCACTCCACTTGTTGGAAAAACCCCAACATGTAACTTAGTTGCTGCAACAAGGCCTATCAGTTGTTACAACAGATTGCTTATTTGCTGGAAATCTTTTAGCAGTTGGATAAAACACAAGTTACTAGTTGTTGCAACAAGTCCTGTTACTTGTTTGATAAAACCCAACAAGTTACAGAGCTGTTGCTACAGATCCATTACTTGTTAAAAACTGTTCAACAATTTATTAACAACAATGCATACATTTGTGATTTGAATACGATCAACATATCATATAAACCAAGTTCACAAGCACCAAGAACAGAAATTACCATTCTAAAAAAGAATAACATTTAAATGTCATAAAGTTCCAACAAATAACTATTATTACAACACAATGCAATTAACAACTATGGAGCATTTTGGCTTGGACAATAACTACAAATCTGTTGGATATTTTCTACAAACAGAACCAAATAACTGAAGTTATGTCCAACAGATTTGTAGTTGTTGGAACAGATTGTCTACTTGTTGCCACAAGTGTAGAACTTGTTGCAACAACTATAAATCGTTGGATATCTTCTATAAACAGAACCAGATAAATACCAGGACAAGAACAAAAAAATCATCTATTGGATATCTTTTCCTAAACCCTGAACCATACTAGGACAACAACAGAAAAACCATCTATTTCACTACAAACACACTACAACAACAATCTGAATTTTATCCAAACTTTTCCTAAACCCCCAAAAAAATCAAAACTTCTTTTCAATATTCTTTTTGAGTGGGGGAGGGGGGTGGTGCAAAAAAAAAAACTTTTCAAAACTTTTTTTTTAAAGGGCGGGGGGTGCTGGGTGCAAAAACACAAAAAGAAAAACTTTTCAAAACTTTTTTTAAAAAAATAATTTTGGGGGGAGGGGGGTAGTGAGGGGGGGGGGGGGGGGGGGGCTGGTGAAAAAATTTAAAAAAAATATCAAAATTTTTTTTGGGGGTGGGGGATGAGAAGAGGAGTAGAGGCTGGTAAGAAAAAATCAAAAAAAAAAGATTTTTTTTGGGGGCGGGCTGCGAGGAGGAGGAGGAGGAGGACGACTGGTGTGAAAAAATTAATTTTTTTTTGGGGTGGGGGTAGTGAGGATGAGCGGGGGCTGGTAAAAACAAAAAAAAAATCAAAACTTTTTAAATTTTTTTTGGTGGGGTGGGGAGGGGGAGGAGGAGTGGAGGCAGGTAAGAAAAAAATCAAAACTTTTTTAAAAAAAATTTTGGGGAGTGGTGGGGGGTGGGGCGAGGATTGCGAGGAGGAGGAGGAGGAAGGTGGGGGGGGTGGTGGTGGTGAAAAAACAGATAAGGAAAATCAAAAAAATTAAAAAAAAATTGGAGGGTGGGGGGAGGGTTGTGAGGAGGAGGAGGGGGGGGGGGGGGAGAGGGTGAAAAAACAAATAAAGAAAATTAAAAAAAATATATTTTTTTTGGTGGGGGGTGGGGGGTTAGGGGGTTGGGAGGAGGAGGAGGGTGAAAAAAAATAAAGAAAAAAATTGGCGGGGGTGTGGGGTGGGGGGCGGGGGCGGGGGCGGGGGAGGCGCATGGGGTCGGGGGAGGGGTCTGGGCAGGGTTGGGTCAAAGTGTTAAAAATAAAACTTGAGTGCAAAGTGTTAAAAATAAAGTTGATGGTCAAAGTATCAAAATGGAAACTTTTGGGCAACTTCAAAACCCCTTAATCACTAATAGAAAATTATCACCTCTACCTAATAATTAAAACTTGAGTCACCTCTCCTAAAATAAAAAATTAAAGAGTCACCAAAAATTAAATGCCATGTCATTTTCTTCTAGATGGTACTCCCTTTGTCCCATATTAGTTGTCTTGTTTTTCTTTTCGAGAGTTAAGTTGACTAATCTTCGGAGCTTAATTGGATTAGATCAATTCAATATTTTAAAATTATAATTTATATATTTAAAAACTACACGAAAAGTATTACAAGTCGGAATTCTTCTCATATTAATATGGTACTCCTTCTGTTTCATATTAGTTGTTATGTTTGGCTTTTTAAGAGTCAAGTTAACTAGTTTTTGAAGCTAAATTAGATTATGAGCCCGTTTGGATTTGCTGGAAAAAAAAAAGTGATATTTAAGCATAAGTGCTTAAAGTACTTTTTAAGTGTTGAAAGTTATTTTATAAATAAGTAGTTACGTGTTTGGATAAAAGTGCTTAAAGGATTTTTAGAAGTAAAGATAGTATTGGAATTACTAGAAAATATAAGGGATAAAAGGGTAAAGTTGTTAGTCACCAAAATGACTTTTTAAGATGGGGTCGAGCAGCTTCTTGATTTTGGCTTATTTTATGCACTTTTTGACTTAATTTAAGTTGTTTTCTATTTTACCAAACACCACCAATTTATAAGTCTATCCAAACGGGCTCTATATCAATTCAATAGCTTAAAATTGTAATTTGACATTCAAAAAGCTACACGCAAAGTATTACAAGTTGCAATTTTTCTCATATTAATATGGTGAAAAAATATATCTCAAAATGTTGGTCAAAATTTATATAATTTGATTTTTTTAAAAAAAAAAAAAAAGTGGACAAGTAATATGAGACGGAAGGAGCAAGATACTACTACAGTAATTTTTTCCCTATAAAGTAACAACATAATAATAGGAAAAGAAGAAAAATATGGGAACTTTTTTTTTTGGGGGGGCTTGGGAATGTTTTATTTTTTTACTAATGAAAAGGTTGACACAAGGCAAATATAAAAAGAGAAAATAGAAAGGTTAGCTAAGAAGAGATCTCCTAAATTAACGGTACGCGGTCAGGTTGTCAACCTCCCTCAGGAGACTAACGGTACACGGAAAATGGGAGACTAACCGAACACAAAATTCCTTAGAGACAAAATTCTGAAGGAAAAAAAAAAGAATTCCATATTCATTGCTAATAATAATGACAATAATTAAATAATCATTGCCTTTGGTCTTCTCTAAAGAACGTGCACAGTTTGTGCCTTTCCATATCTACACTTTTCACAGGTTCTTTCCATCTTTTTCAACAAACATTCCTTTACAATTTCAGTCCTTTTTCTGTTGACAAGATTTTTGTCGTTAATGAGTATGTTTTTTCATCTTATTCTTATTATTTTGTGATTTATGTATTCTGGGGCTCTTTATTCTTGATTTTTAATTTGCATGTGATCATTCATAGAGTTGATTCTTGGATAATAGATTTCAAGATTGAGTATTGGTTAATTAGAGCTTGAAAATTGAACAAAGTGTTATTTGTTTTCATGAAAATTTTGATGGTATTAGAATGGTTGATGGCTTTTGCATGTGTAATTGCCACCTCACTCTGAAGCTGTACGTTTCATATTCTCAATTTGGTGATTATATTTCTTTGTTCCTATCTTCTTATTATTGATCACATTGCTTTTCCATATAGAAGGCAGTTGCTTCTCATAATTTCTTGCTATTTTTCTTCTTTTTTCCACCTTTCAAATTATGTAATGCTTTACACATTGTGTTGATCAATTTCTACTGTTGGTTAAAGCTAGTCGTAATTTTTAGGACCAGAGACCATATTAGTATAAGATGCAACTCCAAAGTTGACTTTACTTTCCTCAATGCCCATGTTGCATGTTGTTTGAAGTGCATATGAAAAAAATGGTGGTAACTGTTTTTGAGTTCTTGTTATGCTAATCATCATGGTCACACAGAGCGATGAGATTTAATTTGGAATTCCTTGGATTATTTGTTAGCTAGTTCCAATTACCAAGAGGTAAACTGTATGATAACCGTGCCTGCCTTGGTGGAAAGAGTTACCCGGTACCTGTGATGGTGGAGGGTACCAGGTACTTGTGTTGGTAGAGGGTAGTGGGTACCTGTGAAATTAGTCGAGGTGCGCGTAAGCTGGCCCAAATATCACGGTTATTAAAAAAAAAAGATCTGATAATTGTATATTGCCTTGCAAACTTTCTGATAATTGTGTATAGTGAACTTGCAAGCTGCTTCTGCTGTTGAGACAATCTTTTAGACGGAATGTTTTTCGTTTTACGATTTGTGGAGGTCAGGGATAAATTGATTTCAGCATATCTGTTTTCAATGTGATTCAGATGTTCTCTGAATTGAAGACCGTGCTCTAGTTACCATCATGAATTCAATCCTGGATCGTGTAGCTAAAGATTGTGGTAGACGGAATAGCTCAACTCCGTCCACTAGCGGGGACATCTTTGAGCCTTCGTCAAGTAGTAATGGTGAGGCTGAAGGCAAATAAACATTTAATACCATGTATTTGCTGATCAAACTCTTGCTTGGGCTGATTTTCTTTTTGATTTCACTTTGTTATGTCTACAGCTAAGCAACGGGCAACTTTGGTAGAGTGGATAAACAGTCTTCTTCCTTACTTAAGTTTACCAGTAAATGCTTCTGATGAGGAATTACGAGCATATTTAGTTGATGGAGCTATCTTGTGTCAATTATTGAACAAGTTGAAACCAGGTTTTATACCAGAGGTAGTAGTAATTAATATGTTGGATTTTACAGTAATTAGAAGCTAAGGGTGGTTTTGTTTTGATGATCTGACTTACTGCATCTTTCATTCTAGTTTAATGGTTCAAGTCATTCTTCGGAGTTAGGTTCAGAAAATGTGAAACGGTTTTTGTCAGCTATGGATGAAATGGGCTTGCCCAGGTTTCAAGCATCAGATCTAGAAAAGGTTAGCACGAGTATAAAGTTGTGCTCTCGTGTTTCTAATATATGTGCATCATTTTATGTCTGCTTATCATTATATAAAATGGTTGTATGTGTTATAATATGCATAAATGTGTAACTTTCTGTACCTTTGGGTACAATTACACATCATTTTTCTTCTTTTGATATATTCACCCTGATACATTATCCAGGGATCCATGAAAATTGTTGTGGAATGCCTTTTAACACTTCGAGCAGAATTTACTCCGAATGTTGGAGGATATGGTTCGACCACACCATTATCTCGCAAACAGGAACTGTCGAGTACTCATTCTTCCCCATCCTCAACAGAAGGAAGACGAAAAATAGGATCAGATTCAAAATTCCAGCGTGCTTTGAGAAGTCCCGTGATGGCAGGTATGGTTGTTTAAATCCCTATGTTCTAACTACTTTCCCAAGCTTCACTAACGAGATATCTTTTTCTTAGATTGTTGACTTCTGTATTTTGAACTTTATAGAGCCATCAGCTGCATTATTACATCACGTTGGACATAAGTTCCATGAAGTATTTCAGCTTAAACAAGGGGGCTATGCTGATCTCCCCCCATCGAAGATTGCCGAAATGATGAAATCTAACAGCTTGGATGTTAGTAACATGTCCCTTTTTGTCGGTGAAGCTTGACTAAATTATACATCTGAAATTTGACTTCATACTTATTACAACTGATTGTTTTCTTGCACTCAGATTGCCCCAACCCAGTCACTTCTAAGTGTTGTGAATGGGATTCTTGATGAAAGCGTTGAGCGGAAGAATGGAGAGATACCTCATGTGCGCACATAAGAGATAAAGATATTCATGATTATATTCTTTTCTACTCGAATACATCACAAGAATTACACCCTAACATCGTTTAGTTGTTTAAATCTGTCAGCGGGTAGCATGCTTGTTGAGAAAAGTAGTGCAAGAAATTGAGCGGCGAATCTCTACTCAAGCTGAACATCTTAGAACGGTATATATGATACGCCTTTGGTGTTTTCGCCCAAATTCTCTTTAAAATGAACCTTGCTCATGACATTTATTCTGTTGTCTGTAGCAAAACAATCTATTCAAGACTCGTGAGGAGAAATACCAGTCACGGATCCGAGTCCTGGAAGCCCTTGCAACTGGGACTAGTGAAGAGACACAGGTAGTGTAGGCTTCGCTTCCTGTGAAAAAGTTTTTGAAGTCTAGGAAATTTTACTTCTTCAAGAGCTTATGCATCCTTCACCCACACAAATCTTTTATTTCAGATTGTCATGAACCAGCTTCAGCAAATTAAGGTAGTTCACCACCTCTCTTTCTCTGCCACATTGTTTGCTCAATGATCAGTATATTTAGTGGTATATATACATTCTGTAGTTTCATTTCCGGTAATTTTGTGTGTATTAACTCTTAATATATGATCTATCTGATCTCTTGAAGATAAAGTTACCTGTACTTTCTCCCATCCAAGGTTTTTGCTTGCTTGAAGTGAGCACTGAGTGTGTTGCAATCATTACTTATTTACATCAAACATCATTTTCAATAGTGTTATGTATCTACTCTGCTTACAATTTTATCATCACATGTGTTAAATGAAATTTGCTATTGATGAAAAGGATCTGCATTTGAAGTTTAGCATCCTTATTTGAACTGAAATCATATTACAGAACGTAAAAATCAAAATGGATGGGGAAAAGAAAAATGAGAATCACGACGTGGTTAGATTGATGAAGGAGAAGGATGTTCATAGTCAAGAGATTTCAGCTTTGAAGCAAGAACTAGAAATAGCTCAGAAAGCACATGAAGTACGGTGCCTAGAAATGGAAAAAGAGGCTAGAGATACTCAACAAAAGCTTGAGAAGAGGTTGAAAGACATCGAGAGCCTTTTAAAAGAATCAACAAACAGAGTGAAAGAACTCGAGAGTTTTTCTGAATCAAAATCACAGAGGTGGAGCAAGAAGGAGAACGTGTACCAAATATTCACAGAATTCCAGCTTGGCGCACTACGAGTATGATTTGATCTTCTTCTTTTTTTCTCTTAATTTAATCTAACATAATTCGTTGTTTGTCACATCTGATCTGGATATCCATAAACTTCAGGAACTGAAGTTTGCTTCTCAGTCGATAAAGCAAGAAGTAGTGAAAACACAAAGGAGCTATGCAGAGGAATTCAATCAATTAGGTCAGTGCTGTATATAGGTGGAAGATATCAAAACAGATTTTAAAGTTAAGTGATTGTGTAGGAGTTCTCTTATGAAGTTAAATTTCTATGATAGGTGAAAAATTTAGAGCACTAGACCATGCAGCTGCAAACTACTCTGTCGTCCTTGCTGAGAATCGCAAACTACACAATGAGGTCCAGGAGTTAAAAGGTGTTGTTATATTACGAAATTTTAGAATTAAGAGGACGGAATATTTCTCTCCTTTTACTGTTGCTTATGAATCTTTTTCAAATTAGGAAATATTAGAGTGTATTGTCGGATAAGGCCATTCCTTCGTGGACAAAAGGAAAAACAGTCGGTGATTGAATATATCGGAGAAAATGGGGAGCTAATTGTTGTAAATCCTTCCAAACAAGGAAAAGAAGGCCGTAGATCTTTCAAGTTCAATACGGTCTACAATCCAGCTTCAACACAAGGTTTTCAGATTCCTCCGAACTTTGCCAGATAAAGTTCATACAAATTCTGTAAAATTATGTTTCATGAATAAAAAAGGAATTTCTCTAATTCAACCTTTGCAGCTCAAGTGTATTCAGATATTCAGCCCTTAGTACAGTCTGTGCTTGATGGTTATAATGTATGTATATTTGCGTATGGTCAAACTGGCTCGGGAAAAACGTACACCATGGTAAGAATACTGTCCTATATAAATTTGTTAAATATGTTTACACATCGTTTAACATTGCTGAAGCAAGTTAAATTAACCTCCAGACTGGTCCGGAGGGAGCAAGCGAGGAGGATTGGGGAGTCAATTATCGAGCTTTGAATGATCTTTTCAGAATTTCCCAAATGAGAGAGAGCACTTTTAAGTATGAACTCAAAGTTCAAATGATGGAAATATATAATGAACAAGTTCGTGACTTACTGTCAAGTGATGGTTCTCAAAAAAGATATCCTTTACTAAATTTCATTTTTTTTAAGCTTTCCTGGCATTATCTCCATTTTTCTCCTTTTCTACATTAAACAAATTGTCAATTTGGATGTAAACTACTAAAATGTTTTAGTTGTCCCTTCCTTTTCTCCCATTTCCTACAATTCCAAATAATCACAAGAGATCAATATTATGTTTGCAATATATATCATGGATCTGCGACTGTTTTCCTTGATTTGCACACACTTGGGATTATATCTACCTCTCAACCCAATGGGTTAGCTGTCCCAGAAGCAAGCATGTTCCCCGTCAATGGAGCTGATGATGTCTTAGATTTAATGCATACGGGATTGAGAAATCGAGCAAAAGGTTCTACTGCCATGAATGAAAGAAGTAGTCGATCACACAGGTTCAAAACAACTATTCATCTGTGAATTTCAACATTTAAACTACATGTTTTTCCTTTTAAGTTTTGAAAGGTTATTTCCTATATAGTAAAACTTATTTCAATATATGTCCAGTATTGTAACTATCCATGTCCAAGGGAAGGATATAAAGAGTGGTTCATCAATGCATAGTAGTCTTCATTTGGTGGATCTTGCTGGAAGTGAAAGGGTAGATCGCTCTGAGGTGACAGGAGATAGATTAAAGGAGGCACAACATATAAACAAGTCATTGTCTGCTTTAGGAGATGTCATATCTGCTTTGGCACAAAAGAATGCTCACATTCCATACAGAAACAGCAAACTAACTCAAGTCCTTCAGGCTTCATTAGGTATCTCTCTTTCTATACAAAATGTTTTGCTTTCAGTTCCTCGTACAATGGTAGACCTAACAGTATGAGCATGTACCTGAGGCTTCTAATGGAAACAAATGTCTGACATGGTTGAGATCTCTAGCTTTGGTGTTTAAATATTTTGAACATGTCAGGGGCTTGCTTCTTATCTGTAAGATCACTGTTTTTCTTGTGGTAATTTATAATTCTATTCTGCTGTACAGGTGGTCAGGCAAAGACACTTATGTTTGTGCAGCTTAACCCTGAGATTGCTTCATATTCAGAAACCATGAGCACATTAAAATTTGCTGAACGGGCATCTGGAGTAGAGCTAGGCGCTGCTCGAAGTAGCAAAGATGGCAGGGATATCAGAGAGTTGATGGAGCAGGTGCTCTCTTAATTTTCTACTTGTACTAGATTAGAACCTTTAATTGTTGTACTAGAATTGGTGACCAATATCTTTTTCCAATTAGTTAAATGTGGGCCTTATTAATCGCTCTCAAGTAAATTACTAATTTGGAGCAAAGAAGAGGATTTAGTTATTCAAGTAGGTTGGCCATAAGGCGAGACTATTGTCTTGGCAATGATATTAGTTGGCGATGGGTTTAAGCGCTGTCTATAAACAAGAAGTTCAAAGCTACTTACCAGTAGAACCACCAATGATAACCTGAGTTCTTTTTTCTTTTTCTCAATCGAGATTGTTTTCCTCTTTACTATTCGTCGGGCGAGAGATGATATTGCTGCCTGACTTAGAATTTCCTGCTCTGGAGCATGTGAATTTGTGACCATTGTTAACTTTTGATCTTCCAGGTAGTATCTCTCAAAGATACAATAGCTAAGAAAGATGAGGAGATTGAGCAACTACAGCTGCTCAAAGATCAAAAGAATGTTTCTCCAGAAGCCAATGGTGAGAAACGCAGTCCAAACTCATTCAGGTATGGTTCTTCATCTCAAGCCAAAACTTTATTTCGTGAGACTTACTAGGGGTTTAGACATAAAAAGGTGATATTTGAAAAAAAATTGAGAAACGGTATTTGGAAGTTGAAGTTGTGTTTGAACATGCATTTAACTTTAAAATAAGTAGAAGTTTTGTGAGTGGAAAAAATAGTTAACTTGAAAAACTGTTCAAAACCACTTTTCTTCAGAAAATTTTTCAAAAGATCAGTCCAATGTATAACCAAACGCTGTTCTGAAAAAAGAAAATTGAAAAAAGGAAAAAAATTCATGTCCAAGGGGGCTGTTTGGATGTAGCTTGAAATTCTGTGGTAGGAAAGACTCCAGACTCAGTGAGAAAACAACATCTGATAAGGGCTCAAAGAGTACTGATCAGAATTATTTAGCTAGTTTCAAGAATTACAGTGATGAGTTTAGACACCAACAGGAGTCCCTCTGGCAGTCTCAGTCTGAGACTGTTAGACGGATTGTAAGTCAGATTATTTTTGCAAATGCTGATATCTTTGTGTTCAGCGACGCAGATAATGAGGAAAGACTAAGTGATATGCTATCTGATAGTGGTCTTTCTGTGGGCACAGAAACTGATGGATGTGCTGAAAGCACCAATCCTTTCCCTGAAGGATACAAACCACCAGAGAAGGCACATAAGTAAGTAAACATCATCTCGGTATGCTTGTGCTTTCTACAGAACGTTATTTTTATGAAACATAAGAGAATAAAGATCTTAGAGTTTTATTCAAGTAAATCCAGGTACCCTCTGATTGGCTTATGTAGAAATTTTATATAGAAACTAAACTTTCATCTGAAATGTTGTTATTAACTACATGAAAAAGGTAAAACAAAAGGTCAAGCATTCAAAAAATACTTATTGCTTTAGATGAAACTAAAAAATCCAGGAAGTTTGTAGACTTAACATCACTCCTCCAAGATTTAAGGTATTCCAACTGTTTTGAACTAGTGATTTTCTGCTGCTCGACTTGAGCTAATTGCTTGATTATCATCCCACATGGCCTTTTGCAGATACAAAACTGCATATAAAATACCTAGATCTCCGCAAAGATCAGAGAGGGATTCTCCAAAAGCCTCTAACGGTATGTTGATTAAGCATGACATGTTCCAAGAATACCCTTGGCTAAAAATTAGTGGTGTAATTGGAACTTCCTTAATATGTTTCAGGTCTGCGAAAGTCGACCAGTGCAGCCAATATGTTGGCTAAATCTACCAAAAGGTGGCAGTAACATGATGCAGTCAAATATCTCTTCTTAACTGTACAGATTCTTTTCATTGACCAGGGAGAGTCCCTTTTAGAGTGTAGGACTATACATGACATTTTGCTATTTTTTCTCTTTTTATTTGGGAATACGGAGGGAGGGGCAGGTTGTGATATACTACACTCAATTTTTTTATAGGTTTCTTTTTTCTCTATAAGGAATTCAGTGAGTAAAGTTTGTATAAAGTCTGTTGAGTTGTCACATACAAATGTTGGTTTTTATCAGCAATTTATCTTTGGGTTACTCATATTCTGGATATGCTTCAACATCTTGTTTTGACGGAGAAACCTCTAGCTAGCAACCAGTTCAGTTTGAAACACATCAAATGTACAATGTCATTCCAGAAACTTGAAAGGACTTATCTTTCTTTGAAAGAATCATATGTCACTACAAACTTTTCCAGAAAGCAAGTCATGAAAATATTCGTCCTTGTACTCTTTATGATCTCTTAAACTTGTACTAGTAGGGCTTTCTTTCCTTTGGATAGAAAAGAACCAAGAAAAACAGTGAGATTTCCTTTTCTTGTGAAGGGAAAAAGTGTTTTTAGGCAGAATGAAATATATGTGTGAGCATCAAGGCACATAACTACATTCTTTATTGTGTGCACTCCTTACTGGTTTTCCTTAGTCTTAAAACCTTTCAGATAATTTCACGTGATCATTCAACTTTTACTTTATTATACCAAAATTACCAAGTTTTTTTTTGTAACAAAGAAGTCGCCTAAGTATCAAATAATGTACCATGTACGTAAATGTCTTTTCATCATTTGTTTGAGGATAACCGCGGACTATTATTCAACTGCACTGAAATGGAGGTGTTATTACTTGCCTCCAATACTGTTGGCTATATGAATAACTTATTAACTTCTGGCAAAGAAGTTAACTTTTGGTAAAGAACTACGTACATAGTAAAAGCAAATCTTGCAAAGGACAAAGAATATCTAACGGCACAATCAAGTGTAAAACTCGAGGCTATAGTATATATCCTTGCTTGATTAGTTATTTTGCATAAGTTTCACCACCTTATTCTACATTCAATTTTAATAAAAAAAATCATCCATTTGGTGCGTCTTGTATTAACCCCACCAATCCTTAGTAAAACAAGATTAGTTTATTTGAAGTAAGCAAGAAGCCTACTCCCGTAGAAAGCATCCAAAAGAAAGAAAAAAAAAACGATTTTTTTTTATTTAACTAAGGATATACTAATATATTTTAGTAATAATATCATCAACATACTTGACTATATACATATTATATTTTCTCGACGACATATTATATAAGTTGTAGTCAAATACGTGAAAGAAACTTTTTATTTAAAAATATTAAGGACGTACAAGGTGGACAATGCAATGCATAAGGCACGAATAGCACATAAAGGCTAGTTCACTCCGAGTCTTAATTTTGTCTTTGGTAACATTAATCCCTATTTCCAGGTTAACAAAGTAGCAGTAAGGCTCCTCCTTTTGGAACAGCCTTGAACCATAGTTGGAATTTCATGTTAAGGGTTGCAAAAGGAAGAAAAGAAACTAAAAATAGCAGTTCTGGGTGTGTGGGAGAGGGGGGGGGGGGGGGGGGGGTTGGACGTATATGTATAAACAAAACTTAAAAGTGAAAAAGCAAAGCAGGCTCGAATCCGCCATATCCATCATAAAGATACTTGTAAACAAAAGGTATAACACAATGGGGGACCAAAATATTAAAGGTTGAGATATCATTCACAATTGGATAGGTTCTCCACATTGTATAGACAAGGGCCATCGTGACAACGATAAGACATGTACCTAAGTTAAGAGCATATTCTTTTTTAAAATAATGCTCCACAACCACAAAGCAGCAAACACATACCAAACAGATTAAAGAGACTGACGTCATTCTTTGAATATTGTTTACACGATATGCATAGGTGCCGTCTTCTGGTCAATCGAATTGCTAAAAATCAGGATGGTGAAAATCATTTACATCCTCAATAAAAAATAAATATTATCTTCTAGGCTAAGAATGAAGTGAAAAATACTAGTTAAGTATATAGGTTAATAGAGTTCTATAATAAAATAAATTAACAGAAAATAAAATTTAATTTTATTAAAAATAATCAAAACTTTAATGTTTATTTATACACGTGAAAAGTAACAGGTTTTAATAACATTATAAATATATTTCTATCCAGGAAAGCAAAAACAATTAAAAATATAGGCAAATTTTTAAAAATAATTTATTTATACTGTAAATGAATTTTATTTGTATAATTTACGAAATATTCCATTAGCGACAAACAAAACTTGTTTATTTATATAAACAATATCGAATAAGAGAGAAGTGAAACTCAAACATACACACATGCATGTATATACATATATACATACTTACTGCATATAATATTGAAATAACAATCATTAAAAATAGCATTTGATTTTGTTAAAAATTCATAAAAGTATTATTCTACTTCTAATGTTAATGAACTTAAATAAAAACTTATAAATACCAAGATCAAAAAAAAAAATATATATATATATATATATATATATAATATAAAATGGTATTACATAAATAGGGGATTGAGAAAAACAAGGCTGAAATAGTTATTGCATAGAATAAAAGAGTGAAAATGTTTATTATTCGAAGTTGAGGGGGAGTTTAATTTTTAAAGTAAAGTTAGTGGATGAAAATAATTTTAATCCCTAAAAATCATAAAGATTAGGTTTAAATCTCAACAACACTTAAAAAAGAAAATGCTAGGTAATTTTTCTCGACCTTTTCAAGTGATAGAAGAATCACTCTTGCGTACTTGCGTTCTGTCTGTTGGGTAGGTCAGCTCGTTCTCTCTCGTCTTTAAGTATACAATAGTGGTTCTTCAGTCTTTGCTTTTGGTGGGAGTACTTGGTTGCTAGGTATTTTTTTCCCAACCAATTCGGTTTTGTTTGTCCTAAGATTGGCCTGACTTTTTTTTTTTATTATTATTAGAAATAATCAAGATTTGTGCAAATTGCAAATTGAAAATTTGACTGAAGACGACCATTATAAAAAGGGGGAAAAATGCATATTAGTGAAGAGGGAGACCCTTCTTGGAAAGTACAGGAGCCGTTGAGAAAACAAACAATTTGGCAATCTTTTATTGTGTTGTCTAGCAAAGAGGTGGACAACCCATGAGCAGAGCCAGCCTAGCCTATAGACAAACTAGTCAGCAATCAAACTTTTCTTTAAATGCACACGACAAATTGCTAAACATAGCACCCCACGCCTCTAATTTTCCTCCTTAATCTGAGGGAGGATCAATTGGACAATTCAACTAAACGTATATCAAATAACCATATGCTAATGCAAAAGAACAAAAAATAAACATAAGAAAGCAAAACCAATCCACGTAGTCTCCAATGTTTCACCATCACAAAATATACTAAAATATTTCGTTCAAACACTCCTCGAGCATTAACCACCATTTCTTTATTGCAAAGAGATAATGACACACCCTTTAAAAAAAGTCCAAAATTTGTGAACAGAATCACAGAGTAGTGGCGATAATAATGGCCATTGAACATTGAATAATTGCAACATGATTCATTATCAAAGTTGAAAATACTCACAAACACGTGTGCTTTGATCCATCTGTACTGCACTATTAGTCTATTATTACAAAGCAGTAGCAAGCCAAGAATATAAAATTACTATAGTAGAATACAAGAAGAATGAATTTCTAAGAAAAGACCATCTTTTTCCTTCAGATTACTATTACAATGAAGGATAAAAGTCACAAACTTTCAAAGAACACCTTCTTTGAGTCTTCATGCTACAATTAAGTGCTCTCAACTCATGTTACAAGATGCTATAAAAAGGAACCCTAGTCACTCCAAAAGAAAAGATAAGCAATCTGTACTGCACTATTATTACTATTATAAACAAAGCAGTAGCAGGCCAAGAATAGAAAATTAATACTAAAGAAAGACCATCTTTTTCATTCAGATTACTATTACAATGAAGATAAAAGTCACAAACTTTCAACGAACATCCTCTTTGAGTCTTCATGCGACAATTAAGTACTCTCAACTCTTATGTTGTTCTAAAATGCTATAAAAAGGAACCCTAGTCACTCCCAAAGAAAAGATAAGTAATCTTTTTGTCTTATATCTTTCATTGGGGGCTATTACAGTTTTATTCTTTTGGACTTAAAAAACATTCATTCATCACCTTGGTCACAATATACACAAATTACTGGATTTGAATGATTAGAGAACAAAACTCATCAGCAAATTGGACTTAAACCTTCTTTCTGTCACTCTATATATACAACACTAAACAACTTGGTGTAGGCCTCTTTCCCCCAAAAATCTCTCCTTTTTATCTATTCTTTTGTGATGTTGTCAATGGATTTACCTAAGCCATAGCTGAGATACTGTTGCTGCCGCGACAATTGAAGCCTTCAATCCTCACAGGAGCTGTGTTGTTCCCAAACTTCACACGAACGCATCCTCCTCCGCCCACGATCGCGGAGGAGGGTGGTGGAGTTGTGGGTCCCACTGCTCTTTCTGGGATTGGTAGTATGGGAACAAAATTATGGTTGCCAAATTGGGCATCTTGGATCAGGGGATTCCCAGCCCTACTTGGTGGAGATCCATAAAAGAATGGTGGTGATGAAGCCGCCTCAAAATTGGCTTTATCAACTTCATAATTCTTCTCCTGTTAATAGAAAAATCAGAACTTGTTAGCTATCAGTATAAGTGAATTGAGTTGTTAACAAACTAGATCATCTATAAACAAATCAACTTGATGAATTAACTGGTTAACAAACTAGATCATCTAGAAACAAACCAACTTGTATTATTTTTCTTTTAAAACACTGCTTAGTATTAATATCTGAGAAAGTCACTTTCTTTGTTGAAAAAATTGAAATCAAGAAGAAAGATGACTTTCATGAGAAATAAACCCTTCAAATTAACTTAAAAAACTTCTTATAAAGCAGAAAATTACAGGTTGTAGTAGTTTCAGATATTCAATTAAAATCAGTGTCCTAAACTTATCAAGATGACCTATCAAGAAGGGATGACAAAAAAATTCAGTGACCTACATAAGCAAAAGGAGTTAAAATTAAGAAGATTCTACTTGAAATCTTGAATTCCCTTATAAAAGAAGAAAAAGATCAGATTTTTCTTTTAACCAAAAAAAAAATTGATTAAAAAAATTCACCTTTGTGAGGATGATATCCAGCAGCCCAGTTCCAGCTTTCAAATCACAAGCCTCCATTTCTTGATTTCTAAAAAACCCAAAAGAAAGAAAAAAAACAATAAATAAGATACAGAGAGAATAAAACATAGGACACAAAGAAAAGAAAAGACTATAAATTTTTATTTTTTTTGATTAAGCACCGGGTGTCCGGGTCTCTTTGAGCCCCGACTAATCCCGGGGTGCACAAGCCCTCGGCAAGGAGTTTCCCGCAAGTGCACCACGGGTAATTCAGGGTTTTACCCCAGTCCCAATGGCCCTCAGAAATTGTTTGCACCCAGTGAGTTTCGAACTTGAAACCTTGAAAGGAGCACCCCAAGGCTCAAGCCAATTACCACCAGGCCAACCCCATAAATTTAATGTTGGGAAGAAAAAAGGCATACCTAAATTGCAGCAACTGATAAGGTTTGATAGGTTCTTCAACAGAATTAAAGAAGCCAAGCTTACGGGGCTTAGGACAAACGACACCATTAGAGACAGAAATGTCAGTTTCTCCAACTCCAACACAACCCACCAAGGCCTTCTGTTGGTAAGCGTACATATTCATCTTCTTCTTTTTAACAGATCCAAAGCCTGAAAATTAAAGAAAATGTTTACAAACCCTTATAAGAACTAAGATCTCTACCTTCCATATATACAAATATGTATATACATATATGTAAAAATGAAATTACTATAAATATAAACATGGAATAAAAGAGAGATGGGTTAGTACCTGGTGGGGTAACAAGTGGATGGCTATGGGAGGCGAGAGAAAAAGAGAGAGATTTATGGGGGAGAGTGAGGCCCAAAAAAGAGAGAGAGCAAGGATGGGATTGGGGCTGACTATTCATAGAAGACAAGAGAGAGAAAAAAATGCAATGAATTTTTTTATTTTTTTTTTGTGCCTTTGATGACCTCTATAAAATATTTACTCCCACTAACTCCATGTACTAAAAAATCTGTGTGCATAGCATGTGTACTTTACATAAAGGCCAAATGCATAGGAGCCTTTAAAGTTATCAGAAAATTTTATTTTGGCATCTTAACGAGTAAAGACGTGACAAGAATAATGTACTGGCAAAAGGTTGTAATAAGTCATTTTTTTCCTCATGAAACAATATAATTCAAAGGTCACAACAAAAGAGATTAAGAAGAAGCACAAGACGACAAATACTTAAAAAGACGACAAATTCAGTCAAAGTTTCTATTCTAGCATAGTCAAAGCTGGTGTTCAAATTTACAAAGATTGAAAAGATGATGAACAGTTGTAGACGCACCTCATCAGCTTATGGTTTCGAGAACCCGCGACTTTTTTAGTATGAAAAGAAAAAAAAAAAAAAAATACATAACTAGGTTTCACGCACAGTCTAACCGTAACTTTTTTTAATTTGATCCTTTCTCGCACAGATTCTATGCGTGAAAGGCTACTTTTTTTTTAAACCTATCAAAATCATTTTTTTCATACTTTGGACAAAGATTAGTCATGTTTCAAAACCCCGAAATATCAATATTTTATATAGGACTTAATATATTTTTCTACGTACAATAATGTTGGCTCATTACATCAAGTATAACTAAACGTTTGGATCGTCGTTTTAGAGGTTTTAAAGTACCCCGAAGTAAGTTTTTTTCTCTTCTTGTTCTTATTTTAGCAATGACAACAGCAATTTCAGCTAAAAAAACACTTAACCTAAAGGCTGAAGAGTTCAAACCAACTTCCATGGAGAAAAATGGAGCGCCTTCTCTTCCCCACTTAGCTATTTTTCAGCAAACTCTTCTCCTTCATTTCCTCCATTTTCACCCGTTCAACACACTTTGCTAGAAATTAATAATAGTTTTAAACAATCAAAGCAAATTAAAAACTTACTAATTTTTTTCTTATTGATGACTTCATCATAAACTTACAACACAAACTAACCGCATGAGTCAGAAATTTAAAAGAACTTAAATAACCCCTAATCTTCATCAGAATAGAAGTCCTCAATATCGTCGTCAGAAAAATATTTGCGGTTTCTTAAGACACATCTTTTTTCAATAGATGTTAGTTCTCTACTGGTTGATGATGCTTGTTCTTCGGCCAACTTTAGCATGTAAAATCTACAACGTCTTGCCAGCATTCTGTTGTTTTCTTTTCTAATCCTTTGTACTGCAAGCTCGCAAGTTTCTGGACCTACTCGAGGCATGGTTATTGAGTACCTTATTGGGATTGGAGCGTTGAGATTTTCCAAGTCACGAACAAGACGTTCTGATTCGGCAAGCCGATGTGACCATTCTCGGCGTAAACTGCAATAATATTCTCGCGGATCTGAATATTTCACATTGCAGAAATCATCATTATGTTCTATAAGAATGTAGGGATTTAGCTCGTCTAGTTTGAAATCACTGTTATCACTCGAAAAACTGCTATGATTTGAACTCTCATCATCACTGCTATTTGGTTCTTTTGGTAAGAGTAAAAATCAAGTTGTGTTTCTACTACTCGACATTGAATATGTTGTAGTCTAATAACAAAAGAAAGGGCTACTTGTATAGTTGCAAACCCCCATGTACCCCTAGTTGGGAGGGGGTGGTCTTTATGACCCTACCTACTTACTTTATATAAAAATATTAATCTTCATCGGACATCTCACAGTCCGAATTCCACTTGGATCTAAATCTTGTGCTACTATGTATACCATATTCTACCCTAACGTAACGTATTTGCATCCGATTGTTCTCTTCACGAAAACGGTTAAGAACAAAACTAAACTCTTGTGGAGTTCCACGAGGCAGTGACATAACACGTTTTTTTGGGCGCTTAAGCCCTACTGACGCTAACTTTTGCTCCAGTGCGGCAGCCTCCCTAACACGCCAATCCCACTCCACTCTCATTTTATTATTGTATTCCGATTGAATCTGTTGTTAGGGTTATTTGAGTATTGAAATTCATCATCTAGTTCCCATGTCCTACCCATTGCTTCAAATATGTTTCCTGGGGTAAAACATGTAATAGAATCAAGATTACCAAACTGAGTGTAGAATGACATGATAACTCGTTTTAATGTGAATGCTTTTAGAAATTGTCAATCATGTTATATATAGTACTTCATTATTTGACCGTTTTAATATGACTCTCACTTGTATTGCGCACCATTTTAATGCGCAATGTAAGTGTTGATTTGACAACACACCACGCATGACAATTTCAGCAATCTATGACACATATAGACTTGATTTGACAATACAATGTTGCATTATTTGACCATTTTAATATGACTCTCACTTGTATTGCGCACCATTTTAATGCGCAATGTAAGTGTTGATTTGACAACACACCACGCATGACAATTTCAGCAATCTATGACACATATAGACTTGATTTGAAATACAATGCTGCATTATTTGACCGTTTTAATATGACTCTCGCTTGTATTGCGCACCATTTTAATGCGCAATGTAAGTGTTGATTTGACAACACACCACGCATGACAATTTCAGCAATCTATGACATATATAGACTTGATTTGACAATACAATGCTGCATTATTTGACTGTTTTAATATGACTCTCACTTGTATTGCGCACCATTTTAATATGACTCTCACTTGTATTGCGCACCATTGTAATGCGCAATGTAAGTATTGATTTGACAACACACCAAGCATGACAATTTCAGCAATCTATTTAACATGAATGTTGGACGAGTGAAAAACTCATCAATTCATAAGTCTAAGTCTTACAGGTCATTGAAAAACAAATCAAAGTTCATAGAAAAAATGTCTCAACATGCTTTAACTGTTAGGGTTTCACTATTTTGGGATGGAGATATCGTTGAGGACAATTACTCCATTCGTTATAGTATCAAACTAAAGGCCCATGTTAAATTTCCAACAACTTTAAATTATGAAACACTAGTCAGTTACATGCACCAAAGAATGAAAACTACACCCACTGAGTTTGGAATCTCAACAACAGGCAAATATCCACAAACAATATCAAACGGTGTAGTGCGTTATGGCATGCACAATATCAACGATGATGAATCTTTGAGTGATAATTTGGGATCACCGGAATAATATAGTGATTTAGTATCCATTAAATTCTTGAGATGTATGTTGAAAAGATACCTCGAGAAAAAGTCCCTCAAGTCGTGCCTATTCATGGTAACACTTATGGGAACTTTAGTTCTTATGGAGCCATTTTGAGTGGTCATGTATCGCTGGAAAATCTAAGGCAGCAATTTAATCAAGCTTACAATGTAAATTGGTAAATATGCATTTTTATAATATTATTATTATTATTTGTAGTGGCACGTGTTTGTTGTATGAATTGATAAATAACCATTTTTCAAATCTTTATAGGAACCATTCTCAAAACTCGTTAGTGGTACCAAATATGAATGTTGGCGAATCCTCTCAGTTCGGTGGAGTTGATCATTCTCCACACCATGACAATGCTTATGAACAACAATAAGTTCATCACCTTGATATTAAATATATATATACATATATATATATAGTATTTAAAATATGTTATTTTTCGTGTAGGAGGAGGAATGCACTTGATAATGAAGTTTTTCCAAATTATTATGAGTCATCATCAAGTGATGACGATGAAATAGCTAATAATGCAGAGGTAACCAATGATGATGATGTCCAAGTTGGTATGACCAACAATATTCCTCAAAGCCAAAACCAACAAGAACCAATGCACCACCACGTACCACTACCGATGGCTGAAAACCAAACTTCTGAAAGCCCAATTCAATGGCATTCTAACAATATTCCTTATCTTGACAGCCTGCAAGGTCGTGATGATGCATTTGTCTTCACAAGAGAAGATGATCACAGTCGCCTAAAAAACTGGATTAAACCAAAGGATCTCAACAGAGATCCATGCTACCTTGCAAAAGAAATGTTGTTCGCATCCAAAAAGGCGTTGCAACGGGCTGTCAAAATTTATTGTTTTAAGGACATGAGGGAGTTTAAGGTTTATCAGTCAAACACAAAGATATGGAGGCTAGTTTGTAGACGACGGTATCAAGGATGTGAGTGGTTGCTCCGGGGAATTGTTAAGCCTGATGGTACGTGGGCTATCACAAAATTCCGCCAAAAACACACTTGTGATATGGAAGACAATCGAGCAGATCATTATAATTTAGATATAAACATGATTGCTCAAGTGTTACTTAAAGACGTTGCCGCAACGCCAAGGTAACATATCCTACCTAGTACATTATAGGTCTTATATCAATTAAAAGATCATTACTAAATGTTATTTGTTTAAACTTGTGTAGGATCCCCATCAAAGATTGCATTAGAAACGTTCAAATCGCATATGCTAAAACTATAAGCAACAGAAAGGGATTTCTCAAGCGTAGACGCGCTTTTGAGATGATCTTTGGAAATTGACATACCTTTTTTCAATCGCTACCAAGGTATATGGCAGCTCTACAAAATTTTAATGATGGTACTGTTGTAGAGTGGCGGCTTATAGAGGGTAAAATTTTTAACTTCGTATTCTGGACATTCAAACCATGTATTGATGGGTTTACTCACTGCCGGCCAGTGATATCCATAGACGTCACGCATACGACATCAAGCTCTTAATTGCAGTAGGAATGGATGCCAATGGGTCAATATTCCCTTTTGCTGTCGCAATTGCCGCTAACGAGAGCAACGACACATGGGGGATCTTTTTGACTCATTTGAAGGCTCATGTTATTAAGGATCGTACGGGCATATGTGTGTTGTCTGATCATCATAAAGGCATATTGCACTGTATAATAATTTATCGGGGTGGCAGTCTCTCCTTGTTTACCATCGCTATTGCTTAAGGCATTTGAAGGCAAATTTGCAATCAACGTTTCACAATGGTACTCTAAACAAATTGATGTGGGGGGATGCGATGGAGCATCAACAAAGAAAATGGGCTACAAAAATGGATCTGATCAAGGAAGTTAGTGAACCCGCATACGTTTGGTTGATGAAGCTCGAAATTGAAAAATGGACGCTTCATGCTGATGGTGGCAAAAGATGGGGCATGCTCACAACAAATAGCTCAGAGTCTTTCAATGGCTTGCTGAAATGTGCTCGGGGATTACCTGACACCGCAATAGTGAGAATGACTTTCAAGCAGGTTGTGGAGCGATTTGTGGTTAGGACAAGGCACGCCGGAGCGATATTAGCCGAAAGTGGGACATGGATGCCAAAGCCCTACACTAAGATGGAGCATTATAGAAAAAAATGTGAGCTTCACCAAATGACCGAGTATGACCCCATTCAACGTGTGTATGAAGTTAGGACGGGTTATTACAACGGTAAGGGTGGAAACGTGCATACCGTTTATAAGGCAACAAGAATATGCACTTGTGGTAAGTGGCAAACGTACCACATGCCTTGTTCTCATGCTGTAAAGTGCTTTGAGAGAATGAAAAAAAACGATAACAAATTATGTGGCGTAGGAATACAAGGTCCACAGTTACCTTAGCATATTCCGGCCAATTCCACCCACTTGATAATGAAGCTTATTGGCTGAACGAGCCGTTTTCGATGGTTGCTAACAAGGATTACATCAGGAAATTGGGCATTAACTCACGGAGTCGTAGACCCAATCAAATGGATGTTAGTGAAAGAACTTACTCTCGTAAGTGCTCTACATGTAAGCAATATGGCCATGACAAGCGTTCATGTGGGCAACAAGGCGGTGGTAGTACAAGCACGTCTCGAAGTAATCGAGCCTTTAGAACTTGAAGATTGTATTGTCACTGTAATTTAGTATTGTATTACTTTGAATTAGTATTGTAATTTAATGAAATGAATTATTTTTGAATAAGTATAAACCTCTCGTATTAGATGAATTATTATTAAATAAAATATTTTTATTTGTACATTCGATTTGACTAAATAATAAAACACTCAGATCAAAACCCTATAAAATATGACACTTAAACTAAAGGAAGTCAAGTTTCCAAACAAAAAAACTTACTTTGGGGCACTTTAGAACCCCTAAAACGCCGATCCAAACATTTAGTTATACTTGATGTAATGAGCCAAAATTATTGTACGCAAAAAAAAATATTAAGTCTTATATAAAATATTGATATTTCGGGATTTTGAAACATAACTAATCTTTGCCCAAAGTATGGAAAAAACGTGATTTTGATAGGTTTAAAAAAAAAAAAGTAGCCTTTCAAGCACAGAATTTGTGCGTGAAAGGAACAAATTAAAAAAGTTACAGTTTGGTCCTTTCACGCACAGATTCTGTGCGTGAAACCTAGTTATGTATTTATTTATTTTTGTGTTAGTTTGGTTTTTGTTTTTCATACTAAAAAGGTCGCGGGTTCATGTTTTCGATAGTGTCCCATTTACTGCTGGTGATAATTGACTTATAATAAAAAATAAAAATAAAATATTGGCTAACGCAAAGTGTCAACTTCATCTGTTTATTTGGATATACACTACACGGAAATGGGAAAATTGGGGTCTCTTTTTGCTAAGTAAAAATTAATCCTCACTATTATTTCTCTTGTTCCAGTTTACATGACCTAAAAAAGACGTTCCGAAGTATTTAATACAATTGTACTTATGCAATATTAATAACTTTAATAAGTCAAAATAATTAATCTATTGAATTTAATGTGTGTTTTACTTGTCAAACTATCTTTTAAGACATCAGTTTAATATACTCCTCCGTTTCATATTAGTTGTCACGATTTCTTTAACACGTCATTTAAAAAATCATAAATAAAAAGTGTTGTTTTACTAATTTACCCTTGACTCTTTTCAATATAATCAATATTGTTTACTTTTAAAAAGAATTAATTTAAAGGGCCAAATGAAAAAAGCTTATTAATTTTATTTTAATTTTGTAAATTGACAAATATTTTGGGACGAACACATTTAGTACTGTTGATAACTAATACAAGACGGGGGAGTATTTCATCTATCACTAACTAATATAATATACACCTAAAATTAGAACATTAAGTTCCGTATTAGTGAAACACCATCCAATAAATAGAGTTGATTAATGATTACAATTTAGTGGGCCATGCGAATTCGAGTTAGTCGAGCTTTATGACTACCAAACATCTATGAGAACAAAAAATTTAAAAATAGTTACAATTTCATGATCAGATTTTCAACCCCCACCCCTGCAAAAAAAAAAAAAAAAAAAAAACTTTGCTTCTTCTAGTATACGACTCTCTCAGAATTTAAATTAAGATAAAAAGTGAATGAGACGCGTCAGCCACCTACCATGGTTTAATGGTTCCACTTTCCTAATTTATTATTCCCCTCATTTCATTTTGTTTGACTTGATTCTAAGTACAATAGTCAAAATATTTAATTTTTAATGTGAGTTTAACTATAATCTGGAAATTTAATATGTATATTTGAAAATTACATGAGAAAAAACATAAATTCACTCCTGAACTTACGAAAACTCATTTTAGCACTTTAACTTTATGAGTAATTATTTACCCCTAATCTCATTCAATGTGTAATTTATGCCCCTTAAGAGGTGACTTGGTCCGTGAGAGAAAAAAGTAATGCTTAAAACCGACTACCTTCTCTAGATGTCATTTCTAATTCGTCATTATACAATTAAATACACTTAATATTGAACCTTTTTTTTTTCTCCTCATTTCTTTTCTCTTCTTCTTCTCACTTTCCCTTTATGTTTTCACCACCATTACACCTGTTTCTTTTCTCTATTTATATTACATAAGTAATTGCCCCACAGGATACCATATTTATAATCACTATTTTAGTATTTGATTTCAGAAAAAAAAAAATCAACAGTAAAAAAAAAAAACACTTGAAATCAAAAAAATAGTCATTGTTCTGTTTCTGGTATCATTGGTGCAATTGATTCTCTCTTTGATTTGGAATTCACTTTGGAAGCCACCACTCATGGAGAAGAGTTGAAAGCTTGAACAACCAACCGAAAAACTCCATGAAAGAAGCTTGAAGCTCGAGCTAATATTCTTCAGATCTGAAAAATGGTTTGTTGCTACCTACTATTTTAGAGCTCCTTTTATAGTAGCTGTGGATTGATTTAGAGGCTAAAAGACGAAGAGTAAAATTAAAAGGCAGAATAGTCTGGGAGACCCCTGTACTTTAATATTTTTTGATATTTTGGTGTTTGTACTTACATGTTTGCCAACTGAATACCTCTGTCCATCAAAATTGAGCATTTTAAACCCCTAGTTGTGTGTAACTCACTCGCTGAGACACAAAGGACACATCAGATTCACCTATATAAACTAATGCCATGTCATCATTTATTTTTATAAAAATTAGCTTTGCGAAAAAATAAATTTATTCCTTTTGTTTAAGGAAAAAAAAAAACCCAACCTTTCTCTTCTCTCTTCACCCTCCCATCTCCCTGTTCCACCCACCACCACCAAAATTATGTTACAATCAGCCCACTCCATTGCGTCAAAGCTCAACATTTTGTCAGAGCCATTAAATGCAATTTTAAGAGAATTTAGAGGTGGATACGGGTTTAGGATCGGGTCGAGTCATGAATGGGGAGGTTATAAAGGATGGCGAAGAAGGAGGAGGAGGAGCAGGTAGAATAAAAATTGGGAATTTTGGGTTGTCCCTTTCGTAATTATTGGTGTAAGATTGTGATTGATTTTGTGGAAGAAATTAGAAATTGATGTGTTTTGGGAGATTTTAGATTTAACTCTTTTTAGATTTTCAATTAATGTTATGGATTGGGTATGGAGTTTTGTTGTTGTGTTGTATTGATAGATTTATTGTTGAAAGAAGCTTATGCGGAGATGGGTTAGGATTTTGCCACCATCAAAATTGCAAGAAGAAGATGAACAAGGGTGAGGGCTGGGATTTTTTTTTTTAAATGAAGGTGAACGAACAGTCCTTTTTTTTTTTTTTAATTTTAATCTATTATGATTTTGAGAATCAAATAAACCAGTAGTATTAGTCAAGCAGCATGTATTTGATTTTATGAAATCACACAAGGAAAAACGAACAGTTCTTGTTTTTCTTTCCTTTTTGACAATTAGCAAGAGTTGGAGTGATTTTTTCTTCATTCATCCTAAAAAAGTTGATTGAGGGAGAAGAGAAACATAAATGGGGGAGTTGGGAGAGGGTGGAGGAAGAAAAGAAAGAGATAGTTTTTTTCAAAAAAATAAAATAAAATTTAGAGCTCAAAATTGGTTCAACAATGGCGGTTTAATAGTTGGAGAAGAAGGTGACTTCTAAAGGGCAAAAATTGGCTGTTATTGCCTTTTTACGAGGCCTCACTCGCCTAAAATGAGTGTATAACACCCACAGCTGAGTCAAATGTCACATAGGATGAGATGAGTTTAAAATACTCAATTTTGATGGGTAGAGTGATTCAGTTGGCAAACATGTATGTACAAAACACCGAGATGTCAAAAAATGTTAAGTACGGGAGTCTTTCAGACTATTCTGCTAAATTAAAATTGAATACCCATCTGAGTTTTACTATTTTCAGATATAAGGAAAACAAAATTCTCAGGTTGTTTGCTATCGCAACCTGGAAATTAAAAGCAGAAACTTTGGTGTAGAATAGAAATTCAAGAATAATTTGTGCACCAACATTAATAAAAAAAACGTACCAAAAATTGCAGAAGTGGACTCAACGAAATATGGTGAAAAGGATGATTTGGTTTAGGAATAAGGGTCATTTGTTTGGGAACGGGTCGGGTTTTAACTTGGGTTGGGTTCTGTTCATTTTATAATTATTTTTTAAGTTTGGAACAAATTATATTTAGAAAAAAATCATTAAATGACGTGGACCTATCACAGAGCGAATGGTATAACAACACCCAGTTCTCAACTGATCTGGGCAAAGTAAGGTTGGGATAATTCACGTATAAATTGTTTAGGGGGTAAAGAATTACCACTTAAGTTTAATTGTTGAAGTGAGTTTTCGATGCAAATTTAGGGTTGAATTTATGTCTCTTCTCAAAATTACATAAAAAGTGATATAAAAAAAATAGCTAAATCCAAGAAGATATGACAAAAACAATTCTCTGAATTTTCAAATAAAATAAATGTGTCAGATAATGCACTTTTATTTTTCATTCGGAAAAGGGTCAAATATACCCCTGTATTATGAGAAAAAGGTTTAAATATACTCTCGTTATACTTTGGGTCTAAATGTACCCCTATCATTATACTATTGGATCAAATATATCTCTCCTCCGTTAAGTTTGTTCAAGGTGGACATTCAATCCTACATGATACTGACAATTGATGAGGTGGATGTCATGTGACATGCCATCTCATCACCCTTAATTCATTTTATCCCTCCCCTATATTTATTCTTCCACCACTAAAATACCCCCACCACCATTTGCCAAACCAAGGCTATAAAAATGGAATTTACATAAATCAGCCGCTATAATGATTTCTAAAATTATATTTGGGTGCAGTGTTATGCATTTAAGATTGTCTCGGTTGGCTAGGGATGCTTGATATTCCTTCCACAATTTGACTTTAACAGCTCTGCTTATTCATCCAGTACACATGGGTGTTGCTTCTTTACTTCATCTTTATGTCTTCCCAGCAAAGCCACACGAGGGAGAGCGTTATACTGGTGTTTTTGGCGATTATGCAAATTCCATTTTTGTAGAATTTTATAATTTTGGCTCATGTGGCCAGCAAATAGAATTTTAGAAATCATAATAGTGGCTGATTTATGCAAATTTCATTTTTCTAGTCTTGTTTTGGCAAATGGTGAAGGGGAAGAAAATTTTAGTGACGGAAGAACAAATACAGGGGAGGGTTAAAATGGGTTAAAGGTGATGAGGTGGCATGTCACATCGCATCCACCTCATCAATTGTCAGTGTCACGTAGGATTGGATGTCCACCTTGAACAAACTTAACGGAGTAGAGATATATTTAATTTAATAGTATAACAATAGGAGTATATTTAGATTCAAAATATAATAAGGGGTATATTTTAAACTTTTTCACATACTTCAGGGTATATTTGAACCTTTTCCGTTTTTCATTTCTCTTGAAAAGAAGGTGGTTTGGAGTTTGGACCCATAGATTAAAAATCATATGGGCTCTAGGCTTGATTGATGGTTTTGACTCTGGAATGTGGATACCACTTACCTGACAATTTTTGAAAAAGACGACATTAAAGGAACAGGAAATATCATTTTATGACACGATGGGCAACGTGCTGACTCTGTTTATTTTACACTAAGTCGGCGTTTCGCCATGCGATTTGAAATCGCGATTTGAAATTATAGATGAAATTTGCATTTGGATATGCATTTCATCTTATGTTTGAAACTTCAAATCATCTAAAAAGATATAATTTGGGGTTTCAAATCATGGTTTCAAAAAATTTAAATATAAAACTTGATTCATAAGTTTATATTTTATTTAAAAAAATTCATAAGTTGGTAAATATTTTTAACAATTACTCCCACTAACCATTTACCAATCTCATTAACTTCCACCAACCTTTATTTATGTCTACCATGTGGGAAGATTATATCAAAGAGTAGTTACATTACTATTCATGTTAAATTTTCATTTTTATTAAACTAAAGTTTAATCAATTGATATTGTATTTTTTTAAAAGGTCTTCTAGTAGCGTATTAATTTTGTTATGAACTATGACTTGTTCATTTGGTAAGATTGTATAAGAATTAAAATGTTTTGATAGTTTTCATAACTTGTGGGGTTTTTATGTCTATAAGAGTAAATACAACTTAAGATATCCAAATTACATGTCCAAACATGACTTCAAATCATGGTTTCAAACAATGTCCAAACGGCTCATAAGATTTGATATGTCAAATATATGATTTATTTCAATTACAAATGTAGATTTTTTCCTGGGGGAACTTTCACAAATACAAGATATATAAGAATTAATTATATAATCTACAACTAATTTAGATATTAGAAATTGCGCAACTTAAAGCTAAAAACAAGGAGATTATTGCTATAAATAAAAATCTATAAATAAGGAGATTCCCTATATTAGTGATAACATAATTAAATGCATATAAAAACACAATAAATGCTTACCTAAAAAAGCTCCAGCACCATCTACTAGCAAACTAATTCATGAATTCTAACCCAAAAAAATAAAGTTAATTCATGAACAAGTATATTATTGTAGTATATGTTATATATATTATTCTATCTATATATCGTATATTATTACCATATATGTTATTATAGAGTACAATTGGTTGGCACGTAGAGTAATATATTCATATATTAGGTATATAATATACATACTTAGATATACTAATTTCTACTGTTATATCCACAGATATTTTGTTATCATATTTTCAGTTAAATTTGCCAATTTGAATATACCATATACTTTTTAGGTATATTTTCATGTACTTTTGTTTTCCAATATACCATATATTTTCTTGTAGTTTTCTTAATATTAATATTAATATATTCAAATAATTTCTTTTAGTCACAAAAAAATAATTGCATCAGTCATCAAGTGAAAATAATAAAAAAAAAAAAAAAGGAGGAAACGAAAGAAAAAAATATTTTTAAAACGGTAGCTGGAATACGGAAAATTACATTATCTCCCATGCCCTTTTCATAGATAAATTTTTTGCGGCGGGGGGTGGGGAGGGGGGTGATTTTGAAAGAAATAGAAAGTAAAAAGTGGATATGCATTAATGGTAGTAACTCCTAAAATTAAGTATTATTGATATATTAGGAATGTAAGAAGTTGTATTTTAGTAATTAAGAAGTTCAAATTTTGAATAAATTACATTTTTTAAAGTATTTGTAATCTTTTTAATTACAATTTGAAAAAGTTGTATTGTGTGACTTTCCCTTTTTCCTATTCAAGTAAAAAATGTGCAGAGGCCCAAGTTAGAAGTACGAAGGATAAGCCCACCAGACTCAAGCTAGCTATAGGTGAATGGCCCAAGTGTTCGAATATATTGATTATTGAGTAATCTTCACAAACCTCTTTTCAGCTCATGTAATGGTAAAATAACCACTATAATGAAGTTTCCAAATTATGAGTAGAACTCAAGGTTATTGTTTTGGAATATCACCTTTAACTATGAAATTTCATCACGGTAGCTATTTTTCAATACAGAACTGAAAAGTGGCCAATGGCTGCTATTTTTGCGTATTTATTTTAGTAGTTGAATCAGTGTATTAGGCCCAATTTTCCTTTCACCCAATTTCGTGATTTTTGGGGATAAAATTCACAAGTAGTTACTTTGAGTGATGACCTGTTGTTTTACCCTTTTTCGTCTAATAGTAATTTTTAACTCATGAGTAAATTTTAGGCTAATAGAATTATGAGCCATTTTGATTAGTTCAAATTTGAGTCACAAGTCTATTTGCCATCTCTTAGCTCCAAAACTTGTTATCATTGTGAACCGATTTTCAAGTCCAACAACAATATCTTAATTTCTAGTGACAATACAAGGAGGAGTGGAGGACCCTTGCATGGATGTATCATCTAATCCAGTCGACCTCTTCCTAACGACGTTATTTGTCTGAATATTTTTTTGACTTCTATAACATGAGATTTGTCCCTGGACAAGTCTAAGGTTGTCGAAGATACCTGATATTTAGACCGATATATTATATAAGGTGTAATCTGGAATTTTTATCCACTGTTTTCTTTCCCTTGTATCTTTTGACTTCATGTTCAATAGTACAAGTCAACTTACAGATTCTTGCTCTGGAAAAAAGCTACAGAAACATATAAGATAACACATAACATGAAAAATCAGTTTTGAAAAATAAAATAAAAACTGACCTTTATAGTTAAATATTATTATAGAGGATGATTGTTATAGAAGGTCTATGATAAGCCTTAGCTCATGGTCATGAAGGTTATAATATTGCCAGGTTTATACAAATTAATTTACAGAAGAACAATCAATAAATTCCTGGAGTTGTAAACTTGTAATATTGCCGACAAATTTGATCCCTTCGTTGGGGTAAGGGTGGGTGGGGTGGGTGAAGCTAAGGATTTTGGTATATAAGCTTTCTAGCTGCCCACGTAATTCCATGGATTCTGTATATATTGCGTTTTCTTCGGGTACGTTTCGTTGATCTTCCTAATTACTACTTATGTACTATTAAATTAGCTAGCCAACCAAGTTTAGTAGCAGCGTTGAATATTAATCGCTGCTTTAATTTGTCTCACAACAATTAGCACATCTAAATACAGCAATCTAGAGTCCCCCGTGGTGCATTTATTGATTTAGAGTTTCCAGTGGAGTAGGTTATTTCTGCAGCCTCGTTAATTAATATAGTTAGGACTAACATACTATGCTTTTATTTCTCACTGACCGGCCTCCTCCTAATTAATAATCTGAAATGCAAGTGAAATAATATTCAAAGGAAGTCCTATAAAGACTTTGAAGTAGATCCTCAAAGATCTGTAAGAAATGTCAACGACAGCTAATTGCATGTGTTAATCCTGAATTTTCACACCTGAAGTCAAGCACCTAGCTCCCCGCAAGTCCTAACCTAAATGTAGATCACGTTGAATTATAAGTCTTTTTAAGGAAGAAACAAAATAAAGGGCTTCCATGCATATGTCAGACCATCATTTATTTGTCTGCACACAAACAAACATTTGTAAAAAGATCGAATCTATTTAGAAGCGTAATACTTTTCATTATATTAATCATGATATTCCTCGCCCAATATTAGATCATCCTAAAGATTAGTACTATCATTTTTGCATATTCAAGTTTCTGTCTAGGATAATGTCTGTTAGTAAAAATGGAGAATAATATAGATCAGTAATAAGTAAAATAAGAAAACAAATTCTAAAACCATGTTGCGTGGCAAGACACTCCCTTGAAAGGGATTTCCGGACCGATCACGGTACAAATTGTTTAGCCCGGCACGCTCCCCAAGGTTCCACAACAACTCCCGAACACCTGCATTGGTGGGTGGAAGTATGGAGCTTGCACAAAATATTGCCCAGATATGGTCGAGAATAAAGGTCATTAACGTTGAGGCCTGGGGGAGAGGGGGGGGGGGGGGGGGGGGGGGCAATTGACCCATTTTGCCTACGAAGCCCAATTCTCATGTGGGCGAGGCCACACCCTTATTCTAGCTCATTTACCAACTCAATAAAGAACTTTTCATTATAAAGTAAAAGGAAGGACTTTCCACCACCTATGTGGGACATTTTGCATTCATGAGGACAAAAGACAAGTGAGAGACAAAACAACACACAAGAAACTTTTACTTTGCATTACCAACAAAGAATTACTCTCCATAATACTCACAATGTCAACCTTCATAACATAGCTGTTTAGTGTTTTTTAAATTTTACTTTTGACAAATGACAAGTACTTGATAGAGTTCGTAACATCTTGGTTACTTTTATGCTACAAAAGTAAATTAATTTTAACTAGAGTATGGAGTTATACACATGAAGGGGAGCCTTGGCGTAACTGGTAAAGTTGTTGCCATGTGACCAAGAGGTCACGGGTTCGAGCCGTGGAAACAGCCTCTTGCATTTCTGCAAGGTAAGGCTGCGTACAATAGACCCTTGTGGTCCGGCCCTTCCCCGGACCCTGCGCATAGCGGGAGCTTAGTGCACCGGGCTGTCCTTTATGGAGTTATACACATTACTACTCTCACGAGCTTTAATTATGGAATTGATAACTATACAATTATTCAGCAAATCTTCGTATCATCTTTTTTTTTCTTTCTATATACGTAATTAAAACCAAATGACCGTTGTTACTGTTATTATTATCTTGTAGTTAATGCATTTCTGGGGCAAAACGAAAGTCACTCTGGTTATGGTATTCAAATTAAACCTGAATAGATTCTGTATTTTATTATGATGCATATTAATTATTTTAATAATTAATATTACTAATCTTTTTAACCCAAAAAAAAAAAAAACTAAAATCATGCAGTGACAGTTAGGCAGAGTCACTGTTGAGAAATGGACAAGTCCGTCCCAAGGTAGACCGTAAACACCTACAAAGCCAAGCCCAATTTGTTTCGCAAGGATATCAGCTTAGGTGCATATATTACTATATTATATAAGAGCAAATGTGAGGACTTTTGTAGTCCTCACAATAATTTCCCAATTTTTTAAAAACTTTTTAATTAATTACTTTTATGTCCTAATCTTATTTATTTAAGTCTTTTTTTGTTTTTTTGTTTTTAAAGTCTACTTTTCAAAAGTTATCGAACCTGGGGACTTTTGTAGTCCTCACAATAATTTTCAAATTTTTTTAAAACTTTTTAATTAATTACTTTTAGGTCCTAATCTTATTTATTTAAGTCAATTTTTTTGTTTTTTGTTTTTAAAGTCTACTTTTCAAAGGCTATCGAACCTCCTACCTCATTTTTCACGTTCTTTGATTTTCTGATTGGTGCTCGATATCCGCATTTGAGCCCAATTAATCCAGATAATTCGCACTGTATCGCGCCTATTCGGGGGGAGCGCTTCCTCCAAAGATTTTTTCCCATATCCATGTTCGAACCCCTAATCCCTAATTAAGAGAGGAGCAGCTCCATCCGCTGCACAAGTTAAATTATGTATTTGTCTTAAAAGTTCATTAACTATGTATAGATTATTTATTTAGAACTAAATAATTTCATAAAATTAGGATACATAAGTTATAATGTCAAATTCTGGCTCCAAATTTGATTTGAATTAAATAATTTCATCAAAATGGAAGTTAAAATATTAAAGGAGTGGAATGAAAATTTTGCTTTCATATAACTACCCACTTGTGGGACTACAATGGGTATATGGTTGTTTTGTTGTTGTTGTTGTACACTTGTACTAACACAAATTATATTTCTTTAGTTAAAATATCTACTTTTATATCTTGAGTAAGCCCGGGCCTCACATAACTAGTAATTAGTAATAATTAGGCACCTGCATAAAAGGGTCATAACTACTAAGACTGGAGTATGATATTAAGAGATATTAAGTGACAGTAATACGTTTGTCTTTATAATATAATCTGATAGATCTAACTGAGTTCACTCCGAAAAGGAGGTTTTGGTTTTAAAGAATTTAATTCTGTGTGCTTTTGATGAGCACGTGTGGTGGTATTGCACAGTTGCGAGTGCCTTTCTAGAGAACTTGATAGTTAAGTTCTTAAGTACAAAAGAGTTCTATGTTAGGATTGAAAAAATGGAAGCTCCAAAGAAATTAGGAGTAGTAGCTGAGTTTAAATTTTATGCATGCATGATGTATACAATATGAGATGATTATTGAACTTAAACTCTAGTTAAACAATCAAATCATGACTTCTAGGATGTTGCGGATAAATTCTTCTCTAATTACACAATCAAGTCACTTCTAATTAGACGTCACAGATAAACTCTTCATGATAATTAAGCATAATTTATTGGTATTCTACTAATAAACATAACACATAATCTTCAATTACAAATTAAAATTCATTCATTATATAAAACATATTTACATCATCAATATATATATACACACACACACCTTAATTATAATTGTCTGTTTGACACAAGCTTGGAAGCCAAAATCATTCATTTTCTTAAAAAGTGTTTATTTTAGAGAGTTGAGTTGTTTGATCAAGCTTTTAGGAAAGAAATAAGTGTCACTACAAGAAAGTATAGAAATTGCAACAGCTCTTTTGGCAACAAAAATAATATAGTTGGCAAAAGTCAATATTTGACAACAACTTAATTTTATTGTTGGCATATATATATATATATATATATATATGAATCTTTTAAAAATGAATTTTTTTTCGTTGCCAAAAATTTAATTTTATTGCCATATAGTATTGACTATTGTTGCAAAAAGTACTTTTGGCAACTTAAAAAAAAGTTGTTGCACGTCGTTGCAATAACAACCGTTGGGAAAAGTTTATGCAACAACAAAAAAAATGTTGTTGCCAAAAATATTTTTTGCAACAATAACCTATCTATGGCAACAAAAAAAAAATTGTTTCCAAATCTCTTCTTTCTTGTAGTGTGTTTTTGAGTAGTAACATAAACTGTATTTCAGAAGGTAAAGAAAATATTTTCCCCCAGAAACAGTTTGGAAATTTTGGTCAAACATAAATTACTACTCTAATATTGACAAAAGTAATTTTTAACTTTATTAATCAAACACAAACCACAATTTAATTTTAAAATAAATAGATTTCGAAAGTTTGATCCAACAAGCTATTAAGTTGATCAAAACAAAATCAAAAGAAAGAAAAGAGAGCACGGAAAGCAAGGAAAGCTAGGTAAAGGAGCTAGGTAGGATGGGCAGTCTTATGGTTGGTGATCAATTTATCCACTAGGCAAGTAATCATTTGTCCAAATCAAAATGATTAGGTTAAACATGTAATTGGTCTCACCCCAAATAAATATTAAGGTTAGTATATTGTGTCTATTCACACATGGTTAAACCCATACTGGCATTTTCTTGCCTAAAAACTATAGGACGAAGACAACAAGGTCGGCATCTATGATCTATATCTCAATTCTTAACCGTCTCAATAGATGTACATTATCTATTCTTAGTTCGTTAACTAATGATTATATTATAAGAATTACTTAGCCATTACTATATTGTTACGTTCATATATATATATATATATATATATATATATATATACACTCCAAAACACATACTATAACACGTCCTGGGTTAATCAGAGGGTAGGCAAATATGCTCTAGCAATGTAAAAAAATATACTCTGTATATGATATATCAGGTCATTGATCAAAAGGTGATCGTAAGTAATTTAATTTAATAGCGTTAATTTAATTAATAACTTAAAATAAATGGTAAGTACGTGCCATGCTATAAGAGATTGAGTTATAATAATACCATGAAAAATATTTATACAATCAATGTATAAAACTTAAATCCTTATTGATATGGTTATTTATTTATTGGGGATACTAAGGGAAGGAATAATAGGATATTGAGGATGACAAAAGGGAGTTTTATTTCTCATTGGACCAGACTAATCGAGGATTTAGACCGATTCACAGGGTGGGTAGAAATGGGTGAAGGTAGTTGGACATACTACTGGTTAATGAATTCATATCTGTAATCATATATAAACAGGACTTCTCATTTATTTCATCCAATTAAATTATTTATCGTATATAGGTACATATTTACACTATGCTAAGAGCGCACACTGTTTACACCTTATTCTACTGTTTGAAAAGGACAGGTTTGTTCTTAATGGAGGCAAATCGTAAACCATAATTAGTGATTTAATTATATATTCTTAAAA
This sequence comes from Lycium barbarum, assembly GCF_019175385.1. Taxonomy (NCBI): domain Eukaryota; kingdom Viridiplantae; phylum Streptophyta; class Magnoliopsida; order Solanales; family Solanaceae; genus Lycium; species Lycium barbarum. The sequence goes on along the minus strand of NC_083337.1, from coordinate 157,428,958 downwards.
TTTCGCAGTTTAATCTATACACATTTTGTTTAATGAGTACCCTGAAGAGTTTTCTTTCTCCTGTACTTGTTCACTTATCAGCTTAATGGTCTTAACAAGTAAAAGATTACTTTATACTCTTTTGACAAAATCCACATGGTAAATAACTCAGACTGTTTAAAAAGTTATGAATTTAAGTTATATATATTACGGTGTAATGTACATATGTTATATCATCGATGTAATTCAACATTTTGTAGCAGGTCATTTATCATTCATTTAGGTTATCATATCCTATATCAATCAAATGCTTATTAAATAGGGTTATCTGCAATTGTTCTTTAAATGATTGGATTTGTAGCTATTTTGAAATTGTTCATGCATATAACCTAAAACTCATCAGTTAAATATCCGCAGTGGCAGTTTAGAATACCCCTCCGGTCCACAAAAAGTGATTATTAGATTTTGATACACTCATTACATTAATTAAGAGGGTCATTTGACTAAATTACCTTAATCTAGCCACATCAATAAGAACAACAATAACATATCCAGTATAATCCGGCCACAAAGTGGGGTCTGGAAGGGTAGAGTGTAAAAGGGTACCTTAATCTAGCTCCTTGTATGAAAATGTAAAAAGGTATTTTATTAAAAAAGAAATGTTCTTATCATTTACTAATAGAAAGGGTAAATTTGAAAAACCCCTTCTTTTTTTTTTGAAAAGTAACTTATTTTAGACAAAATTAGAAAGACGGAAAAGTCACTTATATGGATGGGAAGAAGTATATATAAATGTCAAATTATGAGCATAGTAACTGATCTCGTAGTGGCATTATAATAATCATATTGTGACCAAAGAAAATCTAAAATCTTGATGCATCTATCAATGTCAATATGGTAGCTGTAAAAATGAAGACCAAAAGAAATGGAGGAAATTAAATAGGTGCTTCTTTCTGAAGATTGATACGTACATAGAAAATAACGCACCTTTATATAGCCATGGTCTCTGCATCCGTACTTCCCTCTCTTGAAGAAATATCCAGCAATATAATGGATCAGGAAAATCTACCTCCAGGGTTTAGGTTCCATCCAACTGATGAAGAATTAATCACATATTATCTAAGTAACAAGGTTTCTGATTTCACCTTCACTTCTAGAGCCATTGCTGATGTTGATCTCAACAAGTCTGAGCCTTGGGATCTCCCAGGTAGCAAAATTTTATTACTGTTTTGCTTCTCTTTCTCTTCATCTTCTACCCTTCATTTCAACAATATTCTTGATCTTTTATTTTCTTTTAAATTGTCTTTCCTTTCTCCAAAGGAGACAAGCAATACAAGAATTTCTTTCTTCTCTTTCTCATTCAACATATATATGGAGTAATGAGTATGATATTCCTCTAGAAGAAATTATTTTCCACTCAATTCTCAAGTATAATCTATTGTATTAATTTTTACTTAATTATTTGTCTACAGATTATTTACTTAAACGTTACAGTAATTAATTGCAAGTTCATATATTATATATACTAAGTACTGATTTTTGAAGTTCAGGAGAGAAGCAAAACAAGAATTTCTTGCTTCTCATCTCATTTAACAATATTTTCAACTTTGAAGCGTTTAACAGGCTAGCTGCAGGCACAAAGTGTAATAAGAAAAGATGATATTGAAACTTGTGATCTTAGATATAATATAATATTCTTATAGCTATAAAAAATTTAAAACTTATAATTCTACATGCACATCATGATATTTGTGTGGTTATAAAAGTTTTTTTACATTATCAGTATAAAAAAAATTACGTAACACTATCTGGTCAATCAAAGAGTATTTACCCTTAAGTCTCCTTAAATGTGAATTTGTGACCGTGAAAACAAGATAGATTTACCTGCTACAACATGTGAAAGTAAAATCTTATACTGACGATAGCGTATATAACTTAAACTCAAAGAAAAATATTGGATTATGTCACTCTTTATGAAACAAACTACTAATAAGGAAATAGTGTGAACAAAGGGAGTTATAACAAATAACGCCTAAGAGAAACGTTAAGGACTGCTGCATGAAATCAAAATAATAAGTGATTTACATGCATGTTAAATTAAATCTCTTGCAGCTAAAGCATCAATGGGAGAAAAAGAATGGTACTTCTTCAGCCTTAAAGATCGCAAGTATCCAACGGGCCTTCGCACTAACCGGGCTACAGAAGCAGGCTACTGGAAAACAACAGGCAAAGATAAGGAGATTTATCGTGGTGGATCAGTCCTTGTTGGAATGAAGAAAACTTTGGTTTTCTACAGAGGGAGAGCTCCTAAGGGTGAAAAAACCAATTGGGTTATGCATGAGTATAGGCTAGAAACCAAGCTTGGTTTCAAACCTTCTAAGGTAATTCTTTTCAATTCTGGAAATTAAACACACACACACACACACAAAAAAAAAAAAAAAAAAAAAGGGATTTAAGTAAGTTAGTAGAATTATTAATGTCTTGTTTCAAATAATTCGCCGTAACTAATCCCACTTATTATGGACCATAGGTATTCTGATGCTTTAAAAGTTCATCTACATTGTCGATATAAGTTAATTACATAAAAATAAAAAAAAGGTGTAGAAGAAAATTAAACTTAAAAATAGATATAATAACAAATTCCTTAGTACTTTCTCCCTTCGTTCTAGAAAGAATGATGCTATTTTCTTATTAGTCGTTTAAAAAGGATGGCATTTTTAAAATTTGAGAATAATTTACCTTGAACTTCACACTTTATTATTAATGACAACCTTTTATGCCCGTACAAATATTATGGTGTATTTAAGATTACAAGATTTAAATTTTTTTGTAGTCACCACAAAGACATATTTAAGATAACGGTTTTAAAAATATTCCCATTTTTTAAAGCTTCTTGACTAGTCAAATTATGTCATACAAATTGAAATGAGAAAGTATATGACAAAAAAGCAATGATATTTCGGGCTCTAATAGTGTACATTTTCTTGGATTAGCACCAAGATTGTCCAGACTAATAGTATAATTTTGTCTTCTTTTCAGGAGGAATGGGTAGTTTGTAGGGTGTTCCACAAAAACTCAACTGCGAAGAAACCACAACCAACATCATCATCCCAACAATCTGATCAAGAGTCTCCTAATTGTGACACTTACACATTAGCAAATGAGTTTGGGGATAATATTGACCTACCAAGTTTCAACGGCGCCAATATTCCTTTACAGAATTACACCAATCATGAGAACATGAATATCATGAACTTGACAAGCACTAGTACTCTTCCATTACTACCTGCAGCTTGGTCTTCTAACCTGCTAAGCTCAAATAATCTTCCATCAGTGAATTCTTTGCTTCTTAGGGCATTACAATATAGGGGTAATTATAATCATCAGCCAAGAGATAATCAAGCTACAATTACTAGTACCGGTTACCCGTTTAATATTCAATCACAAGGTACTATTTCTCATTTTGGGATTGATTTTAACCCATTGGAGGGGCCTTCTTCCTCTGTTGTACTAGATCCTCTTCAGCAACAACAGCCACAGGAGCAATCATACAAATTGAACTCAAATATTTGGGAGTAACTTGTTATTGTGTTGACTTAATTTAGGGGTCGCCCGAGTAAGTTTCAAATAACAGAACTATTCTCAGTGTCGACCCTCCTGTCACAAAAAGTCACATTTCATGTAACGAGTAATAACCGAGTGCTTTCATATTTACTGTAAATTTCCCAAGTCCATATGTAGGGCAAAGTTTAATTCATAAATAAGCAAGAAATTCTGGATTCATGTTAATTAAGCTAGTGTAGTCAGCTGTAATTGACTTGGGAAAATCCCAACAGTCACTATTGTACGATCTTTTATTCAAACTAGCTCCATATTTGCATTTGTATAACACAACTAATTATCATTATCCAACTTTTCCTTTTCTTCTCGGTCAAATAGTGCCACTTTTGTTCTTTATAACATGTTTGATTATTTAACATGGACAGATACGAAAACAGTTAGCTACTTATGCTAAATTACTCATTGTCGTGATCATTTACGTTCAATGTTAAACTACTACAGCATAAGCATGCATGAAAACTAATTCATTAAATTCCATTAATGCAATTGCTTAGAAATGATTTTTTGGTTTGTGAATTAACATGATTAAGCTTCTTAGAGCCTGTTTGAATTGGCTTATAAGTTGCTTATAAGCTGTTTTCAGTTTTTTTTTTTTTTTTAGTGTTTGGCTGACCAGCTTAAAGTCCTTTTGTGCTTAAAATAAGCTCAAAAAAATAATTGGGCCCGTTTGACTTAGCTTATCTAAAACAGCTTATAAGCTGAAAACAGCTTATAAGCCAAAAAAAATAAGTTTAGACTACCTCAACTTATTTTTTTTAGCTTATAAGTTGTTTGCAGCTTATAGGCATAAGCTCATCCAAACAGGCTCTTATATACTCCTATATCGAGTGGCAACTAATTTTATAGTAGTATTACTAAATTGCCAAAATATGGAGACACAGTTCAAATGCAAAATCTCTCCAGTCCCATAGTTTTAGTTTTGGGCCATGGAGGCCCTATCATAGCGGGCCAGATCTTCTAGAATAAACCAGACAATTGTTGGGCTGCCCTTATTTGGATGGATATACCCGGTTCAAGCACACTCCTAAGTCCTATCCTATTAGGTTCTGGAAAAACACAATCCAGCACGAGCACGTAATTGTAGATTAAAATAGTAAACATCACTGTTAAATTATCCTAATGTTCAAAGAAATTATTTAAGAAAATAAGAATCTTTAAATGTATACTTATACACACACATGTACATGGCCCTATATATATAACAGATTAATCTTTAATATTTGCTCCTAGAGTTAAGTTAATTCACTTAGTGAATTAATTCCTCATTTTGTCGTGGAAATTAGATCATTGTTTTCGCAGTTAACGTGATGCTTTTTCCTAGCCGATAAATTAGCTATTCTTTACATCTAATAATTTTCCCATAACTGCTCTCCGCTAAGCTCTCAGAATTATCCTTTGTGTCACTTTTCTGTAACTAAACTCACACTATTGTAGATTGTATCCAACTCAACAACTTTCACCCACAGCTCATCACTCAAAATTGTTCTATATATTCACCACACAAATTCACTCAACTTTCTTCACCTCTCATCAAGGTTGGATAGAGATATACAATTTTAGAGTTGTTCTTAAATCTTAACCATGAACCATGCACAATTCTATGATCATGCAAAGGTTGATCAAGTCGTGATCAACAACAATAGCAACAACAACAACAATAATGTCTATTCTCCTTTGAAGATCAATAAGGCATCTCATTTCATCAAGAAATCATCATCAAATTCATTATCATCTTCTTCCTCTTCGTCCTCCCTGTATAACGGGGTAGCGCCCACCACCCCTACCACCATCCCACATCAGCAGCCACGTCATCCGGTCATCATCTACACGCATTCTCCAAAAGTCATCCACACGCATCCACGCGACTTCATGGCATTGGTCCAAAAACTCACCGGCCTCTCTCCTGAGGACGACCACTCATCGCCTTCTCATCCTGCTCGACCGATACCTCAACATCCCAAATCCGAGCCAATAAACGAGGAGGAGGACCTCACCTGTGATCCAGAAAGCTGTCTTGGAGATATCCTCCGATCTGATCAAGAAAATATTTATCATAATAACATTACAAATAATATTAATAATAAATGTGAGATTTTGGCAAATGATGACAATGAGTCCACTTCGGTTGTCACGGATGAAAGTAACGGTAGCTTCAGTGTAGGAGATAATTCGTCAGCTTCTTGTTATGCTCCGCCTCCTCCAATTTTTGACCTAGCTAATATTAATGATAATAAAGATATAAATAGTGGTATTAGTAATTATAATTACAATAATAATCTTAGTGATCCTCCAGGTTTCTTTGATAGTAATCTAGCACCTTTTGATCCTAGTCCAATTACTAATTCTCCAGATTTGTTTTTCTCAGATCAGCAATTTTGTAACTACACGGATTCTTTGTTTTTTATGCCTAGTATGAGAAACTCCTTTTCTTCTTCCTCATCAGAAAGTATTAAGGAGCTTCCAGATTTTTGAAGTCCAGCTTAGGATATTTTATATGAGAAGTAGGACTTCTTATTATTATTATTTTTTAGTGAGAATTTTCTGATTTAATTTTCCAAATTTTTTGCTTCAGTTGAGAAATTTTTTTTGCTTATTTTTCCTTGGCGGAGGAGTCTAGATGAGTGCAGAATTGTTTCAAATAATGAGATATCATATAGAAAAAGGAATGGTTATTTTTCCGTTTTGTAGTTGATAGTGTCATTTGCTTTGCAGAAATTAATAAGATTACTTTCATTCTTTGCAAACTCAATTATTCAGAGTTTATTGTATTATCTAATGTGCAAATTCTGTTTATTTCTTGTTCATGCCCTGTCCCAGTAGCTTCTTTTTTTTCCCCTAGAAGAGTAGGCACTCTCACTATTGAACAATGTTTTATCTTCTAAATTTTGAACGTAATTAATTAATTTTGACCATTGGCAATGAGGCAGCTGTAAAAATGGATATGCACTCGTCAGATTCATCTTAAACGATATGAAAATAATACATCAATTGTTTCATCTTTTAAATAATCAGTAATATCACCGTGCAAAAATGACTAACTACTCCGTTGTAGCACTGGCAATTCAAAAGTAAAAAAAGCTAGCTACAATCTCAATTCAAGATGGATTAGCTGTGATATAATCAGGAATTCCCACTATTTAGATTGAGCAAAATTTAAAATTGACTTGAGTCTCGACCTTAGAAACATCAAAAATGAACCACGAAAAGAGGAACTGTTTCTCCTCCAAGAACAGAGAATTTGGCATGATCGGTTGAAAATTAAACTGTAATTGATTTGTATGATTGAAAATGTTTGGGATCGAAATAACAGGGCGTCATGCGGAAGCTAATAGTTACAAATCATGAACGTTAAACCTATACTAATATTATAATATGATTTGATCAATTGGCCTGCATATAACAAAACTAATATAAAGACATTAAAATATATTGAGAGAATAATCTCCCCCTAAACAAGACTCTTTAATGATTACATTTTGAATATTATTGTGTTTTTTTTTTCCCGCATGAGAAGAAAGATCTTCTATTTTTAGATGTTTGAAATTTCTCCTCTAAGAAAAAGGATAAATATGGAAGAGTCTTTTCTACTAAAAAAATCTTTTCCACCAAGTTAACCTTTTAGGAGTAAAACACGATTATGGTGTAGAATACAAATAAGTTAGGAAATTCAGGACAATCCTAACAAATCTCTCTTTGGCTTGAATCTTCTGGCTCACATAATCTTCATCATTGTTGCTTGTCATAATTAAAAGTAGGTATGGTTGAAAATTTGAGTCTTGTGCCTCAAAAGTGAGCAGAGGTTAAAAGTCGAGCCCATGCGTTAAAAGTGAACATGGGTTGAAATTGGCCCAAGCTATTAAAGTAAGCAAGGGTTGAAAAAATTGAGCTCATACATTAAAAGTAAGCATGAGTTGAAAATTGGAGTTCATGCCTAAAGGTAAGCATGAGTTAAAAATAATTTTTGTTTTAAAAATATGCAGTAGCAGGATTGTTGAAAATTATATCCACGTGTAGTACTCTGTTTTTTTTTTTTTCATTTACTTATTCGATAAAAAAAAAAATATATATATATATATATATATATTAGTGTCAACAGGCTACAACTAGATTTGAATCTGTTTTGAACTTGTCTTCAACCTCGTTGAACCATTGGCGCTAGTACCACTTGTTGGGATTGAAATAACAGGGCATCATGCGGAAGCTAATAATTACAAACCTTGAACGTCAATAAATTAGACGACAAAGAAAACTATACTAATATTATAATACGATTTAACCAATTGGACTACATATAAGAAAACTAATATAATATTAAAATCCATTGAGAGAATAATCTCATCTAAACAAGACTCTTTAATGACTACATTGTGGATTTTTTTTTTTTTTGTATGTGTGTTTTTGTATAAGAAGAAAGATCTTCTATTTATATATCTTTGAAACTTCTCCTCCAAGAAAAAGGAGATAGACATGTAAGAGTTTTTTCTACTAAAAAAAACTTTTCCACCAAGTTAACCTTTTTGGAGTAAAACCCAATTATGATATAGAATCCAAATAAGTTAGAAAATTCAGGGCAATCCCTAACAGAAAAAGCGAATATTTTGGGTGTGTTTGGTATGATGGAAAATATTTTCCTAGAAAATGATTTCTTGGAAAACAAGTGATTTTCCTACTTATTTTCTTGTGTTTGGTTGGATGTAGAAAATATTTTCTAGTGTTTGATTTGACGGAAATACCAATTCAACCCCCTAACCACACGCACCCCCAACTCACTACCTCTCATCTCCTACCCCCCCCCCCCCCCCCATTCTAACCTTCCCTACTACCCCACCCCGCATTTTGAAAAAGATGCTACTTTCATAAAGTGGCTATTTATATAAGATAACCAAATACCTCCATACCTTTGCAAGTGGCCTTTTTCTAGGACAACCAATAAAATGACTACTTTGCACTTTGAAAGACAACCCAAAAAAGTGACTATGTTTGTAAACTAGCCATTTTTTAAAAGGTTCACAAAAATGGTTATTTTTGTAACTTACCATTTTTTAAAATTAACATAAAATAGCTATTTTTGCAAAAATGTATTTCTTGCAAAGCAACTGAAAATGTAAATATGCAGAATAACTTTTTGTCATTTTTCAAAAAATGACCACTATACAAAAGTAGCCATTTTGTGTCACTTTTAAAAATGACTACTTTACAAAAGTGGCCACTATCTGAGAAAGGATACATTCCAAAAGTGGTTATTTTATAACTTTCACAAAGAGGCTATGGATACTTTTGCAAAGTAGTTAGTTTTTAAAAGTAACTATTTTCACAAAATGACTAGTTATGAAAATTGGCTACTTTCAAAAAGTGATTATTTTTAAAAAGTATCTAGTTTCACAAAGTCACTATTTTTTTAAGTGACTACATTTGCAAAATGACTATTTTTGAAAAGTAGCTACTTTTTAAAAGTAATATTTTTAAAAAGCGACTACTTTTGTAAAGTTGCTATTTTTGAAAGTTACTACTTTCACAAAGTGTCTGGTTTTGCAAAGTTGAGAGATCGGGGGAGGTGGTAGGGAGGTGAGAGGTAGGGGTTGGGGGTAAGTGGTGATAAGGGTAGGGGATGGGGTAGGTGCTTATAGGGGTGGGGAGGTAGTGGGTGTCGGGTAGAAGACGGTGGTTAAGTGGTGGGTTGGGGTGGGGGTAATAGGGGTGTAAGGGTGGTTAGGTAATGGGGGTTCGGGGGTTGTGGGGTGTGAGAAGGTCGAGGGGTAGGGGTTGGGGAGGAGACAATGAACTTGCAATGTTCCTTGTGGAACTTGTTTTCCCTACTTCCATTGAGGGAGTTGTTTTCCTCATTTTCAAGGAACATGTTTTCCTAGAGAAAATATTTTTCAAGATATTTTGACTAACCAAATGTGGGAAAATTGGAAAAAATTTATGGAAAATGTTTTCCTCCATACCAAACACACTCTTCATGCTTTAATTTGTGAAACGATATAGAAATTCTTTTTCTTTCATTAGCTAGTGAGTACGTAGGATACCCATCACCAAAGAATGCGGTGCAGCGAATGCGGCTGCTTCTCTCGATATAAACAATTTTTTTGTAGGGAACGCTCCCCCCAAATAGATCCTACGTGGCGCGAATTCAGACATAGTCAGACTCTAATGCGAATTTCGGACACTGAGTTAAAAAACAAAAAGAGTACTTAGGATTCCATCAATACCACAAACACGATCAGTAATAGAAGTCCAAAAGCTACTGTTTTCTAATCTAGATAACGAAGCATCAATTAGCATAAAATAACTCCGCTGAGGCCGTGAGTGCATTTTGTTAAAGCTATTCCACGTTTTGATTCTTTTTCACGTGTCTGTTTGGTATGAAGGAAAACAAATTTCAGAAAATAAAACTTTATCTGGTGTTTGATTGTCATAAAATTATATTTTCACCAAAAGAAGAAAAACAGTGTTCGTCATTTTGGACGAAAGTCAGTTTTTTTTTTTTTTTTTTTTTTTTTACCAACAATCTCAACTCTTAACGTCAAATTCCTAGTCTAATCAGCACTTAAATAATTTATCGATATTTTTAAAAATGTTCATAAATTACTAGTAATTGCAAAGATATATTTGTTTATCATAATATAATTACAGTGTAATTCCTCACGTTCATGTTTGATTGTACAAATATAATTACATGGTTAAAAAACTTAATTCAAAATAAAAGTAAGGTAAATAAGTTTTAATGTGTGATAAATATATGTTCAAGGAAATAGAAGAAAAGAAATGCAAGACACAAAATTTAAGAAGAATAATATTTAAAAAGAAAATAAAGAGAATTCAAAAAGTATCCACTCTTCGAGAATTGGATAATGAAATCATCCCACATCAATTACACTTGAACACTTCTATTCTAACCGAGTAATTAAACACACCAAACAATACAATTACATTAAAACCCAATTCTAAAGTAGCTTTCCAAACAAGCCTTAATATACTAGAAATTTCGCCAAAACACTATACAATTTACTAAAATTACGATCAATTTTTAAGTAAAAATGAAAAATATTTTTCACTCTTTGCTAAACACCGGAAAATATTGTTGAGAAAGAAGTTTATGCAGCAAATGCCTATTTGTAATTTCAATAACACTGCTCATCAAGAAAAAGACGGTGTGAAAGTGCTTGTTTGGTGATTTATATTATGCGTTAACTTAATAATAAATTTTGGCGTGAGATGGATAGATTTTTAACAATTTTCATGTCATGTCCATATAAAGATAATCAATGTAATATTTTGGTACAATATTTAGTTTTATGACTTTGTTGAATACAATGAGCCCTTGGGTTGATGATTATTTCTTAAATTAATCCAGTCGTTTTTTTTTTTTTTTAATAAAGTTCACTAGGCATTTTGGTGTCTAGGGCTAATTTTATTAATTTTTCTCAAAGCAACTCTAGAAATTCTTTACAAATGTAGCCAAAGGCTAATAATAAGAGCAAATTAAACTAATGACCAAATTAAGACTTATAGTTTGTCTTAACTTGATACTACAAATTGCTAAAGAATTAATTAAAAGAAGTGAAGTAAAAGTGAAAATGAAATAAATAACTTGATCTTGAACAGCTGATGATCCAATCATCCGTACCTTGCCTAAGTACACTACATTCTCCAAATATTGATAATTCCTCAGTAGGATGAGCATCCCGGGGTGCTAATACCACCCACTAAGAAAAAAACCAATAAATAGATCATGAGTGCAACTTTTTAGTTCAAGCAATCCCAAATATCACCATATACCATGTATACCACTGTAATATCTGTGTATATCAATCTGAAAAAGCTGTTGTTCATATACCAACTACAATCTGTAGACTGTTGTAGTAAATCTTCCTGAATTCCCAAACAGTAGCTTTGTTTCTTTTTGCTCCAGTGATCCAGTCGGTTTTGAGTTATTTTTAATGTTTATTTTTTTCCCACATACTTTGATCGAAGAATAATGATATTAATGTTGTGAAGAAAATCATGAAACGGATTTCTCGTTCTTGTAAAGACAAAATCTTTCTTGATTACCTTTTACCTTTTGTCACGACCCAGCCCCGTAGGCCGCGACTAGTGTCCGTGCTGGACACCCAAACGTACCCAATACCCCAAACCAGCATATTAGCAGATTATATGAATAGAAAGTCAGTCGACATTGCTAGTTATCGCAAATGAACAGATATAGTACATGGAAGCCGACAAGGCTATCCTAGTTCATAGCAACCCAAAACATATACAGAACCCACACAAGTATGTCTACAGACCTCTACAGAACATAACAGAATCATAAGACGGGACAGGGCCTCGTCATACCCCTGAATAACATACATATATACAATAGCAGCGGACTGTACCAAGGTATAGGCTCTGGACAAAAGAGTGCTCCAGAATAGCAGAATGATGTCCTATGCAGGCGGGTCAGCAAAAGCAAATCTGTAGTCTGTACCTGCGCGGCATGAAAACGCAGCCCCCGAAGAAAGGGGGTCAGTACGAAATATGTACTGAGTATGTAAAGCATGGAACGTAATAAACAAAGTCATAATCGAAACAGAAGATACAGAAAGTGAACGGAATATCCAGATTAGCAAAATGCTGATCATAAAGCATAAATAGTACTTACAGAAAACGTATACCATACCTGGTCCCATCACGGAACAAAATCATAACCGAAACAGGACGTACGGAAATGTGAGTGAGATGTCCAGAGTATCAAATGCATATTTTCAAAACATGAAGAGTGAGTACAGAAACATATGCCATATCATATCCGGCCCCTGTCAAGGGACTCGGCAGACAGAACGTGGTCACCCCCTGACGCTGGTGCCACAACACATAAGGATCAGAAAAGGGGAATAACCCCGTAGCATAGCATATCATATCAAATGGCCATATCAGATCATATCAGAATAGTGTACATGGCACATCATACTCCACAACCCATGTACATGTATACCTGCCCCCTCACATCGAGGCACGGCGAACAATGCAGTGGAAAACGCTTGAGAACATATCCTGGCCCGGGCTCAGTGTGGGAAACATTGAGGCATCCACGAATGGAGTAGTGAGAAACTAAATGCAATAAAAATACCATATATATATTTCCAGAGACTCAATGAAGCATATCGAATGACAGATCAAATCAATGAAATCGAACGGAGTCATAGTAAGTGAAATTCGAATGTCAAAATGGGTTACGGAAGCATAATCTTTCTGAGATCGTTCCCAAGTTTCAAAACAATTCATAAGGCTTAATGAAATATTAAAACAATTTTAATTTAGTAGTTAAAAGAGTAGTTAGAATATTTCTTAAAAAAAAATGCTCGAAGACAAGTCATAAACACAAAAGGGTAAAATCGGAAATAGTGGGCCCACCTCGGGACAAACGAAGCGGTGGGCTCAAATTACGTATTTTAAGCTTATAAAGTCACCTACGGAGGTTCTGGGGACATTCCATAATTTTCTAGACAATTTGCGAAAGTTTGCACAATTCTTTCAATAAAGCATACTTATAGGGTTCAATTCCATTGAATGAAAAAGGGGTATTTTCAAATGCATATTCCGATGAGCAGAATACTTTCCGAGGCTCAAATCCGATCCTAGTACACCTAGGACATGCCAAAAGAAGAATCGGGATAGCCTTACATACCTTATATGCTCTTTACGCCTTTCCAAATTCAATTCCCGTTTCGCCCAAAATCTGCAATTGGTCACATTTACCAATTCTCAATTTCCAATCTTTAAGTATTCAATCTTTATTCATAATTGCCTACAGAAATTTGGGCAGCATCTCCCCTATACATATAGCATCCCCGAGAATTTAACTCGGCCAAAACAATCAACAACAACCCAACAACAACATCAACAACAACAACAATCACTATAAACACAATATAACTTAACTAGCTGTCTTTCCAACATAATGTCATAACCTTCATTTCAACTTCAATTTCCAAACTAGTCTCAATGGTTTCACATTCATCATTAATCTAGATCATCACAATATAATTTGGAAATATTTCATATCATTTCTACGAAATATTCACAAGATATACAAAATATACAAACTTTCCACCAAAACATAATTCACCCAAAACTTCAAATCTTCAACCTACATATTCATAACATATTTCCATCTTCCAATTTCATCAACCATAATCATAATTCACATCTTAACAACTTCATTTCCATAATATCACAAAACCATTCTAAAGTGACATAATCTTCTACATTCCAATTCAATGCCAACTTAAGCCATTTAACCTTCATTTACATCATAAGGTTCACCACAACACAACTAACACATTAAACAAAATTAATCCATTTCCATTCTACTTCTATACACCACATGGCTATATTCCATATTTCCAACCTCAACCAAAGTCATTCAACTTCCATTTCCAATATGAATTCCACCATAACCACAACTAGAATACAACATAAAATTCAACCCATATTACTTATACAACAATATACATATATGGCCACTTACATATATACACACCCACTTTGCAAACTTTCATATTTCCATAAATTCTACTCATTTCTACATACTACAACACAAACAAACCTTCATAACATAAGAAAAAAAGGAATTGATTCTTACTTTGCTTTTATGAAAGTAGAAAATTCTTCAACATTTTCTTGTTCCCATGCTCCTCTAACTCCAAACAAAATTATATTCGTGATTATGCGTTGCCCGGACTTCGATTAGTACTTCGTAGCTTGAAATTTCACTCACAATCCTCACTTTTATGTGAGATTTAGGCCCCTTTTTGTTGCTGAATTTTCTGGAAAATTTGAGAAGTTTTTAGATGATAAAAATGGGGGTTTGCCCCTTTTTATAAGGGCTGAAACGGCGTCACTGTAGCTACAGTACTGTAGCAGTGCTGTAGCGTACTGTAGCAGTGCTGTTTCTGCGCGACAGTTCAGTTTGTAGTGTCTATAATTCTCTACTCCGACGTCCTATCGATGAGTGGTTTGTTGAATCATAAACTAGACTTGACGAACTTCATTTTAGGCTTTTGAAACGCCTTAAAACTCCAAATATGCATAGAGATATACCCCTCCAAAGTTGACTAAAAATCTGTCCAGCATTTCTCAAATTTTCGTCGAACTTATTTTCTTCAACTTGCTCGATCTCGAAATATTCCGAAACCCTCCATACATGATATTTATCACTTATTATACATGATAATGACCATATTCTTGTGTTTTAAAATACTCTTTCCCGATTACGACTTACAAGATCATAATCATCCATTATTTAAACAATATACTTAATAATGCCTCATTCCTCATACTCCAAAGTTGTTTTACCTAGTCGTAACTCGACATTCTTACATTCAAATTTAACAGTGTTTCTTCGAAGTACGGGGTGTAACATTCTCCCCCCCTTTAAAAACATTCGTCCTCGAATGTTGAGGTAGAGTTCTCCCTGAGGTAGATATCAATGTTTTTTTCCCGTATTTATCAGTATTTACTTTACTTACTTTCAGTATTGCTTGCCCGGTAAAACTGAACTTATCCAAACTATGCAATCCATTCTTCTTCTTTTGTAGCCAAGATTTACGCCTGTACTCATGGTCATCCCTTTTTCTTGTTATTTGTCTGTCCACTAACTCTCCATGCTTTATCGCTTCAGTCGTCTCTTTTGTCTGTCGTCTCTTCAGTCTTCGTCGTTATATCCTTGTATGCCCCTTTCATTTCGTGCTTACCACACACCCTTATCCAATTTTGATCTCATTCTTTCATTCGTCTCTTGTGGCTGAATCTTTGGGATTTCGTACATATTTCCCAGGGGGGTCACCCATCCTCCCACCTTAGCACGCTTAACCTTGAAAACTTCAATACATTTAGGTGCGTTAAGGCCGGTATAATCACGTCAACTGCCCCGCGCGACCTTGGTCACGTAATTTAAGGCAAATTGGGGTCTTAACAACTTTCAAAACGCCCTCGTAGCGGGTCCCACCCCGACTTAGAGGGGATTCTTTTACTTTTCTAATATATAGTTACCGTATCGCCCCTGTAAATCCTCAATATTCACCTCCATGTGTGTATATATGTATATTTGACTCGTAAGCGGACCACTCAATCCTCAACTGCCTGTCATACATTTTGTATTCTTCCAATTAGAGGAAACTTAACCGTTGGACATCTTTGCCCTTCCACATATTTTTGCCCCTCAACCTAGGCTGTTCTAAAGCAAAATGGGGTTGGAACATATTTCCGGTCCGTTTAAATAAATTGAGAATTTGCTACTCATATATGATTTCTCGAGATAAATTTTTTCCAAATAGGGATAATGCTTCTTACAAATGACATGGAGGGTATCTGTTAAACTTTAATCCAACATAATAGATTTACCCTACGGTATCGATCTTCAAGACACGTTAAGAATTTATATCTCATTTTCCTCTCCGTATTTCTAGAAAAAATTGGGCAGAGGTTCCTCTGTATTTCTTACTATCCCAAAACCTGTACACAGGAAATACCAACCATGCCTCACAGGGCCAACACATATACGTATATACATATCGTATCATATCGCCTCATAGCCACACGGGGCTAATAATTTCAAATAAAAGTATAAAGATGCTGAGGCTTACCTCACATGCCCAACTCAAACTGCACCTACTACACTTTCCTGCTTATTTTTTTTTCTTTCAATCTTCAGCTTCATGTTTCAATCGTATTTCAAACACCTTACCCAGCATACATCTTTCATACCATTACTTACCTGTGTACTGTGTAGCTTCCAATATCATCAGTCGCTGTCTTACGTCGATACCGTTCTCCAGCTGCAATCAAGGGTTAGTAAAAAGGAATTTCACTTCTTATGGCTGGGCTCTATCGCACGATCTAAGATCCAAAGAAAGGTAACACCCAAAATGCCCTGTAGCCTCATGTTTATAGATGTGGTGCACAACACACCGATAAACAAGACTCTACTAGACACGGTCTGTAGACATTCCGAGGACGAACCGCTCTGATACCACTTTTGTCACGACCCAGCCCCGTAGGCCGCGACTAGTGTCCGTGCTGGACACCCAAACGTACCCAATACCCCAAACCAGCATATTAGCAGATTATATGAATAGAAAGTCAGTCGACATTGCTAGTTATCGCAAATGAACAGATATAGTACATGGAAGCCGACAAGGCTATCCTAGTTCATAGCAACCCAAAACATATACAGAACCCACACAAGTATGTCTACAGACCTCTACAGAACATAACAGAATCATAAGACGGGACAGGGCCTCGTCATACCCCTGAATAACATACATATATACAATAGCAGCGGACTGTACCAAGGTATAGGCTCTGGACAAAAGAGTGCTCCAGAATAGCAGAATGATGTCCTATGCAGGCGGGTCAGCAAAAGCAAATCTGTAGTCTGTACCTGCGCGGCATGAAAACGCAGCCCCCGAAGAAAGGGGGTCAGTACGAAATATGTACTGAGTATGTAAAGCATGGAACGTAATAAACAAAGTCATAATCGAAACAGAAGATACAGAAAGTGAACGGAATATCCAGATTAGCAAAATGCTGATCATAAAGCATAAATAGTACTTACAGAAAACGTATACCATACCTGGTCCCATCACGGAACAAAATCATAACCGAAACAGGACGTACGGAAATGTGAGTGAGATGTCCAGAGTATCAAATGCATATTTTCAAAACATGAAGAGTGAGTACAGAAACATATGCCATATCATATCCGGCCCCTGTCAAGGGACTCGGCAGACAGAACGTGGTCACCCCCTGACGCTGGTGCCACAACACATAAGGATCAGAAAAGGGGAATAACCCCGTAGCATAGCATATCATATCAAATGGCCATATCAGATCATATCAGAATAGTGTACATGGCACATCATACTCCACAACCCATGTACATGTATACCTGCCCCCTCACATCGAGGCACGGCGAACAATGCAGTGGAAAACGCTTGAGAACATATCCTGGCCCGGGCTCAGTGTGGGAAACATTGAGGCATCCACGAATGGAGTAGTGAGAAACTAAATGCAATAAAAATACCATATATATATTTCCAGAGACTCAATGAAGCATATCGAATGACAGATCAAATCAATGAAATCGAACGGAGTCATAGTAAGTGAAATTCGAATGTCAAAATGGGTTACGGAAGCATAATCTTTCTGAGATCGTTCCCAAGTTTCAAAACAATTCATAAGGCTTAATGAAATATTAAAACAATTTTAATTTAGTAGTTAAAAGAGTAGTTAGAATATTTCTTAAAAAAAAATGCTCGAAGACAAGTCATAAACACAAAAGGGTAAAATCGGAAATAGTGGGCCCACCTCGGGACAAACGAAGCGGTGGGCTCAAATTACGTATTTTAAGCTTATAAAGTCACCTACGGAGGTTCTGGGGACATTCCATAATTTTCTAGACAATTTGCGAAAGTTTGCACAATTCTTTCAATAAAGCATACTTATAGGGTTCAATTCCATTGAATGAAAAAGGGGTATTTTCAAATGCATATTCCGATGAGCAGAATACTTTCCGAGGCTCAAATCCGATCCTAGTACACCTAGGACATGCCAAAAGAAGAATCGGGATAGCCTTACATACCTTATATGCTCTTTACGCCTTTCCAAATTCAATTCCCGTTTCGCCCAAAATCTGCAATTGGTCACATTTACCAATTCTCAATTTCCAATCTTTAAGTATTCAATCTTTATTCATAATTGCCTACAGAAATTTGGGCAGCATCTCCCCTATACATATAGCATCCCCGAGAATTTAACTCGGCCAAAACAATCAACAACAACCCAACAACAACATCAACAACAACAACAATCACTATAAACACAATATAACTTAACTAGCTGTCTTTCCAACATAATGTCATAACCTTCATTTCAACTTCAATTTCCAAACTAGTCTCAATGGTTTCACATTCATCATTAATCTAGATCATCACAATATAATTTGGAAATATTTCATATCATTTCTACGAAATATTCACAAGATATACAAAATATACAAACTTTCCACCAAAACATAATTCACCCAAAACTTCAAATCTTCAACCTACATATTCATAACATATTTCCATCTTCCAATTTCATCAACCATAATCATAATTCACATCTTAACAACTTCATTTCCATAATATCACAAAACCATTCTAAAGTGACATAATCTTCTACATTCCAATTCAATGCCAACTTAAGCCATTTAACCTTCATTTACATCATAAGGTTCACCACAACACAACTAACACATTAAACAAAATTAATCCATTTCCATTCTACTTCTATACACCACATGGCTATATTCCATATTTCCAACCTCAACCAAAGTCATTCAACTTCCATTTCCAATATGAATTCCACCATAACCACAACTAGAATACAACATAAAATTCAACCCATATTACTTATACAACAATATACATATATGGCCACTTACATATATACACACCCACTTTGCAAACTTTCATATTTCCATAAATTCTACTCATTTCTACATACTACAACACAAACAAACCTTCATAACATAAGAAAAAAAGGAATTGATTCTTACTTTGCTTTTATGAAAGTAGCAAATTCTTCAACATTTTCTTGTTCCCATGCTCCTCTAACTCCAAACAAAATTATATTCGTGATTATGCGTTGCCCGGACTTCGATTAGTACTTCGTAGCTTGAAATTTCACTCACAATCCTCACTTTTATGTGAGATTTAGGCCCCTTTTTGTTGCTGAATTTTCTGGAAAATTTGAGAAGTTTTTAGATGATAAAAATGGGGGTTTGCCCCTTTTTATAAGGGCTGAAACGGCGTCACTGTAGCTACAGTACTGTAGCAGTGCTGTAGCGTACTGTAGCAGTGCTGTTTCTGCGCGACAGTTCAGTTTGTAGTGTCTATAATTCTCTACTCCGACGTCCTATCGATGAGTGGTTTGTTGAATCATAAACTAGACTTGACGAACTTCATTTTAGGCTTTTGAAACGCCTTAAAACTCCAAATATGCATAGAGATATACCCCTCCAAAGTTGACTAAAAATCTGTCCAGCATTTCTCAAATTTTCGTCGAACTTATTTTCTTCAACTTGCTCGATCTCGAAATATTCCGAAACCCTCCATACATGATATTTATCACTTATTATACATGATAATGACCATATTCTTGTGTTTTAAAATACTCTTTCCCGATTACGACTTACAAGATCATAATCATCCATTATTTAAACAATATACTTAATAATGCCTCATTCCTCATACTCCAAAGTTGTTTTACCTAGTCGTAACTCGACATTCTTACATTCAAATTTAACAGTGTTTCTTCGAAGTACGGGGTGTAACACCTTTTCTTGAGAACGTTATCAAATTGAGGAGTATTTTAGTAATTTGCATCTTTCGTATATGTGCGTTTGTGGGTTGTTGGGGCGGGGGTGGGCGTGGGGGTATGCTTTTATGACGAATTGCCAATGGAATAGCTCAGTTGGTTAGAGCGTGTGGCTGTTAACCACAAGGTCGGAGGTTCAAGCCCTCCTTCTAGCGTTCATTTTTTTTTTTTTAACCAATGTTTTTCATTGCTGAAAGTCTATCAAAAGCAGCCTCCACATGGTATGTTGTTGTGGGTGTGTACTAATGTGTAAAACTAGTCACATTTTTATCTATAAAGAAAGACTGAAGTTAGTGAAAGCTAGGTTCAACTCCATATTTTTATGCACTATGGAGTATTTTCTATATAGTGTACGTGTAATCGAATAAGTAACGGAGTAACTCTATCCACCAAGACATGGACAAAAGAAAAAAATCATCTGATATTAATTTTGTGTTCGCTGAATTTGAACCTAAGACCTTGTGATTTTCCTATAGGGAAAAGGGTCAAAAATGCCCCTCCACTTTGGGAAAAGGGCTAAAAATATCATCCGTTGGAAAAATACCTCTCACATCATTAAAGTTTTTCAAATATACCCTATCTTAACGGAAATTTCCCAAAATAACCCGATTTCATTTTTAAACCCGTTCTATTTAAACCCGACCCAGTTACATACAAAACCCATATGCGACAAACTTGTTCCCGAGTCCTACATCTGGAGCCACTAGGCACAGGAGCAAGTAACCCATGTGCACTTTTTATTTAGTTAGGTTGAGTTTAAAAATAAGATCAGGTTATGTTGGGATTTTCATTAAGACAAGGGTATATTTGAAAATTTTAATGATAGGAGGGATATTTTTAGCTTTTTTCCCAAAATAGAGGGGCATTTTTGACCCTTTTCCATTTCCTATATGCATGTTGTTATACATATAGAAGTTTAAATAATGGCAAGACTCATTCCCAAACGGCTCGTGCTGGAATAGCTCAGTTGGTTAGAGCGTGTGGCTGTTAACCACAAGGTCGGAGGTTCAAGCCCTCCTTCTAGCGTTCATTTTTTTTTTCTTTCTATTATCAATCAGTGCTCAGAGTCTCATTGAAATAGCAAAAGGAGGAGTATGCAACATCTACAAAGTAATAAATCGAAGTAAAGCTGATGTTTTTTTAAGGCTTTGACTGGAATGAGCAGTCTATAACATTGATTCAGTTATTGAAAAAGCAGATTAAGATGTTTGAGCACTTGTTTCTCATCAATCAAGTGGCTAGGTACAAAAGGAGTTCTACATTTTCCGAATATTCTTTTAAAGTACTTTTTAGATAATTTAGCACAAGATAAGGAAAACCTAAAAAAGCTTCAAATACTTGAAGTTGTTTTAATCCGATAGTGAAAGCATACATGGTTATGTGTCCTATTTTATTTTTATCTATCATATTCGTGCATGCATTCTTTCTTCTAAGCCTGTTAATCGGTCAGATCAGATTGGGTTTAGCATATGTCGGATTATAATTTCAGTTTTGAATTTCCCAAAATGTAATCCGAATCTGATCCAAATACGTTCGAATTAGATCTATTTTATAAATTCGGTTTCGGATAATTCAAATTTTCTGTTCGCCCTATAAATTGAACTGTTTCTTCTTCTTCTTCTTCTTCTTCTTATAAAGTGAACAACCAAATAAAATATTTATACCAATTTGCCTGAGTATATAGTTCTCCGTTGCTATAACAATCATTTAAACACAGTATTCATACAAGTAACTTAGTAATTTTTTTAATATTTGGTTAATGTGTAATGAGTAGGGTATATTTTTGGACAAGAAGGGGTTCCTCAGATCATCAGCACTTCCCACCTACAACTATAAGGTTGTGGGTTCGAATCATCAAAGGAGCAATAGCTCCAACAAAGGGGATCAAACAGGAGGGGAATAAAAAAAAAGTAGGATATATTTGACTTATTAGATTGAACCATATAAGTAATGCGCTAACATCTAATGGATAGTCGGGTAGGCCAACTTAAGGTATGAGAAATTCGGTTTTCGAATATCCAAAAATCGAAAGTTTCAAATTCGAAATCAGATCCAAAAAAAATAAAAATTAAATCCAAAATTTGAAAATTTTAAAATATAAGTCCAAAATGTTGGGATTTTGACTTAAGGTATGAGAAATGGCTATTTCTTGCCATTTAGTGGCCAGCAGGTACATATATCCCAATCATTTTTTTGCGTGGATTGTCTTTCTTTTAGGGTGGTCTTTAATTTTTGGCCCTCAAATTGATGGTTTTTAATATTTGTCCTTCGCATAACACCTGGATTCGAACCCAGGCTCAGTAAAAAAATAAAAATAAAAATAAAAATCCGCAAGGCATAAGTTGGAATTCGCAGGGTAAAAGTTGGACCCCAACTTATGTCTCAAGGATAAGTTTTAGCCAAAATTAGGTCTTAAGACAGAGGTTTGTAAAATTCTAACAAATTATATATATATATATATATATATATATATATATATATATATATATATATATATATATATTGCCTTAAATCAGAGTTTGAAACCTAACTTATGTCCTGCGAATCCCAACTTATGCCTTGCAATTTTTGACTGAACGGAGATGTGAACCCGAAATTAAGTGATTTTTAATGAAGGCTAAAAATTAAATACCACTGATTTGAGGGCCACCCGAACGAAGGATAATCCTGCAAATTAGCCTTGAAGTTACTAAACCCAAATGGGCCGTTATTGAATGAAGTAAATGGAGCCCGTAAATGTAAAACCTTACAGCAAGCCTGATCCTTTATACATCCTCAAAACCCTAGCGTTCCTTTTTCTTACTCCCGCAAACATTACAGCTCTCTACTTGCCTCTCACTACCAGGTACTCACTAAGCGAATAGCATCTTCAGGTTTTACGTTAAATTTTAATCTTAGCTCGTATTATAAGAACATCATTAGTTAGTTCTAAATTAGTATCCCTAGATTTTAGTGTTATTAGATATATGTAAAAGTTTGAAACAGATGAATTAAGAGAGAAACCAATGCTGATTTCGAAAAATATGACGTTTTTTACTCAAGCACTTTTGAAGCTATGTATTATGTTATCTTTAGCTTTGTGTTAATGGTTATCAAGTTAGAAATACATAAAATTTAATAGAGAAACCAGTCCTGATTTCGAAGACAAATGATGTTTTGTGGTTATCTTTAGCTTTGTGTTATGAAAAATGGTTATATGTGAAATAGATGAATTAAGACACAAACAATTGCTGATTTTGAAGTAAAATGACGTTTTCCCTTAACCCATTTTGAGGCTATTGATTGATTTATCTTTAGATTTGTGTTATTGGTTATATGTATAAGTTTGGAGATGAATTAAGACAGAAGAAAAATGACTTGTTTCTCAACCCCATTTGAGGTTATAGGTTGGTTTATCTTTATGGCGTGAAAACCATTATGTTGATATTAAATTTAATTGAAATGAGCAGAATGAAGATTTATAGATGAATGAATGATTGATATGCCGTTTTGTTACTAGTATTAAGAAAAAATCTCTGCTGTGTCGAGTTGTATATTCAGATAAAGTTACTTGCGTGAACTGGCTCTTGCTGATGCTTTATAGTATTACTTGGGCGTATTACTTATTTCTGTCTAAATGGTCGGGTAAACAGATCTGTGAAGATGTACACGTCAAGGCAAAAGATTCACAAAGATAAAGATGCTGAACCTACTGAGTTTGAGGAGTCGGTTGCACAGGTTATGCTTTGTTCTTACTTGATGAAATTTGTTATTGAATGGTTCATTGGATGTAATGTTTAATAAACACATTAAATTGTTACTGAACAGGCTTTCTTTGATTTGGAGAACACCAACCAAGAGCTCAAAAGTGAATTGAAGGACCTATACATCAATTCTGCAGCGTATGTGTGGTCTAATCTATATTGTTTTATTTTTGTATGTTGTAGTTAGTATGTATTTTTGACTTTGTAGTAACTTCCTACATGTCATGGATATTGCAGTCAAATTGATGTGTCAGGAAACAGGAAAGCTGTTGTTATCCATGTGCCCTACAGACTGAGGAAAGCTTTCCGCAAGGTTCATGTTCGCCTTGTTAGGGAGTTGGAGAAGAAATTCAGTGGCAAGGTAGCTATCAAATTATTTTCATAATTTTCTGTCTTCATCATTGCATTTGAAATTTCCTGAAGAATTGTTGTTAAGAGTGTTTAATCTGAAACCCAATTTATGTTTGTTCATCGTTGTTTGTTGAATTTTGTTGTGATCTGTAATGGACTCTTTCTTTGTAGTTCCCATTATGGTTCATAAAAAATTAATTCCTTTTTATGGCGCTGCAGTTCTGGTTTCTACCATATTTTCCTTCGTTGTTAGTTGGAAAAGTTGACATTACCTGTTGGGACTGGCATTCCGAAATTCACATACTGTTATTTAGACATAGTGGTATTGATGTATTTCTGTAGTTCTTGCTTCCCTTCATTTTTTTTCTAAAAATTATTGCTGTGGTACTATTTTGATAGAGATATGATAATCTTCTCAATAGTTTTAGTGTAGCCCAATCTTCGAAAACGTATTCAGTTGGTCCTGCAATCATGACAAAAATATTATTGGCCTTATTCACCTGTGTGTACTGCATGCTTTTTTCTCTTCCTGTAGACATCAATTACCTTTCAAAAAATGCATATTATACTTGGTTAGTTGGTCTCCACTCTTTAGGGAAAACAATGAGGCCAAAATGTTATATTATACCATTAGTTTATTAGGGTAGCTTTTCTTGTTTCCTTGTTTTACAATGTAGGCCGCGAGCTTCCTGCCTTTGATGAAGTTTTGATTTTTTGCAGGATGTAATTTTCATTGCCACCCGGAGGATAGTGAGACCCCCCAAGAGAGGTTCAGCTGCTACACGACCCCGCAGCAGAACTCTTACATCTGTTCATGATGCCATATTGGAGGACTTGGTCGTTCCTGCTGAGATTGTTGGGAAGCGTACTAGGTATCGTGTTGATGGCTCCAAGATAATGAAGGTAAATAAGCTGTATCTTCTTGTTTCAATGTTTATGGCTGCAGTTAACTGGAATAGTTTTTCGGGTGAAGTAATAAGTACTGCTTGTGTATTTTTCACTAATGTCTGAGAACTAGTAAAGGCATGGTTTTACTTGTTGATATCATTTTGGAGTGATAACTTTTGTGACCTTTTCATTTGAAAGGGCAGAAAGCTCTATTCTTGTTTCCTGATTTGTTTCTCAACTTTTTTTGTGAATAGGTGTACTTGGACCCCAAGGAACGAAACAACACTGAGTACAAGTTGGAGACGTTTTCAGCAGTTTACAGAAAGCTTTCAGGCAAAGATGTTGTGTTTGAGTACCCCATCAGTGAGCATTAAGGAAACAAAATGCATGTCTTTATCTATTTGATGTGAAACTACAGATTAGTGGTTCCTTTGAAATTTTGGCAATTCCATTTTGTTTTAGAATGCAGAGAACTATGTGAAATTCCTATCTATTTTCAGTTAAAACCTTGTTGCTATGTCATAGATTTCTGGCTTGCTTATTAAATTTGGTTTCATTTGCTCTCTCTCCCTTCCTCCCTCCCTCTGCTATACATGAGTAATGTCAATGACTTGGCATTGGTTTTTGAGATGGCTGCTCAATACTGTTTCTGTTCACTCTGAAAACAATGTATATCACATTGAATGTGGTGTAGTTTTATAGTATTATATACTAACTATTTAATGGATAGAGAACTGGATCAAGACCTAGTTTTCCACCTTCTAGTTTTTCTGGCTTGAAGACTCACTTGGAAAGATGTTTCTCACCCTCTAAGCCAGCTTTCAAAATTTCAGACCTATATCGACATATTTTGTTCATTTGTTGCCAAAAAGATCTTCAAACTTGTGAAAGTGGAGAAAGAAAGTTTTGGGTATGACTTTATGTTTGCAAGATGAACAAAGGAAGAAAAAATGGTACTGCTGGTTGTGCTGCTTGATCTATTTACTGTAATCTGTGGTGAGAAATGTTTGCTATCCCCCTTTAATGGACAATCCACCTGGTTTATCATTCTTTCTTGTGTTATTCCCCGTATAATTCAATTAATTTCACTCGTATTTTGTGAGGAACCTACGCATTGAAACTTTAGTTAAGAACAAAACAACTATTACTATTAGTTTCCAAACGCCTTTAAGTGAAATAATTGACTCAGCTGACCTTTACTTCTTACAAGTTAAAAAAGTAAATGGGGAAAGAGCTTTTTGCTACAGATATAGGGTATCTACCAATTTTGTATCCTAATGATTCAAGGCCTATTGCAAGAGTATGTTATGTTTGTCTGTCTCTCTCCGTTACCTATTCTATTTCGCTCTTTCGAAACATTGACATCAAGAATTGGTTAATACACTTGCCTATTTCTCCTCCTAAAATTACATTGTACAGCCTGAACGTCTCATTCATGTCCCAGCAGAAGTTTTTTTTAACTGCTCCACTGAGATACCCTGTCATGGAATGACTCCGTGTTTATTTTCCCTTAAATTAGATGACCTTAGTTATTTCTTGTCGATTCCTCGACTAAAATAACAATACCTTAAACAAAACTCATTTTTTTGGGGCAGTGTGTGCAGTGGTTGGCATTATGAGAGGGAAAACCGGGCTTAGTCTGTATATGCATTTGGTGTAGGAAATGAATTTGATTCAAATGTACATTATACAAGTAATAATAAGTCAAATCTAGTAAGTTTTATACTTTCCAGCATAAGTCTTTTAGTATTTATTATGCAAAATACCACTTTGACTGATGACTCGCAGATCCGCTACATGGACAACAGTTGATACATGGTGCCAAAGAATTTTAAGTGTCATTCCATCAGAATCATGTAAACAAAGGAAAGTCCAGTCATAGAGGACTTGAAGCTTATCTTTGACAAACCTCAACGAGAAGTTTATTACAGATGCAGATTTTGTTTAGTAGGCTCTCCTACACCTTTATCCCCGAAAAGGTTGAACTCGCACAGAAAAAAACATCCAAGATTTGTGGATAGACCGGTTAGGGACAGAGATAACAGGATGAATAGGGGGTAGTGGGGTGGGGGTGGGGGGCGAGGGTACGGCTGTGAGCACAGCTACTAAGACAAGGATGTGTCTAAATTGTTAGATCTTTGTTGATGCACAAGAATTCACATTCCAAGTGGACCAATTGTTCTATTTCCTATGAAAGTGAACATGAAATTATATAGTACAATTAATCTACAATTACATTGAAGTAGAAAATATCCCCAAAAAACCTACCAAATATGTCATCTAAGGATAATTTTGGACATTGTGCCCAAAAAACCTGTATAAATAAAGAATAAAAGAATAAGCATTTGACTTGTAGATGGTTGGAAAACTTCAAATGACGGAACTAAAGCTTTCGATGGGATCAGACTCTTCAAGCATGGAAGCTGCCTGGAAACAATCAGCAGCATCAGCTACCCGTCCATCATCTCTATGAACCAATCCCAAGTGGTACCAAGCTACACGATTGGTAGGTTCGATCTTCAATGCATCTGAGAGTAATGCTCTTGCCAATGACAACATATTCGAGCCCATTTTAGCCATTAAAGCACCAAGCAAGATCTTACACTGCACATGATTCGGATCTACTAATAGAGCATTAACATAAGCAGCCAAGGCTTGGTCATTTTTTCCTTGTCTTTCAAACATCATTCCTGGAACAAGTTGATATAGAAAAATCAGCACAAGTTGTATTCTACTTCCGTCCCATTATTAAGGAGGCTTTTAAATATCAAGGACAAAAACTCGGACAGAAATGTATGCAAGCAGCCTTATCAGACTTCATATGTTGGTAATTTTGTCATTAGTGTTAGAATATTCCTCCAATAATTACAATCTAAACCATCATAACCACAATACAGACGAATTCCGTTGGTAAAATTGCCTTTCTCTTTTCAATATCAGTTCATTGTTGACAATGACGTCAGACAATAAAAAAATTGACATCATTTTCTTGGAAACGAGAAACATGACTACAAGAAAACTAAAATAGATAAAAACTAAACCATAGACAATTTAGTGTTCAAAATTCTTTTCGCCCTCGTTATATTTTCCAACTTTTGTTCCAGCGCATTCTACTTTTGCCACGTATTACGCTATGAAGATGAGTTGAATGTTAAAAGTAAAAAAATATTCAAGCAATACAGCCATCTTGTTATTCCGATATAGACTGTATTCTCAGAGAAACAGGAAGGCCCCTGGGGGTTAAGTTTCTAGCACTGCTTCTATAACTTCACATCTGAAGGAAAATGCTATGATTAGAGAAGGGAAAGGAAAAGAAATAAAAGAAGGATAGATGAAAGGATTGTTTCTTTTTCTTTCTTCACCTTGGAGAGAAATTGTCAAAGAAGATCGGCATATAATGTTGGATGTCGAAGAGAGAATTAAAAAAAAATTGGTCTTGGCACTTGTGGATTTTACTTCTTTCAACATTCTCTGCCCGCTTCATTTAATAAGCAAAAGGAACGATATCATTTCTAACTATCTCATTATTTCCGTCCTTTCCAAACATAGAGAAGTCTTTGTAGGACAAGGGACATGATGAAGCTAGTTGGAAAGATCCTCAACATGCTTAAGATGAGTATGTGACAAAACAAATAATAGGAACTGTGTCTATTAAGAGTTTCTCATAACCAAAAACCCAATGGCTCAGAAAAGCTTAAAATGGTAGAGTTCCAGGCCGATTTTGTAATATTATAAAATGAAGTGATTCATTAAATTCTTAATTACTCTTTACAAAAGTCTGATGTCACAATGGATGGCGTACACTATGTTCAGTCTTTCGAAGAACACAAATTTTAAGATTTTGCTTATAGCAACATTTACTCAAGTTTCTAGTAATCTTCATTGATACAGAGTTTGTGCAATTCTAGAGGTGAGCTGTCCCTCCCCCACCACCCACCCACACACACACCCCTTTCCTAGAAAGAAAAAAAACGAAGCAACTATAGCAACCATGTCTAAATTCCAAAATAGTGGGTTCAGTTAAACTGAATCCTCAATATTCATCTCCTTCCAATACTACTAAAAGGTTTGCTAACTAGAGATTCTCTACATTTTTTATGGACACATTAAATCTCTAAACAAGCTAAAAAGACTTCTTATAAATACTACTATTGTTAAAAGCCTATTTAAGCCCTAAAGCTCTGTAAAGCCCCTCTGTGCACTTCGCCTCACTTATTGGTGCTTTAGTACAGGCGTCAAGGCGCTAACACATGCGCACCTTCACGGATACATTTCTTCTTTAAGGGGGCAACAACATATAAATAGCTAAATTGTAGGCTTTCTTTGCTAAAGCCCACACTTTAATTATTCTTTGCGCTTAAAAGCTCCAATAGACTTGTTGTTGACAACTTCGATAAATAACAGACATAGTGTAAGTATACCAACACGACTAAGCTAATCCTAACTAGTTGGTATCAACCTACATGAATCTTCGCTTCCCAAAAAAAGCAGGAGGAGTTAAATGTAAGTACCTATAATCTGTCCTGTGTTTCAAACTCAAAGATTTTACATCTCTTTGGAACTCTCGTATTAAGATCAAGTGTGCATCAAAACTAGTAATTCAGTAAGTTCTCAGACAGCAGCTATAAAAACATTGATGGGATGCAGATACTAAAGGAGGAAGAGAAAGTTCACAAGGTACAAAGTAGAAAAGCAGCATGCACTATCTGAATTCTCCTGCTATTACTACTCCTATAACTAAACTACAATTATTTAAATAATACACACACACACACACACACACACACACACACTACTGTCCATGATTAAATAAAGAGTCTAATGTAATGTAGATCTCACACGAAACATTGCCATAAAAACATAAGGAAGTCTGAAGTTTCCAATCCAACAGGCTATCTCCCAGGTCATACGTAAGGTGCAAAGAAAGAATAAGCTAAATTTTAATTCGAGCGTATAGGAGCAAATTCTAGGTAAGCAGATTTGCATGCTGAGGTAATTTTCCAAGTCTGTTTAGGTTATTCACAATCACTGTTTTCAGTCTTTATTTGCACTCACCTTCTTTTACGTACTCAATTTGATATCATCACTTAAAGAAAACAAAGGAAGAAAGTCAATAATTTTTTTAAAAAACAACAAACATAGCAGGATCAGTCATTGTAAATTAAGTTCATAATCTTGCCTTCTGCATGCAAAGTGTCTGCCGAATATTCGATAAGATCTCTTGCTTTCTCCAAACATGTCTCTGCATCCTTAAACCGTGAAAGGGTAGAGTACAAGTTTGCCAGTCCATGCCAAACTTCATATTCCTTTACTTTATCTTCTTCCACCTGTAATAGCAGTAAGAAAAGAAAATTAATTCAATGAAGTCAGAACTAGAAGCATAGTATAAATGGCAAGCATATTATTGAAGCCAAAGATTGTTCAGTGGTAAGGCACCATAGAAAAAAATGGGTTTTCTAATGGAATATGTATTCTTCTCTTCATTTGTAAGACCATTAGCATAAATAATAGAAGGAATCTGCACACATTCAATCTCATTTTTTGATAACATAAGGAAATCATGATGCATCTGAAATTAAGTGAACTACAGAATAATATCTGTCAAGCAAGGAAATGGTCAAAATGAGCCCATTCATTCTTTCATACATTTGTTCCGTTCACTTCTCCTTTTCCCCTTTCCACCACTAATGACAAAATATCCACTCAAACCATACATGCACCTCAATAGACCAAATACAACTATCCTTTTTTATTGCAGATATGAACATCAAAGTCATAATTTACAAATGATTCAACCAGTTTAATGGTAAAACTCATCGATCTTCCAATTTTTGCATTGCTTTGATTTGTTTGTCCGTATCTGACTCTTTTCCCTTGTTTTCTTTTGAGCCGAGGGTCTTTCGGAAACAGCCTCCCTACTTTCCAAGGTGGGGTAAGGTCTGTGTACACTTTACCCTCCCGAGACCCAACATTATGGAATTCAACTGGGTATGTTGTTGTTGTTGTTGTTGGTAAAACTCATCTATCTGTAGCATGTTAATCTAATAAGAGACAGTGGATTATAGTGTGTAATCATGTTGGGTTGCAAAACAGAATTACAAGAATTACAGTCTTTCACCAAGAAAAGCTCAAGGATGTTCATGAGAAAATTATGCCATGGTGAGAAAGAGTGGTGGAAAAGATGATAGTGGATATGATGACTGCCATGGGGCAAATTTAGCATTGGAAGATTGTCTCGGCACTGGCTTTTCATGGATTTTAGCCCTCTATTTATGGTTCTGATGTCTGCTAGGCTGGAATATGACTTACGGGCCAATGTTGTTGGTACCTGTGGTCATTAATGACTTTTCAAGGTTGTCATACTGATGACACTTGTAGTGCTGAGTGACAGTAATCCCAATGGAGCAAGTGGTCATCTATGGCATAGAAAGGCCACTACCAGCGACGATTTTGGTTTCAGAAGATTTAGGAATTTGGGGGAAACTTATTTCTGCACGACAGAATTGTGCTGCTTCTGGCTAACTAGAGAATCAGGATCCAAGTAAAATGCTTTATTTTGTTAGTTAATTCTGGGGAGACTGGAGTCAGAACTGGTTTCGAAGTTGAAACTATTGAACTTCAGAATTAGAATCTCATTGAGAAGTGGTTACTTCTATCCCAGTTCTGAGTTCCAAATGCAAATTACTAGGGGGCATAAGGGGGTGGGTGAAAAGGAAAATCTGAGATACACATATATGTTTCGACTAAACTTACTAGATATACAATCTAACCTGAGGTGCATTTCTGAATGGTCCATAAGATTTTCTTTGAGCTTGAACCAATGAAAGGAGATGACAATAAGGTTCAACAGCGTCGCTGTACCGTGACTGGGATTTTTTTAGCTTAGCTTTCATCCTTAGCAGAGGTCCTTGATCCCACTTTACAGTCTCATCAAAAGCCGCATCAGTAACTACTTCAGCCTCTGAATAGCGTTGTTGAGCAGAAAGAACTAAAGCAAGCAGTCTCCAACCTCTTAGAGTAGATCCTGCCGTTGCATCGACATACTTTCTCGCATATTGCAAAGCTGTCTCCAGATTACGGTGCTGTGCATATTGAACCCCTAACTCAAACATCAAATCTGAATTTTCATGCTCTAAAGCCATTGCACCATCTAAAGATTTTAAGGCCTCAGATTGAAGACGCGTTCTCTCGAAGTCAGAGGTTGCAACTTTCGCCTGCTTCCCCAAACAAAGACCTAACATGCGGAGACCAACACCTTTCAAGTGTTCATTTGAACCACCCTGTGCATTAGTTATTGCCCTCTGTGCATACTTCACTCCCTCAGCAGCAAGAAAGACATCCTCAGAGCAAATTTTAGCAGCCAACAACAACGAGAGAACGTCCTCTGGCTCTTCATGCTTATGAAGAGACTTGCGAAGCAGACTTAAGGCAGTTTTGTTCTGTCCAGCCGCACTATAACAAAGTGCTAAAGATCGCCAACGGTCAATCCGGTTGAGTACCCCTGGCATTACCTCTTCAAGTTGCTTAGCTAACACAGAGGTCTGACTGCATACAGACAGAGCAAATGTAAGGTGCTCTAAAACTGAAGGGTCCCATTTGATCTTACCAAGGTAAACTTTTCTCATTAGAATCATTAACAGAAGTATTGCTTCTTCCAAATTGTTCCTAGGTACATAAGAACCGTCAATTTGCACAGCTAAGCTTGGTGGGCAAACCTCAACCCCACTATAAAGCAGAAACACAGCAAAAGCTTTTTGAATCCTTGCACAGCAGTCATTATCAAGATTCCATTGGCTTAAGAGGGCACGGCGGTAGGCAGACATTGCTTCTGAATAGCAACCAGCTTGCTTCCATAGCTCTGGAAGGAGCTCAACAGCATGGCTCACAGTCTCTTGCAGCTTATTCTCCACCAATACATCAGGTATCCCATTATCGAATATCTTCTCTACAGCATCAAGCACACTTAGACACTCACGAGCAGCCTCTGCAAATAGAAATGTCTGTAAATGATCAAATCAAAGTAATAGCAATTTTATATAAACTACTATTGAAATTTCCTTGTACCAGTCAGTCTCCCAAGCTTTTGCAGGGACTTCGCTTTCAAATATACGGCCTCAAGGACCAGACCAGCAGCATGCTGTGAGATGCCTGGCACAGACTCAATGCTGCGAGTGCGGCCCTTTTTAGAAGGTTGTTTGTCAGTAACAGAAGGCTGCATCCTATGTATGGCTGCTTGGAGATCAATACCATCAAACACCCTAAGAGCACCTTCCACATTTCCTCTTTGATATTCCAATCTTCCAAGAAGAGCTCGCGCTTCCTGCCATCAAAATTATAACAAACACATGCCTTCAGACCTTCAAGTTCATGTTGATGACAATCAAGAATGGAAGAGATAATGGAAGAAGAAACAAACATTAATAAATTATTAATGCAACTTAAAGTGCTTTCCGGAAAATAAGATCAATTACATTAATGTTGACTAGCATTCAAATTCTACATGCAAATAAGTACAATCTGACCAATACTAATCCTGTCAAAACAAAAGAAGGTAATCCACCTTAAGTTCCTGGTTTCTTTTTCTATACAAGAAACCAATACCTATTTTGCCTATTAATTCGAAGCCTGTAAATAATATAATGCAATTTAATTGAACATAAACTTTCACCAAAGATCTAAAGCATCACCAAATAACAACAGATAAGAAAGTAACGCATCATGCCTATAATCGATGGAAATCATACAACATATGAGAACAGAAAGGACAGTATTTTCGAGAATGTCATTTAAAGTGATTGGCTCTCAAACTCATCATCAATGAAATCCTTCAAACATTTAAGCAGCCACAAAAGAATTAGGTGGGCGATCATGAATTTAATCGAAGAAAAGCGTCCTGTCCTAAATTTTACTGCTTTATTATCACTATGAGTTTGTACAAGCTCTCAATATTGTTTCCTTATGAACAAGCTACAAGCTTTGTGGTTACATGACAAAATTCAACAGGAATGCAAAGAAAAAGACATAAACTTTGGCAAAACTCACCTCAAAATTGAGGGACAAACCTTCACGCAATGCAGATTCAGCCTCTTGAATGTTTCCCTCATCAAGCTTTGCTTCAACAACATTTGTTTGCATGGAAATCCCATTTGCACAAATTTGCCTGACTGATTGGTCCACATCAGCCTGTCCTAATTCTGCTGATTCGCTTCCAGACATCTCTGGCCCCACTTTCTATGCTCACTACAATTAAAAAAAAAAAAAAACATCATTAACCTAAAATTTGATCCCTTAGCATTTATATAGCATCAAGAAAATGGATAGTCTTTGCCCATTTTCGTTCTTGATGTTAATATGCATCACAAACTCATAATTAACAACCCAATTGGTGAAAAAGATTCATCATTATTATAAAACACAAACACAAAATACACTAGATAATTAAGAAAACTGTAATTTTGAATCACAATCTAAGGATTGATACAAACAAACAAACGGTTAGGGGTATAAAAAATGAATCCTGAAAAATTATAAATAAGATAAAAGAATCAAGAATGGGAGAAAATGGGGGTGTTATTACCTTAAATGTTGTGGATTTTAATGGCAGATGAATGGTGTTATAGGTTTAATTGTTTAAATTCCTTGTTTAAAACAGCCAAAAGGGGTGAAGATTTGTTTGGATCAGAAAGAAAGAATGGTGACAGCGTTGTTGAGGTTTGACTAATGATTCAGAATATTCTAAGAAAAGAAAAAAACACAAAACAAAGTACTCAAGGTTCAGGTTTTATATATATAGCGCTCCATTTGGCAATTTTGTAGTTACCGCCGCCGATATTTCGAAACAACTTTTTACTCGATAATTTTATGCATCATCATTTCATTCGTATCTTCCTTTTTTTTTTTTTCACCTGTATTGGACGTTAGACTAATTTAAATTCGCACTACTTAAAATTCATTAAGGGAATAGTATAAGAGCGGCTATATAGGTTCACGTAGACGGAGTCAGGATCTGAAACTTATGTTGGGATTTTAGCCTTTTATAGTAGATTCTAAATTAATAATTTATACATATTAAATGATTTTCTTAAAATAAGCACAGTATTTGAACAAAAGTTATAAGGGAATAGTGCAAGGGCGAATATATCAATAATTGCAATACGGATTCAACATTCTGATAGCTTAATTTGAATAAAGATTGTAATTTAAAATACAGATCAGCCTCCGAAAGCACCCTCTACCAGGCCTTTTTTCACACACATATTCATAGTTTTATACTTGAAACCTCTAATTACGACGAAATCGATTCCACCACAATCCTTGATGATCGTACTAATTTATAGTATAAAATCTAAAATAAATAAAAACTAAGGTGACAATACATATTTACTACTCCCTCCGTCTCATATTAATTGGCCACTTTTCTTTTTACAAACCCTTTAAGAAATCATAAATAAAAGTGCATTTTTACTACATTGCCCTTATCTCTCCAATTAATTGCACTTTAATCAATATTGTTTACTTGAAAAAACAATTGATGCGATAACTAAAGTAGGAAAAACTTACCTAATTATATCTTGATTTCCTATCAGGTTAAGCATAGAATCCAATCGCTAGGATTATTAACTAATAAAGATTGTGAGTATTGACAAAAAGTTTTGAATCTGGGAGAACACTTCACTAGATATTAATATGTTGGAACCCCGGTAGACCCGCAGCCACTCCTCCGATACGAAAATAATCATGCATCATTCACATACCGGTGTTTCTTTCTTTGCTATAGCTGATGATATTTATAGTAATGTGGACAACTAATATAAGACCGAAGATAATAATATTAAAGTTATAATTTTTATTTTAAAATGACACGTGTTCGTGCAGTTATTTCTTTTGTATATAGACGGGGAAATAAATTTATTACATCTCCCCAGTTAATTACTCTTAAAACGTAACTCTTAAAACGTTCTCTAATTTGTTCCTTTTCATCTTTTTCTGGACTGGTTGCCATTTTCTAGCTGGCATAAAACATTTTAAATTGTAGCAACGGATATTTGTATACTCATAGGAAGTCAATTGTACATTCAAAATAGAATTATCCCATCATACATGTAGTAGTGTTAGAAAAGAACAAATGGGTAGTTCACTTTCACTAGGCACATGCGCTTGCTTCTAAATTTGTCCAAGTTGTTCAAGAAATTAAATATCGATTAATGATGAAGAGTCAAATAAGGCCAAACATTTATTGTTAGAGTTGTTTGAATTATACCGTCCATGAAAATACTATAGTTGTAATCAATTTTCGCATGTTGTAGCACTGCAAGAGATATATTTGCCTATGAAAAGAAAGAAGATTCAATTTCATTGACCTCTCACCCAGATTCACATAATTTAAATGGCAGTTTGATTTAAAATATTATACTAATTTCTTATTTAGTTCAACATTTCATTACAAAAAACCCTTTAATCAACAGCTAATTTGACCGCTACATTTGAAGATATGACCAATCAATTTATTTTCCTTTATTTTAAGTCTCATATCAAGTGCGATTATTTTTAATTCCTTTTTGGAAATCAATTGATGATAGTCGTTAAGAATGAAGAATAAGAAACAAGAGATAAGTCGATATATACTCATAGTTCATCCCGACATTTCTAATTGTAAAGGACATTTGAGATCTAATGTGGAAGGAAGAACATTTTTAACTCGATAATTAATAATAAGGACAATTGTGATCCAATAAATCGGAGGAGGATAAATTTAAATTATTTTGTAATGCTTTAGAGGTATTTTCTACGCTTTCCGGAGGATAATTTGACAGAGAGTTGTTTTCCTCTTATAGTAATATTATTATTTTTATTTCTACTTTCGATTATTGCATGAAAATTTTTTCACGCACTTGTCATGTGATTCAAAAAACCAAGGAAGAGATACTTTAATTTGTGATACTGCACTGCACGCATTCATATGTGTCAGTCATAAATTAATCTGATATTATTTTAAGATAAATGTTAGATAGTTTGTAATATAAGATGTTTTAAAATGAATAGACACGTCTGCTCGTGAAATGACATGATTATTTTAAAAAGTCATTTCTCAAATTCTATAAATATAAGAACACTCTTTGAAGTAGCAGATAGAAAAATCTGCATGTATAATCTAAGTTTTGTTGTATCTTAAAGGGAATTGTTTGCATTTTTTCCAATATATATACAGCCAATATCTCTTTAAAGAAAGTTGATTTTTCACGCTTCAAAGTCGTTATCTTCTTCGATTATGTTTACTTATTTTTCTAACAATCTTAAAGAAATGTTGTGTTATGAAGAAGATGATGCTATTATGGATAATTCAAAACAGTGGAGTCGACAAATTAAGGAAAGGAAAATGAAGAACATTTGTGTTGTGGTGGTTATCTCTGGATCGGCATTTACTGAGGATCATTAATGAAGATGATGTTTACTGAAAGTAAATGTCGATTATTTAGTTCCACGGAAATTAGTAAATGGGCATTGACAAAACAAAATTGGATGGGTTATGCCATTACAAGAAGGGATCTGAACCATAGAATGGTTTGAACATTAACATTCTTTATTTCCGGTGGTTTTGGCTTTCTGAATCAAAGGATGTGGTCTCAGTTTTCTCCAAAAGCTAAGTCTTCACAACATGTGTTTGAGAAGATAGACAATTAATTGCATAAATCATACGTCTTCCATCTGTGCAAAACATTGAACATCAAATTTGCAAAGTACAGCAGACGGTACTAAAGTTTACGACTCTGAAGGAAGTCGCTATAGTTGGAATTGTTTTTAAATTTCTATCCTTGATGTTTTTGTGAAATTTATTTTCATAAATATTAGGGTAGCTGATCCACTTGTGATTATCATGAAATGCATTTTAAATAAGTTTAGGAATAACATATTTAATATGCTTATTATAAATTCGTTATTCCACGCCAAATTAAGAAAATTATCATGGAAGAACAATGTTGCATAAACTCATGTGAATTTTACTTTTAAGTTGCGGGATAATATTTATGAATTCCTTTATTTTGATGGATAATATCTATACTTGAAAGTTGTTAGAATAATTGAAATTCAGAGAAATGATAATTTTATTACTAGATCATTTTGTATGCATTAAAGAATCTTCTTATTAGATGCCCTTGTGTTAGAGTATTTGAACGCTATAAACTTGGTAACGAATTAATTTACCGAATTTAGTTTGCTGTATTTTTTGAGTTATGGATTAGTTGGAAGTCCATTGGGAAAAAATAGTCTTTTATTTAAAAATAAAATAAAAATACACGTGTTACAGCACAAATGTGATGATTTACTGTTGTTAATTAGATGTCCACATGAATTATGAAAAAGACACTTGAAGATTTCAAAGTGTGTGTTGGGCCGGGGGGGGGGGGGGGGGGGGGGACAAAACACCAAAACTGGTCTTATGTCTAATAAGTCAAGATTTTGTTAACTCCCACATAATTCATTATTAGCAGAAATTGATAGAGTAGTTAATGAATATATTCATAGTTGGTTCGGTTTTAGTAACGACTGGTTAATTAAATTATTGACCTGATGGTTGGTCATGTGTCATTTCAAAAAGGTTGCATTAAATTTGTGAAAGGGTGACACTTGAAATATTATGTTCTCTCGTGTAAAGATGTCACTTGATAAGTTCTAATTTTCATAATAAGATTTCAGGTATTTAGTATATTTGGAAAGGACACTTAAAATTTTTAAAGTGTGGGGGTGTTTGGCTTATGATTGATAGCCAATAGTATTTGAAGAAGTTCAAGATATAAAATTAATTCTTCAACTCTCACAAAATATATCCTTGATGTGGTAGTAAATTTACAACTTGACAGTTTGGTGATGATTAGTTGATGAAACTACCATTTGATAGTTAGGTTATACGCCTACCTATAATTGTTGTGTTCTTTCATAAAAGTTGTGACTTTTCATGAAAAGATGTATCTGTTGAGCGATAACCTTTTTTGTATAGACCTGACTGTTCATAAGCGGGTGTAAAAGTACATTGGTCTATAAGTAGTACTGAACCAACATATGATAATGATAAAATTCCTTAAAGTTGAATTTGTAATATGAATGAAGGTGCTGTAATTTGAGCATCAAAATAAATTTGTATTCCATAATGAAAAAAAAAAATGTGTAGCGTGAAGATGCTTGAAAAGAAGCGGAATGGTTGAGAAATGTGATATTAAAATGTTGTGAAACAACTGATGCAGCCATTCTAGGCTATCTATATATGTATGAAGCTATGATAAGATAGAGTAGCTAATAATCGGATATGCAATGGAAAGTCTAGACGTATTAGTCTGTGACATGTCTATGTAAAAGATTTGATTTCAATTTGTCATGAAAATGATTTATTTACAATGATCTGACAAGATTTATTAAGAAGAAATGCAATACAAATAAATTATCAAGGAATAAGGCTAAAATCCTTAAATTATAACATAAGTTATGAGAACCCAACTTTGAGTTAATATACACTCTAATAATACAAGTTCAACGGGTAATAACAAGTCACTTATGTTGATAAAGCACGAGTCTCCTGGTTAGAACCTTGATTCCAATGTACTGGATATTGTAACATGATTGAGTTAAGGAGGTGCTAAATGCCGGAATAACAGGGGCATAGTGACAAACTGATGTGCTGTGAATTTCGGCACATTTTATGCCTTTGTAACTAGAAGTGTTGCTTGTTTTTAAGTGTTTTTACATCGTTTCTTATGTTATTTTTGTGTTTTATAGGGTTGGTCGAATAAGGATCGGAAATGATAAGAAATGCTGAAAAACGGACAACTTGGAGCTAAATGTTACGGACCGTAACGTGATACGTACCAGAGAGGATACGTGCCGCTATGAAGGACGGTCCGTAACGCATGTTACGGACCGTAACCCTCACCATAACGTCTCTCAAATTTCCAGAAAGTTGCCAAGTAGTGTCACAAGTTACGCCCCAGAAGGACGGTCCGTAACTCAGATTACGGGGCGTAACGTCATGGCGTAACGCATTGGCCACTGAAGATTGAGGCCATGATCCGCCGGGAGATACGAACCGTAACCTGTGTTACGGTCCGTCGCATGGTGGCCGTGACAGCATGCTGACGGTCCGTAACGATGCCGCGTAAGGGTGTTTTTGTCCAGAAACTTGGCGCGATTTTTGTCCCTATAAATACTTAAAGTAGGGTTTTAATTTCATTATTCAGATTTCTCTTGGAAGCATTAACTTTATGTCTTTAATATTAGAAGTGGTTGGAGCATTTAAAGCAACAACTTCACTTTCATTCTATCTTGTATTCACATTGTAAGTATATTATGTTAACTTTCAAGCTTTCTTTGTTAGCAAAAAGAATGAGTAGCTAATTTTAACGTTAAGGTTGTGGGTCCCATGATGGATATTATGTGAATGGGTTTCTACTATTGATATATGCATAATGGTTGTTATTATTTATTCTATCTTTGTGCGTTAGCGTTGGGTAATGATTGCAAGCATTAGCCTAAGCCATTATATTAACTTTTCTTGGGAAAGAGAGTCAATATTGGTAAGATTGAATAAAAATGACTCAAGACGTTAACCCTCGTTTAATAGACTAACTTAGGAATAAGAACAAGTCTAAATTGGCATTATTGGTCGCTCTTCGATTGAAACTCTTTTATATTCGGAAGAATCATAAAGAGGAAATACGGCTTAACTGTTGGGAAACATTAGGAAGTCCTTAAGAGATCAAGTGCATATTCATAGAACAACCATTAGAAATATATCACATTGAAACCTGAAGCATAATATCTAATCAAGTTGGGGAACACAACCTTAGTCTTTATCTCGCATTAAATACAATTCCAGTCAAAATATTCAATTACATTAGTCAACAAATATTTCAAACTATCAGGAATAGGATTAAAGCCTTTAAAGATTAGTATCGCATACGATTAGTATCATTTTCTCTCCATATTCGCTGTGGGATTCGACCCCAACCTTGTTTGGGTTACTATATTTGACAACGTCCGCTTTACGCCATTAATAGGTGTAATTTGAGCGTATCACAAACTCCATGGTGCTAACTGTTACTAGAAGGGTCGAATTTATTCTTAATGAAATTATCTGTCTGCAGTAACAGGGACATAGTAGCTAAATTTCACCTAAAGTGGTGCCGCTTCAAAGCAAGACTTAGGGGGTCGGTAAATTTATTTGGCATCAAGTATAAGTGATTCAGGTGAAAAATATCTGGTCAGTTAAACTCGTTCAACATTCACTTCTAAATGGATCATTGAAATTCTTGTACAAACAACATATATCATGACGCTTACTAAAGATTTTTGTACATGTATATATATATGCAGAAAAAGGCATAAAATAACGACACGGACATACAAAACCTAACAAAACGTTTGAGAAATTAACGTCACTTAATATTTTTGGTCAAAATTGGACTTATATCATTAGCTTAATTCTTATTTGTTCACCTCCATGCTTGCGTGTGCATGGAAATATTTGTCTGTTATCATTGGAAGAAGTTCACTGAACAGAAAGGTCATAAAGACATAAGTAATCTTCATCACAAAAGTGCTTAACTAATACACAATTACAACTTTTAAAGAATCTTTTACAAAATTAAATCAAGTCACCCTCAAAATATTTAGAGGTAATATTCCTTAAAAATGAGATTCATACTATCAATAATATAATAAGATTGTTTACCTGTTATAATAAATAAAAGTGATGTGGTAATATAAAATTTCTTTTCACTGTCGATAAGTATTAAGTTCGAACCCCGAGAAAATAAGGAGCAAGAGGAAAGTCTCCATCCTATGGGTTGTGACTTTAATTTGTTCTCTCTTTTGAATGCTTCACGAGAGAAAAAACATTATGAAAGACAAAGTGGGTGTCTCAAAGATTGAACTTTTATTTTTGGTTTATTAGGCATTTGATAGCAGTACGTAGCAGGTTGCTTATTGACTATATTGTCAATTTGCATTTGTCATTATATTTGTTGCACCTACTTTTGTGCTTCTTGCTGTTTAACTTTCGCTTACATATTCATCCTAAAAGAAGTTCTCCAGAAGAAAAGGAAAGGAGAATTCACATATCCTAAAGCGAATTTTGAATGGAATAATAAATCTAAAATAGCCACCATCGCCGCTTAAATTAAAAGTAGTTGTTGATATATAATCGTGTGTAATATGTGTATAACCATATAAAATTAGTGTATAATCTATGTATATCGGCTAGAAAGCAAACAGTGAATCTAACCGCCTATTTTTGTAAATACCGCATCATTATGAGTGTTATCTTATTATACATATGTATTTTGAATTTTCTTCATATGTCGAGTCTAGATCAATATTTTAGTTGCGCTTGTATTACCTACTCTATATGCAATTCTTTAAGACGTTAGTCAAATTTCAATTATAAATTGTGTACGAAAACTGTCAAACATTTCGAAATAAAGAGAATATTATTTTTTTCTTCTTTCTTTTATTTTGGCTGTCTAACCAAAAAATGCATAAAATGGAACAAAAAAAAAAATTATTACTTACTAAAAAGAATTGCTTAACAACAATAGGGTCTTATTCTCGTATTAATTACATAGGAAACTAATGGTGAAAACCACTTCCTTGACAAAATCTTCAATTCTTCGTGGGTCGAAGACCCAATAGATTATTTCAAGTGAAACTTACATAAACAACTATCTTTTAATAGCTTCTAACAATTTATAGCTACGTTTTCTATATTTACAAATCGTAGCTAGTTTTTATTATATTCGGTTGTATTTCGCGTTTTTGAAATACACAGAAATATAAAATCTGGCAGAGTTCGCGTTTTTGAAATACTCGGAAATACAAATTCTGGCAGAGTAAAAATAGGTTGTATTTATGGAACAAATTCTCTTCTTTCATTTTAAATGGTAAGTCAAATTAAATCAAGCATGTATCACGCATAACGGCTGTTCTTCCATAACAACTCACGAATCTCTCTCAACTTTTATCACAATCAAAACTTTTTGAATTCAAAAACCACTAAAGATCTAAAAACTTCCAAATACAGAAAAATATACACAGGAATATAATGAAATATGCTTGATTGTTTAAGAAATATAAAGTTGTAGTATGCGTATATACAATGGAATACAATGAAATATATCAGAAACTGTTTCATAAATTAAAAATACATTGAAATATATTGAAACAGTACATTGAAATATACTGAAACATTTTATCAAACACTTGGTGGGCATGAAGCTCCACAACTTTCATCGGAGGTGGAGTATGCGTTGGATTCATGCCGGAGGGGCGGTAGAATAGCGTCGTTATCAGTGAGAGAAGAGATTCAACAATTATTAACGAAAAACAGAGAGCAATTCGATCAAAAGAGCACCAATTGGAATAACCCAATTCATCGTCTTCTTCGTTGCGTCGGCTTTGATATTTTTCGACCGTAACCTTATAGAATCAATTCGACCTGGTCCAGAACTACGAATTGAATCGTATTGAAGTTTCCAGCCAGATTGATGAACACCCAGTCGATTTAGGACACAAATATATCAGATCACACATGGCAGCTTCTTCGACCGACAACAATGGTGGTTCGAATCTTCTTCCCAGGTTGCGAAGTTTCCAAATCAAATTTAGAAGCCCAAATCTTCCTCTCCTTCAACGATGAAAAGTTGATTTTGGTAAACGTTAGAGTAGAGAGAAGTGAGAGCGTTTATTTTAGAGAGAAAAATAAAGTGGACAGTGTATTTTAGGGATAGAGTAGTTAATGGATCGTGTA
This sequence comes from Lycium barbarum, assembly GCF_019175385.1. Taxonomy (NCBI): domain Eukaryota; kingdom Viridiplantae; phylum Streptophyta; class Magnoliopsida; order Solanales; family Solanaceae; genus Lycium; species Lycium barbarum. The sequence goes on along the minus strand of NC_083337.1, from coordinate 157,385,179 downwards.
ATTAGGAGATGAGGAAACACAGTAACTGAAATATAGTGGGGTAGCTATGAAATGTAATTTTAGAATAATATAGCTGCAAAAATTAAATATTAAATAAAATAGTTATTATTCATAATTAAATCTTAGGGGTAGCTATGACAAGTAAATTTTCCTTATTTTATTTCAAGGACTCGGGTACAACAGACCCAAATTCAAATTCAATTTGGGCCTATTCTCCAACTAGCCCGTTCTTAATTTCTTCCTTTATTTCCAAATGAAAATGAGTACGAGTATGATTGAGGCGGAGGCGGTGATGAAGTTGGAGTTGACGGGAGTGGATCCGAATATGAATCCGAAGGTGGTGGTGATGTCGGTGGTTGTTGGGCATCCGGAGCCTGACCCGGTGTGTTACAAAGATTTTTGAGTGTGAGAGGGAAAAGCGGGCTTATCGGAAAAATCTTGGGCCAACAATTATCTTCCATGTCTATAACAACTTTGCAACATTGAGGCCCAATAGAGTGAAATGAAGGCCCAATAAAGTGAAATGGGATTTTGAACAGAGACCCAAATATTTTTTGAACACAACCTGGAGTATTTCTAAGTGTTGTTAGACATTTGTCAGCTTCAGGCCCATTAAAACTCCAAAAAAATGGCCTACCATTATTCAGCCCAGATGAAAAGCCCGTTCCAGATATGAAGCCCGGCCCAAATGAGAAGCCCGACCCGGAACCTTGGACGCCGACTGCTACATGCCCGATGCTAGGGTTAATCGCAATTAATAAGGATAAAACGAATATTACTCCCATGTTTATGAAAGTGTTTAGAGACATTTTTTCAGAATATGTCTTTTTGCCTCCAGAGCTAGCAATTTGGGGTTCATTTCTCGATATAAGATGTGAAAATTACGTTATAATTAACTTTTCATTAATTTCCTAGCTTTTAAGTTTGCAGTTTAATATAAGGAATTTAATGACATGTTTAAACGTTCTATGTTAGCTTGCAGTTTATTGTAAAGAACTTTATGACACGTTTAATTGTTCAAAATAAACTATTAACTATTGTCATAAACTTAATTAAGTGAAACTGCACAATACATAATTAATTTGTTCAATTCAAAAATCTTTAACATGGCTTAGTAATATTATCGCTATTATCTATATTTGTAAGGATTAATTCAAGAAGATGGTACCCATGTGCAGGGGGCAGATTTACCTTATGCCGAAGGGTGTCACGTGACACTGCTTCGTCGGAAAATGTTACTAAATATGTATATGTATAAACCAAAACACAGAACAAAGCCAAGATAAGTAGAATAAATGACACTAATTGGCACAAGGAGCTACGCAGCTCACTAGGCGCACAAGTCCTCGGCTAGAAGGCGAGTTCGACCCTCTGTGGTCATATTTTGTTTGATTTTTTTTAAAAATAAAGTATTTTGACAAAAGAACTGTCCTATTTATTTGTTTTCTCTTCTATTTTGCTTTCACTTTCTTTCTTCTTTCTAGCACGGCAATGTAATTGATTAAGAATAATTTGCGAAATCAACTGAATAATATATTATTTAGTGAGCATTTAAATCCCGATATATAAAAAGTGCTACTATTTACATTATTACTAATATGGTTATTTAATATATTTAAAAAAAAACTCATCGAGAAAAGTTGTAGTAATATGCATGAAATGTTTTATTTAAAATTCTTTTTAATATGATGTTTTAGTGTTTTATTTATTTGTTCTTTATAAAATGTGACACTGCTTTGGAAAAATCCTACGTACGCCACTGACCATGTGTTTGCACATAGTAATATTGTTGCTATTATTTATATTAGTAAGAGTTAATTCAAGTTAATAAGATGTTAAGTTGACAAAACAATCATTTAGTTGTTGTTGTATAAAATTTTATTTACTAGTAATATGAATATGTGAATAGTTTCATTCAAAATTCTAAAATATTTCTATTACAAAAAGTAGGAAGCTCTTTTAAAATAAAATTTTCTTACTTTTTATTTTTCTTCAAATTATTATATTGTTTAAGCGGAAATAAAATCATAAAATTTACTATCAAATAAAAAAATTAAACCTAAAATCAACCTCTCTTGAGTCACCTTCGCCAGTTCTTTAACTTTGTCGTGAGACTGACAAACTCAGAGCAGCATGAAGGATTGGGAATTGGGCAATCTTTTCATTCCCAATTGAAATATCCAATTGAAATGGTGCTTTCTCTATCGGAGTACTCACACGTATAATTTGCAGTCCAATGGAATTTTAACCTTTTCTTGAACCATAAATTCTGGGGTATGATTACTGCAGTTTCCAATTTTATGGAAAAATAAGGAGGATTTCAATGGTTATCTTTAATTTTAAACATGATCCCATGTCGTGGTCATAATTCTAATTCTCAATTCAAAAGTGCCACCATCAGCTTGTTTGTGTTTCATTATTCTCCTATTCTGTTTTTGCTTTGCTTCATATTTTGGTAAAAGAATTTTTGCACACAATACAGTGGATCACCTTCGGCACATTGTTATAGAGCCAATATTTGTTCAGGTTAATCTTCTCCATAGCAACAAGAGAATGACTCGTGTTACATCAAATGTAAAGGGCAGTTGAATGCTAAAGGTGAAACTCGAGTTGACAACATTTAAGCTAATACTTCAATACATCTGCATTCCAAGTAAATCGCGACCAAGAATACAAGGACAAGATGGGATAAGTAAATACTACTCCGTATTTTTATTTCATGTAAATAGTAGAACACCTAGTATAGAACTGGTGCAGACAGAGATTACTAAAACAGATAAAACAGAGATAATGCCGATAGGTTCTCATGATGTATAGTATATCAAGTTTCACTCCCTACTAATATAGGAAATATATAGTGTTTTTAACACCTGGGGTATGGAACGCCACAAGAGCGAGCGACTTTCTTGGCACCAGGAGAGTTGACATACTTCTTCAAAGTTGGGTTCTTCAGATATTTGCAAAGGCAAGGTTTTTGTTGCTTGATTTTGCTGCAGCAGAGTCTAGATGGTGGTGATGATGATCTGATGGCACCTAGGCAAGGGCTCAGTTGAACTGGGCTGCATGTTGCAGCAAGTGAGATGTGTGCTTCAGCAATAAGCAGCACTAGGACTGTGACAAGCACAAGTTTTGATGCTCCTTTCATTGTCAAGTGTTGCTTGATAAATGATGGGGTTAGCTAGATGGAAGCAAAAGAAAGAGTTGAATGGAACAATTTGGGATGAGTTGAAGTTAGCTTAGCATTGGCTCAATTTATAGAGGAGCATTGGTAAAGTTAAAGAGTGTTCAAGAATTTTTTTTGCTTAAAGTAGTAGAGCATGATGTTTAATTAATCACCTCAAACTATGATTCCTAAGATTATGGTGTCCCACCAATAACATAAGTCACTAGTTCATAGCAACACAAGCGTGCAACCCTGGTGCACTGTCCAAAAATTGCCCTGCTTATTACCTACTTCTAACTATGCATACCGACATGAGTTTTAAGTTTTATGAGCTGATAAAGTATGATATATTTACACCATCAGGTTAACTTACTGTACAATAAACATAATATGATAACTTAGAATATAAAGTTAACCTTTTATGACATGTTAATTTACTTTGTAAGTGTTAATAATTTTTACAGTATTGGTGACAGTGTGTGTAATTTAACCCTCGATTTATGTTATTTCAAGTAGCAGTTATCAATCTTATGGGTGAGAATTTTTTTTTAACTCGTATTTACTATTTAGTGTTTGTACAAACTAATAAATGAAAAACATAATGTTTTTTCTATAAAATGGAGCACCGAAGGACTGATAATGAAGGCAGTATCCCATTCCATGTATTCTTTAATTTAATAGCATAACTAAGTACTTAAATACAAGCATGCGAAATACAAGCATGCGCCATGAGCAACCTGCTTTCGGTGATGATAATTGCCATTATTAGTAAATTCTTGCATCAATGTCTCCAATGTGCCCTCATCATTAATTTCATAAGATGTTATTGGTAATCTTTCCTTTCGAAAATTCGGGTAATTTTTATTTCTTTGCTAACATTACCACACCATAAATAGTATTTATTTCTTTACGGTCTCTGACATGGATTTGATTCTATTTTTGGATCAATAGTAAACGTTTTTACTAACGGGTAACAGTGAAATTCAAATTCAGAATTTTGCCTACTCCAATATCACGTTGATTTATGAAAATTATCTCATTTAAGAGTTCAAAATTGTTAAAGGAACTTCCACAACAAGAGAGAGCTTGCTCTAACTTTTTTTGCACACTCAAATTCTAGGAATTGTCAGCTATTTCATGACAATAGATAATTAATGATTGAAATCATTGAATTATTCTTCTCTGGTGTGATTTTAGTATCATTAGTGCTCTCATAACAATAAGTCAAAATGAGTACGACACATCAACTTTAGTCTATATGAGTCTCCATCTATCCACATTTTATTGATTTAGTTTCTCAGTTACTAATACCATGCTTCCGTGCTTGGATCAAACTCATAAAGGTAAGTGTGAACATTTTTTGGTGGTGCACAATCACAAGAGCATTAGCCAAAGAAACATAGCTTTTGTGACTTACCAACCCACTATTAATGGAACCATTGAGTGGTAGGCCTAGGCCATCAAATGTGCACCTCATACTTTTAAGATCTCCACAGGAAGTTTAATAACAGAGTTTAAGTTAATAGTGTCACGAATTTATATACTATCAGTGAATTTTAACTGTGATTACTTTTAGAAGTCTCCCTGGATTATTCCTAATGCCTAAACTAATTCCATGCCGACATCATATATCTTGAATTTAATCAGCTAATTTTTCTTACCTAATGGCAGAGATTTAAACAAATTGCTTCTAGTGTTCTGATAGCATCTTCTTCCCCCCCCCCCCCCCCCCCCCTTTTTTTTTTTTTGTTATCTGGAGCATCAGCAAACAACATGTTCTTCTTGTATCTCGAGAGATCAATACCATCAAGTTGTTAGGATAATGCTCATTAGCACACAGTATATATGAAATACTTAACAATTATTTTTACATTGGAACCAGTTAAAGGCTTAGAACAGGAGTAACAAGTGCAACTGTGCTAGAGTCCAACACATGGATCCGACATCTATTGACATAAACTATTGAAGAGTGGATCAAAACAGGAAAAGAAAGAGACCAAATGGATATATATCTGTATGGTGTAACTGCTATCATCAAGTCAAGATGGCCGAGTTGGTCTAAGGCGCCAGTTTCAGGTACTGGTCCGAAAGGGCATGGGTTCGAATCCCATTCTTGACAGTCAACTCTTTTTCCCCTTTACTCCTATCCCTTTTACCATTGGCTTTGACTTTTTTCCCACTTTACTCTTTATCTTTTTTTACCCTTTAGCTCCAACTTCTTTCCCCTTTCCTCTTATCCTTTTTACCCATTGGCTTCAATTTCCAACACCCCCACCCCCCTCCCTCTCCTCGCCCTTACTCTTATGATTTTTTGCCCTTTGGCTTCAACTTTATTTTTCCCCTTTGCTCTTATCTTTTTTGCCCTTTGGCTAGCTAGTATTTTAGAGGGTAAGTACTTACCCACTCCGGGTGTTTACACCAAATAATACAATGTACAATGATTAGTGATTTAATAAAGTGAATATATACATTAATTAATCAAGGTTAGGTCATAGTTATATATATACTAGTGAATTAGCCCGCGCTACGCGCGATCGTTAAAATATAGCTAAGTAATTATTGTTAATTTTTTTTTTTAATTGAAAAGATCAATCATTGATCAATTTGGTCTTTTTCTCTGTTCTTCAACCAAAATAATCCGTTGTTCTAGCCACATTTCCAAGGTTGATACCAAATACGAAAAGATCCTCGACAAATTCAATGTCAAACAAATGACCCTCCTTAATTTTGACCCTCCCATCTCCTATGTCACAAGAATCATGTGCCACTGGTGTGGCAAAAACACTTAATTTTAAGCCTCCGGTCTTAATTTTTTCTTTAGGTACTTCTTGTAAATATTTTAAGTCAAAATTTTTGTTTCGCAATGTTACAAATTTAATTGAGAAAAAGTAAAATAATAATAAAAAAAAATTGATGATATATATTCTCATTACCTTACATTTTTAAGATCGCCTTTTCCATTCTTTGTTATTTTTCTTGATTATCTGCCCTTCTTTTTTATATGTTTTCCCCTTATTGTTTTCATCTTAATAATTTTTGCTCGCGTAATCCTACTCTTCTTTGTATTCATCCCAACATTTTTTTCGCTTCGCCCTTTTTCCCACTCTCTTTTTTATGTTCTTACCTTTGCTTGGTCAATTCCTCCATAAAATCAGTAAGTATTATCATCCTTCTTTTAAATAATCAAGTCAAACTCGTCCTTCTCTTTTTATTAATTTAATGAAATGATTAAAAAAAATCATATCCTAATCATTATTTATGTCCAATATGAAACATTCAAAAATAATCTTGGTTATAATTGGTTATCTTCCGCTTCTATCTTCTACATTTGGTTTATAAAGATCACATGTCGATAAAGTTCATCAATGTACACATGTCGATAAAGTTCATCAATGTACTCCAATATTTATCAAGAATTATTCATTCTTGATGAGTATTTTTACGAATGATCTTGCTTTTGTAAATTTATACAAATTTTTAAATCTTCCATGCGTATTGCAGTAATCTATGAAAATGTGAAAATTTGAGGGCTGCATTAATTTTACATATCAATAAACAACTTTCTTATGAATTGAAATGCAGTTTGAAAATTACAAACTAATTTTACATTCTCATATTCCATCAATAGGTTTGTTAAGTTGATCCACATGATTGCGGAAGGATATATAGATACTTCCTTAAGCACACAAATATATGTTGGCTTCCTCACCATGCTTCTACTTTGAAAAACACTCTGGACACACAAAAAATGAACCTCACCAATGAAAAGAAAAAACAGAAGAATAGTTAACTAAGCAAATAAAACCTTTAGAGAATACTATAATTCATACATAGAAATAATTTCTCTCAAAAGAATTTCGAACAATGATAGTTAGAGCATTACCATCTCAATAACATACTATATTTGTATGTCGGTTCGGTCTTAAGAGCAAACCAATTTTTTTTTTTTTTGCATGAAATGGGAAAAAAGAAAAAAGGAGAAAAAATTGTTGACAAAAAGAATGCTAGAATTGTTAAAGAAAAAATTTGTAATTCTAAAAATTAACAGATAGAAAATACCAAAAATGACATTGAAATTTGATCCGTCTCTTGGGCAAGATCCTTTTCTATTGCTATATGGTATGTCCTCGTAGTCATAGTGAGATTAGGACAAGAAAAATTACATAGTGTTAATCTTCATCATCTGCAACAAAAGTTCTAATGAGATTAGGACAAGAAAAATACAAGATTACAAAGAATCTACTAATCATAGACAAATTTCTAATGAGATTAGAACAAGATTACAAGGAATCTACTAAATGTAGACTACACATAGCATAAAAGAAAACTACTCCAAGTCTCCAACAAAGTATTACAGAGCCTAGGTAGAAGAGAAGCTTTCAATTATGGCTTCTCTGAATGGTATCTCAATTTTTCCATGTTACACCAATAAGACTTGCTCATAAGGAAAGTAAAAGGTTCTTGAAAGAGATTGAATCACGACTTCTCCTTGTCTGGTCTCTCAATTCTCCTATATTAGCATACCATTAAGAGAATCATCTAATGCAAAATTATATAATTGGGGGTTATGAACATCAAAGGTTTGAGAGTTATGGATATTAAAATATCAATTAAGAGTAGAATTTATGAAGATATAGAGGTGAGTTATGGAGATGACTTTTTGAAATAAAATAATTGAGAAAAATGAGAAAAAAACCCAAAAAAAAAAGGAGAAAAAAGATAAATAGGATCCTTGGCCAAAGAGAGGTGCCACATCAGCTTGCTTATGCCTAGCTTTATTTTATATATAGATTCACACACATGGCATACATCCATTTAGTCTGGTGTAAACATTCGGTGTGGCAGTAAGAGCTTGGAGCTTTTTCCTTCATTATAAAGGCATATATCTCCCTATGATCCCCTTTTCTATATATACTAGTTCTTGAAAGCCCGTGCTGAGCCCGGGCCCAAGGTCAAGGTAAAACATACTCATAAAAGTTTTAATTAGAAAAAAATATTTTGTGCTGCGTTCCTTCTTAATTATGTATTATTAATTATTTAAGTTGGTCGCACAATTGGATAACTTACTAAAAGAATTGTTTATAAGGAAGCGAGTATGGCAAAAAATAAGTATTAAAGAGGCACATGTAACTTAATGTTTTGTAAATTAACATAATTTAACATAATTTGAAGTATGTAAAACAATTTCAAACTAACTATAATTGTACACTGAAAAGACATTTTAGCATTTTATGAATCTGTTAACATATAATTTTTAGCTTAAGATAAAACTATATGTTTTGGTATATATTAATTAGTCGTTCGTAATCTCATCGGCTTATTCTAGTAAAATACAATGATTATATATTTATACACACTATATTTATTTTTTCATTGAGAGACTTAGCGAACTTAACTATAAATAAAGATAAAATTTAAAATTTAAAAAAATTGACTCTTTAACTTATTTTAATAGATGCTATCTCTAATTATCTCATAAAAAATATATCAAAAATATCAAAAAATAAATGTTTTTCTTAATTTAAACTTTCTTTTCCTTTCAAAAAAATGTATTTTTTTTTTCATTTTTTTTTTAGTGTTAGTGGAATATTATTGTGTAAATTCACGTCATAATAACCTTAAGCTATCAATCTCAAATAAGTTAGGATCGACTAAATTTAAATAAATTAATCATGTCCAAACGCGACGACATAACTAATAATTTTGTAAAATTGTGTTAAAATATCATACATAAATTTATGTTTTCAAAATACAAATTAAAGATCATTATCATTAATAAACAAGGGCATGAGAAATTTAATAGTAATTTTAAAATTTACGCAGTGACAAATACCATCTAGTACTTTTTCAACAATAAATGAGCTCCTTCAAATTATTGTATTTTCTCATCTTTGTCACAATTATTTTTGTTAGATATGACATCATCATTTTAGACAACTATTGAAGCATTTTAAAAGATCTTAAAATTTGTCATATTTACCTAGGTGAATGTGACAATCTAAGTAACAAATAAATAAAGTAGGGGTAAAAGTATGAGAAAGAAAAAGTACATATCCACATGCAAAAAGTTAATTTGTGGGACCATGTATTACCAAAATAGGTTTGTAAATGTCTTGATTTATTGAAAACACATTTTGGTATATGATCTAATATATATCAAATACAAGGGCAAAATTGAAAATGCACATTTGGTCAGCAAGCTCCCCAACAAGAAAGTTGAGAACTAAGAACTGCAAAATCCATTACATTGTCACTTATTATATATATTTAATATAATAATATTTTCTAAACTTTATTAAGGTTTCTAAAAAATTGCTCTACGAATGTTCTTAAACTTTTTGATGATTAATGCCAAGGTGAATAAAGTGATCGGATCTAAAATCAATTCAAATCAAACTTTATACCAAGGGAAATTCAGTCATTTGACCAATCAGATTAGATTTGTCATGAATCATAGTTCGTTCTCATTCATATATTAAAAGGAAACAGAATTATATTACACTTTAAAATTGTCTCAATGCAACAATAACTCAAGGCGTTCAAATATCAGTCTAGACAATAAGACAAATTCTTTATCTCATTTTTGTAAACAACTCACAAAATGCTAATTGAGTATCAATATTCAAGCAATTTCTTCTTCTCCTTCTTCGTCTTCTTCTTGCTAGGACCTGCAAACTTATTCGGAGAATCTATATCCATATCCGAAAACGAAGAATAATATCCAGGAAGAACTTTTTTCTGCGATCCACAACAAACAGTACAACTGACTTGCTTCACAATCTTGTATGGTGTCTTAATAAAACAACAAAGGATGGATATTGGACAACACGCACATAATACACATAGATTACACGTAAACTCCGCCACGTCGTTGCAGCTGCAGGTGGTGCCCGATGATGATGGCTGACTATTGCTTGGATTTGACATAACAAAATAAGCAGATGAATGGTGAAACTGGGATATATAAGCTAGCTTATCAAGTACTGCATCTTCTAATAAGAGCAAGTATTTTTTTATTTTTTTTGTCAACTGGGAAGTAGTTGATGTAGCAATTATTAATCTTTAATCTAGTATTGTTTAAAGATTATTTAGAATATTTTTGCTAGAAGAATTTTTGCGTTTAAACCTAATAGCCTCTGTATATATTTATATATTGACTTAACAGAAGCTTGATGGCATTAAAGAATTGGACTTCTTCTGAGTCATGACATGTTAGGTGATGTTATATTAAACTAATTAACAAATATTGATGAAGTCACAGTGACATGGAATTATTAAGCATAATATTAAGCAACTTGACAGGACTAAGGAAGGTTGTTGGTTTTTTTTTTTTTTTTTTCAAAAAAAAAAAAAAAAAACACTACTATAGTCGCTTAAGAAAGAAGCTTGGAATATATGTGATTCCCTCCGAGTTATGGATTCGAGGTCGTTCTTCAACTCAGTTAGATTGCTAAGTATAAAAAGATGTGATTTACAGAGTAGTATTTTTATGCAGTTATTACATAATGGTGTATCAATTTTCTTTGGAAGGAATTGAGGATTCAGTGTCCAATTTTCCTCGGTCTCATGACTTGGGTAATCGCCGACATCTTTCTAAACGATAATAAAAATAAGTAAAGAATCAAATAGTCCAAAAAAAAAAAAAAAAAAAAAGAGGTACTCATCAAAACAAATGTAATCACAGTCCCCTTCGAGTTATTGCTAAATCTGTTTATTAGTTTAGTTCATAATTATTTTGGTCGTAGCTGAGATTTTGTTGGCTAGTTTAAAGCATCAGTTGAGGGTGATGCGTGTCAACACACCAGTATTCTCTAGTCTTATTGAAAAAAGGAAAAAGGTGCAAATATACCCCTCAACTTTGCGATTTAGAGCAGATATACCCCTCGTTATAAAAGTGGTGCATATATACTCCTGCCGTTACAAAAATGGTGCAAATATACCCCTGCAGTTACAAAATGGTGCAAATATACCCTTTTCACTAACGGATTTTTTTTAAAAAATCATTTAATTTATTTTTTAATTAAAAAAAAGTCTACCTATATTTTCTTTAGTAGACATAATTTTCTAAAGCCACATGGTAATTTTTTTTTCTGGTGGGTCGGGTCTGATAAGTTTAAAAAAATGGGTAGACTTATTTTTTTAAAGTCACGGAGATATTTTTTGAAACTTACCAGACCCGACACACCAGAAAAAAAAATTACCATATGGCTTTAGAAAATTATGTCTACTAAAGAAAATATAGGTAGACTTTTTTTTTTTATGGTAATGTACAAAAGAAAAGCTCAACAAATTACCAAAATCATTTTAATTTTGAATATGCACTCTCAATCTACAAATCCATTCAATGCAAAAAATCATTTCCTAATTTGACTGCTACTACCAAATCCTGAAACCTTTAAACACATTTACTAACAGAAACAATATAAAGGGCCAATCTTTTGATGTTTTTTTCCCATTAATAGAAAGATTCTAATTTCTCTCGGATATTTAAAAAAATGGGTAGACTTATTTTTTTAAAGTCACGGAGATAATTTTTGAAACTTACCAGACCCGACACACCAGAAAAAAAAATTACCATGTGGCTTTAGAAAATTATGTCTACTAAAGAAAATATAGGTAGACTTTTTTTTTAATTAAAAAATAAATTAAATGATTTTAAAAAAAAATTCCGTTAGGGAAAAGGGTATATTTGCACCATTTTGTAACTGCAGGAGTATATTTGCACCATTTTTGTAACGGCAGGGGTATATATGCACCACTTTTGTAACGAGAGGCATATCTGCTCTAAATCGCAAAATTGAGGGGTATATTTGCACCTTTTCCTCAAGAGAAAAAACTGAAAGTGTAAAACCAAACATCACTTTTAGACCAGCCCGCTTGAGCAATACACTACTAGCAATTCTTTTGACCAGAAAGATAAGAAACCAATTGGTGGATTTGATTAAAATATTAAAGTTCTAATTTTCATGACTAAAAAGGAGTCATAAGTCATAGCTTATCAAGATTTTAAATAAAGAAGATTAAATAATATGAACGTGCCTGGTGCACGGGAACTTTAGACTAGAGAGGTTAAAACGTGTTTCACTTTTTTTTCCCTCTTAACTTTTAATTATGACATACAAGGTGGGTAAAACAAAGTTGATTATCCACCATTCGATCTGTGCAAATGTGTCCAGCAACTTCACTGAAAGAGAAGCATTATGAGTGGCAACTCTTCTTTCTTCGTCCGTCTAATAACTCTCGTACTTGCCTTGATTACTATTGTCTTTGCCTCCGCAGGTATGCTTGTGACCCTTGTTGTTTTATTATTTTAATAAAGTATGATCATGTTAAATTTTTAGGTGTTCTTTTTTAAGTTAATAGCATTATTCCCGCGTGACATATATTTTTAGGGCAAATAATTTTTATATTTGTAGTGTAATCTTTACACCGTTAGAGGTCGTTTGGTAGGGTGTATATAAGTATAATACTGAATAGAGTGTATTAGAATAGAAATAGTATTGAATGGTTGAAAAACACTACGAAATAAGGAGTCAATGATACAAAGCTAATACATATATTATTTTGCTCTAATACATCCTACCAAACCATCCCTTAATGTACGTAAAATTAAAGTCCTTCTAATACTGTTGGGTTTTTGTCTGCAGATCCACAAGTTAAGAGATTCATTAGAAGGCAGGTGATAGACCCACTACCAGCCCCCACGGCAAATAAAGTGATGCACCACATGCAACGGCCACCTAATGGCCCTCCAATAATTGCTACACCATAAATTTCTATATCACCTTCCTTGTCTTGATCGATATTAAATGAATGGAGTTGGGCTTGGAGAAAGATTGAGCACACTTGATAATTTTCTGACTCTGTCCTCCGGAAAAAAATCATTCTCTTGAAGTTTAAACAGTGACTATTTTTTAATTGCGGGGATTGAAAAATAACTCTTTGTAAATTTCTCCAAAATTAATGTTGAATTCGACTGTTATTATCCTAAGAATTGTTTAGTGTAAAGGAATCACAGCTATTGTCACTTCTGGTACTGTGCTACTTTTATTAGTTTATGAAAAAATAAGATAGTAATTTGATTGTTAATGTTTTCTTTCGAGTAAAAAGCCAATTGTAAGTAAAGTGCGTATTGTTATTACCGCAGCCCAATCTATATATATAATAAAGCTAGACATAGACAAGGTGATGTGACACCTCTCTGTGACCACTATTGTTATTTATCTTTTTTCTCAAATTTTTGACATTTTTCTCTTCATTTCTCTATTTTACAAAATAAAATAAAATATTAAAGGTTTCATCCCTCCACCCATAATAAAGACTCACTCACCATTTAATAACATTATTTGTCATCATTTTCCCTATAACTATTGTGATTACTTTGTATTAAATTTATTAGTAAATGCAATGAACCACCCCTCATTCTACTCATTCAATTCAATTTGAAGGATGCAGAAATCACAAAAAACAGACAACCGTTTCCTACGGAGAAGTAGCAACGTCCAAAAGCCTCCTCAAATTTTACATTGTACTACTAGAAAGTCTAAAAGTCTTAATTTGAAAATCCAAAGGTCACTATAAGAAACGTTCATTGGTATTAATATTAACATTTAATAACTAATGATAAAAGAAATAAGAAAAATGGCACTTCACAACACCATAATGGTGATATATATCTATATAAAAGGGTCTTGGATGTTTGTTTTTGGGTATTCAAATTAAAATATGCATAAGTTTTGGTGCACCATTGCTCCTCTTTCGGCGTGTGTATATGTCATATGTAATTTATTTGTTATATGCTGGATTCTTGAATTCTCATATTAGGTTGTAATGCTGGATTTTACTGCTCTGGATATTTTACCTCCTCAAACTTATGATTGTCTTCAGATTTTTTTTCTGTTTCTTTCTTTTCCTTTTAGTTTCTATAAACAAAATTGTGTCTTTAGTTATTGGAATTGTGTATTCTTATCAATAAAAAATTAACAACGATATGACTTATTGTTAGGAGGAGGTTGAGAAGTCAAGGAGAGGTTAGAGCCAATTTGTGAGTTGCGAGTGGGAGATTATTGAGGAGTCCCACAACTCTATCTCTTTACCTTTCCTATTTTTCTATTTTTCTATTTTTGTTGTTTGAGTGTAGTTCCTTTGTTGGATCTGTTAATGCTTAGATTATTTGTGATCTAACGTTGCTGATGAATATTTGTATGATTTTAGGGATTTTGCAATTGTAAGAGTTTGGAAGAATTCGTCATCAATTGCGTCATGTATGCTGACCTATTTGTCTTTTTCCCCCTTGTGATCTCCCTACATATTTTGTTTATTCTGTTACTTTTTTTTCCTTTTTTGTGTTTTTTCACTATTTCTTTAGATGACGAAATTAGTTATGTAGATTTATAGACTGGTTCTTGGATATAGAGTATTTCAAAATTGTTGAGAAGAACAAGTAAAGATTGAATATCTCAACTTATGGTGCAAATATTGTTTGGTCGTGTATTCAGATTGCAGAAGATCAGAATATGTCAGTGTATTTCGTCGGAAAAGAGCGATTCAACTCCTAAGAATAACAAAGCAGTTCAAGATCATTTAAAACGCTCATGTGTAAGCGTTTCTTGAGAATGCTTATGTAATAATTCAATATTCTTGGAGTTCGTAATTGAGATACGTGTGACAGCGACAAATATTTTATCAAGAGCAATACTCCTATATATAATCATTGGTTGGAGTTCCTTGTGACATGCCTGGCAAATTTTATATCTCAAACATATATCTATATATGATATCATTATAAGTTTCACTTTTAGATGGAAATATATTTTCATCTCATGGCAAATAGAGACGGGTCCGTTTAGTTTTAAGTCCACCCTCACCCGCTCAACCAACATGTGCTCACTTCCTTGTCCATGTCACCGATAATACCATCAATAATACACGAAAAAATAGTATTGAGGGGTCATAGGATCCCTGCAAAGTTGGAGAGTGTTATAGCAATTTCGGCCAAAGTTGGAGTGTGTTTTGGACTCTTTCCCTATATTTAATGTAAACACATCGATTAATCTGTTTTTGCAAAAATATATACTCTTTTCGTCCAATTTTACTTATTCATTATACTAAAAATAGATGTTCACTTTTAGTTGTCCAGTTTGAAAAATTAAAAGATAATATCATTTTATACATGTTTTACTCTTATCATTAAGTATTATGATTAATTTCAATCCATTTCCGAACATATAATAACTAGGGATGATATAGTAAAATTACTATTTTATTTTATTACTACGTCTTAATGAGCGTGTCAAGTTAAACATGAACAAGTAAATGGACGGGGAGTAATATTTAAGAAACATGAAACATATAATATGTTTATATTCATATTATGTGATACAAACTTTAAGTTAACTCATAAATAAACATATTGGCACTAAAGCAAAAATAGCTCTGTTGCTGCATTTTTTAATCCATTTAAACTGTGCTTTTGAAGATTTCCCCACGAGATGTAAATACAATCTCTTCATGTTTGTAAGGCTAAAGTTTTAGAAATTGTTACAATTTCCAATCACACACATCCTTTTTTGGTGTTAATACTTTAACAATTTACACAAGAAAATAGTTGTGCTGTCCTGATTAAGCTACATATAAGTATAAGTAGGTGTGAAATGGAAGATTAAGTCGGGCCTAGATTTGCTGGACGTGGGGTACAAAATTATGTGGGCAAGAGTGTACTGACGAAAATGACATAAGCAAAGAACATTTTAGTCCAGACATTCAAAGAGTTATACAACAACTACAGTAAAATTTTCTTCCACCCAAACATGTTGCTCCATTTCGATTGAAATAACCAAAATGCCCCAAATAAGCCAAGCAGGCATGTTGACCTGTGTGCTTATTCCCATTTACAATATAGTAGAACTTGATCATAAAGATGAGCAATCAGTTGGAGTCGATCAGTCAACAAAAATTCGGTGAGATCACTTAAAAAATCTTCCATTGGGTGAAACTTATTTTTCAATTCTGCTTACCTAAAAGCCCAAGTCAAAGAACATTTAAGCCCAGATACAGTTCAATACTGGACTAAACCGAAGCTGTTAGGTTTTGAATTGACTTATTTCTATGGATCTCTTGGGTATATGGGCTTTAGAAACTGGGCCGATCCAGTTCAAGTGCCCAAGGTAAAGATCAGTGATCGAGCTTAGTTCTCCTCGTGCCTCCTAAATCAAGGATTGGAGTTTTATTGAAGAATCACCTTGGGTACCAACAGGAGGAATTATCACTTCTAACACAGTAAATAAAGGTATATAATATTAAGGCTGAATGCATATGTGGCCCCTTAAATTTGCCCATTTTTTTCATTTTGGCACCTCAACTAAGTGTTGTTTCTATTGAATTTCTTAACTCGTCCTCAAGCAGTGACGGACCTAGTAAGAGCCTAGGGGGTTCCGAACCCCCTTCGGCGAAAAATTGCACTGTATATACAAGGTGAAAATTATTTTTTATGTATATATAGTAGACGTTGAACCCCCTTAGCTTCTTCATTATGACTTCTTTATATTTTTGAACCCCCTTGGCATAAATCCTGGCTCCGCCACTGTCCTCAAGTGTCTATCAAATCCCCTAAATCTGATTTTTATTAGAAGCACAAATTAAATTGGGGAAATGAAGGTGGAGTAATATTTTAGACATGTAATAAGTTATTCTTTAGGTCATGAATGTGTCGGTTTCTGTTGATTCTGCTCTTCCACTGCCAGCTTAATTAATAGTTACTCTTTTTTCCCGTCTCAATTGCAGCTAATCTTAGCTAAAAGATCGCATAATTAAATTAGAATATATATTAGCATGTTGCTACATTGAAGATGGAATACTATGTAAATCGGATTATGTTTGATAGACACACTTGAGGACGAGTTCAGGAATTCAATAGGAACAACAGTTAATTGAGGTGCCAAATGAAAAAAAAGGGCAAGTTTAGGGGTCGAATATGCATTAAGCCTAATATTAACATACAAATTTGATGCAACTCATATTGATGGTATTTGAATTTGAAATTTTACTAAATTTAGCGTTTCAAACTGAACTACTATAGTGCTATATGCTTATACTTAAGCTATAAGCCTATGATTAATGTTGTTAGTGAATAGACAACAGTTACATTGGTCAATATTTTTCTTCTCCTACATGTATTTACTTGAATAATATTACCCTTATCTGTATTTTCTACGTTCCAATTTATGGAGATTTTGGTCCATTATAAAAAGAATGATATTTGTTGGAAAAAAATAATTTAAAGTCTTAGAAATTAAAATTGGTTAGTATTTGATATTTTAATTCATGTCTAGTTAGAATTTATAGTCAAATATATATAGGAATAAGTTTTCCTATTTTGAGTTAAAAGTAGATTTTATACTATTATAAATAGAGATGCTGCTAGCTATTTTCATAATAAGAGATATTGTGAAAATAGAGAACATTTAGAGATTTATAGAATTTATCAATTAAATATTTTCCTTTGATATTCTTTTTAAATTAAAAATAATTTAACTTAAACTTTTTAATGTGAAGACTTTATAATCACAGAAATACTATGATATTTATAAGATGATGGAGTAATTTCAAGGACATAATTCAACAAGAAAGGAGCAACGAATATACTATTACTTGTGGGGGTAACCCAATAGAGGTAGCCGCTAACGGAAAAGTTGAAGACTTTGGGTGGAAAAAATGCGTTGGTCTTCATTTTTAGGGATTCCAGTTATAGTGGCTCTTCTCTCAATGGTCCATTTAAAGATTTTCCCTCTCAAATCACACTACTCTACTCCACAAAATTCTCCAAGACTTTTGTTGAAGAACTTGCTCTGTACAATGGGTCTGATCCAAGTTTGCCATTTAATTTTCTTGGTATTGTTGGGTCAGTATTTGATGTGAGCAAAGGAAAGAGACACTATGGAGTAGGGGGTGGTTACAATCATTTTGCTGGAAGAGATGCTGCGCGCAATGGCGGATCCAGGATTTTCATTCAGGGTGTTCGGAAAAAAGAAGAAGCTAAATATACACTGTAGTTTTTTGCTGAGGGTGTTCAAAAGTTAATATATGCACATAAATACAGAAAATTTACCCTATATATACACTGTAATTTTTTGCCGAGGTGTTCGGGTGAACACCCTCGGCTCTTGGTGCATCCGCCCCTGGCTGCGCGTGCATTTGCTTCAGGAAACTTCACAGGAGATGGACTTACGTACTGACTCACTGCGGAATTTATCCAGCTCCAAGGTTAAAAATATTGTCGACAGGAGAGACTTCTACTTTACAACGTACACATTTACCGGTAAGCTAGTGGGTCGCTATTATGACAGTGAGGGCGATCCCACAAAGTACTTAAAAGGGGTTGAAGCAAAGGCAGACAAAGGTGCTCAGGAAAAACAGAAGAATGAAGAGGCTAAACTACCTAGTTGTAATTCAAGGTGGAGTCAGGAAGAGGGTTCAGAGGTTTGGTGTGATAATGGTTATCTGAAATTAGTTTTAACGACCTACGGAGATAGCGTTGACAGGAAAAATGAGCAAACGTTGTCTTGTTTTAAAGAGGAAGATCTTGGCCAGTCAGGTCTGGGAGTCTACGAAGGATGTGATTATTTTGAGAAACGTGTCGGTTATAAAAACTGCATTGTGGAACTTCATAGGATATTGATATTTATTTATGAAAAAAATCATAGAATATGTAACATCGAAAACATTCTGTACAATTTTCCGTGTGACCGAATTTTGTATATTTACTTATCTTTCTCAAAAGAGTTGACATTGTTACCACCAGACCCTATGGCAAATAAAGGGACGCACCACATGCCACTTGATGGCCCACCAGTAATTGCAGCACCATAAAGGCCTTATCACCTTCCATATTAAAATGGAGTTGGGGCTTGGGGATTGATTACTGATCACTTTTTGACTTTATCTTTTAAAAATAGTTATTCTCTTGAAGTTTAAATAGTGACTATTTTCAATTACAAGGATTCGAAGATGACGAGTTGTGAATTTTTCTAAAATTGGTGTTGAATTCGACTGTTATTTTCCTATGAATAATTTAGTGCTACAATGCTGAAAATGTTCAAGAGTATTCTGTATACCTGCATTTAGCAGGACTATTTTGGAGGGGGAAAAAAAGGGGAAAAGGAATCATAACTGTTGTCACTTCTGGCCTTGTTCTACTTGTATTAGTTTATGAAAAAGCAAGATAAGGATTTGATTGATGATATTTTCTTTTGAGTATGAATGATAAGAATATTATCTCCACAAGTAGATCACTTAAAAACCAATTGAAAGTAAAGTGTTTATAGTTATAATTACTTGAACAAACGGATTAGAACCAAATTACTGTGAGATCACTTATAAAGTCTTCCTGTGGTGCAACTTATTTTCCAATTCTGCCTACCTAAAAGCCCAAGTCAAAGAACATTTAAGCCCAAATACAGTTTCATGCGAATATTAAACTGAAGCTGTAAGGCTTTTTATTGACTTATTTATAGAGATCTGTTGGGTGTGCGGGCTTTTAGAAACTGGGCCGATCCAGTTCAAATACCCGAGGTTTGGAACATCAGCGATCGCCACACCGATAAGAGTCCAGTGCCCCTTAGCCTCCTAAATCAAGGATCAGAGTTTTACTGAAGAATGGAACTTTTGACTTTGTTTGCATCATGAGCTAAACTTCTAGGAAGTGTTTGGTGTGGAGGAAAACATATGTTTTTCAATGTTAATATGTTTGGTTGGTCAAAATATTTTGGAGAATATTTTTTTTTCTAGAAAAATAAGTTTCTTGAAAATGATTCTCCTGATGAAAGTAGGAAAAATAAGTTTTATAAGTGACATTCCACCTTCATTGTCTTTCCTAAATTTAGTGTTTCAACTGAACTCTATACTGAGCTATAAGCCTATAATAATATTGTTAGCGGATAGATAATAGTTACATTGGTCAATTTTTTTCTTTCTCCTTCATGTATTTACTTGAATAATACTACCTCTGATTTGTACTTCCTCCATTAAACAATACAATATAATATAATATACTCCGTGCACCGTTAATAGTAAAAAGTACGTCACAAATTTGCCACCGATGCACCAAACAGGCTGTCTCTTTAAAAGAGGAATAAAAAATTGTTCAAAGGAATCATAGACGCGACACTATCATTGGAGAAGAATGAAGATGATGCATGGACGGCTACCCTTTAAGAGAGGGAGAAAAGTAGAATAAGAATAAAGTGAAATGACTTGCATTTGCATTAGTGGGTTAGCCCCAAAAAAGGAAAAATGGCATCAAACTCCAAAATTCTCTCTTCCAAAAAAGGCAGTCTGTTGGACAGTTGTAGTGTCTGGACAAGCACTCTAATTGCTGCCACTGCCAAATGAACAGTAGCTATTGGACCTTCTTTCAAGACGACCAACCTTTTCCTGAAATTACTATTACAAGTAGTATATATTAACGCCGACCCAACTAAATAAAAAATTCATATGGGTTATCCGCTTTTGTGTCTAGTGGTTCCAGATGTGGTATTCGGAAACAAGTTGGTCGCATAAAGATTTTTATGTAGTTAGATCGGGTTTAAAAATAAAATTGAATTATGTTGGGAATTTCCGTTAAGATAGGGATATATTTGAAAACTTTAATGATGGGAGAGATATTTTTTATCCAAATTTGTAATGAAAGATATTTTTAGCCCTTTTCCAAAGTAGAGAGACATTTTTTACCTTTTCCCCCTTTTTTTAGTCCATTTAAAAGAATGTCTTCCTTTTTTTAATTTTTTAATTCTAACTTTCCACATGATATATTTAAGACTATAAAATTAAAGAACATTTTGGTACATTGTACGTATCTTTAGTTTTAGACTATAAGATTCAAAAGTTTTCTTTATGTGTTATGATTAAATCAGACAAACAAATTGAAACACAGGAATATGATTTTCACTGTTCGACAATGATACTCTCATTTTACGTGATGTATTTGATTAATTATACACTTTAAAGAGGGTGATAAATATATTTATATAATTATATATTATTTTATTAAACATAAAATGAAAAATTAAAATTGTTTTAAATATAAAAAAAATTATTTTAAAAAAGATATCACGTAAAATGAGACAAAAAAGGTAAAAGATAATGTTTTGACAAGTCTAACAGTAGAGATTGATTACATCTCCTATTCAAAATCATAAAGAAAGACTACAGATATCCATAAAAAGCATAGAATATTATCACAAATTTTCAACAACCACCTTGATAAGATCCAATCTATAACGGTCTTCTAGCCTTCTAGTTCTAGACTAGAGAAGCCAATCAATGCCATGTCCTTATCACAGATTTATATAATTAACTTGAAGTAGGTGCAAATACTGAAAATCATGAAGTAGGTGTAAATACTGAAAATCATGGTTTATATTTTTAAGGAGACAAAATATTATTAGGTAATTTTTTCTTTTATCTAGGTCTTAATGAATAGAGTTATCCAATATATTAAAAATGCATGTAAATTAGTCCAAACACTATTATTATTATTATTGGAAAGATAATAATGTAAACTACTAGCGCGAGTCTATTGCAATGTAGAAGAGTCCCCTCCACATGTATTACTTTATTTATTTATTTCAATAATCAGGTAGTGGTCTGTCTGACCCCATGCTTGAGAGGGATTTGGCGGAAAAAAAGGAAGACCTCTAGCATGTTTTTGTGCGGAATTCCCTTCAAAGGCAATGGTCTTTAATTTTTGCCCCTCAAATCGGTAGTTTTTAATTTTTGTTCTTCGCTAAAAACTATTTAATTTTTTGTTCAAATTTTTGCTCAGTTAAAAATTAAAAAAAAAAAATTACAAAATAGAGTTTGGATTCGTAAGACATAAGTTGGACCCCAACTTAAGATATAAGTTGAGTTTCAAACTTAACTTAAAAAAAATTTAAAAAATTACTTAGTTGGAATTTTGCAAACCTCTGCCTTAAGGCTTAACTTTTGCCCAAAATTAGGTCTATTGATGTAAAATTTAGGCCTTAAGGCAGAGATTTGCCTTAAGGCTTAATTCTAGATAAAAGTTTATCTTAAGGCTTAACTTTTGCTACAACCTGTGCCTTGCGATTTTTTTTTTACTGAGCCTGAATTCGAACCCAGAACCTCGATGTATTAAGTGGAAGGCCAAAAATTAAAGACCACCAATTTCAGGGACGAAAATTAAAGACTGGTGCCTTTAAAGGCCAATCTTGCAAATGACCCACTTCTAATAGTATAATAGCGGCCTTTTCCCGTCCCCTTATTTTTATGAATCAAAAATTGAATCAGATTCCTTTTCTAATGCGCTAGAGTATAGTGAATCTTTTACAAATGTTATCCTATATTAGTCCACAACCCAGTCGACAACTATATATCAACGTAACTTTCATCCTGATATGAATAATAAATCATCTATCATGTATGTACAAAATCAATAAAATTAATTTCCGCATGCATATTAACCTATATATATTTGATCACTACCATAGTGATATCCCTAGATTGTCACAAAATCTCCGCACCCTTCTTGTATATTGTTCTATGTACCACTTTGCAGCAAAGCTATAGTCCAATCAATGCTCAAACTTGACAAAATTGGAAAGAAGCATCAGTATAATTTCATGGCCCACTATATGGGGTAAAGATGATTGAATGGAGCTGTACGGTTTTGACACATTAATTTGGAATTTTTTTTCTTATCATTTATCAACGCCCACCACCCCATTTACATGTCTGTTCCTTCATTTTTGACCACTACTTTTTTGTGAAAGAAGTAAACGGGCTTCAATTGAATGAATAAGACATGTATGTTGAGGATTGCATTGATATTTCCGGCTTAGCTTCTCCATGTTTCTTGGCAAGTTGCATTTTAGCTTTGACTTTAAGGAAGGCTAATTTTGATATTCCACAACTCTTTCTATATTCATCCATTTAGCGTAGTGGTTAGAGAATGTAACATCATCAAGAAACTTTGTAGGACTTATATATGTGCGTGTGTGTGTGTGAGGGGGAAGGGGGGGGGGGGGGGGGGGGGGTAAGTTTGAAGGATGTAGAAAAGGTCTTTCAAGTGGTTCCTCTATTTGGGACATCAAATTTCATATCAAAATTTGAAGTATTGACTATAAACAGGATCAGGAGTTCTGAACTTGAACATAAAGGTAATTGTGAACACGAGTAGCATGTGAATTAGGTGTGGATATCTGAAACAAATATTAGTAGTATATAAACAAACCATAGAGGTAATTAAAGCACAAATCTTAAGGGTCATATCACAGCCTTGTCCTTTAGTTTCATTTGGGACCAATGAAAAAAATTGAGTTTAACTGTACCCAGTGGCGGATCTAGAATTTATAAGTCGTGGGTGCTCCATTAATTTTAATATAAGTTCATAGTGCTCATAAAAATCAAACATGGGTGCTCATAGTACTTTATAGAGTTTTTAAAGAATTATTTATGCATAAATAAACTAATTTGGCCAAACTCAATGGGTGCTGAAGCACCCATACTTGCAAACGTAGGTCCGCCACTGACTGTACCCTCTACCAGTGTATAAAGGTTCTACCATATCAGTGTATTTTAACCTGTTGGTTCATTTTTTGAATTATTAATTCTACTTAATATGAATTATACATGTAATTATATTTTTTAGATGACCTAATATTGTAAATATTTTCATATATTGTCTATATATAGATTGTGACCGTAAAAGTTCACACAAATTGAGTCCTGGAACGTTCTTTCTTCTCCCCAAGGAAATGAAGGGGGTGAAATCAAAGAAATGCTAACTTCAACTGAGACATCATAACTTGTTAATTGAATATTTTTTAGGTGACCTGCTGCTTAAAAAAGTCATTAGCTTCCAACCCCACTATTTTAAAAGAAAACTCGAGTGCTCTTTGTTAGTTTCAGTTTATGTGTCTTTTTAGTCTCCATAAAGAATATCACTACCTATATATATATTAAGTACTCTTTAACTCTAAAATCATACGTAACATGATTAAGAGCTCACAAAATTCAAGTGCATTTGCTACATTATACAATATGTTTTTAAAAAAATCTTACTTTTCTTAAGTTTCATGTCGAATCAAACTAAAACTAATGAAATAGAGGGAGTAGTACTAAAAAAAAGCACCTAATACTTGAGAAAGAAAATAGCATATTAAGTGTAATGCATCATCAAAGGTAGTGCTGAAATGGTAAGTATTAAATAGAAGTTTCGAATTTGAGTCATAGGTATGAAACTTAGTAGGTGTTTGGACATGCGGTTTGAAATCATAGTTTGAAACCATGAGATGAAATGAGCGTTTGCACATGCATTTCATCTCATACTTTCAAACCATGGTTTGAAACCCCAAATCATCCAAAAAGGCAAGATTTAGGTTTGAAACCATGGTTTTAAAAATTTAAATATAAAACTTGGCCTATAAGTTTATATTTTATAAAAAAAAAGAGCCATAAGTTGGTAAATATTTTTAACAATTACTCCCACCAACCATTTAACAATCTTATTAACTTCCACCAACCTTTATTTATGTCTACCATGTGGGAGGATTATATTAAAGAGTAGTTACATTACTATTCATGTTAAATTTTCGTTTTTATTGAACTAAAGTTTAATCAATTGATGTTATATTTTCTAGAAAGGCCTTCTAGTAGCGTATTAATTTTGTTATGAACTATGACTTGCTCATTTGATAAGATTGTATAAGAATTGAGAATGTTTTGATAGTTTCACAACTTGTGAGTTTTTATGTCTATAAGAGAAAATACAATTTAAGATACAGTCAAACCTCTCTATAACAGCATGGTTGGGTCCGAAATTTTTCAGCTGTTATAGAGAATGACTGTTATACACCTATAACACCATTGACATTTAAATAATACTTCGCTGTTATAGGCAAAAAAGATGCATAAAATCTAATTTTCATTTTTAATTGTCAAATTCTAAGCTTAATTACACTTTGTATAACGAAGGAAAATCGTTTAATGATGAAAATATATATATTCATATGATATTTTTTTGGTCATAAATAGTGTATTAAATGATCAAACATTCGGTCAAAATTTTGACTCTTATTATTGGTAATCATAGATATTCTATTTTTATAAAGATGGTTAATTATTATATTACCAGAAAAAGAAGATAACTGTTATATGAGGGGTAATTTTACAAAGAGCGTACTGCTATAAAGTTGGCTGTTGCTGTTATAGGTAAAATGCTATTATAGAGAAGTAAAATATAATATAAAAAAAAGGTTCCGAAAAAATTTTAGCCATTATAGAGAGGTCTGACTGTATCAAAATTACATGTCCAAATATGATGTTAAACCATGATTTGAAACCATGGTTTCAAACCATTTCCAAAGGCTCCTTAATTAATAGAAAATGTCTTACTCTTATAGTATGACTCTTAACACGAATTCAAATTAATTGAGTCCAAAATGGATAGGAAAAAAGAAGTGCATGCATCGCCAGAAGATAGAAAGGCATGTCAGAATAATTATTGAAGAGTTGGAAGTCTTACTATCATGTAGGTCGCTAGCATAGAATGCACATGCTTTGTTGCAGGCTAGCTGCTCCCACCCCTTTATCAACTTGCTTCCTTTAAAGGTCTTTGCACAGGATATTATTA
Source organism: Lycium barbarum (assembly GCF_019175385.1). Taxonomy (NCBI): domain Eukaryota; kingdom Viridiplantae; phylum Streptophyta; class Magnoliopsida; order Solanales; family Solanaceae; genus Lycium; species Lycium barbarum. The sequence continues at coordinate 157,359,368 of NC_083337.1, read as the reverse complement.
CCTACCAGCTGGACCTTATTATCTTCATCTTTGTAAAAAAATTGGAAAAATGCCTAAACTTCTATTTAAATTTAATGCATTTTATTTAGATCCACCTTAAATTATATATTGGACTTAATTACCCCTTTGTACGTGACTCTATAATCGTTATCCTCTTAAATTATATATGGTCTCAATTAGTTCCTTATAATTTGACTTTTCTATAATCATTATCTCCTCAAAAGAAAAATGGTAAAAGAATGAAAATTTGGCCTGTATTTTAATAGAGGAATAGAGAAAATATATGAAACGTTATAAGGAAATAACCATTAGAATTACTAAATACAAGAAAATATATGATATATTATATTTTGTTTACACATCAAATTAATATGATAGTGGCTATTAATTCACATTTTCACGCGCCATATCATTTAAAATCACTTGAATTGTAGAAAATCAAGGGCATGGAGGTAATTAGGACCAATTATCGTTTGAGGAGGTAACAATTATAAGAAAACCAAGAATAAAAAAGAAATTAGGACCAAATATTATCCATGAGAATCTGAATAATACTTTGTCAAATATAGAAATATTTATTATGTATTCTGCCAAAAACGAACGGTGAAAGAAAAGCCATCAAAGAAAAAAAGGTTTGAGAAATCAGGAAAGATACGGAGAATTCGGCTCGCGAGCTCAGGGTGAAGAGTACAAATCAGAAAAAAAGCAGGAGGAGGATCTTTTAGAAGGTGAAACTTGTGGGCGGTGAATGGTTCAAACTTACCAATTAAAATCAAAGCACAGAAGATACTGATAACCACCAAGATCTGGAATGATTGCATAAATCATATCCTCCATTCATGTCAGTCTTTCTTTAATGTTGTAAATTGTTACTGCGCCGCATTTCTTTTTTAACCTCCCCTTGTACGAATTCTAAAGCTTAAAATTCAATCTTTTTAAGCAAAAAAAGGTTATCAGTTGACTTTCTATCTTATTAACAATGGAAAACAGGAGAATCCTCATATTTCTCTAGTTTGGTAAGAATTTTTTTTTTCCCTATCTAGGGGCTTTTTGAAAATTACACTATAATTATTAGGTTATGTAAGTATTATTCAGTCAAGAAATTATACATTATAGTAACTTTAATGACTTATTTTAATAGGTTAATAGAGAAAATATATGAAAGGAGATAGGGAAATAGCCATTAGAATGACTAAAAGATCATCCTTACTTAACCAGAGGTCTCGACTCGGGTTGAGCTTTGAGTATGAATAAATCCTTGTAGGAAGAGATTTTTCCGAATGAGCCCTACGCGGCACGAATCTGAATATAATCGGGTTCTAATGCGGACACTGATTATTTTGTTGGATTAAACTCTCCCACCAAAAATGATTATTATATACCTAAGGATGGAAACCGATATCTCACGGTAAATATGTAAGGATTGGACTCGTTCCTTGGAAGTGGGGGTGGTTAAGAAGTAGAAAGAGGATCTTTGGGCGTCCTTTTACCAAAACTCAACTCGTGAAAGACTGTTATAACAAAATGGATAGTACACACAGTACCCTTTTTATCACGAATAACCTTTCCTTGATCTATCCTTCTCTCACTTCCTATTTTTTCCTATAAAAAGACCCCTCTCCACTGTTACTCTTCAATAGGTTTAACCCTCAAAACATCTATTTCTCTCATAGTCCCAACACCCTTTCTGCCTCTAGAACACCCCCCCCTCCCCTTCACCCCCCCCCCCCGAAAAAGGAAAATCTCTTTTTTTCCTTAATTTTGGTCCTGAAGAAAATAAATAATTGATAATATTGCAACTGTTTGATTTAGGGTATTAGGGTTATTGATGGGAAGTGGGGAAGAAATGGCGATAATTGTTGACAGAAGATAGAGAGCACTAATGATGATATGCTAAATTTGGGGCAAAAGCATCTCAATTCATTTGTGCTCTCTATGCTTCTGTCATCACCTTCAGCCTGCTCTCCTGCTTTCTCGTTTTCGTTCTTCTCTTTTCAAGAAAATCATCTCATATTTTCGTATATATGTATTTTATGTACATAGTTAAGTACAAGATGTTATTCATCCCATGACACTAGATTTCTATGATATATACCACTAGTACTAGGTTGGTTTTTCGGTTTAGGTTTCAGATGAGAAGCGAAAATTCCATAAAGAAAAGTTATTGGTCTTGATTTACATACTTGTAGACTTCTTTTCGGTTATCTCTTGCTTTGAAATATTTTTGGAAGTTATAAAAAGTGGGAGAAATATATTAGATGGTTCAAATATGTTCCTCTCCACGTTTTGACCAAATTATTGTTAATGTCTGATTTTTTAATTTTTTTTTTATATGCCTTTATAGCTAATTGCTAGACGATCCAAATCTCCTGGGATTTCCCAAGCACTCAAAGGATACGTCTAAGCAATGAGATGTTAGTAAGCTCTCCTTTACATGTAATTAACCCTCCACTCTTTCTCTTACTTTTGCTAATTTATAATTAGATTTGCATTTAGAGCTTAATCAATTATGTCTTAGATAGAGGTTAGCTTATGCTACTTTTAGATGCGTTTGATAGACATATTCCCTAAAGAAGTAGGTATCATTGGTCCTATGGCGTGGGATAATGGACTTTATAAGGCTAAAAGATCATGTGATGTTAAGGAATTACTGTATTCACATGCTGTTCTAGGCCTCCAAACTTTTAAGGTTTAATCAAACAAAATCTGGTGAGACAAATTAAATGAAAAGCCGATCAATCACATGATGCGTTAAATTTATATATAGTCTTCGCCAAAAAGATGAAGCACAAAAATAGAATGACTAACTGGAAGGCTTAATCTCTGGATAACTTGTAAATAAAAACGAAAAGAAGCTATAGGGACATGATAATTTTAGGCTTATCATCATCACATGTAACTATATTCATCTTTATGGCGAATTGCTCGTGATATGCAGAGAGATGAAATATTGCTGAAAAAACTAAACTGAAGAAAGAAGGTTAAAGAGCAGAAAAGCAAGGGCCAAATTAATCTTCCATTTCTGTTTATTCTCTAAGGTATAGATAGTAAGGTCAAATTAACAAAGCTGAGACTTGAGAGAGGTTTTGAGCATAATAGATGGGAATTAAAAAGCTCATTATTATATAAACCTGTGTTTTAATTTGAATACAAAAAGGTAATTGGTGCTTGATTATCTGGAAGATGTCAAATGTTTGTATCTTTTTTACTTCCTTAACTCTCTCTTTCATTTATAGGGATGAAAGATATCGTATCTGTTAGTTGTGCTACTTCTCATAATTCTAATTAAACATTTGAGAAGTGAGATCATATGCATTTGTTCATCATTCCAAAAAACTCCAATTAATAGGGGAGCTGTATAGTATTTTCTGTGAGTTAAGTAATTAAATTCTAAATTAGATTACAACTAGAAATTTATTCCTTTATTACTCCCTCCATTCACTTTTACTTGTCCACTATTCTAAAAAATAGATTGGTCCGGCCCTTTCCCGGACCCCGCGCATAGTGGGAGCTTAATGCACCGGGCTGTTTTTTTTTTTTTTATTTGTCCACTTTCGCATATCAAGAGAAAAAAATTTTGTTTTTCCTGTTCTACCCTTAGCATTTATTACTCATTTCAAATTCCCAATACAATAATTAATATGAGTATCATGGTAAAATATGCACTTCATTTATTATTTTTTAAGAAATGTGCAAAGCCCGTAGTGGACAAGTAAAAGTGAACGGTAGGACTACATTTAAGAAGGGAAAAACTGAGGTGTTGCCGGTCACTAGCTTTACCTTTTCTGTAATTTGAATATCACTGTTGTGGAATGTGCCATGACCGTTTATCACCTAGGTCTTGTGTATTTTTAGTGAAGTTCAAAAGTAGATAAATAATTTTGAACATTCCCAAGACATGCAGTACACAGTGACAGAGCCAAAAGTTCTAATTGAATAAGTATATTTCCAAGGAGTCTGATAACTGACACTGAATATCCATGATAAGGAATTTTTTACTATGTATTTGTTTTTATAAGAATGCCCAGCTTGCTCTAGAGGACTAAATAGGATTGAAGCTATAGTAAGGGACTAATGAAGTGAATTTTAATTCTGTAAGAATACCTGGATGGAGCATTTCAATTGATAATCTAATATTGACCAAAGAAGAAGCCCCCCTTTCATATTGTCATTACAACAGTCATTGAAATATAAATATTAAGTTTGAATAACTCATTTTAGAAGTTTATTTAAGTTTTCATCCACAAAATTTCGACTTTATTTTCAGGTCCATCTTGTCTGGTGCTGGAAAATATCTTTAAAAAGGCATCTTGGTGAAAGAGGATCGATAACGCAACTTCAACTTTTAAATACTCCCTCTGTCCCAACTTATGTAATACTTTTCGTTTTTCGAAATTCAAATTGCATGAATTTTGATCAACATTTTAAAATGCATTTTTCATCAAATTAATATGAGAAAAGTTACAACTTGTAGTACTTTTTCATGTAGTTTTCAAATGCATCTAAATCTTAAAATATTGAGTTAATCTGATCCAATTTAGCTTTAAAGTTTAGTCAAATTAATCTCGCAAAAAATATCACATAAATTGGGACAGAGAGAGTATCTTTTTTGAACTTCAATTTCAAATACTACTTTTTTTATAATCTCAACCAAATCATGTCTGAGCGCCTACTAAACATAAGGTTAAAATTCTAATCGTTTTTCTTTTTCAATTATGAGATTATGCATTGTTCAACAGGTTTAATCTTGAACTGGACTCCCTAATTATTGTTAATGTGCTTGAAGATGGGGATACGAGCAACCTCAAGTTGAGGAAGGTAATCACAGATTGTTCACAGGTTTTTTTAAAAAAGAATGCCAAGGTTGTTGAATCACATTGTTTTAAGGAACCTAGTCGGGTGACTGATTTCTTAGCTAATTTAGTCTCCGATCCTCAGGTGGAAATAGTTTACTATTCTTTCTAGCGTCCTCCCGAAGAGGTAAAATGACCATTTCAACTAAATTAAAACGTGGCAACTTCCTACTATAAGAAGATATGACAAGACCTTTTTTTTTTTTTTTTTTAAGTTAATTTTATAAATATGGAAGTACTCATGTATAGAAATATCCCTTCCATAATATTTTTGGAAGAGTGAATGTTCTGGTCTTGGATGTTTGTTTTTTGAAGATAAGATATCCCCACTTCTTTGTTTGATGTATGATAGATAGACATTACAGGGGTCAAGCACCCCCACCCCCGCCCCCAACCCACCCCCCCCACACACCGAACATTATTAGAAAAAGAGATTTTTTTTATCGATATTCAGTGAAAAATTTATTTTATAAAATATGATTTTCTCATCTCATTTCTACTGGACAATCTCATTATAAAAATGCATGGTGAAAAACATATTTCCATTTAAACGCTGAGAAACTTTATAAATTTTTGGTATGAAAATTCTACTATTTATATTTTTCCCACTAAATAGCACTAAAGATTTTTTAATGAGAAAATAGTGATTTTTTTTAATAGTGAAAGGCACACTGCTCAAGGTGATGGCTTAGTGAAAAAACAAAAAAGAACACGAGGCATTCTTTTCTTTTTCGATGATGACCTACTTTGTGCGGGTTCTTACAAAATTATGACAAATCAAAACAAACTAAAAATAAACACTGAACAATTTTTTTTTTTTAAAGATAGATGGACAATATACTTATATATTACTCTTCTATTTCATAATAAATGATTTTTTAGACTTTTCATTTTGTTTCAAAATAAATGATGCTTTAGGATTTCAAGAAGAAATTGATCTTATTCTTCCAACCCTTATTTACATAATAAAAAATTATTAAACTTTTTTTTTCTAGACATTTAATTAGGAGTAAGTAAAAACACTCCTAAAGTGAACACTTTTTTAAGGGAGTGCATAAGCTTAAAAAGTCACTTATTATTATTGAATGGAGGAAGTATTGAATTGAACAGCTAATAAATCAGTCATAAAGGTGACCGGCTGAGTTACAGGCTATGTACGTGTGACAATTTCTGTGTTTTCCCTCGCAGTCAAATATAACTCAAATCCGAAGTTTTCGCAACAACCAGCAGTCTGACTGGAAACTTTTCCGCAAAAGAGAGGAAAAGTAAAAAATAAAAAATTGTGGCTGTATATGGGAAAAACATAAATCACTGGCTACAGATTCATTGGTAGTAAAGCTTATATTGAAGGGGATAACTTGATGTATACCGTATAGCATGGCCAATATACCTTCATCCTACTTTTGTTATGGAGTTTCGGCTTTAGCCCCCCTTCCCGTTTGCTATGATGGAGTAAAAGCTCACCCAAGCCTAATGGGTGATTTTATGTGTGTCTGTATATATATATATACACGTACTAGTTACGGTAAGGTCTGTGCTAAGTTTAGACTCAAACTCAAAATATAAAAATAGAAATTCTTATCAAATATGTATAATGTGACACATTTTCTACCGCATAATTAATTTAATGTATTTGCAGGTTAATGATATCTTATTGATAAGTTTTATAATTATTAAAGTTTATTCGTCACACAATTAGATGATTTTTAATGAAGAATTTATTTATGAGGAAGAAAGTTAAGTAGAAAAACTAGCAAATCCCAAAGGGACACAATGACTCGATATCCTATACTAACATTGATTATGATAAAGTATGATAATTACAACTTGCAAAGCTTATAAATCAAAAAATATTTTCGTCTTTTTGTGAATCTGTGAGCGTGTGATTTTATTCATAGATAAAAATCGATTTGTTTTGATATTTATTAAATTTTTATTCATTATCTTGCGTCAAGGGTTTATGCTAGTTAAATGTGATTTTTCACCTTAGTTTCAGATGAAATTCAAGAAATAACCTATATTTATTAAATTGAACCTCCAGATTCAATAAAATTTAATTCTTCATGTATTCTCTATACTAAAAAAAAAATTAGTTAACCAAGAGATTTTAAAGATAACCCGATCTCAATGGATGACAGTGTCTTCATTTTCAACACCATATGACATCATTTAAAAAAATTTACTTTCTGTATTTATAATAAATCATAGATATTTTGAAGGCGACATATAAAATTGTCCATAACTTTTTTATTAGGCTAAAATTACATTCTTGAAAAAATTATCTTATATAATAAAAAAGGACCTAAAAGTAATTAATTGAAAAGTTTGATATTAATTTGGAAACTTTTGTGAGGACTAAAGTCCTTTGATTGTCCCATATATATGTATATATATATATATATATATATATATATTAGATGTTATTGAATTTAGCACAAATGATCACGGAGTGATTTAGCACAAATGATCACGGAGTGGATGATTCTTTAGTATGTAATTTGTCTTCAAAGGGAATAGTAAATGAAGTGTGCGTTTGTCTATATATGTAAGTATTTATAGCAAAAAAGCAAATCGTCTATCGTGCAATCTTTTGGGACTGCATCTAGACAAAGTGGTATTTTCAGGATTAGGAAGATAGAGTTTGAAATATACGTGATTATGATAGCTCCGTATTGGAGAACGAAGTTTGTCATTGTGTCACTTTCTCTATAATGAATGAACAAAAAAAAAAAAAAAAAAAAAAAAAAAAAAAAACGTGTTCCCGTCAGTCATGCCCCCCATTGCACATGTCTAGAGCCTAGAGATTGCTATTGTAATTCAGATCCTTGATGCCCTATCAAAGGTAAGATGGATTGGCTGTGGCAACTGATTTGGGCAAAATAAAAATTTGTGTTTATATCAAATCGTTAAATGCATGTTCGGTATTTGCATATATATATATTTCTAGCATTAAACTATGATTAATTAGTTTTTTCACTTTATTAAATTATTTAATCATGAATAAATTGAATTAGTTTGATATAAACACCCGATACAAATTGTATAATTTACAATTGATTTGAACCTATTCGTATTCCATGAGGCAAAAATAAAAGAAACAAAATAACAAAAATCCACATATACCCTTGCCCTAAACCACCTTAGTGACCCCACCACCCCACCCCCGGTGGCCCCATTAAGGGGCCACTAGCTATATGTTTTATCTTCTTTTTCTTGATTCTTTCTTTTATGGAGCAGTTTTTTCCACATTGTTCTACATCTACATATGTATAAATTTGATATCTGAGGCAGTCCAGATTATATTTTTTAAAATTTCTTTTTAAATTTTTCTGCCTCGAAAAGGATTAATAATATTTCATTGGTCCTTCTTTATAATAGCAGGCTTAGGCTATTTCCAAGAAAATTAAAATTCCAGTGGACAGGTCCCTACAATGTTACAAATGTCACTTCATATGGAGCTATTGAAATTCAATAGATTACTGGCGGAAATAAGTTTAAGGTAAATGGTCATAGGCTGAAATTATATTTTGGAGGACAATTTGAGGAACAACTATCGGTGACTCTGATTAAATGATGAATCAAGAAGTCAATAAGTCGAGCTGGCGACATTAAACTCAGAACTCCTATTTCCAACCCATAGCCATTGAGGGTGAAGCAATGGAACCTCATAAGTCCAATATAAATTTGCATCAATAAATTGCTTAACCAATTAATCTGGTTAATAGCCAGGTTAGTGTACAACGGGAGCATCTCATGAAGGCCTCTGCAAAAACAGAGTTACCTACAAAGGAGTAATTTCATGGTGATCGGTATTCCTAAGTAACTGGTTGGCTAACCAATTTACTGTACAAGTTAATTATTGGCTCAGGTAATTTTTTGGTTTATATTAAACCAAGATCAAATAACTAACAACATCTTGAATTAGTTAGTCTAATATAGACATGTGTGTAGTTACTTTTAAGCTTATAATATAGATGTATTTCTTTTTAAAGTATGTTTAACTAATATATATATATATATATATATATAGTTAGAACAGAAGTTTATTTTTCATATTTAGTAATAATATTATCTTGTGTTTTATCCATAAAATGTAATAACATGTGCTTGATAGAGAATTTATCCATCTACTGGACGTCATTCAGTGTTAATCACACTTTTGTATCACTGTGTTTATTCTTTCTGATTTTATCTTTATTGAAATCAACCATCTAATAGTATTTTTATTGTCGAATGGCACATTGGCACGTCCATAGAAGACGCTCACATTGGTGGTGATGAAAATACACAAATAAATTAAAAAAAAAGTTTTTTTTTATATAATAATAAACTAAGTTATGGCATACATAAGGTGTAGGACTGCAGTTTCTTTTAAGCTTTCTTCTGCAGTTGTAAATTTCAAAGCCAAAAATATTTTTAATTTATTTATAAATATTATATATGTATTTCTTTAAGCATGATCTTGTTGTAGGTCTTTAAATAATAAAAAAAAGTTCTCTACATTATGTTCAAGATTATTTTCTTTCTACCTTCACCAAATGATTTTCATGTCTATGATTTTGATTTCGTGAAAGAAAGAGCAATCGTCTTCAACTCAAGAAATCATTGGAATTGAGAAAAGTTATGATCACCAAACAGGAAGAATCACTCTATTAGCTAGAGCTTGCTCTTAATGTTTTTCAAGGCGAAATAATGGATGACACTTTGTCACGACCCAACCCGCCATGACTGGCACCCAACTAAATCCTAGTGGGCGAACCAACACACAAGACACCTATTCATTCAAATCCAGTTTTATATTAACCAAGCTAATCAGTTATTACTCATTTAAACATCAAATGAACAAAATAAGTCATGCCATAAAATACTGAAATAAGTGCGGAAGTCTAACTATTACAAAATTCCCAAAATCCAAAAGTCATCGTACAAGACTCTAATTTAAAACATGTCTAAGGAATGAAATCTGACTACTAAATCCATAATGTCTAGAATAAGAAAAAACATCATAAGGAGAAGATCTTCGGGCGGCCTGGCATGGGAAGAAGCTCACCCTAAATCTATCAGCAAACGTCCTCCACGCTAGATGTGAGGGCGGGTAGCAGTCTCCGTATCACAATCTGCACTCAAAAGAATGCAACAAGGCAGTATAAGTACAAACACTATGTACCGATAGATATCATAGGCCGACTAAGATTAGTATCATGCATATCTTATAAAATCAATAGAATAAACAAGCCAGTCAACAGACATGAAATTCAATAAACCATACAAGTCAACCAAGGATAATCACAATCAATCACAAAGATATCAAGAATCACAATCAACGGAAATAGTTTACCATAATAACCACACTCACTGTACACACATGCTAACTGATGTCATTGCTCAGTAGTCATGACCTGCAGCGGACCCATGGTGTCCATGTACCACTTGTTCCAGAATACTCCTCGGACCGAGCACAAACCTCCGCTCTGGAACGAACCTCGGACGCTGGACATATCAATGTACCTCTTTTTTTCGAAACTTTTCTCGAACCACGAGCCCATAATCTTGGCCACATATGTGCAAAACCATACCTATTACAGAACAGTCTTTCGTACCTTTCAGTATCAATACTCAATTCATTAATTCGTGTCACAATACCATCGAGAAGATTATATTAGCTCCTCATCACAATACCAACCACAGACGTGTATGAATCCTCTACGAACATCTGACTGACATAACATCGTCGGGACAGGCCTCAACCTACCCATAATCTCTATACATACAAGTACAAGATCTAAGTTAACTCCAGGAAGAAGTGGAGCTTACACCATTTCGCTGAACATCTGTATCATTTAGGATGCACACCTGCCACTCGGTATACCTAAACCTGCAATGTGAAACATAAACAAATGCAGAGGCCCCGACCAAGGAACGTCAGTACACAAAGATTGTACCGAATACGTAAAGCAGACACGAAATGTATACAATTAAACTGAAATCGAGAAAAAATAACTGAAAGATAATCAAATCAAATCGTAACTGATGACTCTGTAATTCTTTATGGAGACTTATCATAAATCTTACTATACTTCCGTCTTCCTGAATCTTTTGTTGTCTTTCTGGTGATACCTTTTGGGTCACTACGTGAAGCGATGTTTTGGAATCATTTACTATAGTACTTAGGATCATTGTTCATTAGATTCTTTCTTTCTGAACTTCCTATCTTTCTTTACTTTCTGTAAACTTGAAAGCCATTGTTGGCTAAAGAGATGCAACATGTGATATCAATGCAATGTTGTGTATATGAATTGCTCATGATGGTACCTATGCGTTTCATAGACTGTCCATAAGACCCATCGATATATGCATTGCCCCAAAGGCAACATGAATGGTCCGAAGACAGTGTATAGCCCCGAAGGCAAATGTAAAGGATGATGAATGCATACTATGCAATGCGATGCAATGGCCATATCTCAAACTTGGTACACACTCTAGTGGTTATTCCATCTAGTCGTGACCTATGGGGGACTCGCGAGGTCTCTCTCTCTCTCTCTCTCTCTCTATATATATATATATATATATATATATATATATATATATATATATATATATATTAAGTGCAATGGGGGCACCATTATCTTTAGTGCGTCAATTACTAGCGACAAAGTTAGGCATCCGACTCTTAAAAAACTTATTGATTACAATAGCAAAGTACAAATTTCAATATTATCAAATATAATTAATTTGATACTAATATAATAATTAATTTGATACTAATATAACAAAAGTACATCATCAAATCATACTTGAATTCGACGCGTTTTCATTTTTTGAAAATGGTTAATAATATTATCATTGCTTACAGTTGCAAATACTTCTCAAAGGAACAAACTAAATAATTATTTTTAAAAAATCACTAATAGTACTACGTAATTAATCTTAGGCTCATTATCATCATTTTATATTATTAAAAAGAGGACAAATAACCAATAAACTTCTCCCAAATCCATTTGAAAAAAAAAAAAAACCCTGACTTTGTTTGGTAATATTTTATTCACCTCAGAAAAAAGAAAAAAAATGAATGACTTGCTCATAATAGGATTGGTATTTTTATAAAAAGTGGATAAGCAATGGATATTATTTTTAAATGAAAAAAATAGAAACGCGAGCCAGAAAAGGAGAATTAGGCGGACCTTAAGTTGATTATACAAAATCCCAAATTTAAGAATATGATAAGATTTTAGGGCTTAGTATAAGATAATACAATTTTTAATTAAATTAAATCTATAAAGTTATGTATTCCTCAATCCCTAGTAATTAAATACTACTATATAGTTATATAATAAGTAATCTATATTAATCACTAAAAAAGAAGGGGAAGCTTTACCATATGAGAAGTCTGATCGTTGGTTCGAATTCGATTGCCGGAGAAATTAATGAATAACGACAATAGATTCAACTATGGGTGACGTTCCTAACTTAGTGATTTGTGAGAAGCTTGATAATGGAAGAATGGAAGAAGGGTTTGAGAATGGAGAGAGCCAAAGGAGTTTCTTTTTGCTTATTACGTTGGGAAAAAATGAGTGGGAAGTGAGAAAAGATCTTTCGAATTGGGGCTTTTGGGGGGAGGGATTTAATGAAAAAGTAAAACGGGAGGGGGGCTAAACAATAAAAATATTTCTAAACAATAGAATATGCATTAACTCAGATTTTTATAGCAGTTTACTGCACAAATTTTAAAAAATAATAACTGTAGGAGCCAAGATTCGAACTCGGGTCGCGACCTATTCGCATCAGCTCAGGGGCACTCCTACCAACTGAGCTACTTTAGCAATTATGTTTGAGGGGTTCTTTTTAGAACATATGATAGTTTTTCAAGCTATATAAATATATGTATATAGGGTTTTTTTTTGAAGTTACGGGGGACACGTGTCACCCCCGCCCTTCAAGGTGAGTCCGCCTACATATATATATTTTGCGGCGTGCAACCTAATCCAAATATATATATGTTTGCATGAATGCATGTGTGAAACACTATCAAGATTCATAACAATCATATGAGTATCAGTCAACAACAATAAGTTAAGAATCTTATCCACAAACTCATAAGCTCGTAAGTAACTTGCTATAGTTAAGAACTTACAATCCTTATTAAGCAACTTGCTACCTTCTTATTCATGTCCTACTCACTCTATCATTAAGAAGGTTTATGATTACGTTATGAACTTATAACTATCCTTATTAGAACTTTAAAGATCTGATTCTAGAGGTTATGTGACTCTTTCTTTCTGTAAATCATGTGATATATCTAGCTCGTTTGACTGCTAATATGAAAGCGTCAATCAATAAGTAATAAGCTTACGGGTTTATATTCTTACAACTAATAATCTCATCAAGGACCTTCCTATATTCAGTAACTTATACTCAATAGGACAATATGAGTTATGCTAATCTGTTCATCTTACCTTACGCTCTCTTCCGTGACAACTTCTTAGACATTGGCCGCTTGGCATCATTTATCTTTAGCGCCATTCATTTTTGATAACGCTCTGTAATCTCCTTCTATATACACTACTAAAAAACTTCTAAAAATCGACGGACAAAAAACCGACGCATTGCGTTGGTTCACAAAACCAATGGAAAATCGACTCACTGCGTCAGTTTTTTGTATTTCTAATTTTTTTAATTTTTTTAATTAGAAAACCGACGGACGACGTCGATTTTTTTGGCAGAATTTTAAAAATATATTACCGCCAAAATAAACCGACATCCCACGTCGGTTTCATTAAAAAAATAAATAATAATTAATATAAAACCGACGGACGACGTCAGTTTTATTTTAAAAATATTATAAATAATATGCAATTCATTTTGTTTTTTAAAGAAATAATAAACAATTTTTTTTTAAAGAAACCGACGGACAGGGTCGGTTTTTTTTTTTTTTTTTAAATTTTTTTGGGTCAAAATCTGGTCAAACTTGCGGAAAAAACCGATGGACAGGGTCGGTTTTGTCCGTCAGTTTTTCTTTAAAATGTTAGCAGACGGGTTTTATGCCCATTCTGCTCCTCTTCCAACTTCAAAACCCACTTTCCCCCAAACCCTACCCGCCGCCCCCCTCCCCTCCGCCCAGCCCCGCTGCCCAGCGCCACCGCCTGCGCAGCCTGTCCCCACCTACCCCAGACCCGTTTTGAAGTTAATAAACTGAGGTTAGTTTATCTTAAATTAGGGCACTTAAAATTCTTTCAATTTTAGTTTTATTTGTAGATTTTAGGCCTAATGCTAGTCATTTTAGCTTTGTTAAACATCATTTGCAATGTTATTAATGTTGAATTTGTGAAAAAAATGTAAACTTTATTTGACTAGTTTAGTTGTCATTGTTTTTTTGGCTTGAGATTGTGCTATATTTCATGTTCTTTGTCAATGTATTTGTGTTAGCTTAGTTATCATTCTTTGTAATATTATTGATGTTGAATATGTGCAAAAATGTATACTTTAATTATTTGACTAGTTTTTTTTTTTTGTTGTTGGATTGTGTTTTTTGTTAGAATTCCATAAGTTATCGATCATTCCAAATTAGAATTAGTTGAGATTGTGCTTTTCAAAGTTAGAATTGTTAAGTTATAGTATTTCTATAACCTCAATACTAAAATGTAGATTTTATTTCTCTAGATTTACTTTTCAATTTTTAGAATTGGTTGGAATTGTGCTTTTAAAAGTTAGAATAATTAAGTTATGTTAGAATTATTAAGTTATAATATTTCTATAACCTCAAAACCAAAATGTAGACTTTATTTGACTAGATTTACTTTTAAATTTTTAGAATTAAAGTTAGAATCCATAAGTTATTAAAGTTAGAATTGTTATTGAGAATTCAAAGTTAGAATTAGTTGGGATTGTGCTTTTCAAAATTATATTAAAGTTAGAATTTATAAATTATTAAAGTTAGAATTGTTATTGAGAATTCAAAGTTAGAAGTGGTTGGGATTGTGTTTTCTTAAGTTATAATTTAAGTTAGAATTCTTAAGTTATAATATATTTCTATAACCTCAATGATTTGTGGGTATATTTGTCACGACCCAACCCCGTAGGCCGTGACTAGTGCCCGAGTTGGACACTCATATTATCTATTAACTGTAGTCATTTGCAATTAGCATGTCATGATCTCATTTGTACATAAAAAAAAATAGGACATTATTTTTAAGCTGTCAAGTTTTGTTTGTCTTAGGCACCTGTCTCCTGAGGAGTTGCACTTTTTAAACAACAACATATATATATATATATATATTCCTACGCAAGCCGACAAGGCTGCCACGATATACAAAATAACAAACATACATACATATGCAAGCCGACAAGGCTGCCATTACGAATGGGTACGCCCCAAACATAAGTCATAGACGTAAAACGCATTAACAACTACAAACAGACCCACACCGATGTCCACAGACCTCTAAGAGTAATGAACGTATCATATGGCGGGACAGGGCCCCGCCATACCCGAATAAACACTTATATATACAACAAAGGAAGTTATACCACAAGCTAGGCTCCGGAACAAAGGAACAGTCCAAAATAGCTGAATAGGTATCCTAAGCCGGCGGATCTCCAAAACGAGCGTCTGTACCTGCGGGCATGAACGCAGCCCCCCGAAGAAAGGGGGTCAGTACGGAATATGTACTGAGCATGTAAAGCTTGAAACATAATAATAGACTTATATTGAGACAAGGTATGTAGGACTCAATGCAACAACCAGAATTTTCATAAAACTTGCCTTTGAACATATTCCATCTATATAATTCTCATATCAATGTCATTATAGAGTTTTGTAATCAAAGCTGCATAATCATTCTGTATATAACATATATATCGTGTCCCGGCCCTTTAATGAGGGACTCGGTAATTATAATCATAGAATCATAAACATAAACATGTACGTGTCCCGGCCCTTTAATGAGGGACTCGGTAATAAGGAATATATGCCCTCCTGGCCGCCATCTCCATATCATAATATCATCACATTATCATATCATCATATCATCATATATATATATATATATATATATATATATATATATATATATATATATATATATATATATATATATATATATAACGTGTCCCGGCCCTTTAATGAGGGACTCGGTGAATAATGTAGTAAACATGCGCATGAAAACGTGTCCTGGCCCGGGACTCAGTGAAGGATATAGCGGTAAGCACGAGCAGAATAATGAGCAACCACATATATGCAATTCATCTTTTTAGACTCAATGGATAAGCAACTAACCAGCTCTAAAGTGTCAAAATAATATTCATATTCAGTTCATTTTAAGTCTCATAACAAACTATTACAAGAAACGGTTCAGATTTCATGTACATGTATCACTTTAACATGATGTAGCTTTTAAAAGTCAAGTATGTCTCTAGTTGTGCAATTCTTTAAGAATAGGAACTTTCATGCATTATTCATTAGTCACTCATATTGTAGGCACATGACAACAACCTTAATAAAATATAGAATCATAAGTCATACATGGAACTAGAGAATAGAATTACCCCAAGGTTTATATCGTTTCATACTTACGTCTAGGACATGCCAAAAGAAAGAAGGAATAGGCTTTACATACCTTTAGCGTTTAGTCGTATTATAACTTGTACTTGCTGCCCAAAAACACTTATCCTATATCAAGATATCAAGAGCTACAATTAGTCTACGAGGGAATTCAATACGTACTTTAACGTCAACAATCCCTTTCAAACATTTAGACGACGTTTCGTTCGCATTCAAATCAACTACATACAACCACCCCAACATCAATAATCATATGTTCAATACCAATCCGGACAGCCCACATAACATTCCAAATAGCCCACATTCACAACATTCTATAACGATTCACATACGGCTACTACATTCTCAAGTTACTCCTAATAATCCGTAGCCTTAACGTTTTCGTGTAACAACTTTACAACAACCCAAACAACGTAAATACAATATATATTCTTAACTATCATTAGTATTTCCAATTTAAAGAATACAACATGTCCAAAACAGTTCCTAACCACAACACGTCCAAAACAGTCCCTAATCAACAACACGCCTAAAACAGTCCCTAACCAACAACATAAAGGTGCCCGGAATTCTTGCAAACGTTTACGAACATACCAAGCAAACCACATATGATTCTTACACATTATTTCATGTCTTCATTTAATATAATTTTAGTAAAATACGACCAGCAGTCGCACGATAAATATATCACCAAATTCGTACGCAAACAACTACCTTGTCGACACAAGAACCTTACTACGACAACAACATGTTTAATGACATTACTTTCATGATTCTTGGAACTGTTTTAGCATCATTTCCATTCTTACAACAGCCCACAATTCATATCAATTTCAACTTGAATCATTATGCTTCACTTCCACTAAACGTTCATAACAAGAATCAACACTCAACACATACAATTTCACCTCTAGCACTAAAACAGTCCACTGTTTTGGACTGCTTGTATGCTTCAACATAATTCATTTCTTTAGCACCTTAATTCACATATTTAACATGCATACAATACACCACAATGTCCATAACAACAACAATCAAAATGTGGCACAAAACAGTCCATAATCTCCCCTAAAACAGTCCCTTTACACGGCTTTAACACTAGTCCAACAACTTCATGATTTTCATCCTTTTATCCAAACTACAACACATTCAATCCATTTCCAATACATGTACAAGAAGATTAGACATGATTTCATTAGAGTCTTCAACCCATGGCTCACTGTAATTTTTAGAAAAACAGTCCAATATCCAACATGCCACATCACAAACAAACTTCTACAACCTTTGTTCATTTACTTATGTTGATACATATTCAATTCATCAACAATACAAGCAAAATGAAATCAACCATGACTTCACCAATATTCATGGCTAACTCTCTACTTCAACTACAACAACAATCCAACAACAATCATGCATGAACTATACATTCAAATCGTCATGAAACACAAGAACAATAAGCATTCTTACCTTACAATCTTGTTCTTCACTTTGGACGAATTTTCAACACTATTGAGGTGCTTCACTTCTTGGTTTCGTTTCAACAACTACTACATATTCTTGTACACTAAATGAGGAGTTGATTTGAGGAAGAAAACTAATTTTTTTGGAACAAATTTGGACCTCACTTTCGACTAACTCTAGGTCAAGAGTTTCCTTTTCTCTCTCTATGTGTTCTTAACTTGTAAGTGTTGAAATGGTGAAGTGAGTTGTGGAGTAAATCTGATTTTTCATTATGTGTATTCCCTACAAGACTTGGACATGTGTACCACACTAATCTTGGGTCAATAACCTTTGACCATGGCACTAATCTAGGCTACACATGGAAAACAATATGGGCAGATTTTTTTTTGGTTCCCAATCCCACTAATGGTTAGTTTAATCCCACTTTTCATTAATATATCAATGCCAAACGAAATTGTAGTTGAATTATGACTTGAAACGAAACCGGAAGTTAAAATCTCTACTCCGTATCTTAAAATAGTCTTGTCTTTAACTTGTCACGTTTAGTTTAAAACGTCCCAATATATGAAAATATGGGATATAACAATATTTTTGTAGATGGATCATATGTGGATGTATACTATGAATAATAGTAATCGTGTGGGTGTACATGATGAATTTGTTGAAGGTGTTGATGGATTTATCACACACGCAATGACACTTCACCCTTTTCAAAATGAAGGTGTAATTAGGTGTCCTTGTTCTCATTGCCGGTGTATGAAGTATTTGAAACCGGAAACGGTTAGGGTTCATTTATATAGTCGTGGGTTTAAGCAGAAATATTATGTTTGGACTGATCATGGAGAGACTGATGGGGTCAATGGTATATTTTACAATATGGTTGTCGGTGAAAGTAGTGTGTCGCAGGAATATAGTCATGTCCAATATGATAGAGTTAATGATATGGTTAATGATGCTTTTGGCGTACAGTCTGGGTTTCAACCTGAGCAAAATTTTGAGGAACCTCCTAATGAAGAAGCAATGCGCTTCTATCAAGAATTAGAAGAGGCTAGTCATCCACTTTGGGTAGGGAGTCAGCATTCTAAGTTGTCTGTTGCAGTTAGAATGATTAACATCAAATCAGATTGGACTGTTGCTGAAGCTGCTATGGACTCAATGATTAAGCTTGTAGGGGAACTAGTTAGTCCGGAATTCGACATACCTAAGAGTTACTATGAAGCAAAGAGATTGGTTTCCAAATTAGGATTGTCGTATGATAGAATTCATTGTTGTCCAAATGGTTGTATGTTGTTCTATAAGCAAGATGCTGATTTAAATGAATGTAAAATATGTGGACATGCGCGTTATAAGCGGACACCTAGTGGGAAGACGGTTCCAATTAAGGCGATGCATTATTTACCTATTATACCTAGGTTAAAGAGGTTGTTTGCATTGCCGAGTTCTGCTCCTCACATGAGATGGCACAGCGAAAATAGAAGGCCACCTGGTGTTATGTGTCATCCATCGGATGGAGAAGCGTGGAAATATTTTGATAGAACTCATCCTGATTTTGCTAGTGAACCAAGAAACATTCGTTTGGGTTTATGTGCGGATGGTTTCACACCATACTCTGTTTCGGCTGCACCTTTTTTTTGTTGGCCTGTACTTCTTACTCCATATAATCTACCGCCTGAGATGTGTATGACAAGTCCCTATATATTCCTAAATTGTGTTATCCCTGATCCTCGTAATCCTAAATTGTGTTATCCCTGGTCCTCGTAAATTGATGAGTTAAAACAATTGTGGTGCGAAGGAGTAGTGACATATGATATATCAACTAAGAGCAATTTCAATATGCGTGCTTTTTTGATGTGGACTGTTAACGATTTTCCTGCGTATGGGATGTTGTCTGGTTGGATGACTGCTGGAAAGCTTGCTTGTCCTCATTGCATGGAAACTAGTAAAGCTTTCACTTTAAAACATGGCCACAAAAATTCATGGTTTGATTGTCATAGTCAATTCTTGCCTATGGATCACCAATTCAGGAAAATGAAACAAGCATTTAGAAAGAATAAAACTGAAAATGATCCCCCACCTCGAATATTGTCAGGAGAAGAAATTTGGGGGAGGGTTTGTCACTTGCCTAAGGTCACAGAAGTTGCCCCTTATAGACTACCTGGTTATGGTGTTGAACATAATTGGACTAAACAGAGCATATTCTGGGAGTTACCGTATTGGAAGGATAATCTTCTACGGCATAATATTGATGTGATGCATATTGAAAAAAATTACTTTGATAATTTGTTCAACACCGTTATGAATGTTAAAGGCAAGACAAAATATAACCCAAAAGCTAGATTGGACCTAAAGGAATATTGTAGGCGCCCTGAATTGAACTTGCAAGAGTCAGCGAATAATAAAGTGTTCAAGCCCAAGGCTAGGTTGTCTGATAGGTTTTCGAGGGCTAGAAGGTATATGATGATGCCCCAATGGCTAAACGCTGAACAGTGGGAGAAACTTAAGGCATATTGGCGAACTCCTGAGTTTATCGCCAAGTCTGAGCAGTCAAAGGCTGCCCGTGCATCCCAGAAAGGTGGCTCTTTGCACACTGCGGGTGCAAGAAGTCAGGGGCACGTGGCTAGGATAATGGTAAGTAATTTTATACTTTTAAAGTTACCTACGATCAATATATCATTATTGAGCTATTAATTTTATGTTTAACTTTTTTTTTTTGTAGAAAAAAGCTATGGGAGAAATGCCAACTCAGGATCAGCTATTCCTAAAGACCCACACAAAAAAGAAGAAGCAGGAGTCGGATCCGACCGTATGGGTTGAGGACAGGGCTCGTAATTCCTATGTAAGTGATGATTTTATTATTTAAGTAATTATATATAAGTTTAATTATGATATATTCGTTATATACTAAGTTTCATTTTTTAATATACAGACGCAATTTATGGATCATGTGGACCAATACATCCAAACTCAGCCTGAGCATCCGAGCCGTCCTCCATCGGAATTAGAGATAGATTTTTGGTGTAGATCAGTTGGGGGAGTACAAAAGGGTAGAGTGTACGGTCTAGGCCTAAGGAACAACTTAAGTCGCCTTCGGTCAGGGTTGCGAGGTGAAGGGTCTTCTCGACAAGCTGAGGGAGTTGATGGTGTTCAGGTCGCAGCTATGGCGCAGCAAATTGCTGAACTTAATAGGAAATTAGCTGAGACTGAGGCAAAAAGAGATGAGGAAAGTAACACCATGAAAGTGAGCATTGAATCGCTAA
Organism: Lycium barbarum; assembly: GCF_019175385.1. Lineage (NCBI taxonomy): Eukaryota > Viridiplantae > Streptophyta > Magnoliopsida > Solanales > Solanaceae > Lycium > Lycium barbarum. The sequence continues at coordinate 157,338,237 of NC_083337.1, read as the reverse complement.
TGGCACAAGTTAAAAGCCACATTGCATGTGGACAATTTGGTGTGCCCCCTTCTCCCCCCCTCCCCCCTCCGACCCAGAAGATGATGATGACGGTGATTACGTAGCCCGGACACCGGATGATCAGTTGTAGTAGTTTGGATTTAATTATGGACTTATGTTAAAACTAGTTAATGGTACTTTTGGTTCGACATTTAAATATTTCTGAACTTTGAAGGTCTATTTAGATCGTATTTGATGTGTTTAGATAGTGTTTGATGTGTTTTATTATTACTTAGGGTGATTTTATGTGTTGTAGCTCTTTTAGAATTGATTTGGAGCATTTTAATGCTAGTTTTGAGCAGCTTTTGGTACTGGTTTCTGTGTAGGTGTGGTTGCAGAAAATGTATGATTTGCATGCTGGAAATTTTCCAGAAAGCCGACTCTGTCCGTCAGTTTTCTGGAAGTTAATTCTTAAATTTTATACAAAACCGACGCAATGTGTCAGTTTTTTAATTAAAATAAAAAAATTTAAATAAAAAACCGATGCATTGTGTCGTTTTTTCCATAAAATATATATTATTTTTGTATAAGATAAAAAATCAGAAATTAAAAAAACCGACTCTGTCCGTCGGTTTTTTTAATTTTTTAAATTTTTTGAATAAAACCCGACGTCGGTTTTTTTTAATTTTTTAAATTTTTTGAATAAAACCCGACGGACTACGTAACCGACGCTATCCGTCGGAAAAAACCGACGTGGTCCGTCGGTTTTCGAAAAGCGAGGCTATGTAAACTGACGGACCGTAAAGGGTCGGTTTCCCGTCGGTTTCATTAAAAAAACCGACGTGGGCTGTCGGTTTTTGTCATCGGTTTTTCCCCTTTTTTTAGTAGTGATACTTGTAGGCTATCAATGTTACCTTACTTGAGGGAGACTATAATCACCATAACAATTTAGAACTAGACTCTATGAGTGAAACGTTTGAGCACAACTAAGCATGGACATATAACATTTCTTAAAAAAACTCATAAGGCTTGTAACATTGAGTTAACACATTTATAAACTCTACGCTTCAGGATTCATGTAGGAAATAATAAATACACCGTCACACCCCCAACGAGGAGTATGACAGGCTCCGACCCGTAGGCCGAGAGTCACCTGTCTTAACCGTTACTTGGACGTCACATACCATAACTCAAAGAACATCTGCTCGTGGAAAAGGGCCAACATAGGAATATTCGATAATTCAACTCATATGCACATATGCGGACCGGCAAGGTCGCTACAACATAAAGTATTTTATAAAGCCGACAAGGCTATCAGACAAGTGTCAAGAAGCCAAAACAAAGCCGACAAGGTCATACATAATATTTACATATCCCACAATGTCCATGAGCCTCTAAAAGTATACATATGAACATATATTATACTAACAGAAAAATACCCAAAAGATAGCAAGCCCGGAGTAGTGGTACTTGCTAACACCGCCGAAGCTGGGAAATCCTACTATGGTTGCTCCCCGATAACTTTGTCAGAACATGCAGCACGAAATGCAGCGTCCCGTGCAATGGGACGTCAGTACGGATAAAAGTACTGAGTATGTAAGGCAGGATATTAACAACATAATTAAGATGTAATGTAACATTAGTAAATGCAAAAGAAAACCGAACATGTGGAAGTAGCACAAGATACTATGCATGATAAAATAATTGGTATGCTTACATATACATACATACATATATATACATACATACATATATATATATATATATATATATATATATATATATATATATATATATATATATATATATATATATATATATATATATATACGTAATAGATAGTATCCATGCCCGGCCGTAAGGCTCGGTGTTATATGTACAAAAAATCATGCCCAGCCATTAAGGCTCGGTGTTATCATCATTAGCCCGCGTCCGGGGTAATATCATAACATGCCCACTGCAGTGGTGTGCGCATCTACGAGCCATGCCCGGCCGACTATAGCACGACACGGTGTAGTAAAATAGTGCAATACATTTATATATATATACAATGCATTTATTCATACGTATATACCATTATTGATCTGGACCGGAAAAAAAAAAGAAACTGTGCAGGACTCCGCTTTCCTTCTGCGATGAGGACGGAAAGCGCAAAGTTCTGAGGCCTTCCGCTTTTCTTCCGCGATGCGGAAGAAAAGCCTGATCCTGAAGCTGATTTTGGATGAGAATTCAATGATCTGATTTTGGCCTTTCGGAGTGACATATGGTCGGTAGCCTCCGAATAGCCTATGGAATTCATATCGAGTCCAAAGGAGTAATCGATAATGATAAGTAAAATAATACTTTAAGAATCATTAAAATAACAACATATTAAGATTTGAAATACAAAGCATGGGAATAGAGTGGATTTGTTATGGAACGCTCATGTTTATGTTCTCATTGGATTCGTGCCAAAGAAAAAGGGGAAACGAACACCTTACATACCTTATCCGTCAAGCCACCATTTAAAGAGTTCCTTACCCCGATGCTTGCCCTTCACCCGAACCTATATATCGAGAAAAACATCTTTAATCACACTTTCATCATATTTCCATCAACTTATAAGCACTAATTTATGGAAGTCTAATTTGGGTTACGAAAATTTGGGCAGCATCTCCCCTATATCATCGACTCCCTCCAAATACCAAAACAATTCCCAAACAATACCAACAACTTCCTCAACATTCTACAAGATAAATATATGTATTTTCATCCAAAATCCTCTTCAAACCTCAATCCATAAGCCAACAACATCAACACAACAAACTATAATTTTTATTCTTGCAAATATTCCTTAATCAATGTTGATAAAGAAAAAGATTCAATGATTCATACCTCATATTTACTAAAGTAGCAAGATCTTCAATATCTACTTTGTTTCCAAGCTAACCCCAACACAAAACGAAATTATAATCGTGACTACGCGTTGTCCGAGCCTCGATTAGTATTCCGTAGCTTGAAATTTTGCTCAAAATCCTCACTTTTATGTGGCACAAAAGCCCTCTTGTTTTGCTGAAATTTCTGGAAGGTTTTGGAGAATTTTGATGAAGAAAAATGGGGTTTTCACCCCTTTTATAGTGGGTTGGGTCGGCAGTACTGTAGCAGTACTGTAGCGGTATTGTAGCAGCTCTGTTTCTGCCTTGTCAGTTCAGTTTGTAACGTCTATAATTCTCTACTCTGATGTCATATCGACGAGCAGTTTGTTGCATTAGAAACTAGACTCGACGAACTTCATTTTAGGATTTTGAAACACCTTAAAACTCCTAATATACATGGAGATATACCCCTCCAAAGTTGACTAAAAATTCTATTTCAAATTTTTGACAAACTTATCTTCCTTGATTTTCTTGGTCCTAGAATCTTCCAAAACTCCCCCTACATAATATTTATAATTTATTATACTTGATAATGGTCATGGTCTTGTGTTTCAAAATTGTCCTTCCCGATTACGACTTATGAAATCGTAATTCATCCTTTACTTCGTTGTTACGTACTTCGCATGGCTTGTATCTTCCAAAACTTCATGGGACGTCTCCGATACTCCATTACTACGGTGAAGTACGTGGCATGCTCGTGCTCTGAAATTGTGGGGTGTAACATACACGTCATGCCATAACGGCGAGTCAAAGAATAGCCTCACGTACCTCAAATCCATCTTTGAATGACTACAACGAGTCAATCCCTCCGATAAACGTTTAACCAGTTTAAGGCAGCTAATATCAACATAACCAACAACCCAATAATATACTACAACTATACCAACACTATCGTCAAGCAATCAAAGAGCGACGAGCTCCCGAAGCTATGTACAATGGTGTACTCCACACTCGACCTCCTTTCAACTACCAACAAGCTGTAAATGAGCTACCAAACCCCACCAACCTCCAAACAACATAAAAACATCTCTTAATCAGTTTACATAACTACCACAATCCGAACTCTTGGCTTCCTATCACCGTCCCCCGAGTTCCTAACAATTACGTGCCTCAAACGCTCATACGAGCCCATAAAAAGTCGTAGATGAGGAATAGCACTTGTGTCGCCTTCATAAAAGCTTCCTGATATCTTACTTCACCATCACCACAAAGTATTCTCGGACTTGCTTGGTTCGGATGAAACCAATGTTACAATCAAGAAATTGACGGAGAGATAACCGTATCAAACTCGGAGTTGAGATCACCATAAAAACTCTTGAACCAAAATCCATGTAGAGTAAAACTTACTGCACTACACTACTTTAGCAAAAAGAACAAGAAAGAGAGAGAATTTTCCTCAAATAGTTTGATGCAAATGTATAAAACGTATATATGTATCCAAAAAATATGTCCTCCCAAAGATAAGAATGTTTGGATTGTTAGGTGGTTCCCCACTTGCCTTTGGCATAAGAGAATTATCTATTCCCAAGATGGGATCTCACCATCGTTGCTGCCTTAAAGAAAATAGAAATCAAGTTGCAGCAACTTGTTCATTTTTTTTTTTAAAACTGAATTCCTTATCTCTCCAAATAAAGAAATCTCAAATAGTTCTACCATCACCTCATAGTATGATCATTAACTAAAGATGCCACGTGTAAGAGGTAAAACCTATCCATTTACCTTTCTCTTTTTTTTTTTTTTGGTTGAACGGATTTTTTTTAATACTAGGTAGTTACATAAGATGAACTAGTAACAGACGTGCTATCATTGATAGCTAAAACACTTAGATTGCCTAAACTAGCTAAGCTATTACACGATGATATAGATACTAATTTTGGAGTCGTCACTCCTTGCTTATCAGCTTCCAAAAAGTTGGTGACGCTTGTGGGAGGTGATAGCAAAACAGATGGTTGATCATAAGTTCCATACTTTAAACCCTGCTTGGACAGTCTATCTCCTACTTTGTTACCTTGCCTGAAACTATGTCGCACTGCTGGAGTCCCCAACCACCTCAAAAGCGACCTGCAAGAATTTAAAATATCAGCAAAAATAGGTCGTGGTTTATGTAGTAAATGGAGTACTTCCACTAAGTATGTTTCCAATTCCACAGGAGTATAGTTCTTGTCACAAGCTAATTTTAAACCCTGTAATAGTGCAAGGAGTTCAGCCATCGTATGGTTGAGGCAATAAATGGTTTGATAGTTTATCCATTTACCTTTCTATTCTAGGCTTGCCTAACTTTTGATGTAATTCACAGACATAGATATACATCTATAGATACATTAGGCGTAGGAGTGGATAAATATAAGGTATAGGTAATATAAAATATTATACTTTACATTGCACAATAAATTAGTATTTTCCAATTAACAATAAAATAATACTCGTGACTATTTATTAACTTCTATGTAATTTTATTGAATTATAATTTTCCCATCCTATTATTAAAAGTATAAATTTTTGAACTATTAATTCTCAAAACGGTAAAAAGATGACCTTCTTGTCTTATGAGAAAAAATTTCTATCTATACAATAAAAAGTATCCTATTTATAAACTTCCTCGTACATATATAATTTAAAGCATATCCGGAAATAGTAATATTAATAACTATATAAAATTATATCAATCAAACATTTTAAAAATAAACTTCCTCATATATAATTTAAAGCATATCCGGGAATAGTAATATTAATAACTATATAAAATTATATCTATCAAACATTTTATAAAAATATTTCACTTTAAAGATAATACCATATCAAAATATATCTAACGTTATTAAAATTGTCAAATTTATGAGCATAATTTTTTTTTATCTCATGAATAACCTTAATCCCTTCAAATTCATATAAATTTTCAACAACGCATCCTAATGCCACAATACAAAGTGTTACGATAGTAAATTTGGGACCGTTTGATGTTTGGAAACTTTGAAGTTCCTCAACATTTGAAAAGATAAGGACAAGAAATAATTATATGTGCCCACATGTCAAATCATCAAACTAGTACAAGAGGAGAATTCCACGTTCATGTTCGTAATGTGATTAGCCAATCACTAGTCGAAAGCGGTAACCTCGTATTATGACCGCTCCATCATACCACTAACCTATTGTTGTTCCATCGTAAGTGTTTCTAGAGAATACTGGATAAGGTTTGCCAGTCCATAGCATAGGCCAATGATTTTGATATCCAAAATATTTATTTTTTAACCTGGTACTTTCTTCGTCCTAAAAAAATTATCCTTTTTTAATTTAGCACAAAAGTTAAAAAATAAAAGAATTTTTTAAAAATGTGTGGTCCAAAATAAGTTTTAGATATTTTTGTGACTGTAAATCATCTCATAAAGTTAAATTATTTCTAAATATAGAAAGGGAATAATTTTTTTATCATAGACAAAAAAAAAAAAAAGAAGGACAATTTTTTTGGGACAAAGGAAATATTTGATACCTGCTTTGAAGTCATATTAATTTGAATTTGTGTTAGAAAATCTCATTTTGAAGGGTACAATATTCCTTTATATATATAAAATAGAAGTGACTTAATACGTATAATTTCTGGTTTAAAAAAAAAATAACTTACTATATTACTGCACTTTTTGCTCATTTAACAGATAAATATTGCTTTTCCCTCTCCTTTTCTTTTTGTGTTCTTTTAACATCAGCAAATTTCTAGTTCATATTTACTCAATTAATACACTATAAGAAAGTTCTCATCGAGTACAAATATTATATATAAAAATAAGTTGGTTAATAATCTTTACATTATTGTATTTTATTGTTGGATTTTTGTTTGGTCTGTGGAAAAAGTTTTTATCAATTATTCTATTAGTTGTCTAATCAAATGTGATTAACATAATATGCATTAAACAATTAAAATTTAGTCTACAGTTAGTGATTTCATATATCTCGAAGAACAAAAGAAATTAATTTTTCTAAGTTCTTTAATTATTCACCTTGAATTTTCATTTAATTTGTTCAAAGAAAAAAAAAACCTTGTACAATCAACTAACCGTTAGATTTTCAAAATAGAGTTTTTGTTTGTTGGGGTATATGTTACCCTCTTATTATTATATTATATTGTCCGTAGAAGTTAAAAAAGAAGAAGAAGAAGAAGAAGAGTAAGGCACCTAAAGATAAATTAATCATCTATAGAAAAGAAATAAAAATGAATATTTATAAAATTTCCATTATCATTTTAAAATAATTTTCTTATATTTATTGAAAATATATGAAGAGAATGTACGTTTTACTTACCTTTTACTTGCCTTTGTATATTTTTATTAAAAGTTCCTCACTTCAATTCTACAATATAATAATATCAACGAAATTTATCGTTAGATTTTCAAAATAGTTTTGTTTGTTTGTTGGGGTATATGTTACCCTCTTTATTATTATATTATATTGTCCGTAGAAGTTAAAAAAAAAAAGTAAAGGCACCTAAAGATAAATTAATTACCTGTAGAAAAGAAATAAAAATGAATATTTATGATACTTCATGTGCTAATCTTCTTTGGATTAACTATAAAAAAAAGGCCTAAATATATCAAGTACATCGAGTGTTTTGTTTTTTATTATATTTTAAGTTATAAATTCATTATTCTAGTTATTAGGTGAAATCTAAGTCACATCTTTTATTTCCAACTATGCATGTAACAGTGATAAAGTTTTAAAAATTGTTTAATATATGTTGAATTTAGTTCTATTATCAAATAAACATTACTTGTCATGTCATATATTCAAATTAATTCAAGTAAAAGAGAAATTATAAACTTTCGAAAGTTATGAAGTGGGTTCGAATTAAATATTTTAAAATTACATACTACTTCCTCCGTCCTAATTTAAGAGGTATTTTTTTCTTTTTAGTCAGTATAAAAAAAATTATATATTTTTATAATGAGATAATTTATAGTGACGCAAATATCTATCTCTTATTTTAAAATAAAAATTTTGAAAAAATTTCTTCATTTGTTAACTTCTATATCGAGTCAAATATCATCACATAAATTGAAACGATAGAAATATAACATTTTTTATTTGGGATATACTTGAGAGAGGGGTCCAAAATTGGCCCCAATAATGGAGTGAGGAAATGAGAACTCCAATGTTGATGATCAACCTGTAAAATATTTGGTACAACCATATAAATATCAGCTTTTACAACGATTTTTTGTATTAATCACAAAATGTTTACAAAATGAGTTCATGGTTTTTCTTTGTAAAATGTTTTGGTAGCTGAGAAAAAGAATATCTTAAAAGAAGTTAACAGCTTACAAATTTTATTGGACTAAGTTGAATACGTTACTACAAAAACTTGTCGGTCACAATTATAAAGAGATGCGCCCACTAAAAACATGTGTCAGCTAGAAAGAGGTGGGATGAGAATGAAATTCTTTAAAACATACTCCCTCCATTTTAATTTATATGAATTCATTTGACTGGGCATGTCCAGCTGTCTCTTTTTGTCTAAATGGGAAGCCAATACTCCATTAAGGGATGGGCATAAGTAATAAATAACTTTTCTTATATTTGTTTAAATAACTAATTATACTTGTTAAGGAATATTCGTATTTGTAATTTGATTTGATAGTGTAAAAAACAAAATTGCACCAATATTGTGAATGTACAAAAGTTAAACTTATTCTTCTTCAATATTTTCGCTTGAAAATTAAACTCTATAGATAATCTTTTATATATATATATGTATATTATATATCAAATTCACTTAGCTTTTCATGCATTTTTTTTATTATATATATTTTAACATTTTTTTTAATGAAAATTCTAATTCCGTTGCTCCTTGAATTTATATTAGTTACACTTCCCAACGTGTAGCGGTGGAATTTCACTGTTATTGATTCATTAGACGCTATAACAATTTCTTTTTTCTTTTTCTTCTTTCTTTCTAAAAAGGATAATTAGATTATACTAGCAACAATCTTGCTATTGGTCATCACCAGTCAACATTTCAAGATACTTCTGTGGGTTGAATAAAGTTTAGATTCACTAACAGAGAATCAAATTAACACTCCCAATGCCAGTATAGCTCAAACCCGTTTCAACACACACACACAAAAAAAAAAAAAAGAACTGAGGAAAAATCTGCATAAATAATCATTTCATTTCGAGGAAGGAATATATAGTTCCTTACCCGAAGAAGAGTGGTGTGTTAACATTCTGCAGCACAAGATGAGGGGTGAACATAAATAGCTTGTTTTGTAAGTACCTTTCTTCTCTTAAGGTTCTTTTTCATGTCTATAAGGGGAATATATTCTTGATGATATGTACATTTCAGGTTAGAGCTGTGTGAAGACGGAATAAGCAAGGCAAATTGAAATGTTGAATGTTAGTTGCCCAATTTGTGCGGACAGGAATAGTGCTAGCTATGTTAGAGAGATGATACAGCACGTTATCCAAACAGTTGCAAATTCGCTATTTTGGCTCTTCCTCAGTCTGGCTAATAGTAGTAATAACTTTGAGGGGTGGTTTAGTAGCCGGTTAAGAGATCATTTATTCATGTATTATTCTCTGCATTGTAAGATATTTAACATGACAATTCCAAGATCAAACATGATAATAGGACACAAAATTATAAGAGATTAGTAGGATAGAATGACATACCGTTTGAGCCATAATTAACAGCAGAACGGACTAGGTCTTCCCCTCTATTACCCTTCTCGTTAAGGCGGCGTCAATGGGACAGCAACCTCACACCTATTTTATTGTATCTCTAAAGTAATAACACAAAAGAGCCTAGAGGTGTCTTATATAGGGTTAGAGGAGGGGACCTAGCTACAATATTGAAATCCTAATGGGCCCACCCATTATGGGCCTCATTGGATTAAGCCTACACTTACTGCCTTACTAGACCCACCAGCACATAAAGTGCACGGCCCAATACCAATTATCACACTCTAATTGGGCGCACGTTTATGGACCACCATACAACCCGGAATAGTTAAAATATAAAGAAAATATTTTAAATAATGTAAGCTCATTTTCCTAACATTCTCCCACTTGGGCTACATTAGCAAAAATACTTTATTTTATTTTTAAAAAGAAACTGACTCTCTTGAAAAGAGATTTTTCCGGGTTGATGAAAGAAAACATTTGTGGCCACATTTAAGAAAACAGTCCATAAACTTTAATTGACCTTTGCAGTCTCAATCTTAAATACCAGACTATGGCGGTCTTTGTATTCTTTGGAACACGAGACCTTTCGTAATCACAATACTTTCAATTAAGCCAACAAGATCACGGTCTAGCAGTGTAGTAAGGAATAGTGTCATGTGTGATATATATATGTACAAGAATATGTACTCAAGCACTATTACCTTATCAGTCCTCCATATGCCATAAAAGCATATAAATGATGCACCCCTTGGGCGAACCAGTTTCACCTCAAGATACCGTATTACCGAATTGCATCATATACCAAAAATGGATGCCCTCTTGGATGAACCAAATTTCATCTCAAGATACCGTATTACCGAAATGCATCCAAAATATAGAGCAACTAACGTTGCAAATAATTGCACATCTGAATTACCTCTTGGGTGAACCAAATTCCACCTCAAGATACCATGATGTGACTAACCAATAATGTGAACAATAATGATGCTAATCATAACACAATATATGAAAGTAATGCGTATTTTATTTCATATAATAAAAGTTCACGATAACAGAATATTACAGACTCCCACTAACTCAAAGAATCAAAAGACTCTAAAACACCCATATTAGTTATATGACGTTTAAAGTCAGTGGGCCTGAGACCCTTAGTTAGTGGATCAGCTAGCATTGCATATGTCCTAATATTCTATATAACAATGTCTCTTTGTCTTACCAAATCCCTGACTGTCAAGAACATAATCTGCATGTGTTTGGTGCCACTACTCAGCTTATTATTTTTGGAAAAGAATACAGCTGCACTGTTGTCACAATACATCACAATGGGTCTCTGAGTCGAGTCAACAACTCTGAGTTCTCCAATAAAATTTTGAAGCCAAACAACTTGTGTAGACGCACTATAGCAAGCTACGAACTCAGCATACATAGTAGAAGATGTGACCAACGTCTGCTTAACACTTTTCCAAGATATGGCACCACCAGCAAGTGCGAAAACGTAACCAGAAGTGGATTTATAGTCATCTATGCACCCACCAAAATCAGCATCTGAATAACCAACAACTTCAAGACTGTCAACCTTTTGATATATTAGTATATGGTCTTTAGTCTTCTGAAGATATCTGATGACCTTCTTGGCTGCAACCCAATGGTCATGGCCAGGATCAGATAAGTATCTACCAAGGACATTCACATCAAAAGCTATGCCAGGTCTCGTACACACCTGTGCATGCATCAAGGTGCCCACTGCACTAGCATAAGGAATGTCTACCACAACTTTTCTCTCCAAATCATTCTTGGGACATTGCGCCTTGCTTAATTTATCTCATTTGGCTACTGGTACATCTCCATCCTTGCAAGATTGCATATTAAATCTAGAAAGCATTCGATCAATATAGGACTTCTGAGACAACCCAAGAATATTGCGAGATCTATCACGATGAATCTCTATGCCGAGTACAAAAGAAGCTTCCCCAAGATCTTCCATCTCAAAGTTTCTTGATAAAAATTGTTTGGTTTCATATAGCAATCCATGATCACTACTAGCGAGCCGAATGTCATCCACGCAGAGTATAAGAAAAATGAATATGCTTCCACTGATTTTCAGATAAACGCATTCATCAAATTTATTTTCCACGAAACCAAATGATGAGACAACACTATCAAACTTGAGATACCACTGACGAGAATCTTGCTTCAAGCCATAAATAGACTTCTTTAATTTGCACATTAGATGCTCCTTTCCACTTTTACGAAACCTTCAAGCTGTTTCATGTAAATCTCCTCAGACAAATTTCCATTGAGAAAAGTTGTCTTGACATCCATCTGGTGGAGATCGAGGTCAAAATGAGCCACCAGTGCCATGATAATTCTGAAAGCATCTTTAGTAGACACAGGTGAAAAAGTCTCATTATAATCATCAATGCCTTCTTTCTAAGTAAAGCCTTTTGCTACCAAACGGGCCTTAAATCTTTTAATATTTCCGCAACTGTCTTTCGTGGTTTTATAAACCCATTTACAACTGATAGGTTTGTTACCTTGAGGAAACTCAACTATTTCCCAAACGCCATTCTCATACATGGATTTTATTTCATCATCATGGCATCTAGTCATTTATCTGATTCATGACTGTTAACAACTTGTTTAAAAGTCACGGGATCCACAATTTGACTAATATCATAATCAGCTTGTCACACCCCAATCCTAATAGGGTATGATGGGCACCCGACCCTTACGTAGGGCCGAGCGAACCCGCTGACTCTTATTACACACATAATCGCTTTGGACTCTTAAGGCAAACAAAATGAAATACATAATAAGGGCTTTTAGAGACATCCTTTTCGTCGTTCTCAAGTCAAGTAAAATCTATAATCATATGAAACTTGTAACATGATGCATAATGACACATCGGCTGGTGGAGCCGCTTACAAGACTAACATTCTATACACGTGACTCTGTCTGCAAAGTCTCTAACATCAATCAGGAATCATAACATATATACTCAGACTCGGCAACACTCCGGAAAGAAATGGAGCTCGCCAATCCTGCTGGAACATCTTCTAGCAATGTCTTCTACTCATCTGGGTGTACCTGCGTGGCATGAAACACAGTCCCCGAAGAAAGGGGGTCAGTACGAAATATGTACTGAGCATGTAAGGCATGAAATACAGTAAAGAGGATCATAACTAAAACGGAGATTTATCACAAACAAGTATGACTGTTAAAAACATCAATACACTTGCCTTTTGAAACGAAAATCATGCATGTCAACATCATTTATCATATATACATATAACGTGTCCCGGCCCTCTAGTGAGGGACTCGGTGGGTAAAATCATGCATGTCAACATCATATATCATATATGCATAACGTGTCCCGGCCCTCTAGTGAGGGACTCGGTGAATGGAATCATCATATGCCATCCTGTCCGCCAACCCCGTATCATATATATATATATATATATATATATATATATATATATATATATATATATATAACGTGTCCCGGCCCTCTAGTGAGGGACTCGGTGAACAATGCAGTGGAGTACGCACGAGAACGTGTCCTGGCCCGAGACTCAGTGAAGGATACATTGAGGCATGCACGAGCAGAGTAGTGAGAAACTATATGCACATAAATCAATTTTTAAGACTCGATAGATAAGTACACTAATTGACGCTTAAAGGATCATAAACACATTTCGGGTAAATTCGAGTTAGTATAAGAAAGTTATGGACATTATTCATTACGGAAACCTTTACGAACGTTTCAAAACAATCCGAGACCGCCTATGAAAGTTAGGGACTCTTTATACTTTGCTTGTTATTAAATCATGCAATAGACTCGACTATACTAAGTATGCTCATGTCAAAAAGTGAATAAGATTCGTAACAAGCTCAGAATCAAAGAATAGAGTTACCCCAAGGTGCATATCATACCTTATTTGGCTCTAGGACATGCCAAAAGAAAGAAAGGGTAAGCCTTACATACCTGGAAGATGATTCTCGACTTTCAACTTACTTCCCGCCTTGAAACTCGCTTAAGAATTATTCGTAGCCTCGTACTCTACATGTGGAATCATTCATAATATCATTAGGATCATCGTCGTACGTTCGTCTCGAAACTTTCATTAAAACCCCTTTTAAATTCTGCCGAAATTCGGGCAGCATTTCCCCTGTTTATATGCCTAGCCCGAGATTCCAATTCAACGACCAACAATATCAACAACAATACAAATAGTAGTAACATCATTTCCAATACCGACGTATGCCATAAAACAGCCCGCGCACTGTTTTCTAAATTTCTCAACCAACCAAATTTGCGATATAACTATTTAATAATTTTATTTCCATAAAGAAGCTGAAATTAACACTAGCAACATCAATAACCACATCCTCCACATTTTACAAGTTAAATACATTTATTTTCATCTAAAGTTTTCTTCAAATCTCGTTCCATAATTCACAGCACCAACAAACGAATTTATCAGGCTATTCCCTCCGCTCTAATCCGTTAAAACTCTAAATAAAATCGTTAACAATGAAAAGGAACCTTATTCATACCTTAAGCATGCAGCCACCACGTTATCACTCTTCTCCTTGGTTGATTTTTAGCTCAAATTGAAGACAACGCAGCGTACAACACTTTTCCCTTCATGGGCTTCGGGATTCGGGGCTCAGATTTTGGTCAAAATTGGTTTTTCTTCTCTCCAAGGCTCTTATCTCTCTCTTTCCAGAATTTTATGGTGCTCTTGGTCTGAAAGATGAGGAGAAAGGGCTGAAATTTCACTTAAATAGGCATGGGTCATGGGCCTAACCCGGTTGGGCCCGGATTGGGCCTAGCCCACTGACATTTCTGCCTTAAAATGTCCGTATCTCATTATCCCGATGTCACCTGTGGACCCACGACCTATGGTTGGAAATCTAATTCAATTATCTACAACTTTCATTCTGGGAGTTTTCCCAAATTCCCAAATACCGATGGGGTTATGGCCTCCCGAAGTCAGATCACCCAAAAACGTAACTTAAAATTATTTGTTTGGAGGGCTTCCACTTTGATTTGGCTCAAGGGTCCTTCTTGTGTTGTGTTTAAATTCACATATGTGATTCATATAACTTGTCGCATGTCCCAAAAAATCTCGACGTATGGACCCCACCTCGGCTTACGAATAATCCGACGTACAAAAATACGGGATATAATACTATCAACGTGAGTTTAAATTATGTAGCAACAACATGATTGTCAATTATTTAAAGAAGCACGTGTCACGCTCATGCTCTGAAAACGCGGGGTATAACATCCTCTCCCCCTTTAAAAACATTCGTCCTCAAATGTTGGGGGTAGAGTTCGCTCCGAGGTAGATATCGATGTTCTTACCCGTATTTGTCCGTATATACTTTACTTACTTGCAGTCTTACTTGCTCGTTAAAACTGAACTTATCTGAATTATGCAATCTATTCTTCTTCCTTTGTGGCCAAAGTTTATGCCTGAACTCAAGGTCATCCCTTTTTCTTATTATTCGTTTGTTCACTAACTCTTTATACTTTATCGCTTTCATCGTCTCTTCAGTCTTCGTTGTTTACCTTCTTGTATGCCCCTTTCATGTCGTGCTCACCACATACTTTTATCTAATTCGATCTCATTTTCTTTTTATTCAGAAATTCTCATTCTCTTCGATCTCCACGTATCTTTCTTATGTTGCACAGATATCCCAAGCCTTTATCTCCTTGGAGTTGACTTATTCCTATTCTTACATCCTTAAAGATAAATTCAAGACTGGTCATATCTAGTATCCCCTGCTTTCTATAGCGGCCAATTAACTAGTTTAACACTGAAATGTCCCGATTAATTTCTCTTCCCTTCAATCAGACTTCCCCTTTCATCATGCTTGCCATCAGTCCTGTCATTGCAAACCTCTTTACTCGTTTCTTCGCTGTACTTTACTTTCTTGGTATTGTAGTTCTTGCTACGTTCTCATTATATCTCGATCATAATCAACTCTATAGGGTATCATTTTTTGATCTCATTCGTAACACTGCTTATAAAACAGAATAAAGCTCGTGGAGTAAGCTTACTTAACCGGTAACTCTTTCTAATTGACCCTATTACACTTACCACATAAGTTGTCTTACCAAGTTATTCACATTCATTACAAACCTTGGTATTCTACGCCCCTGTCCCCGTCACGTTGTTACTTCGTTTTACTAATAGACTCGTCGCATTTCCTTTGTAGTTATCCATCCCAATCAATCCTTTGTTTATCTTTTTGATGCCACGGCCAAGTTTGTCTTCTCCTCCATGCACGTTTCTTACATTTCATTCTATTTCCTTTATAATCGAACCTCTCGGTCTTTACGGAAATTCTTGCCTCATATCATTAATTTTCTTATCAATTGTGTCAACTCACCATCCTCGTTCTTTCCTTGATGAGTAATCGATTTCCTACCGTCATTTAGTTAAAGTATCTTTCTTACTCCCATGGTTAGAGATTTCCAGTTACTCCACTACCAAATGCTCTCCTCTTCCTTCGTCCAACCCATTAGTATACCTTTTCTACTTTCATCCTTAACCTTCCTTGGGTCTATTCCTCCTCGAGTACCTTTCTTCTCTTGTTATTTGTAGTATTGGCTCTGAAGTTCGTGAAATGTCCCTTTAAACGTGCAAATCTGTTCTATTCTTAAGTCATTTTTTTGGAGAACTTCTCTATGTCCGAGGCGACCGTGTTAATTTGACTACACACTTATCCCTTCATATACCTTTCAAGGGTTGGAAATCTCTTGACATCGTCGCACGGTCTAACTATTCCTTCTCTTACTTCTCATTCCTCGTCATGGTCACTATCCTCTTAATCCCACTTATTGCAATTCGTTTTCTGACCCCACACATTCCTCTTTGTGTTCCATACCACTACACTTTAATCCTTTTTACACGCCTACCCTCGAATTTTTACCCGAATGGCCTCGTGTCTCGTGCTTTTCCTGTCGTCTCTCTTGGAGGCCTTACTCACTCATGTTTCCTACCCTTTTCACTTTTTCTGACATTTTGATCTCCTTACCTTCCATTTATTCGCTTTCTTTCTTTTCCAATTTTCTTTACCTTAGGACTTTGCAGTTCTAGCTTGTGACAATGATAACATCAGCCTAGCTGTTAACGTTCTTTTGTCGCTTGAACTTTATCACCCGGTTCGACCAATGCCTTCAATATACCGCAACGCCGGTTGCCGGGATACATATACCGGCTGATATAGCCATGTATTGGATATCATACGCATTCATATATATATATATATATATATATATATATATATATATATATATATATATATATATATATACACATTTTTAACGCCCCGCTTACAAGGTGTTTCCAAACGTACTCAAACTCACCTAATTCTAGAACTGTGATGCACCTTCTTTTTCTTTACCGGCCTAGTCCGCCTTGTCGTCCGCGACCGCTTTAGGTTTCCAATCACTCCGCACACTCTAATTCCCCTTAGACTACTTTAGCTTCTCACTTTTCTCTTACGTCTGAAATTTACAGAACTTTTAATACACTTCCCAGGGGGGTCACCCATCCTAAGATTTCTCTCGCCCCAGCACGCTTAACCTTGAAACTCTGACGAAATCTGCTGCATTAATGCTGGTATAATCGCATCCACCTCACCGCCTGATCTTCATAACATAATCTGGAGTAGGTTGAAGCCTTAATGGATTCCAAAACACTCTCGTAACGTATCTCCATCCGAATTAGAAAGGGTCTCTTACTCTTCCGATTACACAATTACGATTTTGGTCTTTTTAATTCTCAATACCCACCTTTCATCTGTATATATGACTACTTTCTGTCCTAGACTTCTAGATTCTCAATGATAGCGAACACACCTTGGTCATCATTACTTATAAATACTCGGCCTCTTTGAGTTTCCGCTCGCCCTTATTAAATAATAATCTACAGCAAATGCGCATACATAGAAAATTCCAATAAGGGTTTATATATCATACCTCGAGGTGTACCAGATCCTTTAACGATCTGCCCTGTTATATCTTCTTGTTTACCTTTCCTTTTCATTCTTCAGCTTTACACCTCAATCATACATGCAATATTCTTACCTTACCCGACATACATCCTTCGTGCCATAGCTTACCTTTGTACTTATTCATTCAATTGTCCAATTCACAATCTTATGACTGAATTCATCATCAAGAAATACATTTAATCAATTTCTCTACTTGTACTTACACTGGTTTACCTCTATGTCGACCGATCCATTATCATAAATATACATTCTGATAACGTAACCTCAACGAAGTGACTTACCTCTGTGACTTCCCATATCACCACTCACTTTCTCCCGTCGATACTGTACTTCCGCTAAGATCAAAGGTTAGTGCAAGTAGTCTCATTTCCTATGACTTGGCTCTATCGCACGATCTAAGACAGAAAGAAGGTCAACAATCCCTAGATGTCCTGCAGCCTCCTGTTTATAAGTGTGGCCGGCTTCACACCCATAAACAGGACTCTACTGGACACGACTTTGCAGACAACTCCTAGGTCGACCTGCTCTGATACCACTTTGTCACACCCCAATCCTAATAGGGTATGATGGGCACCCGACCCTTACTTAGGGCCGAACTAACCCGCTGACTCTTACTACACACATAATCGCTTTGGACTCTTAAGTCAAACAAAATGAAATACATAATAAGGGCTTTCAGAGACATCCTTTTCGTCGTTCTCAAGTCAAGTAAAATCTATAATCATATGAAACTTGTAACATGATGCATAATGACACATCGGCTGGTGGAGCCGCTTACAAGACTAACATTCTATACACGTGACTCTGTCTGCAAAGTCTCTAACATCAATCAGGAATCATAACATATATACTCAGACTCGGCAACACTCCGGAAAGAAATGGAGCTCGCCAATCCTGCTGGAACATCTTCTAGCAATGTCTTCTACTCATTTGGGTGTACCTGCGTGGCATGAAGCGCAGCCCCCGAAGAAAGGGGGTCAGTACGAAATATGTACTGAGCATGTAAGGCATGAAATACAGTAAAGAGGATCATAACTAAAACGGAGATTTATCAGAAACAAGTATGACTATTAAAAACATCAATACACTTGTCTTTTGAAATGAAAATCATGCATGTCAACATCATTTATCATATATACATATAACGTGTCCCGACCCTCTAGTGAGGGACGCGGTGGGTAAAATCATGCATGTCAACATCATATATCATATATGCATAACGTGTCCCGGCCCTCTAGTGAGGGACTCGGTGAATGGAATCATCATATGCCATCTTGGCCGCCAACCCCGTATCATATATATATATATATATATATATATATATATATATAACGTGTCCCGACCCTCTAGTGAGGGACTCGGTGAACAATGCAGTGGAGTACGCACGAGAACGTGTCCTGGCCCGAGACTCAGTGAAGGATACATTGAGGCATGCACGAGCAGAGTAGTGAGAAACTATATGCACATAAATCAATTTTTAAGACTCGATAGATAAGTACACTAATTGACGCTTGAAGGATCATAAACACATTTCGGGTAAATCCAAGTTAGTATAAGAAAGTTATGGACACTATTCATTATGGAAACCTTTACGAACGTTTCAAAACAATCCGAGACCGCCTATGAAAGTTAGGGACTCTTTATACTTTGCTTGTTATTAAATCATGCAATAGACTCGACTATACTAAGTATGCTCATGTCAAAAAGTGAATAAGAATCGTAACAAGCTCGGAATCAAAGAATAGAGTTACCCCAAGGTGCATATCATACCTTATTTGGCTCTAGGACATGCCAAAAGAAAGAAAGGGTAAGCCTTACATACCTGGAAGATGATTCTCGACTTTCAACTTACTTCCCGCCTTGCAACTCGCTTAAGAATTATTCGTAGCCTCGTACTCTACATATGGAATCATTCATAATATCATTAGGATCATCGTCGCACGTTCGTCTCAAAACTTTAATTAAAACCCCTTTTAAATTCTGTCGAAATTCGGGCAGCATTTCCCCTGTTTATATGCCTAGCCCGAGATTCCAATTCAACAACCAAAAATATCAACAACAATACAAATAGTAGTAACATCATTTCCAATACCGACGTATGCCATAAAACAGCCCGCGCACTGTTTTCTAAATTTCTCAACCAACCAAATTTGCGATATAACTATTTAATAATTTTATTTCCATAAAGAAGCTGAAATTAACACTAACAACATCAATAACCACATCCTCCACATTTTACAAGTTAAATACATTTATTTTCATCTAAAGTTTTCTTCAAATCTCGTTCCATAATTCACAGCACCAACAAACGAATTTATCAGGCTATTCCCTCCGCTCTAATCCGTTAAAACTCTAAATAAAATCGTTAACAATGAAAAGGAACCTTATTCATACCTTAAGCATGCAGCCACCACGTTATCACTCTTCTCCTTGGTTGATTTTTAGCTCAAATTGAAGACAACGCAGCGTACAACACTTTTCCCTTCATGGGCTTCGGGATTCGGGGCTCAGATTTTGGTCAAAATTGGTTTTTCTTCTCTCTAAGGCTCTTATCTCTCTCTTTCCAGAATTTTATGGTGCTCTTGGTCTGAAAGATGAGGAGAAAGGGCTGAAATTTCACTTAAATAGGCATGGGTCATGGGCCTAACCCGGTTGGGCCCGGATTGGGCCTAGCCCACTGACATTTCTGCCTTAAAATGTCCGTATCTCATTATCCCGATGTCACCTATGGACCCACGACCTATGGTTGGAAATCTAATTCAATTATCTACAACTTTCATTCTGGGAGTTTTCCCAAATTCCCAAATACCGATGGGGTTATGGCCTCCCGAAGTCAGATCACCCAAAAACGTAACTTAAAATTATTTGTTTGTAGGGCTTCCACTTTGATTTGGCTCAAGGGTCCTTCTTGAGTTGCGTTTAAATTCACATATGTGATTCATATAACTTGTCACATGTCCCAAAAAATCTCGACGTGTGGACCCCACCTCGGCTTACGAATAATCTGACGTACAAAAATACGGGATATAATACTATCAACGTGAGTTTAAATTATGTAGCAACAACATGATTGTCAATTTTTTGAGGAAGCACGTGTCACGCTCATGCTCTGAAAATGCGGGGTATAACACAGCTTCACCAAGATATACTTGATAATCACTAGAAATAGCGGACCTTCTATCTTTTTTTGATCTTCGGAGTGGAATCTAAGAAACATCAGAAAGTGGTTCACCAGCTTAAACATTCTCATTTTCTACCGCCATAGGAGCAATATCATGTGCGCTGCTACTGCTCCCCTTTGGCTCATTAGACCGAGAATTACTTCCTTCAGCAAAGTCTAACTCCAGAAACTTAGCCATGCGAGATTCAACAATTCTAGTTCCCCCAGAGGGGAAATAAAACCTATAGCCTTTTAAATTGTCTGGATATCCCATGAAATAACAACGAACAGTCCTTTGATCTGTCTTCTTCTGCAGCAGATCAAAGATTTTAACTTCTGCAGGACATCCCCAATCCCGAAAATGATTCAGACTTGGTTTCCTACCAGTCCATATTTCAAATGGTGTTTTAGGAACAACCTTACTCGGAACCCGATTTAGAATATAAGCAGCAGTTTTTATGGCTTCACCCCAAAGAAACTCGGGCATATTGGTCCGACTCATCATACTTCTTTTCATGGCCATCAAATGCGATTACATCTTTCAGCCACACCATTCTGCTCAGGATCTGCAAGCATAGTAGCTTGACCAATTATTCCATTTTCTTGAAGATATTTAGCAAAAGGCCCCAAGTGTTGACCAGTTTCAATATATCTCCCATAATATTCACCTCCACGGTCAAATCTCACAATTTTGATAGCTTTTCCCAATTGCTTCTCAACTTCAGCCCGAAAAATCTTGAAAACATCAAGAGAATCAGACTTCTCCTTAATCAAATAAAGATAAAAATAGCGAGAATAGTCATCAATAAATGTGATAAAGTATCTGTTACCACACAAAGTAGTAGAATATGGCCCACTGATATCTGTATGAACAATCTCTAAAAGACCTTGACTTCGAGTTGCACCCTTTGTCCTTGTCTTAATCAACTTACCACGAACACAATCAACACATAACCCTGCGTCATCATGACTAAGAGGTGGAAGAATATCGATTTTCACCAATCTATCAATGTGTTCCTTAGAAATATGACCTTTATGCCAAAGTATTCGAGACTTCTCTTTAATTAAAGACCGCTTAGAATTTTCGGTTTCAACATGAAATGAGGAGTTAAGAGTCAGAGGCAATTTATATAAACCATCAACTAAAGAACAGATACCAACACATTTGGAGTCATAGAATATTTCAGCTTTATTATTACCAAAAGTCATAACATAACCTGCCTTGTCCAACAATTGAATAGAAACTAAGTTTCTTCCAAAATTTGGAACATAAAACACATTATTCAAAACAAGTTGAAATTCACTATCTAGCTCCAAATAGAACGTCCCAACAGCCACGACGTCAAGAAAAGTGCATCCTCCAACTCTAACTTTTGCTTCCTTTAGACTTGGCTTCCCCTGATCTCTTACCCCCTGCAAAACAATGCTGATATGAATAGTAGCACCACTATCTAACCACCAAGAATCTTTTGGTGCATCAGCTAAATTAGCTTCCAAACAAACATAAGCAAACTCACTTTGATCAACCTTTTGCTTCTCTTTGTAAGCCTTAAACTTGAAGCAGTCTGCTATCTTGTGACTCTTCTTATCACAAAAATGACATTTCCCATCAACACCTTTTTTATTGCCATTGTTGTTAGGTTTTTCACTTTTACCATTTCCTTTGAAAGCCTGAGTCTTTTTAGGACCTTGCCACTTTTTCTTTCCTTTGAACTTGTTACCAGAAGTTTTTGCCTGAGAAACCATGTTAGCTGATTCTACTTTTTCATTAGTAGACGCCACTTTTTCTCTTTTCACTTTTTCTTCCTCGGCATCACATTTAGTAATGAGCTCATTAATAGTCCATGACTGGCTGCTTGTATTATAAGTAGTCCTTATCTGACTAAATTGTGACGGAAGCTGTAAAAGAGCTTCATGAACAATGAAACTATCAGGAAGAGTCACATCTAAGTTCTTCAACTTATTCTGCATAGAGACCATTCTCAAAATAAACCGACGGATTCCCACTGTTTCATCATACTTTAAGTTCCTTAGTTCACCCATCAATCTTGAGGCTTTAGCATTATCAGAAACTTGAAAACGCTCACCAACAACTTCAAAAAACTCATTGGAGCTATTTGTTTCTGGCAGAGACCCCAGTAAATGCTCAGCAATTGACCTCTTTACGGCCTTTAAGCACAACCTGTTCAATCTTTCCCATTTAGCATATTCATTTTTCTCTTCGTCATTACTTTCCCCAGTTGGTTCTGTCGGTGCATCTTTTACAATAACCATATCCATCTCAACTAGTTCAAAAGCAAAGTTCACATCACGTTTCCACTTTTGTAATTGGATACAGTCAGGATTTCAATTTCAGCAACATTGTTGTTCATTGTAAAGGAGACTGAAATAAATGCAACTTGATTAATTAAGGCAATACATTTTCACCAAAATATGTGCTAGTAGTTGTATAATTATTAACTCCCCTTTGGGTAGAGAAAACAAAGACACAACTGATCACGCACCCTTTCATGGAGATTTATATAAGAAAATTGAGATACAGTAACCTTCGAAAAAATTATCTCCTTTGGGTAAATAAACTTTTCTAAGTCACACACCTCCCACGAGACATAATGATATAAACAAAATAATCCCCTTTGGGTGGAAAATTTTCTTTAATCAAATCTCAGCCAAAATTACTCCATGATGAATTAATTAACTCATAAAATTACCCCCTTTGGGTAGATAACTTCATAAATTAATTAAATAATATTATATAGAAAATTATTACCTTTCATGTTCACATCTCAAATGTACCACACCAAGTCGCAATTCGAACAACAATTTAATTATGAAATAGTTTTTTTTTCTTTCTAATTTCAACATAAACGAACCTTAACATATTCTAAAACTAGAGAATAATTATTCAGAGTCCGTTCCAGGCGTGTGAAGACTCCCGTGTATTTATAATGACTCATATAAATTTCCAGTAAATGTTCAACAAATTCTATGGCCGAAATTAGTTTCTGTGATTTTCCAAAGTTTCAGAAGTAATAAATTCGAAATAAATACTTCCCGAGCTCGAACAATTATGAAAAATTATGGGAAAATCCAGAAAATTTGGAAGATTCTGCACACAAAAATTCAACCTGAAATGACATCAGGAAATTGGAGCGTGAATCTCACTCTCCTGTGGGCGAGAGTGGGATTTTCTAAGAAGATTAGGGATGAACCCTTCTTCTACCTCCAACAGGGTCAAAACCAGAAAAATGGTTTTTCTTTGACCCATTCAAACCCAAATTCAAGTTCTTTCAATTTTATCAATATTGGTTAAGTCAAATCATTAAAATACACTTTAAACCCATTTATTACAAAAAATAAACTAAAGGGAATGTGTTTTGAATCTGAAATGTTTCAATCAATGGGTTCATTAAAAATGAACATAAACACCAACTTTAAAGCTTGTAACTGATATAATAAATAGCAATTACAATGGAATAAAGTCTAAAAACGTTTTTGCATATTATACCAACATTAAATCAGATTTAAAACAATGATTTTCATGACCAATACATGAACTTGAAATATATTTTTTTCTTTTCGCCAGAAAAGTGTAATTTCCGGTAAGATGACAACTTTCCGATCAACCACATATCAGAATCATGCACAACAAAATTCCACAACCAATGTTAAAAAATGACAGAATTGCATCCTAATATTTTGGCCAAAAATACTAGAAATAAACTTCAATGTATTTCTTGAAAGCAATTAAAAATTTAGCCCTTCCTTGAGAAATATCTTGCAAGTGATCCAATATTTCAGTCATCAACAACATCATTACAAAATTCATAACAAGATTTCAATCAATTTTTATCACAAATCAAGATTTAAGGAAGAGTTCAAATGGGTTTGTTCATATAAACCCTAACTTCAAAATGCAATCACTCTCTCAATATTTGAAGTTAGAAAATGAGCCACCTAAAAAATCGAAGGTCTCAAGGAGAGGAATAAAAGCCTTAAGGTCCCAGTCCGTTTCTTCAAAAATTTCAACATGAAATTACAGGAACCAATTTCGGGTTACAGAACCCTAATCTCTACTAATCATAAAATTTTGATCCTAAATCATGATTTTTAGGCGTTGATACCACATGTAAGATATTTAACATGACAATTCCAAGATCAAACATGATAATAGGACACAAAATTATAAGACATTAGTTGGATAGAACGGCGTACCTGTTTGAGCCATAATTGACAGCAGAACGGACTAGGTCTTCCTCTCTATTACCCTTCTCGTTTAGGCGACGTCAATGGGACAGCAACCTCACACCTATTTTATTGTATCTCTAAAGTGATAACACAGAAGAGCCTAGAGGTGCCTTATATAGGGTTAGAGGAGGGGACCTAGTTGCAATATTGAAATCCTAATGGGTCAACCCATTATGGGCCTCATTGGATTAAGCCTATACTCACCGCCTTACTAGATCCACCAGCACATAAAGTGCACAGGCCAATACCAATTATCACACTCTAATTGGGCGCACGTTTATGGACTTCCATATAACCCGAAATAGTTAAAATATAAAGAAAAAATATTTTAAATAATGTAAGCTCATTTTCCTAACATCCGTAATACATATAAACTATTGACGCCAAATATAGTTGTTTGCTGTCTTTATTTTCAGGTCTGAATTTTCTACTATATTGAACGACCAAGGGCATTTTTGTCAATTCAAAAAAGTCTCACCCTAGAACAGCTGTACATTGTGCGGTGAAAACATCCAATCCGCAAAAAAACCAGACAACTTAAATATAATTTCTGGTGTACCCCAAGTCAGTGGACTCCAATGACATGTCAATATCAAGGTACAGTGATTGCCATGTGTGCGTCGTCAAATTGGAGCAAAACAAACCCTTATATGTTGCTTGTTCTTAGAGAGGTTTTCAGAAGGCAAAAGTCATAGATAGCCTCTTAGATTTTGTCACATTTTTTTTTGGGCACCTAAATCGAGGGTTGTACCTATTGGGTACTTAAATCAGTTCAAATTTAATCTCATTAGGTACCTTTTTCACAATAATCAACAAAATTAAGATAGTGTAATACACTCTCCATGATGTGGAAACTTTGTTAAATGAAAGCATGACACGTGACGATGGAGTCCATCATAATAATTAAAAAATAAATTATACATCCCCACCCAACTGCAAAAGAAACCGCCGCCGCTCATTGTAAACTTCCGCCACCACCTCCGTCCGACCGCCGCCAACCACCAAAAAAAACACCAATTACTTTCCTCCACCCCTCATTGCCCATCGTTTCTCCACCACCATCTCCATCTTTATCTTCTTCCTCTTTTCACAAAAATAAAACCACCATTTTTTCTCCACCCATAAACCACCATTAAACCACCTTGTTACCACCTCCGTCACCCCACTATAACACCACCCCATCGCCACCTTCATCTCCTCCACAAAACAGACTCCTCAACCACCCAACCACCTCACCGCCCTGTTTTTCCGTCCAAACACCACCTTTAAATACCCCACAAAACCCAAAACGAACCCCCTCTGAAAAAATAAAAATCTAAAGCCAATTTATTTCTTTTCTTTTTTAGATGATTCTGTTTTTTTTTTTTTTTTTGAAATCTGATTTTTTTTTATTTTGAATATAATTTTTTTGGTAGAAGAGAGGGAGGGAGAGAGAAAGGCAGTGGTGTGACAAAGGTGGCGGTAGTAGATCTCCATTTTTTCCGGCTACAAGTTGAAGAAAAAAATGGGCGGAGGATGATGAGGAGGAAGAATGGCTGATAGAGAGATAAAGATTGAAAGAGATTGAGGAGAATGAGATGGAGAAGATAAGGAGGAGACTGGTAGAATGAGATGGAGAAGATGAGGAGGAAAGGGCCTGCTGAAATCGACAGCTTGATGGTCATTGTGGCAAATCCTCGTCAATTCAAAATCCCTGATTGGTTTTTGAATAGGCAAAAGGATTACAAAGATGGCAAGTTTTCACAAGTTACATCTAATGCTCTGGACATGAAGAAGAGAACTACTGTGAAGAAGAGGAGAAAAAAAGGAACGTACAGTGGGGTGGGGTTAGGGGACAGACAGGCGGCCGGGGGGGAAGTGGGTTAGTTTTTTATTAATTTATTTATTAAATTTTATTTAAAAGAGGTAAAATTTTAATCAAAAAAAAATTAAGGATGAAAGGGCTGTTCACGCGCCCAACAAAAAGTGGAATCAATTGCTGCGCCACGTAGGCGCCACATAGGCAAAAGGTACCCAATAGAATCAATTTAGACTGGTTTAGGTACCCAATAGGTAAAACTCTCGGTTTAGGTAGCCCAGAGAAAAATGTGATAAAGTTTAGAGGGCTATCTATGACTTTTGCCTTAAAGAAAGGCTCTTAAAAATGTGTTACTTGAAGTTGAACTAGACTTGGAAATGAGGCATAGTTGAACAAGAAATGGCTTTGGGGTGTTAAGGTTGGCAAAATGTTTTATCAGCAGAGAATCATGACGCATATATAGTATTTGCAGATGATGTGATAAATATGTTGTAACGCCAACTTAATTCCCAAATAACTGAACAAAAGTTGCATGCTTACTTTGACGGAAGTTTTTCTTTTCGATTACCGAGAAATCTTTGTGGCGCACGATTCGAAACTTGGTAGATAAAGGACCCCCTTCTACCCTTAGCCACTTAAAAACCAGGCTTTTGACTGTTGTATAATTCGAATCTGCAACGAGCACATCACAAGTTGCGCTCTTACCACTAGACTAAAAGGGATGCTTACTTTGACGGAGGTTTCAACACGTAGCTCTGTAAGGGTGATTTTGAGCTCAACAGTAGGATGGCTTTGAGTTTCTGTAGGGTCTCATCTGTGGGAACAGCCCCAACGGAATGTGCAGAAAGTAGCTATTTAGACTTTTTATGAGCTATGTATGATAATAATACCATCCATGCATAATGCGCATATATAGTATAATTGTCATATGCTTTCCAGGTATCTCTCAATTGAGATTGCTCCTTATTGATCAAATCTCATGATCTTTTGACACAGATTTTGGATTTGGCTAGGGTCAATCTTGAATAGTTGACCTTTCTTTCACAACTTTTAGCCGATGTTAGGTAGGGCGGTTTTCCTTTTTGGATATAAATGCCAGCTTGTAGTACGAATCTACACTACTCCATAGGATATATATCTGCCAGCTCCTACCAGTGGCAGATTGAGGATTTTCACCGAGGGGGTTCGAAAAAGAAAAAAATGAAGTGCTTGGGATTAGAAATTGAAACTTCAAGGTAAATTTTGAACCCCTCGACCACTGAACGAATCTCCACTCTTGTGTTTAGAGTATTCAAAATATATGTATGTACATAAAAAATATAAAATACCTTATATATACAGTGTAATATTTTGCCAAGAGTGTTCGGGTGAACACCCTCCCTGGGCTCTAGATCCACCCCTGCTACCAGTACAACTGTACAAGTATCAGGTTGATGTTTATCATTTTATTTTATTATTTTTTCCTTTAAACAAAAAAATTAAAATTTGTGAACACCCTTTGAAGAAACGTTCTTAAAAATGTGTTGAATTAATAAGAAACCATGATTATATTGTCATCTGAAAACTAAAGTTGATAACTTAGCTCTTTTTTTTTTTTGGCTGAATTAGTCTACCTTTTAGTATACAAATAACTAGGCTTTATTGATTTTGGTTTATTCGATATTGTGCTGAAGATATGATACTTTAGTCGTTAAATCAAAGGTCCCTCATGTTTTTGATAATGTGCTGAAGATATGATACTTTGTCGTTAAATCAAAGGTCCCTCATGTTTTGGCGACCACCACTGATTCTTTCTGGAAGATAGCATTGACTAATGAAGAATATAATAAAAGATACATTTGAACCTCCCAATGGTTTAGTCATGGAAATACTAAAATCCGCTATTTTAAAAAGAGAAGTAATTTTCTAGAATCCACTTTGGGTCTGAGGAGTAACTGGTCAAACTTCTTGAGATTGAATAGCTGAGATATTGAACAACAAACATTTGAAACAATTTTTGCCTCACCCTGAGATGAGAGTGAACGTCGATTTGACTCGAATCCTGGACCCAATCTTGAATCCTGGACGATGCAATGGGGGGAGTTTTTCTTTTTTCATCAATGATGGCCATAAGAGGTCAAAATACATTGATCGTGTGAAAAACCATTTACACTTTCAGTTCATATAATATATATCAGCTTTGATATTGTCAAAAAGATCATACACTAATTATAACCAAGATGGATCATGATTCTTGCAGGATATACAATACCTTTCTGCATTTCCCACGATATGGCAATTCCTTGAAAACAATTTCTATATATCATATATTTTCCCATTGCTTATTTGTTCTAATTCCAAAGCAGTGTTCTGCAACGAACTTTAGGATTTGGGTCCAATAAGTTTGGGGCAATTGGCGCGAATGCCCCTCTTTTGGGCTGGTCTTTAGATTTTGCCCCTCAAAATGGTGGTCTTTAATTATTGCCCTTCCGACCAAAACTAACACAGTAAAAAGACATTACTACCCCTAACCGTTACATATAAAACACAACAAAAATCGTTATTCTCAAATCCTTCTATCGTTAACCCAGCCCAACTTCGTTCCCAAACTAGATTTCTCAATTATTCAAATCGTTGTTTCAAGCCAGATTTCTCCATTGATTTTGTTGCTACAACATCAGTAAAAGGTACAAATCTTAATTCAACTCAATTTAACGATTTTATTGAGTTTAGATTGTTAATATTTGAAAAAGATTATCTTCTACGACCTGATTATTAAGAAACAGATGACATTACGCATGATAAAATTATTCAGCAAAATAGAATCAATTGGATTTAATGCTTTGTTCTGATTTTAATTGCTTTATACCTTAATTAAATTAGTATACAATGCTTATTTACTTGAAATTGTAATTATCGTAAATTCAATTCAAATCAGGCAATGCTTATCGATTTAAACTTGAATTAAGGTAAACTGTGTGCAAATTTAGAACAAGTATGCCGGAGGAGGCAAAAGTTCAATTTACAAAAGAGTAGAGTATGCCGTCAACGACAATGTTTTGAACCAATTTCATAACAAGTATGCCGGAGAAGGCAAAAGTTCTGGTTTATGTAGAAGTATAAATTAGTCCAGTTGCGTCAATCCTCTAATTGGAATAACTGTTGTAGGCATTTGATTTAAATTGGATGACGGTAGAGGAGGTTTTCATTTTTTTTTAAACCAAAAACAGTTACTGCATTATCATCAGCAAAACAAAAATTGATTATGCCGGAGGAGGCAAAAGTTCAATTTACAAAAGAGTAGAGTATGCCGTTAACGGCAATGTTTTGAACCAATTTCATAACAAGTATGCCGGAGAAGGCAAAAGTTATGGTTTATGTAGAAGTATAAATTAGTCCAGTTGCATCAATCCTCTAAATTGGAATAACTGTTGCAGGCATTTGATTTAAATTGGATGAAGGTAGAGGAGGTTTTCATTTTTTTTAAATTTTTTTTAACCAAAAACAATTACTGCATTATCATCAGCAAAACAAAAAGTGCTTATGTCGGAGGAGGCAAAAGTTCAATTTACAGGAGTAGAGTATGCTGTTAACGGCAATGTTCTGAACCAATTTAATAACAAGTATGCCGGAGAAGGCAAAAGTACAATTTACAAAGTAGTAGAGTATGCCGTTACTGGCAAAGTTCTGAACAAACTTCTGAACAAGTATGCCGTAGAAGGCAATACTTCTCTTTAGAAGCCATTAAAGTAAAATTCTACAAACCTAAATAAACTTACACTTCATTAACATACATTTAAATATACATATATATACATATATATATATATATATATATATAATTCTAACTTCATAAGTACCAAACTACCATCATCAGTTCTAATTTCACGTGTACCCATTCCAAATTGCCCCATCGTCAACTTGGCCAGTG
Organism: Lycium barbarum; assembly: GCF_019175385.1. Classification (NCBI taxonomy): domain Eukaryota; kingdom Viridiplantae; phylum Streptophyta; class Magnoliopsida; order Solanales; family Solanaceae; genus Lycium; species Lycium barbarum. The sequence continues at coordinate 157,307,527 of NC_083337.1, read as the reverse complement.
TGCTGGAATAACCTCTGCCTTACAAATCGTAATTCTCTTCGCAGATCATCATTTTCTCTACTTAGAGCACCGTAAAGATCCCTCAGAAAATCTATATCTCTTTTGATATCAGCAATTTCATGAGTAATTTGCAATATTAGGATGGATTTGGTTATGAGGATGGGCATGTTCATGTGCTTGCCCGTGGCCACCATTAACATGTACAATATGTTGATTTTGGTTCATTTTGTATGTGATTATATCTGGTTTTCAGAAGTAAAGTGTTTTTTTTTCCTTCTTAAAAGTTGTGTTGGTTTATATAGAAGTATAAATTAGTCCATTTTAAATTGGAATATCTGTTGCATGGATTTGATTTAAATTGGATAAAGACAAAGGAGGTTTTTCAGTTTCATGAAAATAACTGTTGCAGAAACAATTACTCCGTTTTTGAAGAATGCTGGTAGCGGCAGAACTTCTGTTTACAAAATGGTAGAGTATGTCGTTTCAGGCATACTTCATGACTTTACATACAAAGCCTGCTGGGAAGGGCAGAACTTAAATTTTCAAAACTAACAACTTAAATACATTTCATTTTGGTTTTTTCTCAAGTGAATCTCTCTTTATGCAGGAAGTTTAACAAAAAAAAATGACACCAAGATGCATCTACGTAGCCTTCAACGGCAAATGGGACGCTGCCTACAATTATGTTAATCATGAAACCAAGCTAATACTTGTCAATGATGGTGTAAATTTTCAACAATTCACTCAATAGATATTTGCGGGGCATACACAAGATACTCAGCAAAAAGAGGCCAACATATGGTTTGACACCAGTGAGAAAACATCCAAAGGGATGCGTGTAACAAACGACATTGATTTTCACACTTGCTTGTACCTGCTCAACAACAATGACAACTTCAGGAATTCCCGTTTCATATTAGAGTTCGATTCAGCTGATGCGGAGGACAACCCATTACAAGAACATCATAATGAATCTATCCTAATGACAGAAGGACAAACCATAGAGGAAATTGACAGACAACTCTGCATTTCTTATGAAGAAGACATGTCTGAAGTTGGATTGGATGACGAACAACACAACCCTATTGGACATAACCTTGGGATTCCACTTGAGCAGAGCGAGATAGTAACTCCTAACCAGACACCTCAGCAGCTACAATGGCAACCGCCAAACATTGAGCAAGTTATAAACAATGACCTTTCTCAGCATCCAACTTCAATGAATGTTGTATCACTTACTCAGAGCATGACAGTTGAAGAGACACAAACATAGCCATGCAACAAAACAAAGACACTAAAAAGGAAGAGGATACAAAATGATACACAAATTTTGACACCTAGTGCATCGATTGATCAAATAGAAGTTGGCATTTTATTCAAAGACAAAGATATCGTGAAAAAGTGCATGAATAACATTGCAATTACTCGTCATCAACAGTACAAGGTAGAAAAGTCATGCACGCAATGATATTACATCAGATGTGTTGATCCAACCTGCATTTGGCGTTTCCACAGTTCAAGGTTCAGAGGATCAGAACTTTTCAAAGTAGTTAACTTTGAAAAGAGACATAGTTGTTCAATAAATTTCATCACCTCTGACATGAGGAATGCAACTTCAAAAGTCATAGCGGAATACATTACAGACCTAGTACGCCATACACTACAAGAGATAACACCCAAATTTGTCATTGAAGAAATGAGAAGCAGATATGGCTTGCACATTGGTTACCACAAAGCATGGCGTTCCCTCCAACACGCTTATAATGTCATAAGAGGAAGCCCAGAAAATAACTACACACTTCTACCGCAATATCTTCACATGATGAAATTAAGAAATCCTGGAACAGTTGCTAACATCAAATGGACCGCTGACAATAAGTTTAAATATGCTTTTTTCGCGTATGGAGCATCAATTGAGGGTTGGAAACACTGCAGACCAGTAGTGATGGTGGATGCAACCTTCTTGAAATCAAAATACCGCGGTGTGCTCATGATAGCAGTAGCAAAAGATGGAAACAACAGCATATTTCCTCTCGCATTTGGTATTGCTGACTCTGAGAATAATGAATCCTACAGGTGGTTCTTCAGACACGTGAAAAAGGTGTTTGGCACGCGCAAAGACCTATTAATTCTTTCCGATCGCCACTCGTCAATTGCAACTGCAATCAAAGAACTGTATCCAAATACCCAGCATGGAATATGCATCTACCACATGGAGAAGAACTTGCAGAAATATTTCCCATCCGAAGCGATCCTATCACTGTTCTACAATGCAGCAACTACCTACAAACAGGCAGAGTTTCGTACCTATATGTCACAGATACAACAAATCGACCCAAAAGCTGCAGAATACATAGAAGAAGAACCACCAGAAAGATGGGCACGTTCATTCCACACCAACAGGCGTTACAACATGCTCACAACAAACAATGTCGAGACAATGAATTATGTATTGAGGAAAGCAAGGGAGTTGCCAATAATGGCATGTATTGATTACATCCAGAACAAGCTGCAAAATTAGTTTTACCAGAGAAAATTGGACGCAACAGGACCATCCCATGACCTGACATGTTGGGCTGAAAATATTCTGCTTGAAAAGATAAGTAGAGGCTTCACAATGAAAGTAAGTACATTTTACCAACACACACTTCAATATTAGTTTGGTGAAAAATTCATAGTTTAATTTTAACCAAACACAAAAGTTATGCTGGATAAAGGAAAAACTATCACCCTATTTTTATACTTCGTTCTGCCGGAAGGGGCAGACACTTGTATTAACTAGCATGGAATTATGCCGGTGAGGGCATAACTATTACACTGTTTTTATGCTCACAATGAAAGTAAGTAGATTTTACCAACACACTTCAATCTTAGTTTTATGAGCAATGTATAGTTTAAAATTAACCAAACACAAAAGTTATGCTGGACAAAGGAACAACTATGACCCTATTTTATACTTAGTTTTGCCGGAAGGGGCAGAATCTTATTTTCAATGTACAGGAAGTATGCCGGAAAGGGCATAACTCTCATATAATCTGAAAATTGCCACAAAAAATATCACTCATTTATATTGTCAATTTCCACAGGTAGAAAACATAACTCCCGTCAAGAAGATACAGGAAGAGGAAATTGTCATCCTAACATCACACTCTTATACATGGTTTATATGAATTTATCTTATGATTCTTGACGCATAATGCACACTCTGCCTGAAAGAAATGGCAAAACTTTGGTATTACTAAGACTGAGACTTCAAGCATCTTATAACTCATTTATTCTTCTGTCCATTCTTTCTTTTATTATTTTCTTTTATTAAGTTGTTATCTTCTTGTTGCTGATAATAAAAGACTATATAATAGCAACAGATAAATGTCCCTACATGAAATCTACAATTCTCTACCATAAAACATTGAGGAAAAAGAAAAAATATCATCAACTTTAATTATCCAGTTTTATAATTTTGCCTCCTCTGACAGGTCTATCAGTTTTTGTCGGGGAAAATGGCAAAACAAAATTGGTATCTCAAAGACTACATCCTGGTAAGTTTAATAAATGTGTGCCTTGGGACATAACAATATTCCTTCTCTCTATTGTTTTCAAGTTTTACATTTATGCCGGAACTGGCATGTCTTCCGCTTACAAAATAAATAAGTATGTTGTTAGGGGCATACTTATGTGCTTTGTTGTTTATAAAATATTTTAAAATGCTGAAAAATTGAAAAAAACATTCAGAACAACACAATTAACATTAAGTAAAATATTTCATTCATTCATAGTAAAATTTCATTCATACAAATTTTGGAGAGCAACAAAAATAAAAATTCATTCATACTAAAACAAAAATTATGAGCAGATCTAGTCTATAACTACAATCTTCTCCTTCTTCTTAACAATAATTCCTATGCCAGCATTGCACTCAACAAGCCTAAAGCATAGAGTATCTCCTTCCTGCAGCCCATTGGTATCAACAAAATCTTTCCACCCCTGGCAAAGGCGCCGATATGCACCAACTTTGTAAGTCATCTTGTAGTAATGCCGACCATAAAGCACATAGGCTTCGCATTCAGAGTTCGGAAGACTGTCTGAGATGTCATTTGGAAGGATCTGCAACGAAATAAACACACAAAATTATTACTAAAAATAAGGATGAATGGAATAAAAACCCAGATGAAAACAAAAAAGTTTCTTGATAACATTTACACATACAAAGTCATCGTTAAGGACATAGGACCTGCTTAACCTTTTCTCGAAATTCACATCCATTGTTATGTGGCAAAAGTTGTATAAGAAAGAGATAAAATGTGAGTGAATGTAAAAATGGTCTAATTTATAGTGTAAAATCATAAGTATAGTCAAAATACATTTAATTAAAGTTAATAAATGCGTTTGACTGCCCAAAGAGTTGGTGTCTCAACTAATCCCAATAAAATGCATTCTGACTGGTCAAAAAAGTTAAAAGGTTTTGTCTTTGTTGCTGATTGTGGCAAGTTCTCTGAACTTAATTTCTGCCTGAAAGGGCGGAACTTCTATTCATAAAATGACAAAGTATGCCGACCCCGGCAAACTCCTATTACATAACCATCATAAAGTTGTGATGCAAACGGCATAACTTTGATTTTCAACAAAATAACAGCATTACGTGACAAATAATCCCCAATAAATGCATTTTGGCTGGTCAATAACTTTAAAGGGTTTGTCTTTGTTGCTGGTTTTGGCAACTTTTCTGAACTTAAATTATGTCGTAATGGGCAGAACTTCTATTTACAAAATGAGAAACTATGCCGACCCCGGCAAAATTCTATTACACAACCACCATGAAGTTGTGATGGAAGGGGCATAACTTGGAATTTTCAACAAAATAACAGCTTTTATGAACAGAGAAGTTGAGATTAAAAATGAACACCATCAAATTACAAAGGGGCTTAAAGTTGAAATTTATAACACAAACAAACTATACAAACTTAATTTCTGCCGGAATAGGCGGAACTTCTATTCATAAAATGACAAAGTATGCCGACCCCGGCAAACTCTTATTACATAACCACCATAAAGTTGTGATGCAAAGGGCATAACTTTGATTTTCAACAAAATAGCAGCATTACGTGACAAATAACCCCCAATAAATGCATTTTTGGCTGGTCAATAACTTCAAAGGGTTTGTCTTTGTTGCTGGTTTTGGCAACTTTTCTGAACTTAAATTATGCCGTAATCGGCAGAACTTCTATTTACAAAATGAGAAACTATGCCGACCCCGGCAAAATTCTATTACACAACCACCATGAAGTTGTGATGGAAGGGGCATAACTTGGAATTTTCAACAAAATAACAGCTTTTATGAACAGAGAAGTTGAGATTAAAAATGAACACCATCAAATTACAAAGGGGCTTAAAGTTGAAATTTATAACACAAACAAACTATACAATCTTATAACATTTACAAAAAACACAAAGGGCGCACGAAAAAAAAATTACATGGTGCAAAAATAACTAAAACAAACTTTTTTTTTCCTTTCTTCACAGATCTAGCTCAACTAAAACAAACTATATTTTTGCTTTCTTCACAGATCTTGCTCTATTTTTCATCTCATAATCACACTCCATATTGTTATGCTCATGATAATCACTTCCAGCTGTATCTGGTGGCGTGTCATAACCCTTTTTCAGCTTATCTTTCCCATGACAAACCAAATTGATTGACCACTCTTTCATGTAGTCCATCAAACCAGAACCATCCCAATCAGCAGGATTTTCACCACTAATCAGCATATCAGCAAACTTGATCAAAAAACGACCACAATTATAATCTCTGAAAGTCATAAAAGAGAGATGTTTTAGAACAACAGAAAACCAAAATAATAAACAAAAAACAATGGAAAAAGCTAAAAAAGATAAGAACGAAACGTACGATCCTTGCTTTGGACAGGCAGCCCATGTATATGTCAGATTACTGAAGTTATTGTATGATGGCCTGAATAATTGAAAATCATTGACCTCCAACAACTTAGGGATCATACCACAGTAGGCCTCGAGAATGCGAACCAAACGATCATCATTATGATTGAGTGAGTTATAAACTACCAATTTACGCTCATCAATCATAAAAACAGCAAGTACATAGTGAGAAATTGCTTTAGGATCATCAGATCCTGGGCGAATAGGAATTAATACCCTGTCGACATTCTCCCACGATATACCACATTTTCCGCTTTGCCCATACACAATATTACTCAGCAAAAATGCATCATCACTACCGCCAGCATACCAGTGGTAATTAACCGGGTCTTGGTAGTATCTATTGATGTCAAATTGCACAAGCTGATCAAACATTATATCTACGGTTGTGTACTTAACAGCATTGGCAGCTGGAGGATGATACATCATTTTCTTCCTCAAATAATATAGCATCACATCAATATGCTGTGTTAAGGAAAAAAAAATTAGCGATTCAGCAATAAAGAAAAAAAAAAGCAAGAAGCAATAACTAATAGAAAAATAAGAAAAGAAAAAGTAAAAGACAATCACGAACCTCATCATTAAGCGCATAGACATCATGGTACAGCTCCAAAAAAAACATCCTATAATTTGGCTCAACATCACCCAACTTATAAACTTCACTCAGTTGGTTCAACTTTCCAGGATACATTACCTCATCTTCTTCCCTAATTAAAGAAAAGGGAACAAAAATTAGAAAAATACAAATAGAATTTTGGTTCACAGAAAGGAAATTTTATGAATAAGGTTTGCCGAAAGAGGCAAACCTTATGCTTGAAAAAGGGGAAAGTATGCCGGAAGGGGCAAGATTTGGGTTTCAAAAAGTAAAAGTATGCCAGAGTGGGCAGAAAATAACTTTTAAGAAAGCACACAATAACTAAAAACTTACCCAGTAGGTCGAAATCTACTTGCTGGAAGATTTTGAGGATTGATAAAAAATTTCCAAAAGGTCACGGCAATTTTGCTTTTGAAGTAATGGAATGGGCACATCCTTCTGTACTGTTCATCCCAGTCACTTTCGTCCTTCCGTGACCCAAAAGGAAGATCGTTTCGTCCAGAATATAGCATCCATCCGGGTGCCGGGGTATCACCCACTACTTTCCTTTTCCTCTAGCGGCTTGTCTTCAAGGAAGATAGCACTTCCGCCACTTCAACAACAGGTTCTTCTTCAGCAATAGGAGGGGTTTGACTAACAGTACTCTCTTTGACAGAGGAAGAAGCGACATTTATAATATCTTCAAAGGACACATATCAAAAATTGTCCTCCATTCCTTGAGAGTTCTCACCCTTTCCATCAACAACAGCAGACTCCCTTGGAGTACTGACTTGAACTGGGTCTGCATTGGCTGGTTCGCTCCTCAATGGCTCAACCGTATTAATAGGCTCGGGCAGGTCTGCATTGGCTGGTTCGCTCCTCAATGGCTCAACTGCATTAATAGGCTCGGGAATAACCCCAATATGAGGAACAACATCGTGTTCATCACCCCCGTTAGAAACTTGAGCTTCAAGTATTTCACGTCTTATATGCTCAAGATTTTCAAGTGTTGTTTGCTCAAGATTTTGAGCCATATCTCCTTTTGGTGGAGATACAATGGATTCTTCGCAATTGGCGTCACCAAACTGTTCAACGCCCAATTGTTCCTCCTCAACAGCCTACATAAAGTAACAAATTAAGAAACACAACATCCGTCATCAAACCAAAAATATTAAAATAAAAAATAAACAAATTCTGCAAGTGGTAAAAGATTGAAAATTATGTCGAAACAAGAAGAAATTAGGTTCACAAAAAAGGAAAATTTACGAACAAATTTCGAAAAATATGCTCGAAGGGGCAAACCTTATGCTTGAAAAAGAAAAAAGTATGCCGGAAGGGGCAAGATTTAAGTTTCAAAAAGTAAGAGTATGCCGGAGACGGCAGAAAATAACTTTCCAAGAGAGATGAGTATGCCAGAGAAGGCATAACATGAGTTTTCATATAAAATGTGAAAGTATGCCGGAAGGGGCAAGAGCTAAGTTCAAAAACTAAAAGTATGCCAGTGTAGGCAGAAATATAACTTTGCGAAAAAAGATAGTATGACGGAGTAGAGAGAAAATGAGTTTGCAATAAAAGGGTTGATTATGCTAGGAGGGGCAACACTATCATTTGCATAAGCAAAACAGAAAAGAGCAAACAAAGTGTTAAAAATAACAAAGTATAGAATGTAAATTTACCAAAGGCAATTCAGCCTCAACATTTCCAGTTGCATTTCCTTCAGCTTGAGATACAATGGATTCATCATGATGAGGTGACACCAACGTATCACCCTCTTCTATCCAATCATCTCTGGCAGGAGATAAATCTCGTTCGAGATGATCAGAAACCACCACATCTTCATCTTGAATTTGCTCAAGATTTTCAAGCATATGTTCTTTCGGTGGAGAAACGTTGGATTCTTCACGATTGGCGTCACCAAACTGTTCACTGGCAAATTGTTCCTCCACAACAACCTACATAAAGTAACAAATTAAGAAACACAACATCCATCATCGAAACAAAAATATTAAAATAAAAAATTAACAAATTCTGAAAGTGGTAAAAGATTTATGAACAAGTTTTGAAAAAATATGCCGGAAGGGGAAAACCTTATGCTTGAAAAAGGGAAAAGTATGCCGGAAGGGGCAAGATTTAAGTTTCAAAAAGTAAAAGTATGCCGGAGTGGGCAGAAAATAACTTTCCAAAAGAGATGAGTATGCTGGAGGAGGCAGAACATGAGTTTGCATATAAAATGTGAAAGTATGCCAGTGTAGGCAGAAATATAACTTTGTGAAAAAGGTAGTATGCCGGAGTAGGCAGAACATGAGTTGCAATAAAAAAGGGGATTATGCCAGGACAGGCAAAACTATCATTTGCATATGGGGAAACAAAAAAGAGCACACAAAGTGTCAACTACCAGAAAAGTGTGCCAGGCAACTTAGATTTAGAAAACAACAAAGTATAAATGTAAAATTACCGAAGGCAATTCAGCCTCAACATTTTCGGTTGCATTTAGAGATTCAACTTGTTCAACATCTGTCTCCATGGGACATGTCATATTTGCTTCGCCTTCTCCAAAAACATCTTCAAATGCCACATTTAGAGAAGCATTTGCATCATGTAATGTTTTGCGTAATTTTCTTCTCTTGTAAAACAGGATTTTGCCTCCCAACTCTGTCTCATCAACGGTTCTTTCACTAGAACCGGCTTGCACATCTTCCATCTGAATTTCTTGATTACTTTCACCCTCAACATTAGACAAATCAACACCGTTGCCCCCCTCGTCTCCGGTTGCAGTTTCAGATTCCCAAAATGCCTGTTCAAGATCAGCAACATCTTCCTCATCAGACTGCACCGATCTTCTTCGTTGCCCGACGGAAGATTGCTCAACATTTTTACGAGGCATGGCTTGTTTAGTTTTCCTTTTAGCAGCAGCACTTTTACGAACAGATCTTGTGCTCTTGCGCCTACCCTTTTCAACATGACGAGGAGAATCAACATGTCGACGAACATTTTCAGCATGAGAAGCAGTTTGGGATTCAAAATTTAACCCTGCTTTTTGCAAAGCAGAAATCAGCTGATCCATCCGGGCCTTCTCCTTCTGTTGATTATTCAAAATCCTATCCAATTTAACATCACAAACATTTTCCAGGAACTGTGAATATAAACAAATACAGCAAAGTGTTAAACTCAAGAGAAAAAAAAAAGGAACAAAACTTTTACAGGAAAAACAGAGAGGACCCGTGAGAAATACCTCAATGCGACGCTGTAGATAAGAGCTTTCACTGGATTTGCCAGCAATATTGGCATCTTCAGATTCACTTTCATCAGCACTTGAATTGTCCGGAGATTCATCAACCACCCCTTTACCTCGCTATTGAAATAAAATCCATACAACAATAATAATAAATAATGACATCAAAATAGAAAAAGAAAAACCACATTAAAAGTTAAACGAAAAGTAAAGGGCAATAAACATCATTACCTTTCCACTCGTGTACTCTTCGGATACAAGCAATTTCTTCACCTCATTGAAATGTGGAGATTTCTTGCTGACATACGACAACATCAGAGGTTCACGACAATTGCCAATAATATCAATATATTGTTTGCGATAGTCATTGAACCTAAACCAAACCCAAACACTAAAGCCAAAAACAAAACCAGCAACACCATAATCAATGTTATGTCTGTTTGTCCCTTGCTTATATATTGATTTGAAACACCTCAGGAGTTCGGCAAAACACAAAGACCCCTAATTAAACTGCTCAAACAATTCAGTGTCCTCTATGTATACAATATGCTGCCACAACACCTTTTTATCAATTCTACCACCCAATAAAACACGACCAAGAATGTATAGCTCTGCTAGCATCACCGCATCAAGGTCATCTTCAAAATCTACATTTTCAGCACTCATCACATTCTTCAAATCCCTCATTTCCAAATTCCTTTTACCATCTCCAACACCAAAATATCTTCTCAAAAGACGACTGCCATTGGTTTTGTTATATTTAGCATAGAAAGATCTAGGAGGTTCAGTAATTGATAACCCAGTGACTCTCTTAAATGATTGCTCTGTAAATGTCACAAGTTTATCTTGTATATTAAAATGCATTTCATTGGTTTCAGAACACTGAACTTCCGACAACAACATAAAATTCACCAACATACCCGGCATTTTTATATTATGTAATTCCATAAATTTCCCAAAAGGACGATTCTTCAAAATTACCAACTGTTCTTTTGTAAGAAATTTCTCAACAAATTTAACAAACTTTTCATCCCCTCGCCATACAGCACTGATGTGTGTGTCCGTCCACTCTTCCGGAGGAATATAATAGTCAGCAACTTGTCCAAATTGTCGTCTCATGATTTAGCACACTGACATGAGCAAAACATAAAATTCAATCAGGAAAAAAAAAAGGAAAAAAAACACATAAAAAACATTACCAACAAAAATACATTACCAAAATGCATTACCAAAAACGTAAAAAGAAAAAAAAAACAAAAAAAAAACAAAAAACCCTATTCAAATAATTTACAGACACAAACAATTGAAGGAAATAACTTATCAACAAGTAATGAAATAGTAACTAATAACTTACAGATGAAATTGAAACCCCACTAAGAGAAATCAATGAATGATAAAGATGATATAGGAAACGTGACAAAGCAACTGCCTTCTTCAACTTTAAAGTGAACAAACGAAAATAAAAAGTAAAATACAGGAAGAGCGGGCAATATATATTGAACAAAAAAAAAAAAAAACTGCACACGTGCTAACCACGTGACAAAACTTATGCCGAAAGCGGCATAATATAAGTGTGTTAGGAATAAAAGTTTGCCGTTGTAGGCATAACTGTGTGGCTTTATATAGAAGTTCAAATTAGTGCATTTTAAATTGGAATAACTGTTGAAACAATTGGATTTCAATTGAATGAGGATACATGGAGTTTTGCAGTTTTTTCTAAAAAAAAAAAAAAAAAAAAAAAAAAAACAGTTAGTGAAATTTGAATTGAGGTAACTGTTGCAATTATTGACAAAAATACAAAGAGTTTTCAGTTTTTTCTTTTTTCTTTTTTTTTTTTTAAAAAAAGAAAAAAATTAATACATTTTCAATTGGAAGTAAATGTAGAAATACCTATTAGAGATATTGGGAATAAGAGTCACTTTTTCATTATCTTTTTTTATTTCTAGCGAAAAAAAAACTGTTACTACGAATTTAGAAGTATGCCGGAAGGGGCATAATTTCTGTTCCCAACGGGTAAACTTATACCAGAGGCGGCAAGATTAAAATTATTGATTTTTTTTAAAGCAAAAACAGTTACTAAAATTTAAATTGGAGTAACTGTCGCAACTATTGACAAAAATACAAAGAATTTTTCAATTTTTCTTTCCATTTTTTAAAAAAAAAACAAAATAATTAATACATTAATTGGAAGTAACTGTCGCACTTATTGGAGATGTTTTGGAACAAGAGTCACTTTTTAATTATCTTTTTTATTTTTAGGAAAAACAGTTACTTCCATCTTAGAAGTATGCCGGAAGGGGCAGAACATCTATTGAGAAAATGTCAAAAGTATGCCCGTTAAGGCAGACTACAGAACACAGTTTGAAAAAGTGAAACTTCATTATATGTACAGAAATGAAAGACCAATTTACATATACATCATTCGAAAAAGGGAGAAACACAATAACATAACACTTGCCGTAAATAACAACAAAAAAATCAATTCACTTTCCTAACTCTTCTGCAGTACAGTATATATCTTCAGTAGCAGAACTCAACCGTTTCTCAACTGGAGTACTGCTTGGTGTAAGCAAATACCAATTAGGATAACCATCATCTTCTTTGTTTCCATCTTCGCATCTCGGACGTTTTCTACTACCATCTTCTTCTTTGTTTCCATCTTCGCATCTCGGACGTTTTCTACTATCTTCAACAGCAGCTGCTACTTCATTTACATTTTGTGATGCTTCATTAGAAGAAAACAAAATATCTCCGCATTGAAAAGCATCATTAATTGCAGCAATTTCTTTAAGTGCTTCTTTTTTTGCGCGGTCTTTATTTTCTTTCACATATTCCTTTTCAAACTGAGAAATAGTTTGAGTTTTATCAGACAGTTGACTTGATGAAGAAACAGCAGCATCACAGAGCATATCGAGCATGGGAGACGTCTCATTTTTTGTAGACCTTGCTTTACAAGCTTTACAAGATTTCTTTTCGCTATGCAGTCGAACTAAACTTTCAACACAATGCATCACATAATCAAATTTACTTTTCAAACTGTCAAGTCTACTTTCTAAACAAGTTCTTTTAGCACTTTCAGAAGCTGCTACACCTGACTTTGTTTCATCATGTACACGAACTAAGCTATCCACAGCATTAATCGCGCCAACAAAATTTTTATCCAATTCTTCGAAACGGCTATCCAAAGACTACAAAAAAACGAAAAAAAAAATTAAACAAAGAAGAAAAGAAAATGAGAATAAACAAAAACAACGAATGCAGCATGCAAAGTATACATATCACATTAACAAACTCAACAATAAAAAAATAAAAGGCCATACCTTTACTTGATTGACAATTGTAGATCGTTCATCATCAAGTTGCTTCTTCACACTAGACAAAACACCCTGTATAACAGATCAATAAAACAACACATTACTTTTGATGTCACTAAATTAATGTTGAACAAGTATGCCGGAACCGGCAGAACTGAAGTCTGAAAATGAAAACAGTTTGCCGGTAGGGGCAGAATTCAAATATGAAAGGAGAACTGTATGCCGGAAGGGGCAGATTTTAAGTTTGCAAAACAAAAAAATATGCCTCAAGAGGCATAAACTTTCATTTCCAAAACAAAAACAGAGAAGACTGCAAAATGTGTTACCTACAAAAATTAGTCTCAAAATGAGAACAGTATGCCGGTAGGGGCAGAATTGAAAATATGAAAGGAGAAATGTATGCCGGAAGGTGCAGATTCTACGTTTGCAAAACCAAAAAGTATGGCTCAAGGTGCATAAACTTTAATTTCCATAACCAAAACAGAAAAGACTACAAAAATGTCTCCTACTAAAATACTATACCACAAGGCCTCTAACTCAGAATTCAGTTAAACAACCAAAAACACAAAAAGCAAAGTACAACTTACATCAACTATCTGAGAAGTAACTTCAGATGGAAAAACCGCACGGGAAGAACAAGGGCCTGAATCATCAGGAAATTTAAGTGCAACTGGATAATCCAGCATCTCTTGTTCCGTACCAACAACAACAGCATGGACAATAAATTTCTTGAATCTCTATAACACAATATAAACACATCAATTTAGACAAAAACACAAAAAATAACAAGAGGGAAAAAGAACCAAGAAAAAGAAGCATCAACAAAAGGGGAACACATACTTTTTCAGCATGGAAGAAATTATCAGTAATAACTTTATAATCAATTTGCTTTGAAGGACCCCAAGACAACATACGAGGAAACTTCAGACCATGAAAACTTGAAAACCCTCGAAAGATAGGGAAAACCTCCAACAGCCACACATTTAAAGCGTAAGGGAAACCACTAATCATATAACGTGTAGATGGCGTGCTCTTTAAAGTCTTCACACAACCACGAATCGACCGTACCAACCAATTAAAACTAAGAGAACCCCAAGGATAAGACACCCGAAGACTGTCATCGTCAATTATCTTCATTAGATGACCTTTAACAACACATTTCTCGTTACGACCCAACAAAACCCTCTCCAATATATAGACCTCAGCAAGTCTAACAGGATCACTAGATCTTTCCCAAAAACCACCAGTACGATTACTTGACTTGATCTGTAAAAAACTCCTGAGATCACACAACCTTATTTTATCCTGATTTGAAAAATAAAGTCTCAACAATCTATTTGGTCTGCTAGACACAACACTAAAATCGCCAACACAAGAATCCAACCCAATAATAAGACGGAAAGACTCGGAATCAAATACACACACGCCATCAAAAATCTTAAACTTTAACGCACTATCATTACTAGATGAAAGTTGCGATAAGATCAAGCAATGGAAAATACTATCACTCTGGCGGACATCAACCAAATCCATAAACTGTCCAAACACACCCTTTTTCAACAACTCCAATTGAGAGACACTCAAAAAGGACAAAATCAAACTCCGAAAATGAAAATCACCACTCCACATGCCACCTCCTTCAACCCAATGTTCAAACTTAACCAAGGGATGTTCCTCCTATAAAAGAAAAATTAATATCAACAGAAACCAAGAGTTTACATAAGAATAAACCAAAAATGAGAATGAAAATAATTAACATATACCATGATAAAAAATCAGCCCCTAGACTGGTACACAAATACCTGCATAATAGAAGAAAGAACCAAAACACATAAGATTGCATAAAAGGCCAACATTATTAACAAAACAACACCAAAACACATAAAGATTGCATAAAAACCAAAATTATTAACAAGACAACACCAAAAAACCAAGACACACATAAATTAACTTAATTCATGAAGTTATGCCGGAACAGGCATAACTTTATGCCGGAACAGGCATAACTTTATGCCGGAACCGGCATAACTTCAGTTTCAAAAAGCAACAACTCTGCCGGACCCGGCATATGTTGCCTCAGACAAACACATTCTTCACAAAACCTAGATTATTAAACAAAAACAACAGCAACAACATAAAACAGTTGTTCACAGACAAAACTTCAAAGATTCAACAAAGAGAAAACCAAACGCATATCAAAATCAACTAAAACATATTACGACATTCATAATACGACATTCAAAAAACCAGAATATATACATGGGGAACGAAACTAAAGTTCAAAAAATCATACAGACACTGTAACAAAAACACTATAATTTGAAATCAAAAAGGATCAATTAAATATAAAAAACGACGAAGACAAAGATATCAATTCAACATAAAAATAAATATTGAAACGAGCAAAATATCCAAATTCGTACCTAAATTTTAGAACAAATAAGACAGACACAAAACAGATGAGGAACGAAGAAGCAAAAAAAAAAAAAAAAAAGGGCAAATGACGAAATAGAAAGGGTTTTAATGGGGTAAGGGTAATTTCGTCAAAAAATATTCATTAAACAGGCGGCAGGGGCAAAAATTAAAGAAGGCATAAATAAAGGGAAAAATATAAAGACCAGCCCAAAAGAAGGGCACTCCGCGCAAAAAAAAAGATAAGTTTGGTTCCAGTATACACAAATTGTAAAAATACCTTGTGTTGAATGGACACTGGAAAGAATTCTCTTAAGGTAGATAAATCTGTAACCTGGCACTGATTGTGCATATCATATTGAGAGCAAAACCATAGTTTATGTTCAATTGGACAGAAATTTAACTAAGCTTTATGTTTTCAATTAAAATTCTTAAGATAATGATCTTGGAGGCACTTTTGACAAATGACATGAAGTGGAATTACTGCTCTTAATGATTGAGCACATGGAACACAACAGACCTCTTGAGTACACATGGGCATACAGTTTCTATTTAGTGGTTGTTTCTTAGTTGGTGGTATTAGCACCCCGGGATGCTCATCCTACTGAGAACTGGTCATTAGTTAGAAAATGTACTGCCTTGGTGCATATAGAGGGCCAAATATAGAGCATGTGAGATATAGAAACAGAAGTTCTTTATGGAGCAATTATTTCAAATTTCATTCTATTAGTAAGTTTTTAACATTTTGTAATATCAAATTAAGACAAGTTATAAGTCTTAATTTGATCATTAGTTTAAATTTTATATTTTTCATTAGCCTTTTTGGCTACGGTTGTACAAACTTCTGGATTTGTTTGATAAAATTTATAAAATTAGCCCTAGGCCAAAAGCCTAGTGGACTTGAATTTAAAAAAAAAAAAAAAGAAGCAGAGTAGGTTTCAAAGATGTTCTTTTGTCAAACAATTCTTTTATTAAAATTCTTTTACATTCGGTCAACTCTGATACAATCAACATAATCATATAAAAGAAATGGGGAATACTAATTTATTAATTCTAAACGATTGACTACTGAAAAAAGGTTGCTTTGGCTGAAGTTTCATAACATGAGTAGCCTATCAGATATGAACACCTAGTTTAGACAGTAAGATGACTTTGAATTTATGCAGGATCTCTCATTAGAAATACAATTTGAACGAGTCGCGTTAGATTTTTCAATTCAGGGCAGAAATAAAAAAAGAATCTTATTTATTAACTTTGTAATCTATAAAGACTTGAGAGTAGAGCAGAATCTTCAAACAAATTGTATCAGCCTATTCTATAGATTTTCCACCGGGAGAATGGGAGAAGTGAAGGTGATAGGGTCATCAGGAAGTGTATTTTGCACCAGAGTGGAATGGGCTTTGAAGCTCAAGGGAGTTGCCTATGAATACATACAAGAAAATTTATTGAACAAGAGTGAGTTGCTTATCAACTCCAACCCTGTTCACAAGAAGGTCCCCGTGCTACTACACGATGACAAACCCATCGTTGAATCACTTGTAATCCTTGAATACATCGATGAAACATGGAAAGGATACTCTCTGTTGCCTCAGGATCCTCATGAACGAGCTACAGCACGTTTCTGGGCAAAATTTGTTGATGAGACGGTAATTGCTTTACAGACTTCCCATTTATCCCAATTTTGTTTTTCTTTCTTAGCATAATCCAATGCTCCAAATTATAGGCATACAAAAGCTAGCAGATATGGACCTATAGGAAAGTTAAGGATAATTTATATTTCCATAGGAAAGAGGGTGGGCATGTAGATCCAATCTGATCTGTTTATCAGGTAAACAGTTTTGTTACTCCAAGATAGTAACATTCAGATAGCTTAAAACATTCAGATAGCTTAAACTATCAGACCATAAACATGATCTTCAATCAACTGGAAAAAAATTGTTTTGTGTCTCATACAACTGACACTAGTTGTGTGAGGCTTCTTTTTGTCTCACAAGCTAGTGGACCCAAAAGTCTAAGATTTGGGTCCACCAACTTGTGTGACAAAAAAAAGTCTCACGCAACTAATGTCAATTGTGTGAGACACATAATAAAGTTTTTCAGCAATCATTCTATCCAAGTTAATGCATCTAATGAAATATCATATCATAGACCAGAATAGCAAATGACTAAAAGATAGCCTTCTGATTGTTAATTTTCACCTTCAGTGTGTCATAGGATCATGGCAAGCAATGCAAGCTGAAGGAGAGGCAAAAGCAAGAGCTATAGAGTCAGTACAGGAACTGTTTGCATTTATCGAGAAGCAGATTCAGGGGAAGAAGTTTTTTGGCGGGGAGCAGATAGGCTACCTGGATCTAGTGATGGGTTGGAAATGTCATTGGCTCAGTGCCATGGAGGAAGTAGGACAGATGAAGCTACTTGATCAAGAAAAGTTCCCTTCACTCCATCAATGGGCTGAAAACTTCAAACAGAATCCTATTATACACGAAATAATGCCACCACAAGAGAACCTAGTCAACTACTTCCAAGGTGGTTTAAACTACTTGCGTTCCCTAGCAACAAACAAAGGATGAGTGTGGTTTTATAATTGTTTAAGTGTTGGAGTGATGTGTGAGTGATTGAGTGTGCAACTCCTGCTATTATTTGTCTATTGTTACCCCTTCTTTTCTCAGGTTTGTAAGGATAATCGATCTTTATTATGATGGTTTTATATTGAAGTTACTCTGAGACCTTTTGCAAACAGTCCCTCCGATTTGCAAAATCAAGAGCAGATGATGTGTCAACCAAGCAGAAACCGAAGCAACCAAAGATCTTGATTGCACAAACATCATCAATCACCTCCGAACCAAATGAGGCTGCTATAGTATTATTTCTACAAGCCACAAACATATGCAAATAAGAAGCTTATTCTATACTCTTCCAATCTAAGAATAAGATCTATTAACGCATAAGTAAAAGAACTGAAGCAGTGAAGGAAAGGAACGATCCCTATAATATTGACAATCTCTCTCCTTGTTCCTTTACATATACCATACACTTCACAATTTCATTAGTATAATATATCTATCTAATGTCATGTGCATTGGGAGAGTCAAAATATACATACATACAAATGCTTTCACGACTAGCTGACACGTCGACAACGGACCCAGAAAGCTGTCCCTCCACTCCGTCCTCGAGCAACGGCTATTTCCTCATCAATGTAAAACCAGATGAAAAATGGATCCTTATCCTTATTGCTCGGTTCTCTTTCTTCTTTTCCCTTAATACTGATATCAAAAGGATCAAAGGGTCCAATTTTTATCCGAAGCCGCTCAAATACAAAAGCTAGAATCCTATTCTTCCATGAAAATGGCCCTTCAAATGTCAAGAATCCAAGAGGCCCCAGGTAGACGCCATTTTCAATCCTCTTTGCCTAAATTTTTTGTTGAAACATGTTATTCCTCTTGGGGTTTAAACAAGAAAGCATGTATGCTCTGCATTGAAATTGGAGTTCATCATCTAAAAGCAGACATTAAAAAGAGAGAATGTAGGTTGCTATAGCACGAACAATATTCTGAAAATTGCATATGCTCTTGTTTATCTTTTTTCTTTTTTTCTTGTATTTTAAGTTCTGAGCAGGGACGTTTACATTATCATGGTCATTTACAGAAGATCCCCAGTATAACAAATTATAACACTAGATACACAATTTACAACTGAGAAAAATTAGCTAACACAATAGGCCTATGAGATTGAATTACTTGATTTTATCTCATCTAAGAGTTTAAACAATTAGAAACAGAAGGATCTGTGATTCATGTTCATTGCTCTAGCCCCCCCCCCCCCCCCCCCCCCCTGCTCTCACATGCAAATCAATTTTCTTTGAGCAACCATAAACATTCGATCTAATCATCTCACTATTATGGTAAATGCTTAAGTTATACAAAAATAAGAATCTCGCTTATTTAGAAGCTTTCATGAAGGAAATTGTGATCCGGATTTATACCAACCATTACATGACACAAGAAGAGGGACAAAAAGAAAGAAAAACTAACAAACAAAGTTATATAACCGCATTAAGAGTAGAATTATTTTGCTCTTCTCCTAAAGACCATATGAATCCTTACTCTAAATCGCTAGAACATTTTCAGATGTAAATATTACTTTGTTTTATCTTCTACATTGAGAGTAATTCCCTTTATTAATGTTGAAAAACAGATAAAAGAGAAGTAAAGCTTACAGCTGCATCAAATCTCTGAATGGCTGTGATTGGGAAATATTTCCCTTTTCCTAACCCTTTCTGCAATAATGCAATATTAAGGTTTCAAATTAGAATGAAGTATTGGACAATATAGGGAACTTAACAAAGAACAAAAAAGGAAAGAAAAGAAAATGAATTACAAACCTCAGCCGTAAAAATGAGCATCCACGTCCTCCCAGGAGATTTGGTTCCACCGAGTGTTTCAAGAAACCTGGAGGAATCAATTTTTGCTCTCTCAATGACAGAGAAAGCAGCCATGATCTCCTCTCCTGGAACCTTTCTTGTTTTGGCAGCATTTTTTAGCACTCTTACACTCTCTTCAACTTCCTAAATAAAATTATACCCACATAAATTCATACAACCAGTAGCAAAATGAAAGTGAATGTCTAGTAAAGATACATTATCCAAATTGCCCACATTAATTCAGTTGATAAAATTGAATACACTAATCAGCAAAAGGTTGTTCTTTTAACAACTTTTTAGCAAATAGCCAAAACAAGGCAACAGCTAGCTAATGTGAGCGTTGTCAAATGGGCGCGTTGGGCGGAATTTAGATGGGTCAAAATGTGCTGAATTAATAAATCGGCGGCTCAATGACCTACCCAAAAGTTACTTCGGTTGAAATGGGCTGAACAATAGGCCATAACCAAACTTACCAACTCTTATTAAGTTTTAATTTCTTTGTTTGTCATCTTATAATTTGTTTAACTACCTAATAAAACTTTTTCCTTTATTATAATAATAAATGACATATCAAACCAGAAGTTATCTTTATGTTGACAAAGTTTCTCATGGATCAATTTAGACTATATATCGGTCCAACTTATAAATGAGCTGAATTGGATGGATCAACATGGGCTAAATTCGGTTGTTCATATTGCCAATTTTGACACCCCTACTAGTACAAATAGTCATCAGCACTCGGCTTGTTGGTTAGATGAGAGCTTCAAGGCCGATTGTTGGTAGCACACCCCTTCACAAGCACTGCCAAAAGAAGGGGGACCGGGAAGCTACATTCCCATAACCTTTGTCCCTTCTTTCTAAAAAAAGGGGGGTGCCTGAGGCACCTCATCTAGACAATTCTGGAGAGGTAAAATATGTATTAAGCCTTTGTTTGGAGGCACCGCATCTAGACAATTCTGGAGAGGTAAAATATGTATTAAGCCTTTGTTTGGATAGCTAACATGCAAGAAAATTGACTTATAAGAAGACTGTTAATTCATAAAATTCGAGCCATGGAAGTAGCTACTAATGCTTGCACTAGAGTATATTGTCTACATTGCACCCCAACACCCTTTCCCCGAGGGATAACCTTACTAATGCGGGATACCGGGCTGCCCATTTTTTATTTCATAACATTATAGATAAAATCAGCAATACAAGAAAATACTGTTCATTTCTTGCTGCCTTGATGGTGCTACTGCCAACCATAACCTTGAGGTGCCCAGAATAGTCGGTTTAGTAATCAAATGGTGAATATTACAATTTACAGCTCTGAACTCAACAGCCATGGAAACGGTCATCACTGGCAATAAGTAAAAACCTCCCAGAAAATATTGTCTACATTGCACCCCAACACCCTTTCCCCGAGGGATAACCTTACTAATGCGGGATACCGGGCTGCCCATTTTTTATTTCATAACATTATAGATAAAATCAGCAATACAAGAAAATACTGTTCATTTCTTGCTGCCTTGATGGTGCTACTGCCAACCATAACCTTGAGGTGCCCAGAATAGTCGGTTTAGTAATCAAATGGTGAATATTACAATTTACAGCTCTGAACTCAACAGCCATGGAAACGGTCATCACTGGCAATAAGTAAAAACCTCCCAGAAAAAATTGATTAGTGTCTGTCAGAGCAGACATTAGACCACCTCAGCACCATGATTGGGGCTAAGAACGATCATCTACGGCGGGCATCCTGTTCAAATAAGGTCGTTATGTGTAAGCCCAGTGCACAATGTTAAAAACAGTCTTTTACTGCGTTGTTTCACCGGTGTGGGAGAAAGATATAAACTATTTTGGACTGACTCATTGTCGCTGTAACATATAGTATTACTAAGTTCAAATCTTCTTAATATAGTAACATTCTGCAGCAATTGACTTAAAATCCATGAAAAAGAAATGTGAAACAGATACCTGGTTGGGTTGTTTGTTTTGTTCATCTTGGATGAGAATGGAAGCTTGAAAATTTTGGTCCTTCTCGTCAACAGTGGCTCTGATTTTTAGAGAGGAGAATCTCAAAGAAATTGGAAATTTGGTGTGATGATAACTGAAGGTTGAGGGATTGAGAGAAGCATGAGAGGAACAGAGAATACCCCAATTCAAGAGGGAGGAAGAAGATTGCAGCAGCATCTCATACGTGGCTCTTGTTATTTCCTGTTATTTCTACTTCTATTATTGTAGAAGCTTGGATTAGCTCTTAGGATCCACACCTGTGCTTCATATCATATACTAGTACTTCATTTTTTATAAATATAATGGCGGATTCAGAATTTAAACCTTATGAATTAGAATTCGAGATTCAATCACAAGCCACTTAATCTATTACACTCGAATTAATTATTTGCAGTTGTTTAGTGAATTTTTAAACATAAAGATTCGAGCCAAAGTTATTGCGTTTGAATGAACCCATAAATTCTTATACTAGATCCACCCATGAAAATCTAATTTATCCTCTTTGTCAATTTTAACCGATTATAACATATTGCATTTTTAGGTGCCCAAAATAAGAATTACTAAAGATAAATGGTCAAATAAATGGTGAGGGTCCATCACAATGAAAATCCGTTGCAATACGAGTGTACTCAGTTTACAGTTTTAAAGTCGTAGTTACTATTACCGTTTCAAGAAAAAAATTACTCACGGTTACCTTTGTAGTGGTGATTGTGTCTTCAATGTAAGCTATCAATCGTGGTGTCCGAGCTCATTTTACGCCCACCTTAATTAATACTACTCGTACTTGCTATCTCCCATCAATGTAGGAACCGGGAAGTAGACAACTATGTTGATCAAGACTTGAAAAGATAAGAAAATGTTATATCATATCTGAACCTGAGACCTCATAGTTCTTAACCCATTGCATTGACCATTAGGTCATACCATAAGATATTTTTAAAACGTTTTTAACATGGCCAAAGTCATACATGGACCCTTGAACTTGTCCCGATTTTTCATTTAGACAAGAAGGGGAAATTGAGCCCGAGATACATTGGACCATACGAGATACTTGAGAAAATAGGCGCAGTTGCTTATCGTTTAGCACTTCCACCAGAATTGTCGACCGTACATTCAGTATTTCATGTATCTATGTTACGAAAGTATATACCAGACCCATCCCATGTGCTCGAAGCATCAAATATTCAGTTAAATGAGAATCTAACCTATGAAGAGGAACCGGTGGTTATAATCGACAGATAAATAAGAAAGCTGCGGTCGAAAGAGATCGCGACAGTGAAAGTGGTATGGAAAAATCATAGTAGTGAACAGGCGACATGGGAAGATGAGGAAATGATGCGAGCCAAGTATCCTCACTTGTTCATATCCGTAGGTACGTATATCTTTAAAATTCGGGGACCGAATTTCCATAAGAGGGGAAGAATATAACAACCTGAAATATTGGGCCTTGGTCCATCTAAGTTACTTAGGTATTAAGTCTTGGCCCATACTACTTCAATCATAAGCTATTTATTACCCACTTCTCTAGAACCTACTTGATAAATTAAAAAAAAATTAAAAAAAAAAATAATAATAATAATAATAATAATAATAAAAGAATAAAAAGGGAGAGAAGTATCAGCATAGTTCCAAGGAGAAGAAAAAAAAAACAAGAGCTATAGGGAAAGGAAGTGAAGAAGAGAAGCTAGAGACTTAGAACCAGATAAGAAAAATTCAACTAGTTTCTCCATTCTTGACTTTGCAAGTAAGTTCTTTCATCACTAAATTCATCCTTTTGTTGGGTAGGGAGAAATAACAACTAAGATTTAGAATCAAATAAATTGAAATTCTCTTCTAGAGTTCTAAATTTGGGGAATAAAACTGAAAAACCTGTTGTTGGTATGCTCAAGCCAGATAGAGAATAGCAGTAGCTAGAAATCAAAATTTAGTATCCTGATGAGCATAGGTTAATTGGGGGAAACTAGCATTTGATAAGCCCACATGTGACTCGAATATTGCTTTATATATTTTAGATAACTGCTACTTCAAGGGGACAATTGTCGGAAGCGAATTGGAGTTATTCGGCAAGAGTACAGTAAGCGATAATTCCTTCATAGTTGATTTCTTTTTTTGTAGCATGTTTTAAATTCGTTTTCTTACATAGAATTGGTCGTCTAACGAAAGAGATTATTTGCACGCGGACAAGCTACAACATGACCTTATATATAAAAACACATCAATTCACTTTTACACACCGGATGTTCTTGAACTATGCCATTTATGAGTTGTTATAAATTCTCCTTTTTGATAAGGATGAGTTGATATATACTGCTGGATTTAAATTCTTGACACGGAAAGAATCCATTTGTATTATGAAAAAGGAACTTTTGGAAAAACTATTGCCAGATTCGCCGTTATCTAACGTCGGGATCGTTAGACCTGGTGCACCTTGTAAGTGAACTCGTATTGTACAAAGGCCCTCTAGAAGGGAACCTAGCTAACGGGGTAGTCAGACGGCTATGGTAAATCCATAGCGTCAGAATGTATATTTCGATACTGGCATAGGGACCCCAATAAATAAGAACGTGATTATTTAACTAGTTTAAACATAGTTTTCATAGATGTATTGTTCTGTTGGTTTAAAGGAGATATCTTTTGATGATTATATGTTGCATGATTTCTTATACATATGCTTGTCCGGAATAAAACGCTATGGTTGATATTATTACTCACTCAGTCGGTGTGACTGACCCCACTCCCTTGTTTTACTTTCCTATAGATAATTTAGCCAAAGGTGACATTCTGACTCAGACAGAGCGATAGACAAAGCTGACAACGAATCCAGTAAGCCTCGCACTTGTTTCACGAGGGCAACCATGTTGCTAACTACTATAGTATATTAGTTTTTTTTTTCTAATCCTAGAGTTTTGCTCCTTAAGTCGGCCTTGTATATCTTATTTTGGCTTGTGTTAGTAAAGTATAGCTTGGGACTTATAAGTTTTGCGGAAGCCCATGGCTTGGGATTCTGATGCTCTATGACACTTAATATGTTGGTATTGTAGCTCGTTGGATTATTTTACTGGGTGTTGACAGGTTTTGATTTTTGAATGTTCTCCTAGTACAGAGGAAACTCTGCCGAAATTTTACTAACAAGAAATGATTCAGGCTTGTTCAGTTGGCTTAGGCTAACTGAGCGCCGGTCATGACCTAGGTGGGTGGGTCGTGACATATGAACCCTTCAAGACAATTATTAATGTGCCATTTAAACACAATTATTAAGGTGGCAAAGCGCGTGCAATGCACTGCTCTAAAAGGGCGTGAGATGCCAATTTTTTCCTTTTTAAATTTTTTAATCATTAAAAAAAAAATTATAAGAAAAAATTTATTTTAAAACAATTTAACTAATAAAAAAAACATTTAAAAAATAAATCCTCAAACCCGGTCCACCCTCCCCCCCCCCCCCCCCGATCCGAAGCCGGAATCCACCGCAACCGCCGTCAATTTTTTCCGGTGAAGCCGAATTCCACTGCCTCCGCCTGCGTCGCTCTTCTCTTTTGCTTTGTTCAAATACAGCAAATTCGAGCCCTTAATGGACCAAAAAAATCAATAGTCCATGATTTCTCCATTAATGGACCAAAAAAATCAATAGTCCTTTGAAATAAACACACAAAAAAACCCTTCATCCAAACACACCCCTTTACTTTTCTTGCTTTTCCTCTTTCTTCCTGTTGTTGCTATTGATGCTTATTGTTTTTTAAAGTAAATTGTTTAGAAGGAAAAGAATTAGTTGGGAGTGGGAGGATCACGGATGGCTAGTGGAGCAAGAAGAAAAAGAGAGGGGCGGTGGGGGGCTGAAGAAGAGGAGAGAAGGGGGGGGGGGGGGGGGGGAGAGAGCTGAAGAAGATGACTATTTTTGTTTTTACTTTTTTTTTTTTTTGTAAAATCCTTTTATTTTTATTTTTTAGAGCTAAAATTCACGTGGCTCCGTCTTATTTGTTATTTTTGCATGTGAATTACACGCACCATTTGTGTGGTGTTGCATATTTATTTTGTGTTTAAATGGCACATTAACAGTTGTCTTGAAGGGTTCATATGGTACGACCCTCAATTGGGGGGTCTAAATGAAAAATCAGGACAAGATCAAAAATCCGCCTATGACTTTGGCCTTTTAACAAAGATAACCCTATAAAACTGACATGTCTGTGGATAACGTTGTAAATCTGACATAGCATTTTTTTTTCCTTGTAAAACATTCAAATTTAGGTATTCTTTTTATCTTCAAAACAAATCTAGGTGTCTACTTATGCTAAATCATGCATAAATTATGATAATATTATTGCCTAGATGTTTTAATCGCGATGTTAGTCGTTTACCGTTTCACAGAACACGTCCCATTAATCTTTAGATAGATAAAGAAACGACTGTATTTGCATTCTACATAAAATCCTTTTCGTGAGTTTGCTTCACTGAACTCTGCAACAAGTCAATATCGATATAGAGGGAGTGGTAATATCAAATTGAATACTTGCTTGGAATCAAGCAGAAAAACGGACTGCCGATTAAACACAAAATGTTAATTCCGCTCGTGTCTATTTTTTAGTTCACATTCAAGGAACATTCCGTTAAAGTCTCTCTTTCCTTTTATACTTTTTTATCTTTTTGTTACAATGGACCACGGCACAAACCAAACAATAGAATGAACTTTCAATTTTCAATATAACTTGTGGAGAAAAAATGAAAAATACAACAAATCCAACGCTAGTATATGCACTTGCTGTCATTGGCTTACCACCACCCACTATTCCCTTCAACTGCATACAAAGTGGCAGTGGGATCCGACACCATTCAGGTGCAAAGTACTAACTTGAAACCTATATGGAAGTGCAGATTCCCAGTGTGCTAGAGACCAGCCCGGTCCCAAAAAAAGAAAAGGTGTGGAGTCAGAGCCGCCAGGGTTGGAGACCAAGACTTGATAGGAAAGCAAGATGATTTTATATACCGTATGAATTTGTTCTGCAAGTTGCATACCATTTGTAGATGGGAAAGTCCGTATTGTAGTGTCCAAAAGAACATAGGGCCTTGGATTATATAAAGATCAGCCCAATAAACTAATAGTCGCAGTGAGTTTCAAGAATTGAATTACAGATGTGCAGCTTGCATGAGCTTAAGTTTCAACGCCAAAATTTGGGTAAGCCTGGATTATATAAAGATCAGCTCAATAAACTAATCGCAGTCAGTCTCAAGAATTGAATAACGGATGTGCAGCTCACCTGAGCTTAAGTTTCAAAACCAAAATTTTGGTAAGTCATGATGGGCACAAGTGTATAACCAAATAGCCTCATACTGGCTATCATTCTAGATAACAATACATCATTGGATGGAGGTGAAAATAACAAAAACCAGAAACAATACCACGCTATGGAGACACCAAACTGATGAACATTTATGTGTGTTATCTGAACGATGGACCAAATTCTGTTCCAATAAATGCTGTAGAGGACCACACGTCTATGCTGCCACTGCTCTAGCGGCGTGCAATGAAAACCTTGTAAGCTCGACTTAACTAGGCCCCTGAAAACACAATTCAAATAGTAAAGGGTTGTTTGAGTGATCATCAGCTTCAAACTGGATATCAAAAGCAACTGTCCTCTATACACAAAACTACAACATCAAAAAATCAATGCTCAATCCTCTTAACTCACTTTGACTGGATAATTCCTAGAATCTCGCAACTGGAAACATGGTTATTTGTCACGGCTAACTCTTATCTTCAACCAAAAAAGTTTATGCAAAGTAGCAACAAAGAAAACAAGTTCACCTTTTGAGTCACTAAGTTGTTTATGCATTATCAGCAACAGTAGGCAGTGCAGTAATTTTCCCCACAGCAACAGTTTTCCCTGCACAAATGGCAGTAAGTATGATCTATCTCGTATGATGATACAGAGAAACAAAAAGCAATGTAAGGTTACACAACACAATGGTTTCTTACCTTCAGTGCGAAGAGTGAATCGTCCAAGTTGTGCAAAGTTGGAGAATTTCTCTACACATATCATATTATTCACCTGGCATGATAGTTTCAGAAGGATCAAATACCAACTCAAGACAAAAACTTAAGGATCTAGCTTTAAAAATAACCACAAAAAAAAAAAAGGTGGACTTGAAAGAACAAGGGAATTCAAGGTGAAGGATTTTGACCCCAAACTAGAAAATCATCATGATTCTCTGTTAGAAAGGTGGGACGAAACACAGAACACATTGTCTTGAAGCTGTTGAGTGCTTGCTTCATTGCGTGTAATTAATAGGGGAGAGCACATTGCCTGAGAATTGTGACTTTCTGCAGATTCAAATGGTAACGTGAAGCCTAAGTTACTCGGACTCTTCGAAAGTGTTGCCGCATCCATGTCGGATCCTCCAAAAATACACTACTTTTGAAGGATCCAACACGCACCCGACGACATTTTAGGAGAGTCTGAGTAACTCGCTTGAAGCAACTCCAAAAAAATGAAGACAACCATAAGAGTCGATCAGAACCAAGTCTTTCCAACATACAGGTCTACAAGTATTCGGTTAGGCATCTAACCTGAACACGGCATAAAACAATAGCGCCATTCTTTACAAACAGAGGTTTTTTCTTCATAGGTTTCTTTGTTTTTAGATCAATCTGCTGCATCAGTTCAACAATCTCGCATTCCTCAACAACCGAATGGACGTGCAATATAGCTTTGTATCCAGCAGTAAAAATAGCCTGACAACATGGAAATCCATTTACACATTGGTTGCACATGCGTAATCCTGAATCCAAGTGAGGTAATGAAATGCTAAGTTAGGGTTGGATTCATACATTGTCCAACAGCTCAAGGATCTGTAACTGTGCGACAAACTCAGTAACTGCAGGTATGGGTTTTGCTGCAAATAGAAAACTTGTTAGAACTAACAAAAATCTTGAAAGCTATCCATCAAAAATGATAGCCTAGACCAACTTGACAATATGAAACCACATTTGAATTTTTCACTAAATCAAAGACAAAGCATTTACTTCCTCTCTTATTCTTGTCAAAAAAACTTCCTCTGACCTTTATTTGTTGTCAGACTACATAGTCATTGACTACAAATGTATGCTACCTCAAGACCGGCTATAACTCAATGTGTGTGTGTGGTTCCCAGATAAGGAGCTACAACTCAAATGTTAGTTTGATAATCAAATGCCTCCTAGGACATCTTTTTATGAGTTGCACTTGCAACCATTTCCTACTTGTTTCAATGCTTTTTCATTTGAGCTCTTTTGCATGACTTTGTTCTAATTATCAGACATATCAGCTTCTCATAGCTCAATATCCAACTAACCTACCTGCTTAAATATGCTGTCAAAAGCTGTATCTTTTGCACCCTCAGAACACACCTGATCTGGCAATTGGTCTCAAGACTAAAATTCACAAATTCCCCCCAAAAAAAAAATGATTAAAACCACAGGCTGAACGGTGGACAGTCTAGACAGAGAGAGACTCCCAAAAAAAAAAAAACAAATTTAAGGCAAAAGAGACCACATACATGAATTTAAATATAAGCCTTGTATTTTTATTTTATTTTTTTGCTAGTTCACTGGTGTAACTGAACTTTGTACAAGGTGTAAATGGTACGATTGACATAGTCAGGGACTAACTTTGTGCTACTAACATGAACTGTAAGTATGTTTTGCTGCACTAACTTTGTGCTTCTTTCTTATGTCAATAAGAATTGACCCTTATTCATCAAAAAGAATGTGATTACAACTCCCGAAATCCATGTACTTTAGGGTGCATGGGAGCATGTGGATAGACTAGGGAATACACTACTAAGACTTCGTTGGGTTTGACTATGAGAATCCTAAATATCTATCTATTTTGCTCATTTGAAACTATTTCCACTATTAACTAAACATCTTTCTTTAAGAAGAAAACCACAACCTCATCGATATAAACCATGATGGAATTAGAAATACTAGATTATTGTACAACTAGTGTGCTTTAAAAACCCAAAAAATCTATTCAACTAGCAAAAACCCAACAAAAGAAATGAAATTAAAGAAAACTTTTGACTTCTTAAATTGAACTCTACTCCCCTGCAAACATATATTTTTTCCATATTAGACAAATATAAAGGTGCAGTTTCCAAAAACTTTACTCCATCTCGCGTTCAACTTCTTCATCCCCCACCCTTCCATCACTGGAAGTACTGTCCTTGAGAACACCCACTGAATGCTGAAGATGGAAAAGATCACGGACCATAATTCTAAGGTAAGGCTGCAGAGTAGAAGGACATGTTCACTCCTTTCCCTAATCTTTGACATATACAGCATCATCAAAAAACATAACACTCTTCTTTTCTTAAAATTCACAGCTTATGAGTCACAGAATTTGAAGCCCAAAAAACAAGGTGAGAAAGGTGGGGAACAGCGGCCTCACACAAAAAGATTTGTCTAAGCAATCTCTTTGAGATTTTCAATAAGTCAATACAAAGATTTGCTTTCTGCGCCTACTGATGTGATGCTACACTTTTTAGTTATTGGGAGAACCCAAGTACTCTCTTTCGGATTCGAGCTTTGCGCACCCAAGTGAAAAAAGGCTACTTTTTTCCTAGCAAATAAACGGTAACATATTCAGCAGTCCATTACCAATAGCTGTTATGTTATACGTAACACTATTCTTTCTCACGACATGTTATCATAAATAGACCATTTGTTTACATCACATGGTCATTAGCTGTACAATGTTTCTTCTAATATCTCACTCATTAGCAATAGAAACAATCACAAATAATCGGCATAGATAAAGAAGATAATGAATGCCAATTCATTATAACAAGGAGATAGATTAATTGGAGAAAAACATACCAACACTGCACAAGACAAAGCCTGACAAAATGTCATCTTCCTCAACTCCAGATAACCTAACACGTACATTTTCCCCAGGACCAACTTGCCTTACTCTGTCTTCATCACAGAATATGGCAAGAACTTTTACAGAAGCCTATAAATCAGATGGTGAGATGAATTTCCTCAAATATTCCATCAATCACAAACAATTAAGGTAAAAAGGGTCCAAAAGATAGTACCTTATTTGGCATAATTAGTAGATTTTCACCTTCACGTATGCTTCCAGACTCAATTTTACCCATAACGACAGTTCCCATGTCTTTAAATTTGTCAATAATAGGCATTCTGCAACGAAAATGGAAATCAGAAAACAAGTAAACAACTTGAAACAAGTTTATAGGGGAATTAGGAGAAGAGAAAAATAGGAGGAATTGCTTTGCTTATGATCCGCGCAAGGAAACAAGAGCGATGATGCATAGAAAATAAGAGATTAAAAATATATTGCAGATGGAACTTGCAAGTCTTACTCCTTAGTCCCACGTTTACTACTCAAGATTAGGTTCTAATTTTCTTTTTGAGATGGATTGTGATTCGTTAAAACATTGCCGAGCAAAATAAACTAGAAGGTTAGTGTTGGAATTAGGAAATATGGGTGGATCAAGGAAACAGAAATGGGAAGATGCCACCAGAACAGCAGAATGAGGTTCTAGAAGTACCTCAATGGACCATTAGGATCTCGAGGTGGAACTTCGACAGAATCCAGGACTTCAAAAAGACAGGAACCACTCCACCATGGGCATACACTTTTCTCCATTTTAGTTTTCAAATTTGAACCCAAAAGCCCAGAGATCGGAAGGAACTTAACATCTGAAATTCAAGCACAAAAAGAACAGGAATCAAAAATTTGCAGCTTAGCTTATATGTAAAATCTTTAAACAAACAGTTAACAGATTTACATTCAAGATATGCAGATAAATATAATAAATAAGTACATGCCGAAGAAAATCATTCAACAGTCCTTGGTAACATTCTTTTCATAGATACTTAGAAGGTATTTAAATACTCTCCATGGCTTATTTAATGTGACTGTGTTTGACTAGGCACGGGGTTTAAGAAAGAAAGGAAGACTTTTGAAACTTGTGGTCTTAAATATGCCATAATATTTGTGATTATAAGACTTTTGAAACTTGTGATCTTCAATATGTCATAACATTTATATGCCTGTAAAAGCTTGTCAATAAGGGTAAAATAGAAAGTTATAAATTGTTTTCCAAGTTATAGAAGGGTTCTTTTTTTTTTTTTTTGGTTGGGGGGTACAAGTTAAAAAGGTTATAAGATCACATAAATAGGAACAGAGGGGATGATCACTTTACATCGTTTATTAACGTAAATTAGCCAGCTTGAATTAATACATGTAGGTAAAGTTCCTTCTCAAAAAATACATGCAAGTAATGTTGAAGCAGTAATTTTACCATGAAATGGATAAGTGGCTCGAGAAACAACAAGTAAACCCTAGTGACTAGTATTTATGCTAAAAGGCTAAAAGCACGATCAAACACTTACATGTAGAATTTTTTTTCAAAATAAACGTTCCATGAGAGGGTGTATGTAATCAGGTTCAGATGACAGATTGCTTTAATACATTAAAATTGCAAAAGACATCAAACTAAGGCAATCCACAGTGAATAATCCTTCTTTACCTTTCTTGACATTGTACCCAGACGATTTCAAGAATGGAATCATTTTTGACTCAATCTCATCATACCTGCATGAATCAACTGGATCAAGATTAGTTGCTAGAATATACAGGATATGATAATACAAGATCAAAATAGTAGACGGAAGATCACCTTTCTTTAGACCAGTTGACAGTAGGATCATCCATCTTATTTACAACAATAATAAGCTTTGTAACCCCTAGAGTCTTTGCCAGTTGAACATGTTCACGTGTTTGCCCACCTCTTTCATATCCAGTTTCAAATTCACCCTTTCTAGCAGATATAACCTTCACAACAGAGCAGGCAATGATCGACAACAATTACTATGCCTCAATACCCAACCTAGTTGGACTCGCCAATTCTCTATATTTGGACCCATTTTGTTCCAATTTTCAATACGTCGGGGTTCATAGTCTCCAAATAAAAAGAGTCAATTCACACAACATGAAAGACTTGAGAGATATATGGCAAAAGTTCTTACCAGCACACCTATATCAGCTTGAGATGCTCCACTGATCATATTGGGAACATAGCTCTTATGACCCTGGTGTGACAAATGGAGCACAATAAAAAAGTAGATGTAGAGAGGATGGAAGCAAAGGTTGAAGAGAGTACATAGATTACCAAGAAAATTACAATTTACATTCAGTTACAGGCAGAATATACTAAGCAAATATCAACGTATAATAGTCATGATTTTTGTTTCTTTACCCCAAGGATGTGGGGCTCAGTGGTCAATGAAGTGGAGGAGAACCTTGAAGTCTCATGTTGTACGGGGTTGAACATTGGCTAGTCAAGAAATCTCACACTCAGAAGATGAAGGTAGCGGAAATGAGGATGCTTAGATAGATGTATGGGCATACTCGGAGGGACAAGATTAGGACGAAGATATACAGGGCAAGGTGGGAATGGCCTCCGTGGACGTGGAGGATAAGATGAGGGAAGCGAGCCTGAGATGGTTCGGACATGTGAAGAGAAGAATCAGAAATGCCCCAGTGAGGATGTGCGAGAGGTTGCCAGTGATAGGTCTAAGGAGAGGTAGATTAGACCGATGAAGAATTGGGCAGAAGTGATTAGACATGATATGGCACATCTTCAGCTCACCAAGGACATGACCCTAGATAGGAGAGCATGGAATTCGAGGATTAGGGTAGACGGTTAGTATGTAGTCGAGCGATTTCTCTCTTTCCGGTGGTAGAGCATGGTTCTAGCCTGGAACACCAATCTGCTCCTTTACAGGTACTATCACTGTTGAGCATTATCTTATTTTTCAATTTATTACTACTGTTGTTTCTTATACTCTGGTTATATTTACTATTTTTTGATGGGGCAAGCAGCACCCCTCACGCACATAAACTCGTCACGTAGTACTCATACCTTTTTCCTCCTGCATACTAGGTAAACCGGGGAAACAATGAGGGATAAAAAGTTACCGGGGCATCCAGAATTGTAAATCTTGTTGTCTCTGTTTCAAAATGCGCTCTTCCTACTTCAACTGTTATTCCCTGAAAAGAAAGTCACAAACAAGAACACACAACTGCCGCTCGTAAGCTCTTCCCACAATCCCAGCCCAAAAAGGGGAAGTACTACAACAATTTAAGTATAAAAATAAATAAATAAATTACCTTCACCCTCTCCTCTTCATTTGTATCCATAATATAGGCCATATACCTAAAAGACAAAATTGAAAAGTGAAGTTAAAAGGAAAAGCCAATAACTAATTAAAGACAGGGTGTGGAGGGTCATTTCCACATGCAGGAAAATAAACTGGTTGTCGACCCTCTTTGAAACTCGTATTATCGATAATTGTGGGCTCAAAGTTGACAAGATATTCTGTCTCAAGAATAATAAGCATGAAATTCTCAGATCCTAAGGAATTAAGACCAAGAGCGAAACTAACCCTAACACACTGATTTCTGCAAGTGACAAACCAAAATAACAAAGAAGCAAAAACCAATTTAGAAAGGGAAAAAAAAAAAAAAAAAAAAAAAGAGGGGGGGGGGGGGGGGGGGGGGATTTGGTGCACTTTTTTCATTTCAGCCATCCCAGCAATTTGCTCAGTCAGAAGCTCATGGGAGCTACAGCAGCTGTATTACACAAAGCACTGCACACGCACAACAAAGTGCTTTCTGAAATAACAAAATGCTCTAAAGCAAACTTCATAAGAACCGTGCAAATTAACTAGCACATAATTCTAATTACAAAACTAAAGTACTCTTAGTGAACCTAACAAATCCTATAAAAGTGAAACAGCAGCTAGTTTTTCCTTATTTCCCAAATTATCACATCTCATTATCGTCAGCAGTCGCTGCACATCTTGTCATTCACATTTGAACAACAAAGTCACAGAAAGTATATCACCATTTGCATGAAAAATTGCAGATAACCTACTTTTTGATAATTGTAAGGTATAAATTGCAGATAACCTCCTACTTGCATGATATCCTCAAAAGAGTGGACACTGCAAGTAGTTCATTTAGAAAGTGTTTTGTGTGAGCCGTGTTCCACTTGTCATTGGTACTCAGTAGATTATGAATCCGACAACCAAAATTCATCTAACCGATCAAAAAGATTATATAAAGAATCATGATAAACAAATATTATCTCAGGTCATCCCACAAACCAATAGGCCACTATGAAATATGCAAAAGCCATACACAAGTTCCACCAATTAAGGAACACTGACAGCATATCTCGACTATAGTAAGCTGGTAAAACCTTACCAGCTCTCTCTATTTTTATCCTTCGCTTCTTTCTCGTACTTCTGTATAGTACGGTCATCAACTTGACCACTAAGTAATAGTATTTGTCCTCCAATAGTCGACTTTCCAGCATCTGCAGGTGATATGGAGAACTCTAGTAATAATTATATGATGTTTCTTAATTAAGCAATTAGATTTCATCTTGCAAGTTACCAATCAGCTTTGGGAAGTCATTGAAAACTCTCACATAAAAAACAAGACAGTGATTGTGCATCCTTTTATTTTAATTGGAATAAGTACAAAGTGATCTTGCATCCAACAATGCACACGCAGAAATGGATTATACTAGAACAATAAGTTGGACAGAGCTTACCTACTTTAACAAACATCTCAAACATCACCATTTCTATTTCACTCACACCACACCAAACACAACAACAACAACAACCCAGTGAAATCCCACATCGTGGGGTCACCACACCAAACACATTGACATAAAATAACAAAAAAAAGTTGAGGAAAGATACATAGAGGAATACATCCCCAGAGTACCTAAAACCGCTCAAGATGTGTTACGAGGTAAGACGAAATACGATTTTGAGCAGATAACTTCCCCTTAATAAAGAAAGATCCCCAAAAACTGGAGTACGGAGGAAATAAAAAATTGCCAAAACCTATAAGTCCTACATGATAGAACAATATCAGTACCAGAAAAGAATTTTGAAAAAAAAAATACTGTACCAACAATTATTTAATACTCCCATTTCCTCTCCTAGCATATTATTTTGTTTGCCTTATTTTCCTTCATGATACTTGGGAGATTTGTACTCATCAAGCTTCACTACAATGACAATCATGCATCAAGAGGATAAAGTGTACATAGCAAAAGTTAGACTTACCCACATGACCAATAAATACCACATTCAGGTGCCTCTTTTTATTGGCTTCAACCTCCCCCGGAGTATCTTCCGAGGGTGAAGCTTCTTTTCCAGCGACATCCTTTGGCTCGACATGCTTTGGCTTTAAGTCTGGATGTGCTTCATCTTTCAACTCTGATACCATCAATAAAGTAAACAATTACATAAAAGTTTGACTAATATGGTTTCCGTATTCTAAAGAATATCATCTTTCACCGAAACAATCTAAAGTCTAAATACACCAAAACTTTTCTCCCTTCTATTTCTTTTTTCTTTTTTCTGAAAACTTGAATACACAAAAGTCCCTACGAGTACTATAAAAAAGTAAGGAGACAATGAGCTTTAAAAACAAAAGA
Source organism: Lycium barbarum (assembly GCF_019175385.1). Taxonomy (NCBI): domain Eukaryota; kingdom Viridiplantae; phylum Streptophyta; class Magnoliopsida; order Solanales; family Solanaceae; genus Lycium; species Lycium barbarum. The sequence goes on along the minus strand of NC_083337.1, from coordinate 157,271,099 downwards.
GTCAGGAACAACTCTCACTGAAGGGTGGCTAGTTGAAAATCTCACAAGAATTCTCTCAAGGTCAATTTTAAAAGATACACTACACAAAAGGAGGACATCCCCAGATAGAAAACAGCTTTTCTGGCAATTTAGCGTCATACTAATAAGAAATAAGCACAACCTTCCAGATAAATCTTTGTCTAAGCTGAATCAAAATGGATCTACCAATATCACCAAAACGTCAATGTCTATGACTACAAAATTGCCAAGTTGTGAGACCAATATATCTTCTCTCTGCAGAGCAGAATCCAGAGAGAGAGACGCACAAGTAGCAACTGATCTCCCTCTTTTGACCAGTAAAGCTATCACCAGATTACTCTTTGTGAATAGAGTTGAAAGAAAAAGGATCAATCCCCATTACACTGACATCTTTCGGCAACATAAAGCCACCATCTTAGGGCATATGACATGAGCCACTTCAGTTAATTTCAACATGATTTGTTTCCCAACTGTCACCTCAAAACCCCTCCCATCAAGAGAAGATGAAACTCAGGAAAACAGCTAGGACCAAAAAATGCTTTAAAGATGCAGATTCCACAGCCAAGCAGATCAACAGGAATCACTAATAACATTGAAGACAGAGCTCAACAAAAACCAGATGATACATAATCTGTTCATGAATCTACCTACCATCTTCCGGCATATCAGGTTTTTCAACATCATCTGGCTTCCTCTCTTCTGTCATAACACTATCATCTACCATTTAAGAAACAATCAAAACATCATCCAGAAAGTTCCTAATAATTATCAATGGAGGATACGAAAACATGGAAAAAACTATATCTACCTGTTTATGTGAAAGAACAAATGTACAAGATATCAAAGAACAGATTTTAGAAAGATGGTAGCAGAAAATAATACAAAGTCTAACAGCCTTTGCGAGTTAAAATACAAAAAAAGACATTTCTCTCCTTTGGATTGTTGAAAAGATAAGGAACTATGAAAATCATGAGTTTCGAACTCCTTTAGATATTTTCTTGTGTGCGTTACCATCCAAAACTAAAAGCATCAATGTCACTTGGACTCTTCAAAAGTGTCGTCGGGTGCATGCCGTATCCTCCATAAGTAGTGCATTGTAGGAGGATCCAACACGGGTGCGGCACATTTCTGGAGAGTCCAAGCAACATAGAAAAGCATCAACCTCTCATGAAGTCTACTGAGAGTAGTGATTTGAAGGACTCTTAACCTTGTCAAAGATACTTAAACCACCCCCCCCCCCCCCGGGCAAAAAGAAACAAGATTTTAGACAAAAAAACAATGTCAAAGTGAACACTAACATTACATGATCGCATCTAAATATATGACCAACAAAACAATTTTTCCGGGAATTATCCCCACACTCCCAACCAGGAAAAGAAAGAGAAGAGTCTTACATGAACCGGGAGGCCCAAAGGAGCAAGGAAGCATATCAATATACAGAACAATAGGCCTTCCTTTTAAATCACAACAAGTTTCAATGATGTGGGTAATAATTACAAAGCCTTGGAGAGGAAGAGGAGCGGAAGGTGGAGAGCGATCAGGTTAAATCGTAGGCTTTTTTTATAAGTCAATTTAAATCACAGGCTTAGCTATGATAGTGGCATCAGAGCCGTAGCAATGAGGAAACTACTTTCAAAAATAACAAGCAAATAGCCACTCAAGAACAAGCAGGGCAAGAACATCAGTGAAGTTGCTACGAACCTCCATCAGTTTTATCACGTTTTATAGCTTCATCGGGTCTTCCGTCTTCCACATTAACCGCCACACTATCTTCAGCTGACATTCAACCAGAGATTAGACATTCAAAAACATACTTCCTTACACTAAAAACTTGTAAGCCATTAATGGTCAACTTTAATGATAAGTGGATAAAGAATTTATGGCTGCTCAATAAAGTCTTGGTGGAAACAAGAATGCAAGAAATCACAAAACTGCTAAAATTAATGTTTTACCGGATGAATCAAGCTGCAGTGCCTTGATGTCCTCTTCAATATCTATCACATTAAACAACCAAAAATATGACATCCATCATGATCCTCGCTAACAATCTCATAAGAGGATGAGTTCGGTATGGAGGAATATGTTTTCCATGAAAAACACAACACATTTTTGTAGAAAATGTTTTCCTTTGGAAGATATCATTTTTGTTTAGTTGAGTTTAAAGTAGATACCATACATCTATCACGCTATTAGTAATACTAGTATTAGAACCCAAACTAATCATAGAAAACTATTACTATCTTATTTGTTTGAGCACATTAAATCTAATTGCTTCAACAAAATTTCAACTGATATCGTGCTTATCTACACAATATACCCAAGAACAAGAACTTTACGAAAATTAAAGGGAATAAATCATGATGTTACTGCATATCTGTTGAACGACGCAAAAGTATCATAACGATATAGTAATAATAGACAAGCTACGAAATAAGATTTGTCCAGATAATAATTCATAAATAGTAGCTCTTATTCAGTTTAGCTCCAGTAATTAATAATTGCTTATCGAATTATATTGCTATTATCTAAGCTAGAATCATTTAATCGAAGCGTATGCAATTCATCATAGTAAAACACTTGTATCACTGACTCAATTATCGAACAATACAACAAATGAATAAAATGAAAGAAAAAAAGTTGAAAAGATATTATCCAAGTAACCTGACACTGAATTATTGAGTCTTCACGAAAATGACTACCGTTACAATTATTGAGTAAGAGACGGATAGTTCGATTTAATCTAACTCGGTAATAAAAAATAATAATGGATTAATTGCATTGATAAACCCTAGATTGCACAAAGGACAGAAGAACTGATGATCTGGCACATAGCATATAAATAAGGTACATACCCATGGCAGTTAATTGAGTGAGGACGCGTAGGGTTTTGTGAACAACAAATTCGAGGGCTGCTTATAATGCTTGTGAAAATCTACTGGGGGATGTTGCTCACTATTTATATTATTCGTTGAAACCGTAACCTGGGGTTTTAGGACCGGTTCAGATACTAAACCGCCCTGTCGAACTAAAAATAAAATCCACTCTAATAAAACGCGCAAATCTATTTTTATTTTATTTTTAATAAAAATTACTTGAAGTGTTGTCGTCATTTGAAGTGTTTAAAAAAAATACAATATTAATAGCTACTACTACCATTATGTAAGTTTTGTTATAAACAGCTTGTAGATATTGTTTGCTTTGGAGTCTCAGCCCCTCACGGCTTTAAAACGCGTCTAGGAGGTTGAGGGCCACCAGGCACCATTAGCTCGTAGAGACTGTCCGCTTTGGGAGACTTCAGGCTCCCTCACGGTTTTATGCGCGTCTACAAGTAAAGGCTTCAGGCCCTGCTTATAAGCACACAAACAATCCCGTGTGCGAGCGATGTGGGAACTTCCAGTTCACAACATACCCTCCCATCGCGAGCATCGTGTTGATAACGTGTTATAAACAGCTTGTAGATATTGTCCGCTTTGGCGCACCTTACGGCTTTAAAATGCGTCTACAAGTAAAAGGCTTCAGGCCCTGCTTATAAGCACGCACACAATCCCGTGTGCGAGCGATGTGGGAACTTCCAGTTCACAACCACTAGCAGTGTAAAAGGAAGGATGAAAAGCATGAAGCTGTGCAAAAGAAAAAATCAGAAAATAAATGCCTCCGATGTGGAGGAAAAGGGCACTGGTCACGTACCTGTCGTACGCCAAAGCACCTTGTTGAGCTATATCAAGCCTCCCTCAAAAGGGCAGAAAATGATGCCGAAGCAAATTTTATTTCTGAAGATAATGTTGAGCCCATGCATCTAGATGTGGCAGATTTCTTTGAACTCCTTGAAGGGAAAATAGATCATCTGATCGGTGATGGATCTGTATTAACTTAGATATTTCATACATGTCATTTGTATTAGCTAATGTGGTTATGTTTCCATAGTAATATATGAAATAAAGTGTGTGTAATACTTTGTCTAATCATAATATCTACTTCGATGTTTACTTTGCCTATTCTTTCGTTTTGAAGAATATATGGAAAATCCTCAAATATTATTTGGATCAATGACCAATCATGAAGATATTTGTGTGATTGATAGTGGAACAACGCATGCTATATTCAAATATGAGAAATACTTTTCTTACTTGCGTAGAAAAAGGGGAAATATTAATACAATTTCTGGCAATTCGAAATTAATTGAAGGCTCCGGAAGAGCTACTATATTTCTACCTAAGGGGATGAAACTTGTTATAGAAGATGCATTATTCTCTTCTAGATCCCCAAGAAACTTGTTGAGTTTCAAAGATATCCGCCGTAATGGGTATCACGTCGAGACATTAAATGAAACAAATGATGAATATCTTATCATTACAAAGAATGTCTCCGGCCAGAAATATGTTTTGGAGAAATTACCAACTTTGTCTTCTGGCCTGTACTATGCAGAAATTAGTACAGTGGAAGCACACTCAATCGTAAACCAAAAGTTTAGCGATTCAGGAACTTTTGTGCTTTGGCATGACCGAATGGGTCATCCTGGATCAATAATGATGAGACGAATTATTGAAAATTCAAAAGGGCATCCACTTAAGAACCTGAAGATTCTTGAAAGTAGTGAATTTTCATGTGTCGCTTGTCATCAGGGCAAATTGATAACCAGGCCATCACCAATGAAAGTTGACATTGAATCCCCTGCTTTTCTAGATTGTATACATGGGGATATATGTGGACCTATTCACCCATCTTGTGGGTCATTCAAATATTTTATGGTTCTAATAGACGCGTTTTAAAGCCGTGAAGGGCTGAGGCTCCAAAGCGGACAATATCTACAAGCTGTTTATAACACGTTATCAACACGATGCTCGCGATGGGAGGGTGTGTTGTGAACTGGAAGTTCCCACATCGCTCGCACACGGGATTGTGTGTGTGCTTATAAGCAGGGCCTGAAGCCTTTACTTGCAGACGCGTTATAAAGCCGTGAGGGGCTGAGGCTCCAAAGCGGACAATATCTACAAGCTGTTTATAACACGTTATCAGCACGATGCTCGCGATGGGAGGGTGTGTTGTGAACTGGAAGTTCTCACATCGCTCGCACACGGAATTGTGTGCGTGCTTATAAGCAGGGCCTGAAGCCTTTTACTTGTAGACGCGTTTTAAAGCCGTGAGGTGCGCCAAAGCGGACAATATCTACAAGCTGTTTATAACAAGTTTTACATTGAAAAGAATTTTCAATGGTTATGAAGACTCGGGACTTGAAAGTTGGAAGGAAAAGACAAAAAATCATATGAAGCTCAAAAGATATACAAGTAGTATTGCAAATTTATATCGAAAATAATACCAAAAAATTAAAATAATTGGAGAGATAAAAACAGTAAAGGAAATTATAAGTAGAAGAAAATAGTGGGAAACTTACAAAAATGTACCTTCGGTCATCTAGTTTACCAAACATGGCCGAAGTATATACTACCTATACACTTCGGTTGTACATGTTATATATAGGTATATATATTATGTGTATAGGTAATGTATAATATATGTATAAGTATGTATATTATACTACTTATATGTGTACATATTTTGTAAACCAGATAGCCGAATAGTATTTGACTGTAATTTTTTCAAGAATAATCTAATAGTTATTGGGCCTTTGTGTTTAGTTGAATATGGATTGAAATTTGGGAGAAATACATATATATACATAAATAGAGGATATATTTACAAAAAATACCAATACTTTCAAGTTTGCAAAAAATAACATTAGAAAACTTACAAACCCTATACAAAATAACAAATACAGTAAAAAAAGTTAATATACAATACAGCAAAACCCAAAGATCACGGTGTAACCGTTTAGTATCTTGCTCCCCATAATTTCTCTCTGCTATTTTCTCTCCCCAATTTCAGCAATCCACGACAATTTTAAATAGAAATCATATTCTCCCCATCACGGTTGAAGAGGCTTGAAAATTCAGTTAACTGTAGTTGAAAATTTCAGAATTCGTAAACATTCAATATCAAAGTTCAGGATAAAAAATTAAGTATGTTTCACAAGCAGACACAATTCATTCAATTAATAATGGTACAACACAATGGAAGATGAGACGCATCAGGTGTTTATATGTTAATGCTGATTTTTTTTTTTTTTTGTTTTTTTTTATTGTATTTTTTTTTTATTTTTTTGCAGTTTAAAACCATATGATATGTATAGTTTTGTATAAAATATGTATGAATGATGAATCTAGTATGTATATATTTGATTATGTAATGTGTCGTTACTATGTATGTACTTGGTATTATATTTGTATCATAATCATTCATATAATGTGTATTTTCTTTTAATTTTTAACAGGTAGATACGTAAATTTTGAAGTTGAAGGAATATTATACGATTCCAAGTCAAAGTTTAGTGGTTTGGTCACAGTGATTGTTGCTCAACTAGGAATAGATACAACAATTCAAGGATTGGAGATTAAATACATTGTTAGTGACAGATGCCCGCCAATGACCATACACAACGATATGGGTGTCCATGTATATTTGGACCAGAAAAAGGAAAACAAAAATTTCTTCAGTAAGTATCCTTTATGTATTACATTGAGGAATGTAGCTTTGGATTTAATTGAAACCCATCCTGATGGAGGAAGCAGTTCGAATTCTATACAATCCGTACCTTCGCACCATGGAAAAACACTTCAGTTGAATACCATGGTTCCCAGTGTTGATTTTGAGGCTATGGAATGTGAAGGAAATGGAATAATAAGCGACAATCATTATGAATTTGTCGCAGAAAAACAGATTTATAAGGACAAGGAAATAGTTGTTGCGGTTATGAAGAACTACGCCTTTTCGAAGCAATTCCAGTTTCGGGTTAGAAGGTCTAGTTCTAAAAGGTATGAAAATTTCTGTTATTTCAATATGTTGAATAATATGTAAGATATAATTTTTATACAATATTTTCAATTATTTAATAAGTTTAGGATTGTTGTATGATATATTTATGAAAACTGTATATAAACTCTATTTTTGATTTTTTTTTCTTTCTTCCAACAATAGCTATTGTCTTGAGTGCCCTGCGGACGATTGCTCTTGGTGTTTTAAATCTTCAAGTTTGAATGATTCAGGGCTTTTCAAAATTAGATCATTTTGTGAACAACATTCATGCTCATTAAAGGATAGGATTTATTCAAGACGTCAAGCAACTACATGGATTGTTGGAATTATGATAATGGATAAGTATGAAGATCCAAAAAGAGAAGACACACCGAAGGATATAGCATCGGATATGAGGAAACAACATGGTTTAACAATGACTTACATGCAAGCTTATAGAGCCAAGGAAAAGGTATTAAACATGTTGCGAGAGGATCCAACTGAATCGTACAATAAGTTACCCACCTACTTTTACACCTTGGAAAAGACATGTCCGGGGTCAGTTGTTAGTTTGGAAAAAACAGCGGAAGACCGTTTCTTGTATGCATTTGTAGCATTAGAACCTTGTATTACGGGATGGGAGTATTGTAGGCCTACAGTAGTTGTTGACGGCACCCACCTAAAATCAACTTACGAAGGAACTATGCTAATAGCAAGCACACTAGATCCAGGAGGTTTGTATTTTTTTTTTTAATGGTTAAATTTCAATTATATATGATCGTATTGATTGCGTGTATTTTTTATATGAAAACAGGTAGTAAACTGCCACTAGCATATGCAATAGTTGATTATGAGAATGATGCATCTTGGACATGGTTCTTTGAGAGATTTAGGAAAGCTTTTGGTGAAAGGGAAAATATGTGCATTGTATCAGATAGACATGATAGTATATGGAAAGCTTCTGCATTAGTATATCCAGGGCTGACTCATTATGCATGTATTTGGCATTTGTGGAATATTTACTTAAGAAATGCAGGGGAAATCAAGAACGAGTCAGGAAACTATACTTTGCATTAGCTGAGGCATACACTCTTCAAGAATTTAGTGAACTCATGGGAAGGTTGGACACAATAGATAAGAAGTTGGGTGTATACTTATTTGATAGTGGATATCATAAATGGTCTCGGATACATGCAACAGTGAAGAGGACATGGAAGTTGACTTCTAACATTGCTGAATCTATAAACAACAGTATTGCCAAAGCTAGAGAATTTCCAATCTATAAATTAATGGATTACATGAGACAATTGATTGAAACTTGGAATGAAAAACACAGTGAAGAAGGGAGAAATACATTCACAGATCTTACTAACGTGTACAATGAAGCTTATGAGGATAACGAGGAATTGTCACACCGCATGACTATAAGTGTGTAAACTGTATGAATAGGGTATGCTTTATGTATTTATGTTGTATGTTATTTGTTAAATTTCTGAATTTAAATTGTGAACCAATTTTTTTATGGTAGGTAAGGGCTTCCACTGAATTCCTACATACAGTGACAGATGGTATGAAGAGATTTAGTGTGTGTCTTCGAAGTAAGATTTGTTGTCGTGGAAGGTTTCAACTTGATGAGATACCATGTAGACATGCTTTGGCTGCTATAATGTACAGGCACCAACATGGAGAGGATTACTACTCTGCCTACTATAGCAATAAAAATTTCAAAGATACGTATGCCATACCAGTGGAACCTATTCCATGCGAGAGTACATGGGAGATACCATTAGATGTGTTGGAACAAATTGTTTTACCACCAGATATAAAAGACCTCCAGGGAGGCCATCGTTGAAGAGAGAGAAACCATTTTATGAGGTGAAATTTAAGAGGGCAAAGATGACATGTAGCAAGTGTGGCATAGAGGGGCACAACAAGAAGACATGTAGCAATTTGCCCAAATGAAATTAAATTCCATATAGCCAGATTTTCTTATTTTTTTACATTCACTGTTAGTAGACATTCATTACTTTATAAATTCTAAATTTATTTTGACGCTGCATTGTTTATATGAATATGGATAGCAAGAAATTGTTTTTTATTTTATCTGACATACACTTGAATATGGCAACTTGCACTGGTTGTTCATGGCTGGAATTTATTTTGTTTTTGTTCCATGTTGATTTGCAGTAATAAACTTGTTTTCAATGTAATTTGTTAGAGGTTTTTTTTTTTTTTTTTTTTTTTTTGCATATTTATAGTATCAGATAATTCAATGAGTTAACTGTATGAAATTGCTTGACTATAAAATTTGTATCAAAACCAATGAAATATCATGACATTCTATTTAACAACTCAATAATGTATAAATCTTCAGTTGGTAGAACTTTAGTTGTTTGGTGTATCAATATTGTATAAATAATGTATGAAACACACACACACACATATATATAATGTATGAAACATAACACGTTTCATATATATACACGTTTCATAATGTATAAATCTTATATTGTTTAGTGTATCAATAATGTATAAAACCTCAGTTGGTAGAAATTTATTTGTTTAGTGTATCATTATTGTATAAATAATGTATGAAATATGTATATTTTGTGTATTAGAAGATCAAATTTGGTGGATCATTGATATAATGTTGTTTATATATTTCATGTGAAAACATGTGTATATTATGGATACTGTATATTTTGTGTATTAGAAGATCAAATATGGTGGATCATTGATTTAATGTTGGTTATATACTTTATATATACATTATCAATAATGTATATGTATATATTATCAATAATGTTTTATACATTATCAATAATGTATAAAACCTCAGTTGGTAGAATTTTATTAGTTTAGTGTATCATTATTGTATAAATAATGTATGAAATATGTATGAATATTGTATATTTTGTGTATTAGAAGATCAAATTTGGTGGATCATTGATTTAATGTTGTTTATATATTTCATGTGAAAACATGTTTATATTATGGATACAATATATTTTGTGTATTAGAAGATCTAATATGGTGGATCATTGATTTAATGTTGGTTATATACTTTATGTGAAAACATGTGTATATTAATATATTTAAAATTAAGAATTGTATTAACATAACTACATTGGTAAACAAATTAAAAACGTGTGATATAAGGTGTAAGAATAACGAAAGTATCATATTAAAGAAACTTAATTCACCAACAAAACAGTCAACTACTTAACCCAACACCAACAAAAACCATCTTTCTTACACCAACAAAACTAAAGACTAGTCACTATTTCTAAAAATTCTAAAATTTTCGTTTCAGTCTCGGTAATTTCTCCCTTTCAGGTACTGATTCCTAGCAAATTTTTGGACCGCCCAATCTGCTGGTAACATTTTCTGTTACTTCACTCTCACTAATAGCTCCATCTGCCTGCTTTTTTCTTGCATAATCCCATAACAGGCCACCATACCTCCGAAGGTGAAGAGCGATATCAAAATCGCCATCAGAAATTTCAAATGCACCTTGACTAATATATTCAGCAAATTCATATGTGTATAACCCACAATCACTATAAATAACCAAGGTCACAATGTATGACTTAAATATTTAATATGTATGAACACTATTCAAATAAGTTAAAAACTGTATATAAAGTATAGATACGTACTTAGACTCTGGATGTTGTTCTGGCAAATTATCCACAAAGACATATTCCAAAGGATCATCAAAGCTCTTCCTAACATATGCTAGTTCAGTCATCCAATTTATGTCATTCCTTTTGCCATAAAATCTAGTGCAATTGAAAAATAGAGGTATCATGGTGGCCAGCCTTTCAATAACTTCTCGAATTGAATTAGTATGCATAGCCCCACCCGAAAATGAATCATATACGTAGAGACACCTTCTTTTCACACATAAAACAACCAACACCCAATGATATTCTTCGCTTAGATTGACTGGGATGAGCACACTATCAACTCTATCCCAAGCAATATTTGCAATCAGTTTAAACCCACGAATAATTTTCGCCACATTATGATCAACAGTAATAAAACACTTATCATTTTTGTATTTCTTGTACTGCTTGCGGATCGCCTCAACCCACTTTATAAAAAAACAATCCGTTGTTATGTATCTCACTGGGTTATTTGGACCATACTTTGCCTTTTTTCTCAAGTAATACATAATGACATCAACATGCTGAAAAAAGGATGTCAATTAAAATATAAGTGAGACATGGTAAAGTATTTCTGTTATTAAGTATTCAGTTTAACAGTCACTTTTCAGTTTTTTTTTAATATACATAATTTATATATGCACATTTCATACACATATGGATATCTCAAAACAATATTCCATACAAATTTCATACATATAAACGTCAAAATCATATAATCCGCATAACACCTGTGCCAACAATGGTCACACACATATCCTAATGCCATCAACCTTAAACTACCATTCTTGCAACACCCAAATATTCATCTTGAAAGTATTTTTCATACAGCATATAAGAAATATAAATAGACAAATCAGATTCAGTTTGCATCTTTAAAATTATCTGTTTAATAGTTTGGAGACAAAAAACCGAGTCTTCCCACGCTTTCCCAGTTTGAATGACATTGTAGAACCACTCCATTTTGTCAACTTTCTTGACTCCCAAATCATAAGGATTGACAATCTTGTTGTTCTTTATAGTGTATGCTGAAATTCAGGAACGCAAAAATTGTACATGTTTGCAAGAGAAATAGTTAAATAAAAAATATAGTTTATACATACATGTTCTTCCGTTTAGAGACTTTAGCATATACCCAAGATGTAAATTCATTGAGCAGTGCATCATCAACTTCGAATCCGTTGTAATTTGCAAAAGGATGTTTTATGTTGAAGTATATATGTGATTTGCCCGTGCTGCTGCCAGCTGAACTAAAACAACATACGGAGATGATATGTATTTTCTAGTCTTTCTGAGTCTTGGCTGTTGTTCAGGAGTGACATTGTTAGAATAGTAACTGTTTTCAATCGCAACAATTTGAGTCTCACTATATGCAGGCAATTCAATGTCGTCTAGAGTAGGGGTTTTGGAGGCAGCATTGCAGAAACTACTCATTTTATCAATTCCAACAACCACATCATCTAAAGAAGTATCTGAAAAAATCAAAATTTCAAAAAAAATAATACAATATATTTAATAAATCTTTAGAAACTGTATGAAACTAACAGTGTTAGCATCTATAGAATTTATCGTCTCCATCATGCACAATAAGTTGATGGTTCAGACAAATCACAAGTCAAACATCAAAGTACATGGAAAGCTATCAGGTAGTATTAACATATATACTATCAGATATATACATGAAAGTATATGGAAAGCTACTGCATGAAACCCTCTGTCAAACAATATTCACACAACTTTCATACATATGCTTATGTGTGTGTATATGTAAAATACATTTCAATGAAGAGTGAAGTCGTTACCTAAATTAGGATCATGTTCGGTATGAATCTTTGAGGCTTCTTGATGAACTAGACAATTATCACAGGCTTCATCAAACCCGTCGTGCACACCAACTACATTTTGCATCAATAGATATGTACAGAAGTTAAATACTGATTTAATAACTAATTATTTTTTTGCTACAATTTTTACACAGTTTTCATATATGGATTTATGGATGAGAAATATGATACATACTAAGATAAGTAACACCGAATGGACCACACTCAAAAGTTTGAGCTAAAACCCTATTTAGATCATACATTCATACAAAGTAATTTCAATTGTCAAGTAATTAAAATTAAAAAGGCTAGAAAAATGATGCCAATATATTCTCTACTAATTGAAAGCTATGTTGATACACTTTTTATACAGTTTTCATATATGTTTTTTAGGGTGTAAGTATGGCAGATTCTAAGAAAATTTATTTGAAGCAAAAGAATGACCTTGAATCTTCAATTCTTCTTGATCATGTAGACTCTTCAATGCTTCTAGATCATCTCGATCACTATTACACGCTTCACTAATTCCGGCATGCATACCAGCTACACGTTTCATACAAAATATGTATGATAATTAAGTATAAAAAAATATGAACTGAAAAAAAAATTCATACACATTTTATACATCTATGATAAGTCTATTTAAGGGTGTGAAATATGAAGGACATTAATGTAATTTACTTGAAATTAAAGGATTACTTTGGTTCTTCAAATATGCTGCAGCTTGACCAGATATTAGCACACTTCCATCATGCCCACCAACCTCACCCTTAGCCGCTTGTTCATCAAAATCAGCTCGTATATCATGATACTTGTTATTCTGGTCACCACTATAAGTTCTTTTTCCATCTACAACCTTAACCCCTCCAGTACCCTGTATATTAATGTATGCTTTAATAATTTAAAATTGGATTGATAATATAGAGGAAAACCATCTAAGTTTTTTTAAAAAAAAACCTCATATTCATTATTTTCCGTCTGCCTGCCATGTGAGGACTTGATCTCTGTAAGTATGTCCAATAATGATTTATCCAAGTGTTGCTTCAACTGTTTAAAATCATCCTCTACCTGAAAATAAGTAGTAAACAATAAATTTATGATCATTTGTTTATTTCAATAGAAAAAAAAATAATGAACTTTATAATTTATAATATCCGACAAATACCTTCTTCTGAAATAGTTTCAAATCTTCACGAACCTATAAAGATGTAGAATACAATTAGTGACTGTGTTAGCCGAATCATAATCATTCCATACCTTTTTTTTTTTTAAATAGTGAATTTGATACGTACATTTACAAACTTATTCTTCAATGCCTCAAACTCAGAACCATGTACAGAAGGGTTATCACTTGTGGTAGTATGTGGTCGTGGCACATCTGGTAACTCAGTGAGAAATGGCAATTCATCATTTTCTGGTGTGATGTTGGAAAAAACCACCTAGCAAAAACAGAAACATACACGTGTATTCACAGGTTAGCAAGTTTATTAAAACATTTAGATTTAAAACGTGTATTAAAAGTGAATGAAAATTGTATGTATGATGTTGAAACTGTTCTTGTTTACCTGATTCCCATAAGTTTTGAACATCCCTCTCTTCAGATAATCAAATTACAATATATCCTGGGATGTTTGCCAATTAAGGATACGAGGAATGTGGTTTCCAATACGAGTAGCAACAAAAGGATGAGCAACATTCATAAAACCAAACCTGCAAAGCAAGTGGAAAGCCCCCAACCCTATAATACGATGGATCACCACTCAACTGGTGACTAACATAACCAAGTGTTTCCTTAAAACGATCGTTTCCCCAAGGATAGTTCCTATCTTCACCACTCTCAACTAAGTCAAAGTACAATTGTTACACCTCGTAATTTCGTATGTTGAGATTCGAGCTACCTTTCAGGAGGTATGTGAGCTTATATGTGTTTAACTTATGGTTATAAGGATTTAAGTTCATATAGTAAGCTATGGAAGGATTGAAGGGCAAGTGAATTAAGAAAATTATATTTGTTGGAACTTGGAAGAGAATATGATGGGTAATTTGGCCCAACTTAGAGAAAGAATATCTTGTAGTAGATGAGGTGTTTTGAAGCAAAGTAAAAGCCTAAAATAAAGTTCGTCGTGTCTAGTTTGCAGCGCAACAAACCGCTCGTCGATACGACATTGAAGTGAAAAATTATGGACATTACAAGTTAGGCTGACAGAGCAGAAACGCTGCTACAGTAACCGGACTGCTACAGTGCCGACTTGCTACAGTATTGCTACAGTGACCCCGACTCGAATTTGACCCACTATTTAAGGATCAAATCTAATCCTAAACCTCATTTTTCAGCCAAGAAATGCTCCAGATATTTCCCAAATCTTCTAGAAAATTCTCCTAACTTCCGTCCACTAGATTTTAACGCAAATTAAGTGAAATCCCCGAATTTAAGTTCGGACAACACATAGTTGCGATTATAATATCGAATTGCGGCGAAACTTGGCTTGAATTCAAGATGGTAATCAAAGATATTGCAATTCTAGCAAGTGAAAGGTATGAATCTTTCCTTATTAGTATTGATTTAAGCTTATCTACGGAGGAAAAGTTACTACGTGAGCGTATAATGAATTTATGGGTCGAGAAATTGGATCAAACATCGTGTGGGGTGTTTATGGAATATTTTGGTGTTGATAATATTGTTGTTGATGTTGGTATTGTTGTTGCTGTTGTTGGTTGCTGAATTGAGATTTTGGGCTAGGCATATAAACAGAGAAAATGCTACCGAAATTTCGGCAGATTCTAGAAAGATTTATTTGGAGGCTTAAGATAAGTATATAACAACGGGCCTAACAATAGTATGAATGGTTTTATATGTAGATTACGAGACTATGAATGATCTTATGTAGATTGCAAGACAAGAAGTAAGTTGGAAAGTGAAATGTAAACTTCCAGGTATGTAAGGCAAACCTTTCTTCTTTTGGCATGATCCTTGTTGTTATTCATTCTACATGTACCCCATATGATTCCAGTCTTAGACAAGTAAGGTCTAAATGTTTCTTGTGATGGCTTATTGATATTGTACTCTTATTCTGTTCCGAAGGGAACACCCATAAGGTACCAAGTTGAGTTGTGTATATGGTTCTATTAACGATTTCGAGAAAATGAGTTTTATACTAAAGGAAACATGAAGTTTGATTTTCAAAACCACTCCGAAGGGGTGCGAGATTTTACCACTTCATTTCATTTACGATTTATGTTTACATTCCATATTATTATCTCTTTGTATTGATATGATCATTTATTCTTTGGGTAAGGCAATAAGATGAAATTGAGTAGAATATAGGTAGTAAGAATTTCATAACAATTCTACCCTCAAACTTGGAAGTATGTCCTCCTGAGTCTAGTGAGATACAAATTTGATAACTTTTTATGAAAGACTAAGGCTAATAACTGGATTGTGATGAATGTATTAGTGACTTATGATATGATGGAAATTGATACTTATCAGTCTACTTGGAATATTATTGGTGAAGATGTGAGCAATGTTATCAAGTCTTTCTTCAATGGTGCCCCGGTTCCTAAATTTTTTACTCACACTTGTTTGATCATGCTCCCTAAGGTGGATTCCCTACAATCATTTGCAGACATGAGGTCGATAAGCCTATGTAATGTGTCTGCTAAAATCATTTCCAAACTTCTTAACTCCAAACTCAGCACTATTCTCCCAAGAATTATTTCTCAAAACCAGAGTGGTTTTGTAAAGGGCAGGGCTATTACAGAAAATATATTCCTTACTCAACAGATTTTCAATGATATTGGGAAGCAAGTTCCAAGGGACAATATTGTTATCAAATTGGATATGTCAAAGGCTTATGACAAGGTTTCTTGGAATTTCCTTTGCCTAATGCTAAGAAAAATGGGTTTCTCTGAAAAGTGGATTGAGATTGTATACAGCTTCATATCCAACAACTAGTATTCTATTATGGTGAATAGAGGGCGATATTGTTTCTATAAATCTGGTAGAGGGTACAGACAAAGAGATCCCTTGTCCTTTTTTATTTTAAGCGCATAATTACTCTCCATTCTTCTCAACAACAACAGATATATTGGTTTTTATATGAATAGGAATGGCCCTCAAATAAATCACTTGACCTTTGCAGATGATACCATTATTTTTTGTAATGTAGGGAATGCCATTATTCAGCTGATTCTGTCTACTTCAGCTACTTATGAACAAGTTTCCAGGCAACAAATTAATACTACTAAATGTAGTTTCTCCATGGCTGCTTCTGCCAACGTTTGGACCATTTCAAGGATTAAGAGGCTGACTGATATAAGATATGAAGAGCTCATAATTAAATATTTGGGATGTCCAATTTACTCTGGTAGGAAGAAGAATGAAATATTCTCAGATCTTGTTACTAAAGTTGTCAACAAGATTAAAGGGTGGCACCTGAAGCTTCTTTCCACAGGTGGTAGGGCTATTCTCATCAAACATATTCTCATCGCTCTTAATATTCACACTTTAGTTGTTGTCCATCCTACTAAAGGTACTCTAGAAGCTATTGAGAAGTAACTGGCCAGGTTCTTTTGTCTGGTCAAGACAATAATGATAGACATCATCGAGTGGCTTGGGAAAACTTATGCTTTTCATTTGAGGAATGAGAAACTAATTTCAGAAGTCTTAGGGATATCTGTCAAGACTTATGCTTTAGTTATTCCATGGAATGCTGGTCAATCCCATAGCTGGCAATAGGGCTGGGCATAAAATACCGAAAACCGAATTACCGAACCGAACCGACTATTTCGGTATTTCGGTATTCGGTAATTCGGTTTTCGATTCGGTATTCGGTACTGAAATATAAAATTTAGTATTTCGGTATTCGGTATTTACAATTATACCGTTCGGTAATTCAGTAAATACCGAATACCGAAATTAAGTCCAGTAGTCCAGGCTGTCCAGCATTGTAAGGAAGGGAGATTAGATGAATGGGTGGTGTTTAATGGCAAAAGTTTCCGATGAAATCAAGGGAAGATCATCTGTTTCCAACTAAGCTAATTTTGGGGCTTTGTTAGTTACGTTATAATAATTAATTAGTGGAGTGAAAGGATTTGGTTGGCCAAACTTATTTAAGATTGAGACAAATTATTAATCTCCATTGTTAATTAGGTCACTAGTCAAAAATTGAAATGGTACTCTACCGTTACAAGAAAATGTTTCGTATGGCAATCTGAATGAACGTAAGGTCGCCTAGCATTAAGATCTTTTATTTGCTGGCATTCATTTATTCTCAAGATTTTAACTCCAGACTATTAATTAAAGATGTCAATATGAATAAACCTAAGGTCATCTACAAATAGTATTAAGGTTGTTTTAGTAGTTCTTATTACTACTCCCTTCGTCCCAATTTATGTGTTACCATTTCCTTTTTGGTCGGTCTAAAAAAGAATGTCATCTTTCTATATTTAGAAACAATTTAACTTTATGAGATAATTTACAGTCACACGTTTATATGAGGCTTGTTTTGAACCATACATTTCAAAAGTCTTCCTTTCTTTCTTGAAGGGTAATTCTTTCATCCTATAATCGATATGCATACTTACAAAAGAGAGAAAAATCTTGAGTATTGATGAGCAAAAAAATGGTATTACCGAATACCGTACCGAACCGAAATTTGATTTACCGATTTCCGAATTACCGAACCGAAATTTGAAAGTTTGATATTTGGTATATACTTTCAATTACCGAACCCGAATTTTAAAAATACCGAACCGAATATCGAACGCCCAGCCCTAACTGGCAAGCCGTGTGCAAAATGAAATATGAATTTGAAAAACATCTCGTGTGGAAGATAGGTTAGGGAGATGTTAGTTTTTCGTACGGTCCAATTCTGGACCCTTATGTTCTCTTATTGAGGACAACAATACTTATGACAATACTACCATAAGGGATGCCTATATCAATGGGAGTTGGGATTGGACTATTTTCCAAATCCAACCCCCTGATTACATCAAAGAGATTGCCCAAGCTGTTCAAATCAACATTAATACTGAACTACCAGAGGCTCAAAGATGAACACTCTCTAATTATGGAGAGTTTTCCATTAGATCTGTCTGGGATGCTTTTAGACATAGAAGGGGAGGTGTCCTCTTTCGATTCCTAATTATGGAACAAAGTTATGCCATTTAAGATGTCTTTTATAGCTTGGAGAATTACTCATCACAGGCTTTCTACCGTTGACAGAGTCTCCAGGCTTAGAATCACTATTTATACCAAATGCTTCTGCTACAGTGAGCCTAATATGACTCAAGAAGATGAAACTGTGGAACACCTCTTCTGTAGAGGTGGGTATGCTCAGAGGATATGAATTAATTTTGTTGGTTTACTTGGTGTTATACAAAGTAACACATCTCTGAGGACTCTATTTAATAACATATAGAATCATAAAGCCAAAAACTCGATTGCTGCCTTTATTCTTAAATTTCTGCCTCTTATCATTGCTTGGGAGCTGTGGAGATCAAGATACAGTCACAAGTATGGTGGGGAAAGGCCATCCATTGGGAGATCTAAATACTTTATTACTCTCAACATTTGTCAGATTGCCAACTCCCATTTCAAAAAGGTTATTTGTGGAAATAAGTGGGAAGATATGTGCAAGCTCTTTGATCTGTCCTCTTCTGATGTTACTATTACTAGAGTACATTGGTTGAAACCTCCTCTTATTTTTGTGAAATTAAATAGTGATGGGAGCTGTGTTAATGGAAATTGTGGAAGAGGCGGTGTTGTAAGGGATGACATAGGTAGAATGGTCATGGCTTATGACATTCCTATGGGGAGAGGGATTAGCAATTTGGCAGAGGCAAACGCCTTGTTGTTTGGTCTTAAATGGTGCTTACAACATGGTTTAAACCTCATTATTGGGGATATAGACTCTCTTTTAGTCCACAATTTTATTAATGGAACTTGGAGCACCCCTTGGAAAATTAGTGACACCATATCAGAAATCAAATCTCTGGCGGAAGATATGACACCATATCAGAAATCAAATATCTAGTGGAAGATAAGGTGATCATCATCAGGCATTGCTACAGAAGTGCAAATCAAGTTGCAGACTTTATGGTATCCATCAGCCACCATCTGGAAGATGTACATACAATCACTAACTTTGACATACTTCCGAGGAAAGCCAAAGGTATACTAAATGTTGATCGATGACAAATTACCTACATTCCGATTCAAGAAGAGAAGACCAAGTAACATGGTGTATAATCCACCGTGACTACTCAGCCTCGTTACCATTTTCATTTAAGTCTACTTGTGTTAGGGCACATATAGTAGTTGATGTTTCATGTGCCAGCTTATTTTGATCATTTACATAAGAAGGTTAGGCTATACCCTCGTTCTTCAAGATACTTTTGCAAATCCAACTAGTAATAAGATCTTGACTTGGAATTGAAAAAACAAAAACCCTACATTATTAGTCCCATATAACTTATTTCTCATCTGAATGACCGACCCCTTAAAAACTTAAAGAAAGAAAAAGTAGAACTACATAAAATTATTTAAAAAAGAAGAGACTCATGTGACTTTCAACTTTCAAATTCGAAGAGAATCTAATCAATTAACCCAAAGACAAATGTTCCCTAAGCTTTAAAATGTAAATGTAGTAGTACTCCCTCCTGTCTAGGGGTGTCAACGGTACGGTTCGGGCGGTTATTTTAGAAATTTTATACCATACCAATTTTTTAATTATTTCATTTTGTAGAACCAAAACTAGACTTTTCAAAACCGTCCCGTCATCTCGGTTTCTCTTCGGTATCGGTAAGGTTCGGTTAATTTTTGAGTTTTTTTTTTTTAAAAAAAAATGTTAACATCATATCTAGTCACTAGTAAAAGTTAAAGACACGATATCATGCATATTCTATAGGACTTTGACAAAATCTCTCTAGACATTTTTACTTTTTAAAAGGCGGTGAATAAAAAACATGAAAGACGACAAGAATAAAGATTGATTCCACTATTTAACAGTAGTGTCAAACAATGTTAAGCAAAGACAAAAAATTACAATTTATATCGCACGAGGGGGGGAAAATTAATTAAGATGGACTCAAGAACTGAGTCTACTAAAATTAAGTATCTAATAAGAAAAATATAAAATCATAAATACTTTGTAGCTTTCTATCAAAGATCGTTGGAATACCTTGTAGCTTACAAGCTAGTTACTACTCGAGACGCTAGAAATAATTTAATTTCAATAGGAGTAGTATAATAAGTTTCAGAGTTGGAACTTTAGGTGTTAATTATGTTGCCGGCTTGTCGTCGTTTTCATCATCCCGAGCCTAAGGAGAAAATTTTACTATTATATTATATTATATTTATATCTAATACATATAATATATTTTACACATATAAACTTATTCGGTAAGGTTTGGTATTTTTTCGGTTTATTTTTATAAAATTAAAAACCAACCTAATTATTCGGTACGATTTTAGTAAAAAAAAACCTAAAACTCAGTTCGATACGGTACGATTCGATCGATTAAGTCGGTTTTTTGAAAACCATTTGACACCCCTACTTTATTATATGATGCTTTAATTTTGGGTGTATTCTTTAAGAAATTAATTCACCGCTACATAAATTTTCATTAAATAATTCTTTTAACTTGATTTTTTTAATTTGCAATAATGTAAGAACCACTTACCTAAAAATAATTAATATTTTTATAATTATGACAAAAATCATTTATTTATTTTGAATTAAATGCAAACGTTAAAACATTCATACTCCTTCTGCTCACTTTCACTTAACAAAGAAGATTCAAAACATGGGTTTCAGATGGGTTTGGTGTGTTTGATTAGAATGAAGGAAAATTTACTCGTCATAACTACCTTTAAGAAGTATTTATTGATAATAACTCCTACTTATTTATATTTCGTAGCTACAGTGATTTTTTAATTTACATATTGTAGTTATACCAAATACATAGAGTTATACTATTGTATCAAGCTTCTCCCTCGCCTCTCTCTTCAGCCCCACACTCCCCTTTATCTTCCTCTCTCTCCATCGAAACCCAGCCCCCAAATCAGAAAAACCTAATTTCTACTCTCTCTCTCTTCTCTCAACTTCAATATTCACCATGGCTAAGAAGCGAAAAATCAGAGCTTCCGAATCCACACAACAACAAGTTGAAGAACCACAAGATATTAAATAAGAAAAAGATCTTGACAAGAAGAATATGAAAACGATGTCATAGAAGAAGGAACAATACATGAAGAAGACGAAGAAGAACCAGATCCTGAAGATGAGAGCCGTAAAGAGGCGACGATGAGATCCGACACTACCACCGACGAGCATATCTTTGAGGGATAGGATTTGAGGCTTGTATTCATTTTTGAGGAGTGGAGGCAATCTCGAATTGAGCAAATGCTCTTGCTCGTGATTCTCCTTCTTATATCTCAGATCCGAGTATATTTAAGTGTATTCCATGGTCTATTTAAGTGTATTCCATGGTCTCCTTTTTGTATCTCAAATTTGAGTGTCTTTGAGCGTATTCGTTATTTTTTTAGTGTAAGTATAAATTTAATGTATTTGGCTGATTGTATTTTTGGACAAACTAGATTTATTTGACTGTATGTGTTGTTTGAATGATTCATACATATGTTTATATACAATTTTTCCGAGTAAATACAATGTATCTGAAAATTTATATCTGATTTTTTCTTGTTTGTATACAAATTTACTTGTCATTGTTTAATACACCCGAATACACTCTATAGCAGTGAAATATTAGCCAACGACAACTCAAATCCATTAAAATATACTCGAATACATTCGACCTTTGCGATGTCCGGCGGCGACCTTGCTGATCTGAGCTCGAATACATTCAAATACAGCCAAAACAAGAGGATACATCATTATATAATTACACTAGAATACACAGCTCATTCGTGTATTTAAATAATCTGGAATACAATCTTTTTTAATATACATATATTCAAAGAAATTAAGGTTGCATGTATTCAAATATATCAAAATACATGTGACATCAAATAAGATTGGATACAGCTGAACAGTGTAATACACCCAAATACATCGAATTGCCCTAAACTAGCTACGAAATGTAAATACATAAAATGTAATTACGAATTGTTAAAAACTCTTAAAAGGTAGTGGTTTATGTAAGTTGCCCTAAATGAATCCGATCTTAAAATTAACCCCAGGCTGACCACGTTTATATTTTACGTTAGGATCAAATTATTTAACAGGTGGTTGTAAATATGACCCCAAAGTATAACAGTAAGGTGTTGCTTATGCAAAAAATATAACGAGAGTTAAATATACTTCCTTTGTCCTCATTTATGTGGCACCATTTCTTTTTTGGTCTGTCCCAAAAAGAATATTAAATTTAACTTTATGAAATGATTTATAACCACACATTTATATAAGACTTATTTTATACCACATATTTTAAAAGTTTTCTTCTATTTTGAGACGGAGGTAGTATAACTTATTTTCAATTGTACAAAAGTTAATATGACTGTTTTTCGTATGGTATAGATAGGAGACAGTAATATGTATACTCATATTGATATGGGTGCAGGAAAAGAAAAAGCCTTTAACCACTTCCCTAGGCTTTTCAGTCCTACTTATATCTCTTTATCACCAGTCACCACACACAATTTCACCTATCTTCCTACATCTCATTCTCCCAGTCCCAGGGTACTATATACTCCTAGATCCTCTTCATTCACTCTATGTCTAAGAATAGACGTTAGGGCGATACTCAAGGCGGAGCGCTAGGTAGGCTCAAGTTCATCATCAGAGAAAACTTACTTTGTATATATAACATTAAAATATATATATATATATATATATATATATATATATATATATATATATATATATATATATATATAGTGGATGTTTAACCGTTGATTTTTCTTTTTGTGTATTTATTTTTTCATATTTTTTAATCTGTAAGTGTTTGAATCCCTAGGTAAAAATTCCGACTCCACCACCGACAATACTCACTTCTCTTTGGTGTTTGTTGTATCTAGTGCTCCTCCTTTTGCTTGGTTGTTATCTATCAGCTTCTTAATTAATTGATTTGATATATTTATTTTTTGTGGTATTTCAGTATTTGTTTTCTATGTATTTTTCTCACGATATTCTGGAGGTTTGGTGCTAGAGTTTGTGGGTAGTTATAGGTTAGCTTTTGGACAGGATTAGGGTTGTATGTGCTTTGTAAGAACGTTTACGTGCATTGACTTTTTTGTCCTTTTTGTTATTTTGGTGGTGTAAGGGTTAGGGTTTTGAGGGTGGAGCTCTTTGAGATTCAAAAGAGGATCTAACTGGTAAAAATTGAGCTGCTAAAATATGCATCCCTCAGCCCTATCCATATTGAATAATGTTGTTGGATAGGTATGGGGCTTGCATATGTTAGGAGCTTCATTACCCCCAAGTTTGATCCCTTTTTGGATTGAAGGGAGCTCTACATTCTTCTCTCTTAATCTTAATTTTCGATATATATATATAGCCTTTGATCTATCTAGAGCAGCCCTATTATTTGTTACGCCTTATTTACTCCTGTACTTTCTTTTTCAACCAGCTTTGTTCTGCGTCACTTGAGCCGAGGGTGTTTCATAAATAGCCTCTTATCTCCACAAGTTAGGAAGAGGTAAGGTTTGCATACACTCTACTCTTCTCGGACCCGCTTGTGGGAATGTATTGGGTATGATGTTTTTAATCTATCTAGAGTAGAGGTGGATACTCAGAATTTAAATTTTATGGGTTTTAAGTTTGAAATTTTACCTGTCAGTTCATTTGATTTAGTGCGTTCAGACTCTATTATTTGTATTAATTTGATTGATTTTTTGAAAACAAATGTAGAAGTTGAGCTAAATTATGTATGTTATTAGTCTGCTTTCCGGTATTTATAAGAGCTTTAGCATATGATTTCATGTTTTTGGTCTCCTCGAGATCTTATTTGCTATTTCTGGGTTCTGTAATAAGTATATATGTAGAGTTTATCTGTTTGGGGACATACACTTTTCCATTTATATTGCAGATACTCTTTTAAGTTCCTCATCAGTTATGATTTCAGCTAAAAAAGATTCCAAGCAAAAGATACATCAGAGATGAGTGCCAGAGGAGCAGCTTACTTTTGTCCACATCTGAGGCTAAGAGAAGCAAAGATTTTAGGCATTAGATTGCTTCAGCCGTGCGAAGGGTAGCAGTTTAGCTGCCTTGTATGAATTATAAATTTATAATACTAAAGTTGACTTCTATAGACTGATTGAAATGATTTGTAATTGAGGTTTACTTTTATTAATTAGGGACCTCAAAATATTTTAGCTCTTTACAAACTTATTTTAGTTTTATGACTCTTTTAATTTTCAGGGATCTTCAATTTTTACATCTGAAAAAAAATAATTGAAAAGTGAATTTTTTTCTATTTAAATGGTAAGAGATCTCATTTACTCCAAAAAAATAATGTACCGCGGTAAAGTTCTTGGTGTAAACTTTGACGAGTATACTGCAATGCATAAAGTAAATCTTTTAGTACCAAGAATAAATAAATATACATTTCTGTCAAACATCGTTGTTAAGTTTGATTTAGCCGATTGCTTTACTATTTTGATGTACATTATGCGATAAATACTGTATTATCACGATGCTTGATATTCTTTTCGTGTATTGTGGTAATACAAACACTTCTGCTAAAGCCTTGGGTTTGTGACCCTATCTAGTGAACAAAACTAGACTAGTGCTTGTGACAACTCAATACTCTCGAGTCTTGTGCTGTAAGCTGTGAGAAATTTCTTCATTGTTTTTGGTTTAGTTTTTCGAGAGTTTAAACATTGTTTTCTCGTGTCGATACTCGAGATTTTGTACATATATGTTCGGTTAGACTCCAAGAGATTACTTGATATATCTCGGAGATTATGAGCCCGTTTGGCTTAGCTTATATAAGTTGCTGAACTTTTTTTAGTGTTTGGCTGACCAGTTTATAAATTATTTTGTGGTTAAAATAAGCTTAAAAAAATAAATTGGGGTAGTTCAATGCTGCCTTTTTTAAGTTAAGCCAAACGGACCCTATGTTCGGTTTTAGAAATTTTTATCTGGATTAGTTTAGCATTATTGTTTTGTTGTGGTATTATTATATTGAATGCTTTCTTGATCGAGTGACTATGAAAAAGTTATGCAACGATGGATGATGGCCTTACTAGTTACTCCTACTTATTTATGAATGAGCTTCTGGCTGTTCAACACAATTTACCAGCATTTGTAAGTACAAAATTGACTACATATGCTTTAGTAATAGTCATGTTGAACTTCAAACGGTTTAAATTGAAAAAAATATTATAGAAAAATAATTAAATTACCGAGGTCCATTTTAATTTCAGGCCACATTGATCCCTTGACCCAGCAACTCACTTACGGAGTTTTTCACTATATATTTCTTTTAAGAGATTGATCTGTACATTTATATTTCGGAATTGGAAATCCAATTCTTAACAAGTGCCAATGCATATCGAGTTTAATCCATGGGCTAATGCTCCTATATAACATGTCTAATAAAGAGTATTCTCCAATAACTTTATGATGTGTGGTGAGTTCTTTTTTTACATTTTTTTATCAAAGATTTGTGGTTTGAGTTTTAGAGTGAAATCTCTTTTAGTAGGGAGTATTCTACTCTTTACAAGTCAAATTTGAGTTAGCCTGATCCAGAGGAGGTCGGCAAATCGAAGAAACAGGAAAACTAATAATGTATAGATCAACAATATTTCATGTGGAAAACAGAAGAATTGTTTCACAGATCATATTCAACATATATTACTCAGTTAGTAAAGGGCCTCCACCCGCGATCTGAACCCCGGGTTCAGGATTCGAGCCACGTTGGAGAAGTGTGGAAACATCACAGATCCTCCAAAGGGAGGTTAAAAAATATACTCCCTCTATCTCAATTTGTTTGACACTTTTCGTTTTTTGAGCATCAAATTTCTTAATTTTGACCGTATCTTTGAACATTGAATCCTTAAATTTTTTGAAATAAAATTTACATATTTAAAAATTACGTAAAAAGTACTATAAGTCACCATAATTAATAATTTAAAATATTTAAAAGACATATAAAAAAATTACGGTAGCTAGTTAGAAAAAAAATATTTGAAGTGTGTAATTAGTAAAAACAAATTATTACGTTTTTTCGAAATCATACTCGAACTGCATCAAACTGGATACATCTTGTATTTGACTTAAGATTTCTACCAATTTGAATTATGGAACATTTATTTTGCAACATTATATTTATTAGCTGGTGTAATAAAGAAAATATGATACATATAATAGATAAGATGTTTAAGAAATTGTTTGAGTGGTAGAGATATATTATATTTGTTAATATTTAATAATTATATTGTGTGAAGTATTATATTATTGACTGTATAAGAATAATATCTATTATAACTAAAGTTGATTGTAATAAATAAATTCAAATTAAAAGGTAAGACTCTAGTTGAATATTAAAAGCAATGATATTCCCAAAGAATGGACGTTATAAAAGTTCATATATACGGTATGTTTACACCATTTTATAACGGCAGGGGTATATATACACCACTTTTGTAACGAAGGGTATATCTGCTTTAAATCGCAAAGTTGAGGGGTATATCTGCACCTTTGCCCTATTTACAATTATGGTGTTTCCTTTGTTTCGGTTATTATATTATTTCTTGTTGCTACTGTTCTCTTCTTCATTGTTTTCACTTTTCAGCATAATTTCTTCGCTATTGTATTTGCCTTACATACTTGATTTTTAATAAGCTTTACTTAAGTCGATAGTTTGTCACACCCTAAACCGAGGGGCATGACGGGCACCCGGCTTCACTAGCCGAGCACTACCTGACGTACATTCAACGTACCTGACTGTGTAACAATACAGGAAAGTCCTATAACATAAGTATATAAGTATAATATGAAGGCAACACCTGCACGCATAAAAGGTTCAACACAGTACTATATATATATATATATATATACACATGCAAGCCGGTAGGGCTGCAACTAAGTCTACCAAAGATCACATGGCTGGCAAGGCCGCTACAACTACATTAGTACCAAAACTAAGGTCGACGAGGCCACACATAACATCTATACATATGACACACGTCTATGAGCCTCTAAGAGTGCATACATAACATATCCGTTGGGACAGGGCCCCACCATATCCAAAAGCCATATATAATGCATGTATATAGTGATATACCCAAAGACAAGCAAGACCGAATCAAGTGGAACTTGCTGACTGCCGCTGAGCCTTGTGAATCCTACTGGGAAGTTCCTCCTATCTGCGGACCTACAACACGAAATGCAGCTTCCCGTAAAATGGACGTCTTACGGATAAAAGTACTGAATATCCAAGGCAGGAGTGCAACAACTAAACAAGGAAATGTAATAGAAGAAGAACCATATGCAATGCATGATGTAGTTTAAAATCATGAATATATATATATATATATATATATATTTCATAACGTATCCGGCCATAACAGGACTCGGTGTGAAACGTACCTGGCCATAATAGGACCGATGTGAAACGTATCCGGCCATAATAGGACTTGGTGTGAATACCCAACTGATCAGTGATTGCACAATAGGTGTCGTACACGTTATGTATTCCATCCCAATCATCACATAACTATCTATCAAAATTAAGGATCGGGGATAGAATCAAGAGTACAATTCATCAACGTAGCTAGCGACATCAAGTTGAGATATAGACATTATAGTGGAATCAATTCTTATAGAGCATTCGTAAGCGAGTTTAGTTGGATTCGTGCCAAGGAAATAAAGAGAACGAGACCTTACATACCTTGCTGGCTTTTTTGACAATCCAACCTCACAGCCCGTCTAGCGCTACAACCTATAATAACGATAACGTTTTTCTCAAAACAGATTTATGACTTTTGATCATTGTCTCAAGTGTTCCACGTGATAAACGCACCAATAACGATTCTTACGACCTTCTATACGAAGTTAGGAAGAGGGTACATACCTTAACCAAGGTAGAACCAGTCCGCTATTCCCCGAGCATCCAAGCAACAAGAGACTACAACAACTCGACAACAAGCACGACACGTTGCTGCTCCACCATATTGTTATGTATGCATAATCTTTAAGGATGAGATTGCTGCATATACGTCTCTTTTCCATAAAAAGTGACTGCCTGTACAATCTCTTTTTGAAACTTCTCCAATTAATTGATATCTTTCTATTAACCTTTCTTTTAGTGGTGGGGTCCACCTATATACATAATAGTCCTCATATTAATTATCATCCACCAGGACGTGCCACCAAACCCAACAAATTCATAGTCACCAACCCCTTTCTCTACTACTGCCACGTGGAAAAAAGTGATGACATTCATCACTTACCTAATAATTTATTTAATTTCTTTTTCTCCACAACAATTCAACATTTAACTAATTATACACATAATTAATTCCTTCATCTCAATTGACATAAATAATAATTATTTTTATACACTTCATATACTCAATATCATGATCATGTAATATGGTGCTAGTCCGTAATCTCTTTTGACACTTACAAAATATTATTTTCAATCACCGTTATTCCACTTTCGAGTCATGAATAATTTTTGGACTTCGTCCTCCCTAAACCAAGCTCTTGATTTGCATGCTTGAATATGACCAAATCCTCCGGCCTCGGGTGAATTTGCTCATGTTGGACGGTTCAATTTCCTATTCCAAAAATACGGGGTACTATAACTTGGACCGTATTTCATTTAAATAAATGTCGAACCTCGAACAACCTTCTACCTTCATGAGATAGGTAAGGGTAAGACTGCGTACACACCACCCTTCCCAGATTGGATATGTTGTTGTTT
Source organism: Lycium barbarum (assembly GCF_019175385.1). NCBI lineage: Eukaryota > Viridiplantae > Streptophyta > Magnoliopsida > Solanales > Solanaceae > Lycium > Lycium barbarum. The sequence goes on along the minus strand of NC_083337.1, from coordinate 157,241,845 downwards.
GTTATTAGTGTTTACAGATATTGAACTAGTGAAATATTGAGAAAACTTATTTGAAGAGTATTTCAGGTAAAAGAATGAGTTTTTCTCTAAGCAAAACTCATGTTCAAAGTTCAAACACAACTCAAGATTCAATTGTTTTTTGTCAAAATGTCAACTTCAATTTTTAAACAATTTTTCTTTCTTTTTGCTGCCTAACAAGATATTGTCCCATACGCCAGGATGAAAAAGGCAAAGATGCCTTGTTAAAGTGACAAGATCCAGATCTTCCAACATCAGAAAAAGCCTTTACACGGGTATGAATCAAATAAAAAAAAAGTGAATCCGGATCCTTCGCCACCTTCTCTCCTTGATTCTGAGATTGTAAGGATTTCTGCCCTCTTTCTCTTCAAATTAAACCGGCATACTAAAATCGATTGCACGAAGGAGCTTCAATTTTGCTGAAAGAAGGACTTCGTTAAAAAAAGAGAAATCTATTGGTTACATCTCGCGTACTTGCCCATATTACAACTATGGGGTGACCCACTTCTACTTACGCTGATTCCAAAGCTGCTCCCATTCCTCAAAGCCCGGCAGCGGAGTCAACCCCTTCTTCGATCGGTTCATGAGCTGCCAAAAGCTAACTCTACGCTCGATAACTACCGGAAGTTACTTCGCTCCCCAACTCGTTTAAGTCAATTGATGCCATGAATCATTCCCTTGTTTACGAAATTGGGCTATGAAAAGCATCGAGAAAGAAAGGTGTTAAACAAATTGGGATTCTTCCTGTTTCAACAGTGATTTCAGTTCTTATTTTTGTTGTTTTGTTTTCACTTGTTAACTCAAGAAAATGATGAGCAATACTGAACTAGAAAATGGATTGACGCCCATCTAAGAAAGAAAAATGTAGTTGTCTGTTTCATTCTCTTCCCATTTTCTCCTGTCTTACCTTGTTGTATTTACTGCCTTCAAGAATATCCTTTCCCTTCTTTCTCTGTTTGCTTCTCTTGTCCCTCTAATATTTTCTTTCATTCCTTTATATCTTTTCCCAAAATACATTACTTTTCAACAAAAACAAATCCAATCAACAGGTAGTATACCAATAGCAAAACAATACCTAAATCATTCTGCATGGAGTATATAAATTTTCCATTCTCAATAGTGTAGCCTCGACACTCCAGCTCCTTATGGTCAGAGAGGTCAGCTTCCTATACACTAGCAACAGCGATGGGGAAAAAGAACGGATGAAATTAGCATCATGACAAAAGATACATCTCTCCAGGCTCCAGCTCTTTCCTTCTTCAGTCGCTACTTTCAAAGTAAGTTGCTCCCCATTGTGATGACAAAGCACAGAGCTAATGTGCTGTGTACTTTTCTCAAGATATGAATAGCAAAAGGAAGTGATAAGAGGATAGAGGCAAATTCAAGATTTTAACTTCATGGTTTTGAGTTTGAAATTCTACCATAACTCCTTTAATTTATCGAGTTCGAAGTTAATTATTTGTACCCAAAAATACCTTGAACACATACTAGATCCAAACTAAAGCTATTTAGTTTGGATGAACTCAAAACTTATCCAATAGTGGGTAATGCAGTTTAGCATAATTATCTAAAATTTACTTCGGCTATTTAAAGGTTGGTTGGATCTCGTGCTGATAGATACATGATCTTCATTGATATTCAAAATCATCACTGTTACAAATTCAAATTCTGTGATTCTCCTTTTGCCAGCTCAGTCGGATCTTCCATCCTTTCTCCTATTAAGCTCTGTAAAGAAAAGAACAAAACTGATTTCAAATTCCTATGTAAACTGAATGGAGACTGGCCCTTCAGGATCATTTCATAATTGCTCAAGAGAGCATAGTGAACCTTCATTTCCCACCAGACGTGGTGTACACCCCCTCAACTCTTTAAATAAAGTTAAAGTTTCTACATCAAGGTCTGATAAATTAACAGTCAACTATCTGGATGACACTTAGAGCCCGTTTGAATTGGCTTATAAGTTGCTTATAAGCTGTTTTCAGCTTTTTTGAGTGTTTGACTGGTCAGCTTAAAGTCATTTTGTGCTTAAAATAAGCTCAAAAAATAATTAGACCCATTTGACTTAAGCTTATCTAAAGCAGCTTATAAGCTGAAAACAACTTATAAGCCAAAAAAAATAAGTTAGACTACCCAACTTATTTTTTTTAGCTTATAAGTTGTTTGCAGCTTATAGGTATAAGCCCATCCAAACAGGCTCTTACTGATGACAATAATCAGCATATTTTAGCTGATACAAGTCACCAGACAAGTACTGTAGTATCCGGGAATATTTGGTGGAACCAAGACAAACATGAGAAACAACAGGCACAATTTTACCTTATTTCCCTTTGAATTGCAAAGCAACAACAAAGGCTCGGATAATACAAGAAAAATGTGACAACCCTTTTCCTCCACCATACAGAATCATCAAGCAAAGACACAAATGAAGTGAAGATCTAATGAAGATGAAAACAACATGCAAGAAACTCTAATACCCGAAGATTAAGCAAAACAACTTAGACTTATAGCAAGATATCCAATGTAACAAATACTAAATAAGAATCCAAAATTGAAACAGTTGAGGCCTCAAAACATTGAGAAACAGGGAGAATCTTAGCAATCTAAATGTCTTTAATTCAGTATGGCCAAATGGCTCCCTCACTAGATCCTCTTCTTCTCTAATAACGCCCAATTCCCCACACTCTAATCAGACCATCGGTGTATCCACTGAAAAGCGTGCTTCCATCAGCACTCCAGCTCAAACTGGTGCAGTATATGACCTGCCAATTGAGATGCAATTAAATTAGATTCACTTATTACATATGTCACCATTAACAATTCAAATATCATATTCCGATTAACTACAGAACAATCGCATTAATATAAGTTGGTCCAACTGAACCCCGCTTCAGTAAAAAGTTGTAGAGATAGTGTACCATTTGCAGCAGAGACAAATGCTTCAGCCACCAAGAAGAAAATGAAATTCATGACACCACAGTTCACAAGTAACAAATTACACCAAGATGGAACAACACCTCTAAGATCTAAATAACTAATAAGAGAAGAATATTTGACAAGTGGACTTCGCAACCAAAACAAAAGGAAGTGGCTGGAAAACACTGTACCATCAATGAGTCGCTACAACGCCTCTCATGACATGATACCATAACAAGTTATTAACAGCAAAGGTTACCGGTATCCTATATTTTCTTAATTAGGTCATGCTCCCTACGCATTTGGTATGGACATTGGACTGGTAAACATTTCCTATATTTGATGTGATAAATGTGTTCCCTTAGGAAATCACTTTTAGATCATTTTCTAGTGTTTGTATGGGTGCAAAAGTAGCTGACATAATAATCGGCTATTATATTGACAATAATGAAATGTTGATTGAAACAAGCAAAGATGGAATAAAAGTTAGGAGTAAACAGACCTTGTTTTTGTTGGCAGCAGTTCCAGTTCCCTCAGCACTAGCAGACATTTCACTCTCTGTTTTCAGATCAACTTTAAGATCCACCACAATTGTCTTGCTCTCCAAATCCCAAATCTTAATACTAGATTCAGTAGCAGCACACAACCAATACCTATTAGGACTAAAACAGAGAGCATGGATAATAGATCCAGCATCAAGAGAATACAGTTTCTTTCCTTCAGCCAAATCCCACAGCAAAATAACTCCATCTTTTCCTCCACTAGCACACAATGAACCATCTGGAGACACTGCAACAGTGTTCACATACCCAGAATGTCCAGCAAGAGTTGACCTCAGCTTACAGTTGGTCAAATTCCAGATTTTCACAGTCCGGTCCCATGACCCAGAAACAATAGTGGGCTGAAGATTGTTTGGGCTAAAACGAACACAAGAAACCCAGTCGGAATGCGAGTCTTGTTCCTGAATTGTGTACGTGCAAATTGACAGAATAATGAGAAAACTTCAGAAGAGAAAAATGTAGCAAATGAAACGACGTCCACTTAAGTAAATAATAAGGGCAAGTACTTATGCTTCAGACAGCAAAAGGATTGAGTTCACAAATCTAAAGGGTAGAGTTGTATATACTCGTCACATATGATTTAACGAACACAATTATGATCGAGAAGAAGGTAAACAATAAACAATACTCCATCTGTCCCAATTTAAGTACCCGTTTGGCCATGAGAAATATTCATTTTTTTCACTTCATCTGAAAATCAGCGCTTGACCATGAAAATTCCAGATACAACTTGGATTTTAGAAAACACCTAAAACCCTGATTTCACTTGTTTCACTTAAGTACATTCAAACAACCAAAAAATTTCTTTTGCAAAAACTAAAACCAAACAGAACTCCATCTTCAACCCAACTTCAAAAATTCCAAATAAAGTTACAATTCTTTGGTTTCTATGGCCCAATGCCTACTAAGTATCTTAGTTTCCTTTTTGATTTGTCTTTCTATATTTAGTACCCTGACAATTCAAACACCCTACATGGGTGGGAAATTTATAACCACAAGATTCAAAGGACATTTTAGTACTACATTACACACATATTAATTTAGGACCACAAGATTCAAAAGTATTTAAAAATCTCTTTTTAATCCTTGAACATTGTGCCAAGTAATACCAAGACACTTAAATTGGTACGGAGGGAGTGGCTTTTGTTCCCATCTCTCAAGATTTTTTTTTTACTAACTTCAAAGCAGGCATGTTTAAGACAACAAGATTAAAGGTCATTTTGATACATTCTACATATCTGTAATTTAAAAATCAAAAGATTCAAAACCCTTCTTTACTTTCTTAAACTCTGCACCAAGTAATTATATACCTGAATCGTGTACTTGTATTCACCTAGTGTATTCCTTAAACTTTGTGCCTAGTCAAACAAGTCAAACTAAGACACCTAAATTGGGTGGGATTAGTATTTGTTCCAATCTCTCTAGAATCTAAATTATTTATTCCAACTTTCCACTAGGCCCCACGTGTGGGATTATACTGAGCCGAGGGTTTATCAGAAACAACTCTCTCTATCCCATAAAGGTAGAGTTATTGTTGTAACTTTCCACTAGGCATGTTTAAGACCACAGATTAAACGTCATTTAAGTAGATTCCACATATCTTTAATTTAATATCACAAAAAATCAAAATTCTTGTTTTTTACCTGAATAGTGTACTTGCATTCACCAAGTGTGTTCCAGAGCTTAATAGTCTTATCCCTTGAAGCCGAAACAATCTGACGATTATCAACAGAAAACGCAACAGACAGCACATCCTTAGTATGTCCAACAAACCTCCTAGCAGTAGTCCCAGCTTGTAAATCCCACAACCTTAACTCACCATCCCAAGAACCAGATAACGCAAACATACCATCAGATGAAAGCACAACATCTTCAACGAAATGACCGTGTCCTGTTAAACGGCGTTTAGGTACACCGTATGTTGGGCCACCGTCTTTTGTTAATGACCATACGATTAGGGATTTGTCACGTGAAGATGTGACAATCATGTCCGAGTTGTCGATTGGGGTGGCAATGGCGGTGACCCAGTCAGTGTGGGCTCGCATTGTCCCACGGAGAACTAGTGATTCAGACATTTTGTCGAACAGGTGGTGGCTATGGGGAGGCTGAAGATTTTTGGAGGAGATGGCTAGTGTTAAGAGAAAAACTAGGGTTTTGGAGTGTGATGTATTTATATGGTGGGTTAAGTGTTTTTAGGGCTTTTTTTTTAGGGAAATGGGTCGGGTTAATGAATTTCGGGTTGTTTGAATTGGAAGAGAATTAAAAAAAATGGTCCTTTATGATTGAGGGTAGGTTCGAAATAGTACCTTAAGTATGCATTAAACAAGTTTGGTCCTTTAAGTTTGTCAAAAGAGTCGCTGGGAATGTAAAGGGTTCTCAAACGCATTAGATCATGTGACAATTGATAGGGCTTTCATATGATATAAATAATAAAGGATTACTTTTATGTTTATATAGTGTTAAATCCCTTTAATAATTAAATTAATTAATTGCATTTTTGTGAAAATAGTAGCCTAACCTATGTATATCAAGTGGTCGGTTATTGATAGACTATTTAGTTGAGTAGAAAACATATATTTTGACCTTTTACAGCAACTGATAAATTAATTAGAGATAATAATGGCTGAATTGGATAAGATTTTCCGATGAAAGGGGAGAAAAACGAAAGCTTTTGGAGGGAAGAAATTGATTTTTATTTTTAATTTGGGTCTTTAAAAACTTTGGGGATGGGGATTATTTTGTTTTTTTTCAAGAATTTGGTACTAGGATTGACAACTTTTATAAACTTCTTTTGCTGATGTCGTAAAAGGTGGGTCTTTCACCAATTGAAGAGTCAAAGTGGACATTTAGCCAAGAGGCCAACCTATAGAATAGTGTTAACAGTGTTGTAACAATTTCCCCGACGGAAAGAATAAGCTTTTCAAATTTAAAATTGATAAAATCTTACGTAAGAGCAACAATGCTAAAGAGAGATTGAATGGATTAGCTATATTATCAATTAAAAAAAAATTACTAGAAAAAATCAACTATAAAAGAATTATTCATAACTTTACATATAAAAAACAAAAAAAAAAAATAGATTTCAAATGAAAAATTTATATGCAAGTTTTCTTCCCTTTTTTGAAAAAAAAAAAAGACAAAAACAAATTAAGGCCGTCATTAGTTTGACTTTAGGTCACCAATCATATTGAGCTGCCTCCTGTATCCAATAATTTAGGAATGTAACTTATACAAACGGTGCCAACATCAATGAGATTTTTATGTATAAACCTAGATTATATTTTGATTGGTACCAAGTCATACTCATAATATTCGCTTAAAAAGGACAGCTCGGTGCACTAAACTTCCATTATGCGTGGGGTCGGGGAAAAGGCCGGAGAATTGTACGCATACTCACAATATTCACTTAGATATGGAAAATTCATGCCTCTATTTAACCGCGATCTATCTTATAAGACTATCGAGTTTCAAAAACTTCCAACCAAGGTTCATAGAAGTATCCATATTTAATGAATCTTGAAGCTAAAATCATAAATGAATTGAGGAAAAAACAAACAATAAATTTCTTGCATGTTGAACAATAAAAGGAGAAAAATGCAATCTTATGAGAGACTTCAATCTACTGATGCCAAATTCCAGAAAGAGCAGTAAATCTGTACTACCTTTTGTCCCTTGAGTTTTATACACTTAACAAATACCAATGAAAAACTAGAATCCTAGCTAGAGTACTATGGCAGCTTCATTCTTTTCTCAACAGTCTTACACAATCAAAATAATTACAATTTCGCGAACCTGAGCCAACGTACACAGAGGAACAGATTTATAGGAGACCATTGAAACAGGAAGTATTTTTCAAGTACAAGGAACAAGTCTTTGGAGATCAACAACAGTGATATTTTGATAACAATGCAATGATGTTTATGGATGCCAAAGCAAATGGTAGGAGGTAACAATAAACCGATGCCTGAAGAAAAGTTGCAGCAGATTGATCGTTGATCTCTGAGGAGTCGACTGCAAATGGCAAGCCGTCACTGTTAAGCGTGCACGACTGAGGATCAGAACCGTCTTCGCTCATCATTAGAGCCCTTAAAACAGAAGAAACTGTATGAATATAACCAGGTGTATTTTTGTTGAGAAGCCAAGTTAAACCCATCATTTGGCAACCTCTGCTCCGCAGTTTGCTACTCCTATCATTTTTTATGCTTGCATTTTCCAGTCTGCTGCCACTGAGCTGCAGATACATATGTATATTTCAAATTATTAGAGAATAAGCAAAAAAAAAAAAAAAAAATCACTTGATGGTGTAAAACTTGTTACTTAGACACGACATGCTCCGTTGGTTATTGACAAAATACCTTCTTCAACATGCTTCCTAGCAGAAACCATTCTAACTAACAAATAGATCCTTGCTTGTAATATGGCATATCACATTGTCTACACTATTGTTGACCTCCAAGGTTGAATGCAATTTTACAAGATTAACGGTAAAAGTAATAAGAGGAAACAACTAGGACAATAACATATGGTTATTTTTGACTAACAGCTGCAAAACGTTATGGTAAGAGGACCAAATCCCCCCTCCCCCCTCCTCCAACTCACCGAAACAAAGACAATTTAGCCTAGTATCACGTAAGGTAACTTTTTTGCATATTGCTTTTCCTATGAATCTAATGATCACAAAAAAACATCTTAAAATTCATTCACTGGATGATCTTCAACAAGCTCCAATATTACCAACGAGACTTGATACCTCTTTTATCTTTTTTGTTTTTCAGCCACAAAAAGAAGTTGGAAGACAGATTTTCTTTTTTGAAGTCTGAAACAAAGTTTTGCTTACATTTACACCACAGGGACTAACCTTCAAACCCAGAGGTTGCTATGTGAACAATCATTTTACATAACAGTTATCTAGGCCTGCTATATCAGATGAGTTCTTTAATTCATGCTAGTTTGACTGCCTAAGACAAACTGCTGACGATCTTTACTAATCCGAGCTCAGATATACTAATCACATATCTTCTATCTAGTGTATAGCAATCTAAAACTTCAAACATAAATGGTATTTAAATGATATATGCACATCAGCCATTGCCCTGGAGATGATGTTCATTGGCTAAGACTATTTACAGACGAAATTTCCTGAATAACAAGTGTATGCTGATTTGAAGAAAGAGTTAGTACAACAAATAACACGAGATCATTGTAGTTGCTTTCAAATATCATGATAGGCATTGCAGAAACTCTGCGGCTTATATCAAGGCACCATAAAAATGATATGACCCAACAAATTGGACTTCCCCTTAGCCTGATCAACAAATTCATACCCCACCTGGCTGATTGTCAAGGACAGCAGGAAATTACAAAGACAAGTTAGCACCCGAGCTATTTGAATAACCAACTAATGCGCTGCAGTCATTTGAGTTATAGTTTAGAATGGAGTCAACTTCATCAAAGCAGTGCAGTAAGCTAATGAATGAATAAATAGAAGTGGCACTACTAAATGAATCACGGGGTTAGCATATGGATGTGGTACTTATAAACAATTCCGGATAGGGAAGCGCATGGTAGACAAACGTAAGCCCTTGCTGGTCATTAGTTTCAGAACATATTCTAGTTGAATAAACACTACATGCCTCATTTCTCTTCTAACTTCTTTTTTACGTATCTACTAGCATTACCCAAAACGAGTCCCAAATCCAAATAAAAGGGTTATGTTAGCTGATTGATGTTAGATTAATCCAAATAAAAGGGTTATGTTAGCTGATTGATGTTAGATTACAAGTAGTCAAACAAAGATGAATCTTCTAAATATTAGTTTCACCAGGCTCAACTAGTTTTGGGTTGATGTATAGTTGATTAATTAATTGATTGATATTATTAATTTTAAAACTCAACCTTCTAGTCCTTCACATTGAAGTTTCTCTAGTTCTTTTCACTCGTACTCTGGACCATGGACCCCTAGGTTATAGTATAACTATATACATCGATAGTGTAGTGTTTATCGATGGAGTATCATATTATGGAGATTAGACTTTGGAGAAATTGCAAATTTTTATCAGAAGAACTAGTCATATCACATGGATATAAATTATCAAATCAGATGTAACTAAATATAGGATTTAAGTTATATACACTAGCTACACGACCAATGTAATTTTAGGTTACGAATCAATGTTACTTATTAAATAGAGTTACTTGCAATTAAAACTAAGGACTTACCAAATAAAGACTGCTCAAACACTTGGAACAACCAGCAATACCAGCATTTCCATTACTGCTCGAACAATCTCTCTCCAATCTCTTCACACTCTCACCACCAACCAATTCACCACGCGAATTCACAACGAATTCTTCCGGGCAGCTAAGTGGATGCAGCCTAATACCACAGTAACAATAAACAACATCACAAGTCTCATTGGACTTCACTAACTCAATTCCTCTATTTTCCAAAGCCTTTCCAAAAGAACTCACACACGTCTCAGAATCATCAGGTAGCACAGGCATTTCAACTGAAGTTGAGTATTGTGGGAACTTTGCAATGGCTTTGTGAAGTGCTGTTCTTGAGTAGGCTGAGTAGAGCCATGCAGCAAGAACCGGACAACAACGGGTCGGGTTTATTTGACCCGAATGATCATCATCGGACCTACAGGATGATCTTATCCCTTTGTAAAGCTCTTCTGGCATGTCTAATGGACAACTGGCAATGTTTGACTGTTCTGGAAAAGCAGGGATTGTTGCCGGTTGTGAAGAGGCTGGTGAGGATGTTTGAAGGTTGGAGTTAGTTGGGTCGGGAATAACTTGAATGGCAGGTATTACAGTTAGATTGGTGATGTAAAGAAGAGTAACCAAGAAGAAGAAGCAATTATAAGACATAGCTTATTTAGAGAATCAGGGAAGTTGGAAGTTGATAATATGTATAAAATAAAGATGGAGGGAAAAAATGGAAGTTTTGGGAGCTTAGTGAGAGATCATTGATTATAATAGTGAGTTATTTTTTCTTTGGTTTGTGGTGGTGATTTGGTGATGGTGATGAGGGAGTAGTGACAAACAGTATTAGATATTTTGTTTTTTTGGTATTCAAAAGTTGAAACTCATTATTTGATTAATATATTCATATAAGATAGATTCACTAAAGAGGATAAAGTGTCCTCATCAAGTAATTTTCTGCTCAAAAAACTCAAACTCGAGACCTTTATCAATCATCTTACTGACCTGAGGACAAGGGCGGGTGTACAATTCCGACTACGGCTTCATCCGAATCCAGTAGTTTTGACTTTTGACCTAAACCATTTTTTAATATATAAATTATTAATTTAGAATTCAACAATTTGAAAGGATTAGAATTTCGAACCCATAACTTTTAAATTTTGAATCCGTATATGTCCGGAGACAGTAGTCCAAGAGTGGTGTTGAAGGAAGGGACTCCATGGGAAGCTATGACACGATGGTGTGGGGTATGGCAGGTTGGACAAAGTTTGTTTGTTTGTTAAAGTTTGTTTGTTTGTTACTCTCGTTAGGCTTAGTATCTGTATGATATGATTATATTTCATTGTATGCTTTAAAGCAACTATGGAACTGTGTCAACTACTTCTACTATTGGTCATGATTTGCATATTCATAGGGAAGGTATCTCGTGTTGGACGACATGCAAGTGAGAGTAGCTGGTTAATTTAGTTGCTTTACATGTATGAATTTTTTAAAACGTGAGAGGGAATTGATTTTTTGCTCTTTGAACCATTTACCAGTAAATAGTAATGGTGCATATCGGTGCACGTACAAGTATACCACCACAAGAAAAGGATCCAGAAACAAAAGAAAGAACAAAGAAACAAGATGTTCTGTAGTTTGGAGAAGTAGTCCTAAGAGAAAGTTGGTTTTGTACTTCCCCCTACATGAATAAAACATCATTAAATTCTCCTGCTTAGTAATAAGATGCTTGATTATGACCTTGCTATTGAATTGGTAGTTATATATACTTCTCCTATTCATCAATGTGCTCTCATGCTTCCTAATTAAAGATGATCCCTTTTCCAAAACGCAAACCCGAAACCTCTGATTAAGAATGATAAATGCTCACCATTGCACCACATTCTTTGGTGACCATAAATTTCCAACTAGTTACATACTCCATTTCAATTTTCATTTTCTTTACTGCACTAATAAGTTTGTACAAAAATTGCCTGGTCGTAATGTGGAACAATGACTTGACTTTGAGGAACAACAGATCACATGGTCCTTTTGGAGAGCAATAAACTCAATAATTGGAGTTCCTCACGGGCCTTTATATCACCTATGACCTACCCCACTTCATCTGAAAATCCACATTCCTTCTGCAACTATCTTGTCTCTGTCTCAATAAAATAACAGTTTACTGGAGATCTATGAGTTTGCCACTGCAACCACTTAAACAAATTGAACCATAATTTGGATAAGTTCTTCTTGTCAGTCTCATGTTCATACATACCATTTCCTTTACCATTCGGGATACTAGCAGTATCTGCACCTGCGAGGGTACTAACTTTTTATAATATTAAACTGAGACGAAATTAAATTGAGTGATATGGACAGCGAGAATTCAAATAGCCTACCTCAACTAGGGTTGAGGCGTTGTAGTAGTTGTCTTTCACTGGGAGGAAACAAGTTGACTTATCTGATTTTGTGATGAAATGCACAATAAATCATGAAAAAAGAAACGCACCCCTCAAGCGCTAGAACATAGGCATTTGTATTTTCATGTCAAGTCATTACAAACTTCAACTTGTCACAAGTACCTGTAGTTTTTACAAATACATAATATAGAAATGTGATCTCCAATCGCAAATAGCTGGAGAACATTTTCTTTTCTGCTATGCGAAATAAAAAATCGCAGTATAAATAGAAACTGAAAACCTACTGTTAGCTTCTGCCTGAAATGCAGGAGTTTAACTTCAAATACTCGTAGTCCAAAAAAGCTTATGATTTACAGGACAAGGGGATACCTAATAGAGTAAATGACCAAGATGTCATATCTATCCGGTATAAAAGGGCAGCCCGGTGCGCGAATGGGGCGTGTAGGCATCTTACCCTGATGCAAGGATCAATGGCTGGTGATCAGATCTACAGAGTATGCTGATGATAAATTAGGCGTGAAGAGCAGCAACTTTTTGAGCTAAACCATCGACCTCCTCATTTTGCTCCTCAATCGGCTCTCCCTATCAGAACATTATGAATAATGCCAACCTATTAGGTCACAAAGTAACAAAACATGCAGGAACAATTGGCACTTGATTGGTTTTAAGCAAAGATATGCAGGCGTTCTATTAAATCGTCAGTATTGTCGCATTGCTTTTGTTCCTTTTATAATATAAATCGTCATTATTGAAATGGGCATTGCTTTTGTTCCTTTTATAATAAAAAAAATTCTTCATGGTGAATGACTGAATGTCATTATATTCAACAAATAATATATAAGCAGTCACCAAAACGTAAGCAAGAGAAAAAGGATAAAAGTTACCTCTGCATTTCTTCTTTTAACTACCACACACTTTGAAGCACTGATACTAGCACTCTTCAGCAAGCTACGAGCACTATAGTTTGGCTTGTTTTGTCCATTTTGCACATTAGCATCTGAATTCTCTGATCCCTCGGACTGCCCTGGTGGGCTCTCTAGAGTTGAAGCAACAGATGCTGAAGTTCGCTTTTCAAAATCAATGTTTTCCGAAGAGCTTTCATCTTTTGGTGCAGGTACCCGCTCTCTAAGATAAGAATATTCGAAAAAGGGACCAAGTTAATACCTTCACTAAAGATGTACACGATAAACCACAAAATCAGATTGGCTAAGCACTTGAAATATACTTTTTGTCATCCATGAATCCAAATGACTAAAGTAAGCAGAAAATTTTAAACATTGAACCAACTCTGAAATGTTTCAGAGAAAATACTTTTCAACTCTAGTTAAAACATATTTAACTTCCACTTGTACTCTCAATTCTTAAAACTTTAGTAACTGAGTTACACAAAACTGGAGCTAAAATAAGGACTGCTTTAATCGGACGAGTATTAAACTGTCCACACTTCCTCTAGAACAAATGACTTCTAATTCTACTGATTATTACTTTAGAACGACGTTTACCACCCAGAGCAAAAGAACAACAGTATTGAGAGCATACCTAGGCAAGGAAGCATGCTGCCTCTGAAGTGGAGTGCCTCGATCACCTTTACCATAATGCTCCTCAAGATGTGCAAACTGTCGCTTGAACCGATCAACACCACTAAATTGACACAAAAGAAAGACCATCAATAAGTATTTCTCAAATAGTAGTACAAAAGATTTAGTGCGATATGTACACAAAGTACAACACAACCACAACATATATATATATATATATTGTGAATTAGCTGGCGCAGTCCTTGAAGGTAAGAAAATGCTTTTGGGTATTATCTTGAGGTTTCTTCCATTTTGGAAAGAGTTGTCGCTGCCCTCCAAAAATACGTTATAGTTTTCAACCAACGGAGGAAACTAAAAGGCAAGCTTTTCTTTTTTATAAATAAACTAAACTGCCAGCTTTAATGCAAGGAAATGAGGCAGAAAAAAGTTTTTAAAAAAGAATATAAATTATGTGGACCAAGAATTAGGTGGCTCCTAACCTTGGGTACATAAATCCACTAGTTTGATCTCCGCCACGAAGATACTCCTGAAGCATCTGAGGATGATATTCTAAAATCTGTTTGCTCAGAACAAGTTTAACTATTAATCAATTAATTTATTCCACATAAAAAAGAGCCATCGAATGGAGAAAAATGTACCTCCCGATAAATGAGCTCTCTAACATCTTCTTTTGCCAACTTTCTCCTCTCAAATTCAAACTCAAGCTTTGATATTGGGTGAGTGGACGGTTCACGGTCCACATTCGACAAACCTCGGAAATAAGGATCAGCCAACGCCTTGAAAACAGAATAAACAATGCATGAGACCAAATCTTCACATATTATTAGATTCAAGGTTTTCTTTGGTAGATAAAACGATGTAAGAAAATTTTCATTTTAAACAATTACCTCGTCTGCAGATGGTCGATCTTTAGGGTCAAATGCAAGCATGCGTTCAAGTAGGCGCAAAGCGAAAGGATCTGCGTGCGGAAATTTTTGTGCAAATGGAACCGGTGATTTTTTCCGCATGTTACTGAGGTATCTTCTTGCCTTTTCATTTCTAATCTGCCAGTTAGGTAGAATTTCTTTAGTAAAAGAGGAAAAACTACAGTGGGATGTAAATAATGATATACTGAGACCTCTCAGCACTAATCTATTTGGCATAACCTTTATTCTCTAATGATCTTACTAGCAAGTAACAAAGACGTCTTATCATCTAAATGATGCTAATCAGATAGAACATTAACAAAGAAACCTGAGAAAGAAAGAGAAGGATGTAATGAGAGAATTAACCTTTGCAACGGTTTCAGGAGGAGGTGTTCCAAGCAAATCAGTCATAAGGTCTAATTGATGCACTACATTTTTTCCAGGAAATAATGGTTTTCCAGTGAGCATTTCTGCAAATATGCATCCTATGCTCCAAATATCAATAGCAGGAGTGTACTGCAAATAGAGAACTCTCAGTGATAGTACATGTCACGTCACAAGTAAATCAGTCTATAAAGATACGTCAAAAACACAAGTAAACTCTCAACATATATTATATGATATAGTTGCTTCACAGTGAAATCACATCATCACAACGATTTTGACATCACAGTACAGGAAAGAACAAACCCTGGTTTTTTTTTGACAAGGTAAAAATGTAACAAACCCTCGT
This sequence comes from Lycium barbarum, assembly GCF_019175385.1. Taxonomy (NCBI): domain Eukaryota; kingdom Viridiplantae; phylum Streptophyta; class Magnoliopsida; order Solanales; family Solanaceae; genus Lycium; species Lycium barbarum. The sequence continues at coordinate 157,226,569 of NC_083337.1, read as the reverse complement.
TTTTGAGATAGTAAAATATAATAAAACTCAAATCATTGTCTCGGTGTATAATGCAAAAGAGCACTTCACAGATTATTAATTTGATAAGTTCAAGCTCTTTACTAAAATAAGCCCCAAGCGATACTGCAATCAGACTCAAGCCTGTCTTCAACAAGAAATCCTCAGAAGATCAAACTAGCCTGGCACATTCAAACTCAAGGGGTCATACCAGCCAACTAAAAGTCTGGCGAACTGACAAAGCATTCAAACAACCTAGGAACTCAAACTAAAGTTACTCAATACGCTGAATCTGTAAAAGCCTGCACGATGTAAGAATAAGGGCCTTGTGCGCCCTCTGCAAGAGATTACAGGGGCCCTAATCTGTTACTTTTGGATTGGATCTATAAGTTGAAGACATAAAATAGAGATCTTTCCTTTCGTGCTTTTCTAACCTTATTAAGGGCTTGGAATATCTGATGGTGGCACAACATTGGTGTGGAGATTAACATAGAAATCCTTCTTCAATGTCAACCTTTTAGGAGAAATACCACTCCATGATGTGGAGACACTGAGATCACCGCAAGTACATCTGCATACTCAGAACATTAACAGTCTTCGGCTAAATGTTCCTTTGCATAAGTGCAGGAAATACTTCTTCGGCTAGAAATTGCGAATGCCCCTCAAAACACTGCCCTAACTATCTTTTTTGAAGGTTCTGTTCCAAGAGATGGTTACTATGCCCCCACAGTAAAAAAAGACTTGCATCCATGAATTCGAACATTGAAACCTGACATACTTTTTACCACTTTCAAAAAAAAAAAAAAAAAAACTGACATACTTACCGCCACCGGCCCAAATATGTTCATTCTGTTGCAGGACATTTGAAGAGAAAAAGCTGCACAACATGTTCACGCCACAGAGTTAATGAGCATTGAACTAGATTGAAAGATTGATGCTCATGACAGTCCTTTCCTTTCATTGATTCTCTTCCCACTTTCTCATAACCGCAAGTTGAATAGGTCATATATTCGTAATACTGGGATACTGTAAACGGGGAACTCTTACCTTTCATCCAATTTAAAGAACAAATCTACTATTAAACTCTTGAACTCAAAACTGTCTTCCAGCAGGAGATTACTTTTTCCAACAATAAGCTCCTCACCAATCCAATTGCCTTCCACTTATAATAAACCTAAGACTCTATACAGATAACACTTGGTAATATGATAAACAGCTTGAATCCTCAATCACAGCATTCTCCCAACCAAATGAACTACAGATCAGAGAGAACAAGTGATCCATCACCTGATCATGCACTTTGTAATAAAACAAGACTAGTTTGCAAGTAAATTCTGAAGGCATTGTTGAAGGCTGCATAAGTTAATGACCATCCAGCAGGCACTTATGGGGCAAACAGACTATGACATCATATGAGTTCATTCTGTATCAGCCACAAAACTATGTAAATGAAAATATTGTTCAATCCATAATTGTTCCGGTCTTCTCCCAACACAGAAACAGAGTGGCATGCAACCAAAAATGTCTCAGGAAAAAAAAAGCAAAAGAGTATAAAAAGATACAAAATTAACCTTGACCACAATGCATTATACTGAGCGTCACAAACTGTGCTAAATATAAGTGCCATTCAGTAATGGCATGTTTGGAAATTGGAAATTACAATTAAAACTTTAGATGCCGGTAAAGCTAAGTTACCTTGGAGAAAAAAGAGCCACATAGCTCAGGAGCACGATACCATCGAGTTGCAACATAATCCTTAAATACATCAAACCACAAGTATATCAGAAATCACTCACAATTTTGAGTACTAAAATAATGAGAAAAGAGAAGCCTTCTAGAGCTGAAACATACAGTCCAGAAAATAGCTGAAGGCGTGTCATTAAACGATACACGAGCAAGCCCAAAGTCACAAATCTTCAATTTACAGTCAGCATTAGCAAGGATATTCTTCGGCTTTAAATCTCGATGGAAAACGTTTGCTGTTAAGAGGGAAAAAAGGGCATGTCAATTATCCCAAGAAAAAACTAGCTTCTCAATTACTATATAGAGATGTCAAAGAGAAGGTTTTAACTTGTATAAAAAACAAACCAGTATGAATATATTTTAATCCACGCATAAGCTGGTATAGGAAAAACTGATAATGCTCAGGTGTAAGATCATCATTGGCCTTAATAACCTGGTGAAGGTCAGACTCCATCAATTCAAAGACCACGTAAATATCTTTAAACTCTCGCCGAGAAGGGGGTAACATGATGTGCTTTATTTCTACAATATCAGGATGTCGTAATAGCCGAAGAAGCTTAATTTCTCTTAAAATTCTGGTGGCATCAGAGACATGCTCAAACACATCATTAATCTTCTTGATTGCAACTCTTTCTCCAGTTTTTGTATCAAAAGCGGAGGCCACAACTCCATAGCTACCCTTGCCGATAACTTCCTGAATTTGGTATCTGCTTGCCTCTCCATATTCGGTGAAGAACTCTGCCTCTTGTGAGTTCTGAATAACAATGTTCAAGTCAAAACCGCTCTCCTTACCCATGTAAGTCTAATGGAGATTAAAATATTACAAGGCACTAATTTGCCACAGAACAGTAATCTGCAAATTATTACTCCGTCCAACTCAAAATAGTTGTCATGTTTTTCATTTACACGCCCCTTTAAAAAGCATTAATAAGGGAAGCGTTTTCACTATTTTACCATCTTAAAATATTCCACCATATTATCTCTTCTCAATAAATATTTATTACTATATATCTATGCCTACTCCATCAATGATGTACTCCCTCTTAAATGTTGTAATTAATACAAAAATGGTAAAAAGCTACTAAATTTTATCTTAGTTTTTTAAAATGACAAGTATTTTGAGACGGATATTTTTAGAAAGGACGACAAGTAATTTGAGATGGAGTATTGTCTAAGGCTACTTTATGTGCTAGAAAATGAACATATTTTATTATAGAAAAGATAAAAACACCATGGAACAGATTCTTGGAACTTAATCCTCATATGAGCAAAACAAATCTGGTAGGTCTCAATAAAGATCTAACAGATCGAAGATTCTTTAAAACACTGGTCATTGGTAGCAAGAACTCATTTTTTCCTGAGATTAAGCAATTTGAAAGATAGCAAAGCCTACAATTTAACACATACACATCTTTTTTTTTTTTTTTTTTTTGCCTCCTAGACAAAATCTTATGGCAATAATGAGCAACATAAGGGGATTAAGAGCAACATAATACAGGATAGGTAGAAAAGAAAGAATTTTTTTTTTTTGGGGTGGTGGTGGTTTTGGTTGTGGGGGGGGGGGGGGGGGGGGGTTAACTTCAATTTACCCTGCAATATCTATTCCATTTCAATGGCCCAAAATGGACGATCTAAATGAGCTTTACTTTCCCTTATCCCTTTTTAGCAACTTTGTCTACAAATATCAACCGAATTCTCAAATGCGAAACAAATTTCTTTAAACATACATGAAAAAACAGACATAATCAAGATCATTCACATCACATTAAACGGCAAAATAATGATCAAACTCAATCAACTACATGCAACATTAAAAAGCCAAAAAGAGAGTAAAAAGTCAAATAAACAGCAAAAAGGAGGCAAAAAAAAAAGACCTTTTTGTGAGGATCCATTAAAGGGAAATCTACCCTTTTGGGAACGTTAATAAGCTTAAGACCCGATATATCAAAGTCTTCAATAATAGTAATTTGTTGTCTATCTTGTTGGTAATGGGAGTCTGAAATATCAATGGGTTTTGAAGGATTATTATTAATCAAGATTGGTTGTACATTGGTATGAAGAATAGTATCTGTTGTTGTAGTAGTAGTGGAACGACGTTGAAACCATCGACGAAGTCCATCCACGAATGTATTACCACCCCCCATATACTATACTATACCACTACCCCCCTTGTCCTAAAGTGTCGTGTTGATTCTTGATTTGGCACCACAAGATCTCAGCATTCCACGCTGAGTATTCTCTCTTCTCTCTCTTGCCACCACAGGTCCAGCAAATTCTTCCGAGTTTTTTGGTGTTGTGCAAAGATGGTGGAGAGATGAGAGAAGAGTAAAAAGAGGAAAGTATAAAAGCGTGGCTTGGGTTATGATATACGACTTGGGAGTTGGGAAAATATAGCGTCACCAGGGGATATGGGTCCTGTCCTGTCAGTGTCACCCTCAGCCTGACATTTTTTTTTTTTTTTTATGATGTCTAAGTAACCGGATTAATCCGATTATATTCGGATGCACGCCAACGTAAGGCCTATTTGGAGGAAAGAATTTTTTCATATTTAAAGTTCTGAATATGAAATATCTGGTTAAGTGAGGAGTATTCTGTCACGATCCAAATCTGACACTTAGATCGTGACCGACACCTTTCGAGCTTCTACCCATAAGGCGAATCCTCTAAGCTAATCATGCGAAAATTAGCGAATAAAATGAATAATACGCAAAGTCTCATAATATAACGAAAAGTGCGGAAGCGAAATACAAATACTGAGTCTTGTCCATAACTCCATAAAATGTCTAAGTCATGGAACTACTAGTTTGAATATAAAAGTACGAGACGTAGCTCAGAATACTACTAAGTCAACTAAAGAAGAAGAGGCCGCCATGATCTAATGGTGGCTCACCTCCACTGAACTGGACTGAACAAAGCTGGAATGAATCAAGTATCGGCTACCTGGTCACCGTTAACCACACTTGCACACATACAACATCAACAAGTGTGAGTCTAAAAGACCCAGCAAGATCATCGACACTCTCAGCTTACCCCTGGAGCAAGTCTTTGAAATTCCTGATAATGCATAAAAACAATTACACAGTACAAGTATATTAAATATATACAAACACTGAAGCTAAGCTAAAATCATGAAGCACAACCAAGCAGAACATGAAATACTCTAAATCTGAATCTATGCTCACGGGACATAGTACGTATTTATCTATGTCTTACCCTATTTTCTGGAGAGGGCATTATTTACCCCCATCTTACCCGGACGAGCAATACATGAAATACACTGAATCTGAATGTATGCTCACGGGACATAGTACGTATTTGTCTATGTCTTACCCCGTCTTCCGGAGAGGGCATTATTTACCCCCATCTTACCCGGATTACTTAAAACTCTAGCATCTATCTCTCACCGAACATCAACGGGGCATGTGGATGTATGCCCCTCTAAAGATATGATAAGTGGAACATACATCCATTCAATACCACTTCTAAACTTTACACTTATATAAATAGTATTTATTTAAGCGAAATTACGCTAAAGGACTCATACAGTCATTACTTAAGAAACTTGAAAATTATCCAATTTAGATCATGCTTGCCCACTCACACGAACTAAATGGTTTAAATGCATACATACAACACAAACCATATGCTTTTTATGAAAAGCAAGTAAACTAAGAGTTAAAGCCTCACTTGCTTTATAACCGGAACACAACTCTCTTGAAATGTCAAATCCTTCAAACAATCTTCAATAGCCTCAATCTATTCAATACCATAAACAAATAATCCAAATTAGCCTAGGAAAACTAATCCTATAATTTTAGGGTTAGAACTAAATCTCAACATTCTATACCTTGATTCCATAATTCTTGTTAAAAAGTGAAAATTCTCAATACCATTAAGAAACAATTATATAATAAATATATGTACCTAAGTATATATGTGCGTGTTTCTAGTCCTAGAATCCCAAAATACTACTAACGGAAAAGGGCCTAAAATACCCTCGAACTATTGAAAATGGAGCAAAAATACCCTCCATCCACCTTTCAGCCCCCAAATACCCTTACCATCCACCTATTGGGTCTAAAATACCCCTATTGCTAACAGAATATTCTGGTCAAACACGTGGCATTTTTTTATTGGTTGACTTATAAAATTAATTAAACTAATTGACCAGATAACCCAAGTGCCCCCCACCCCCTACCCCCGACCCCCCCCCCCCCGGTGATTTTTTTTTTTTTTTTGAAAAAAAAGTTGACATTTTTTTTTGCACCCCGCCCCGCACCCCTACCCCCCCCCTGACGCAAAAAAAATTAATATTTTTGAAAAAAAAAAATTTGACGTTTTTTTTGGGTTTTTTTAGCTGGGAGGGGAGGGGGGCGTAGGGGGAGTCGGGTCGGGGGGTGGGGGGCACTATCTGGTCAATATTGCAAAAGTTAATTAGTTTAATTAATTTTATAATCCAACCAATAGAAAAATGACACGTGTTTAATGAAAAGATTATGTTAGTGATAAGGGTATTTTAGACCCAATAGGTGGTGATAAGGGTATTTTAGACCCAATAGGTGGATGATAAGGGTACTTGGGGGCTGAAAGGTGGATGGAGGGTATTTTTGCTCCATTTTCAATAGTTCGAGGGTATTTTAGGCCCTTTTCCGTACTGCTAATGATGATAATAACATTAATAATAATACTAATAAAGCATAAAGAAAGAAAGGAAAAGAAAGAAAAAAAAAGAAACCCAAAAGTAGGCACTGTAGCGGTGCACGAAATTTGGACAGAATCCATAGCAAATTTCGTCCTTTTAAACCAATTATATCTCTACCCCACAACTCACCATCATTACTATAATGAATTGATTGCCCCTAATCATTAGATCATGGCTACGTCCTATTATAATTCATACCATCCAATCCTATACACCACTACATATCTCTACAATACCAATTCTATATTTTCATGCTAAAAACAGTAGCAACGTACCTGAATATTTGTCTTTTTTCACCAAGAGAAATAAAAATATTCCTCTGTAATAGTTCTTATAGCAATAGCGTGGCCCTATGAAATCTTTTCTACTAATGCTTCTCCTTGAAACAAACCCCCAAAAATACCTATTATCCCTTCTACTAACTGCTGCACGTTAACATTAAAGGAGTGGGCTTGGCCCACTATCTTTTCATTAACCAAATATTTATAACGTTCTCTAACATAAATTTGACCATCTACTACTTATAATTAATAAACTATCTCCTACATTATATGTGTAAAAGCAATATTTTTAGTAGCACATATATATTATATAAATATATTTTAATAGTACTCACTTTGATGTTACTTTGATATGAAACTCATTACAATTAGTAAACTATAATTAAGGAAAAAATTTAAAATTCACTCGGAAAATTTCGGATTGTTACATAGTCTCATCCGCTGCATCACATCCGTTGGTGGTCACATCAATAATTTATTATTTCATGCGTCTTAATTTATGTGGTACAATTTAAATTTGATAATCAAAGAGTTTAATTTTGACTGTGAATTCAGTTATGAAATCTTTAAAATAAAAAAAATTACATATTTAGATATTACACAAAAATATTACCCCTCTGTCTCTTACTTTCCTTTTTAATCTGTTCAAAAAAAAAAATCTCTTTTTGTATTTAGTAAATTGACAATCTTAATATTCTACATGACAAGTTTATGACTACAAAATGTAAAGGATTACACACATCTTTAAATTAAGAGCAGCTGATTCAAAAATCTACCTTTATTTTTTAAATTATGTGCTAAGTCAAATTATGACACTTAAATTGGGATGGAGGGATTATAATTCACAGTAATTAACAATTCAAATTATTTAAAAGATATATGAAAAATTTATGTCAAAGAAGAACTTATTTAAACCGCATTCCGAATGGTATTACATAAATAGGGACGGAAAACGGGAAAAGTAATGTTCATATTTGGATTAATTAATCCTACTTAATATTCCTTGATGTTATCCTCTTGAATTTTGCCAATTGTTCCTATCCACTTCTGGTAAAGGGAAATGATGTTACTCTTTTATGTTGTCCTCTTGAATTTGTCAATCGTTGATACAGACACTCGGTACATGATCTAATTGATTCATTTATTTATGTAAATGATCTCATTTTTCCTATTTTAGTTTGTTTTACACTGGATATGTTATTGTTGTTGAGGTTTGTTTTAAAATAATTAGTATAATATTTTTATTTAACAATTATTTAATTATATAATATTCCGATTTACTATTACTGATACGACTAATTAGGATCACACTTAATGAAGGCAGATTATAATGCTAGAAAACTCCCATTAAGCGAGCTAGGTGAAGCTAAATGAAAACATCTTTCGAGTTTCGCCTGATATATATAAAGTAGTAAAGAGTTTTTTATTATGAGAAATGGATAAAAGACCATGCGAAACTCTTGCCACTCATTTAAGACAATTTTAGTATTCTACATAAATCTAACTTATGTATAGAAAGTTTTGAATTGTTTATTAAACTTTGTATTTAATATTCAAATAACGCCACATAAAATAACAAAATAGAAAACCTATCATAGTGGTGGCAACGTGTGTTACGTTTCTTCCAACCAAAAGAAGTAGAACATGCATATTATGAAAGAACTATTTTCTTTGAGACTCGGAAGAAGAATGACACACTTGTTAATTATGAAACAATCAAGAAACATGTGTGTTTGGTTAACTGAACATGTACTTTACTTTCAGTTATCATGGTTGCTGACAAAAATCTCTCTTTATACTTGTAGGCTCAAATTCAAGAATTGGTGCAGTCTGAACCGTCTCTTCCTACCATAGAAATTGTAGAAAAATGCTTTGGACCTCAAACTCGTAGCCATGTATTTGGATTTGGTGGTGGAGTAAAGGCGAAAGATTTTAAAGGTGGGACTTCCTCAAAGGTTGATTTATTGTCTGAGCTACGTTCAACTCGAGAAGAAAATCAATCTTTGAAGGAACGCTTGTCTAACTTTGAAAAGGAGATGAAAGAACTGACACAATTGAAAGAGTGGTTTTTAGCTCAACACTCCAATTTCCAGCCTCCGACATCAAAATGCTCAGGAGAATGACTATTCCTTTGATGATACCAAGTTAGTAATAACTTACTCAAAATTATAATTTTCTTTAAAATATATTTGCTTGCTTGGTCGATTTTTGAAGCATAAGCATACTCCCTGTATTGGGATACGTGCCCTCCTATAGCTAGTAACTTCAATTGAAATATCTATTAAGAGGTTAAGAAATGAAATATTAACATGAACTCTTAACTGTGTAACATTCTGATAGCTTCTTTTTGGAAATAAAGTTCCATGTTCTAGCTGGGTTGTATTAGATCGCATAAAGGATACAAAACAAGAGGTAGACTATGCTAATCCGGGGCAAAGACTGCAGTTATAAACTATAGACACACACAGTAATTACATCGTAGAGATTTATCTTACAAAAAAATTTGTTTTGTCGCATCTTATTCTTATGCTAGGCATCTGCCATTTGACTAGATTGTATGTTCCCTTGGCATTTCTTGGGAGGTCTTGATACTGAGATGAAAATTTCTGGTAGACAATTAATCTTTTAGGAACAGGTCTAAGTTTGTCAATAGTGTCCCAGATACTCCGTCATGGCTGCTCCGTAACAAAGTTAGGAAATGTACTATTCAGTGCAACTTTCAGAGTCCATATGATATGGTATTGAATCTGCCTATTCACAATATTAGTATGATCCTCCTTATTTATAGGAAGTGATGCCCTTTGAAAGCTCCAACATATTACAATCGGGGTGAAAAGTAAAGTCATCTTTTGCGCCATATTTTTAGGCTTTGTAGTAAACCAGTTGTTGACATTAGCTAGAGAGGTAGGATTTGATGAGTGATCCCAAGAGGGATTCCAAAATAATTCCAAATCTTCTTAGAGACATCACTTTCCACAAAGTAATGCTCTGAGTATTCTCTCTAACAGAATTGATACAACAAATGGAGTTTTGAAATTATTGATACAACAAATAGAATTTTTAGATATGTGACATGTCTTCACTTTTATTTGCACCTAAACATTCTGAAATCTGGTTGATTATAGTACTTATGACTTTTTGAAATCTTATTTATAATGTTGAAATGCTTTTGTGATTTTCTAGTAGCTAGAAAATATTTGTAATGGAGAATATAAGACTAGTTTATGTCTGGAGGTAGTAGAGGGGAAAAAATCATTGGTAGATGATAGTAAGCAGTTTGATTCGTGAAGAAGTAGAAAGAAGCATAAGTTTTTCAACATAAGAAAATCAAGACTAAGTAGTTTATCTACCTCCATATGAAAAAAGGAGACATAGGAAAAATGTATATCAGGAATGGTCTACATCCCGAAGCAAGGTTTAGAAAATAACTGAAAGATATAATATATAATCACTGATACAATAGTTGAAACAAATTACTTGTCATCTTGAAGTGTCACATACATAAACAAATTAGGTGAGTTCTCATTATTACCCACTAGAAGACAATTATTATGTTATGGCAAGCTTGAAGATATAACATAAAACAAGTAATAGCTGTTATACATGTAGATTTTGTACGAATTTGTAGACATCATTGTTGCACGTTGAACTTGTTTGGTGGCTGGAATCTTATTTGTAATGGAGAAATGCTGCTGAAATTTTGTCTTGTTACTTAACCAATTTTCCAGTTGATTTTTTGTATTCTTTTTCTAAATTGATTTTTAATACTTTTACAAGTTATGGAAATTGAAGGTCACCAGAAGCAAACTTTTGAGGACAAAAAGGTTGACTATCATTTTGCTAGAAATGTTGGGAAAAGTGTATATTACAGTCTAAGGGATATTAGCTATATAGGTTTTTGCTATGGGTCTATGTACAAAATACTGTGACTAAATTACATATTTGATGTACAATGCCAGTAACTGATATATGGTGATCATTTTTTGCAATTACTTTTTCTATATATATGAAAGCATCATCATCTTTACATTAATTATTAGATTTTCTAGTTGCAAATTGAATGTGATTTAGGACATGTTAGTTGTTTCTTTAGGGATTGGATTTGTTAGTCCTTAAAAACCTTTTTAGGAGCAGAAAATTTGGTCGCTAAATCTGCAGTTCATGAAAAGGTTCAAACTGGTCAGCAAATAGTTTAAGGACCAGCTTTAAACTTGTCGCAATAACCAATTAGCGACCATACATTTCGACCCTAAAATCTTCATTTAGGCACTAGAAAATGGTCCCGAAAGAAGGTTAAGGACCAGTTTTATGTTGGTCGCGAAAGAGCAGTAACAACCAGCGCTCGAACTCGTCCTTAATGACCTTTAGCGGCGGAAGCTATAGGGACGGATTTTTCTGGTCGCTATAGATCTTTACGGACCAGAAACACACTTTTAAGGACCAGATTTCCCTTCGCTATTGAGCATTTTTCTTGTAGTGTTGTCCTTATATCCCTTAGGCTGGTGTTTCCTTGTTGAGAGAATCTAGGTTAGATCATCCTAACTTTTTTAATTGCCATAAATGAGTAGATAACTAACAAAGTGTACTTGGGCACCACAGGCAAGAAAACAAACAAAAAGTATTCAAAATCACAGCACTAATTGAGTAATTGTGAGTGCATGTTGAGTGAAGCACGTTAAAAGTAAAAGAGTTCAAAACAGGTGATGTTTTTCAAATTGTATGAACAATTAAGATTAGTATATATTTATAGTACTAAAATATTTTGGTATTTCGTTTAACCAAAACACCAAAATTAAAATATCGAACTTTTTAAATATCGAAGAAATGAAACGAAAAAACATAATTAATTTTTCGGTCTCTTCTATTTTATGTCCACTCTTGGCATCAGTCGCATAGAATAAGCATATAATGCAACACTTATTTGATCGTATAAGCGAGACAGAAATTATATCAAATGCTGTTTTTCACATGTCCTTAGGCTCCCATATCTATCTGGTTATTAAACATTTAATTTAGCACTCTTAATCTTTCAAAGTCGTCACGTGATAAAAGCTCATTGATAACAGCATAGTCATGTTTTTGGCACATTCTCCAGTTCATGCTAGCCTCACATATTGATTTAATTATCTCACATTTTTTAAATATATTTTTAGCATGATTAACCACGACGTTGTTTGTCAATCATTTGAAGAAGAAAAAAAAAAACTCGTTTTTGGAACCTGGAAGTTAGTTAAAGTCTGCTTACTACTAATAGTTTGTAAAATACTTTTATTCTGCCAGCCAATGAGTAAAAAAACGACGAATTTCAGAAATACGACTATAAGTTTAATCAGAGGTCTGAGTAATTTCATTTCTTGTCTACTGCGATGATATTAATGATCAGTAAGGATCCATGTACTTCTTAGTGGAGTTGTTCACCAGTCAATCCACGGGTTAAAATAAAAACAATCCATCTTTTCATGAAATTGATGTAGTACCATCGCGGCTCCTTCATAGAGGCGGGTGCATTAGCATCAACCCAATTCTTGATATATAGTCTGATTAATAAGAAAAATATTAAACTCTTTGTCAATATATTAAATTTGAACACATGTAAATGATAGGGACGGTCTATGTATTAGGTAAGGTAAAAAATGAATGTCTAAGATGTCTGCTAAGATTCGTTGAAATTAAATTGCAAGGTTCAATTCAATTAACTTCAATTATTCTCTTTTTTTCCCTATTCTTTTTCGGGCAATTCGCAGGAATGCCCCTTATTCGGGGTGATCTTTAATTTTTGCCCCTCAAATTGCCAGACTTTAATTTTTGCCCTTCACCTAGAATATCCTGAGATTCTGCGTTCAAATTCCGGCTCAGGCATAAAAATTAAAAAAAAAATCACAAGGCAAGGCTTTTGGAAAAGTCTACCTTATGCGACATAGGTTGCCTTATGGCATAACTAAAGTTCTGGCGGATCCGGTAGAAGTTGCCTCATAAGACAGACTTTTCCGGATCCGACATAACTTTAGCTATGCCTTAAGACAACCTATGCCACATAAGGCAGACTTTTCCCAAAGCCTTGCCTGGCAATATTTTTTTTTTTTTTTTTTTTTGGGATTCAGCGGGGGTTCAAACCCAGAACCTTGCGGTATTTTCAGCTACTTTTTTAAGCGAATGACAAAAATTAAAGACTAGCAATTTAGGGGACAAAAATTAAAGACCACCCCAAAAGAAGGAAAATCCGCGCAACAAAAAAAAAAAGTTCTGTTTCCGGTATGGGCCCTTTCTTGGACCTATACTACAATGACAATATTTGAAGCCCAAAAGACTGTAGAAAGGCGCCATTTGCGCCCATGGTCAGTTTTAGAGTTATTGTTTCAAAGATATCAAGTATTCGTAAAGAACTTAGAATTTACTAAATACGAAAAACTCATATGACCTGAGTAAACATTATTCAACGCTCAGATTATCAATGCTGATATCGACAGTTTGATTAAATCTTTTGTTTAATATCAAAATCAAGTTAAATACTATTGACTGTTTTAATTTTTCTCACATGAAATATATCTGTATACGGAAAAAACCGAATATGCGCAAGACCGGTGACACCAGGGCTGGGGGTAAGATCAAATGAGCACGAGTATGATCAGTCTTTTCTTCAGACCGGGGATTGCGCCAGATATGGCTGATGAAGAAAAGAGAAGTAAATTTGTTGGTCCGGTGTCTTCGGACCAAACTCTGCGTTGCCATTAGCCCGATTTCGCCAAGTCAAATTTTCGTGGCCGTCAGCCCGGTTTCTCTGTGTCCGGGTTGAGCGTGGCCGTTAGTCCGCTTTACCAGCTGCAGAATAGCCACGCGTCAAGACCGTTCTGTCATCTTGTACTGACGACCGTACGGGTGTCAGACCGTACGGTCCTATCTTATCCTTTTAGGGTTTCTTTATTTCTAAAAGTCTTTGTGTAGTATGGGAGGCCCATGAGGCAAAACTATAAATAGAGGACATTTCCCTACTTTTAGGGGTTGTTTTTTGAGATCTAGAACATTGTAATAGCAAATATATATTAAAGCATTATTTCTCTCTCTTTTAGTTAGAATCAGTGGATTTTTGTGGCCTTAGCTTATTCTTCTAACACCATTAGCTTAATCATCTATAGCAACAAATTCATAAATATTTCACATCAACCCAAAAATAGATTAAAGTTTACCACATATCCTATACCTCACTTATAAATTCAATTGTTATCTAAATTCGGGGTAAACAGTTTGGCGGCCACCGTTGGGCTAGGATAATAGTGGTTTTTTAATCTCGGTTTCTCTCCTACCCGTTGGTTTAAGAAATCTTTTGCTGATCTCTGTGAAAACGGACCAAATGGCAAGCAGTGGGCAATTTGGTCATGTCAACAACAACGAGATTGTGGCCGAAAACGAGAACAGTGGGCTACGGGACCTACCAGCAGATCCCATCGACCCAAATTCTGTTGACTCGAGGGAAGGCCTCAGCCGGCAGAACACCTTGAACCAGGAGAATGCCACCCAGCCGGCCACTGATCCCTTAAATACTCATAATTCAATTACTTTATCCTGGGCACAAGGCCGGAAAGTACCAGATACCCCGGATGAGGTTAACTTACGTTTAATTTTTGAAATGTTGCAAGAACAGAGAACCACCGTCGCCGAACAAGGAATCGCAATAGCTCAGCTGCAAGGGAAAAATGATAAAGCGGCCCCGGAGAGGTCGAAAGGCTTCGCCGAACCAAGAAGGGACGAAACACGGATGGTCGAGAGTAATGGATCTGGAGTCGGTTCATCCACCGAAGTTCTGAGAATGCTCGAAACATTAGCAAAGCGGGTAGACTCAACTGAGAAGATGGTGGAAACATATAACTCTCGGGTGGATCATATCCCGGGGGCTCCGCCTATTCTAAAAGGACCGGATTCAAAAAGGTATATTCAAAGGCCTTTTCCTCCAAGTGCGGCTTTGAAATTGATCCCGAAGAGATTCAAAATGCCGGATATCCAGAAATATGACGGCACAACGGACCCACAGGAGCACGTGACTTCATACACCTGTGCCATAAAAGGCAATGACGTCGAAGAGGATGAAATTGAGTCCGTGTTGTTGATAAAGTTCGGGGAAACCCTATCAAAGGGAGCACTGACTTGGTACAACCATCTGCCCGAGCATTCAATCACTTCTTTCGAAATGCTCGCGGATGCGTTCATAAAATCCCATGTTGGAGCTAAAAAGGTGCAGGCCCGGAAGGCGGATACTTTCCGTATAACCCAAAGGGACGATGAGTTGTTACGTGAATTTGTCAACAGGTTCCAAAGGGAACGGATGGAGCTCCTTCCGGTTCCGAAGGAATGGGCTGTACAAGCATTTACCAAAGGGCTTAATCCTCGGAGCTCGACGGCCTCGTTCAAACTAAAAGAAAACTTGTTGTAATACGAGGCTGTGACCTGTGCAGATGTTCATAACAGATACGAATCAAAGATTCGGGTGGAGGATGATCAACTGGAACTACCCCGGGGCCCATAAATATGAGCAAAAGCTCTGAGAGACCAAGGAAAAATTACGAGCCGGAGTCAAGACCATCGAGGGAAAGGTATCGGCCGTACTCTCATTCAAAAAAGCCAAGATTTAGGTCGGAAAAATCAAAGGTTGGTCCCGGTCAATTCTCTGGTCGGGGTGATAAACGGACCAAGCGCCCATCGAACAGTCGAGGTCTATCATTTAGAAGTGATGTCGGGAGTTCGGCTAGTAACAAAGACCTACCGAGGATATCGAAGTACAACTTCAGCATCAATACCTCAGATCTCGTCTCGGCCATTGGTCGTATCGCAGAAGCAAGATGGCCGAGACCATTGAGATCAGATCCGGGTCAACGGGACCTGAGCGTGATGTGTGAGTACCACAGAACTCATGAGCACAGAACTGAAGACTGTCGCCAATTGAGGGAGGAGGTGGCTCGGTTACTGAAAAATAGCCACCTTCGAGAATTCTTGAGTGAACGAGCTAAAAGCCACTACAAGGAAAGGGAGTCCCACAAACGGGCCGAACCGGTGGAACCTTAGCATATTCAACATGATAATCAGGGGTACAGATACTCCTCGAGGGCCGGTGATGAAACGGACAAAGGTTACCGTTGTGCGTGAGAAGCGCAGCCGG
Organism: Lycium barbarum; assembly: GCF_019175385.1. NCBI lineage: Eukaryota > Viridiplantae > Streptophyta > Magnoliopsida > Solanales > Solanaceae > Lycium > Lycium barbarum. Next base: position 157,210,698 of record NC_083337.1, on the reverse strand, counting down.
GATTTCGTGCCCGAGGGTTCCATCTCCTTCAGTAACGAGGATGCGGAAGACATCATTCAACCACATAATGATGCGTTGGTAATTTCAATTCTTATTTTCAAATCACAAGTTAAATGTATTTTGATTGACCCAGGTAGCTTGGCAAATATCATCCGGTGGAGAGTGGTTGAACAGCTAAGGTTGTTCGATCATATTGTACCTATGGCCCGAGTGCTTAGTGGGTTCAATATGGCGAGTGAAACCACGAAGGGGGAGATTTCTTTGCCGGTCAACATTGACGACACCATTCAGCAGACGGTGTTCTATGTCATCGAATGGGATATGAAGTATAATGCTTTGCTTGGAAAACCGTGGATACATAGCATGAGGGTTGTGCCATTGACATTACATCAGCTGTTGAAATTCCTAACACCGGAGGGGATCAAAACCATCCGAAGTGAACAGCCCGCTGCAAGGGAGATGTTCGCGGTCGAGGAAGCGCCACTCTTTCCAAACAAATCGGATCCAAAAGAAGATGAGTCAGTCGGTGGCAAGGACTCTAAACAGCAACTAAAGTGTACGGGTTTGACAACGGAGCAGAAGGGGTTAGACCCGGGGTATGAAGAGGATGATTTCGGTGTACCCAGATCATTCGTCTTGCCGAATGACTCGGATGCAACCAAGTCTACAGTAGAGGAGCTGGAGCAAGTCATCTTGTTCGAATATCTACCAGATAGAAAGGTATACCTGGGCACGGGATTAACCTCGGAGCTCAGGAACAAGTTAATTGAGTTTCTTCAAGCTAATGTCGATTGTTTCGCATGATCCCATATAGATATGACAGGTGTGCCACCGGAAGTGACGACTCACAAGCTCAGCCTTGACGGGAGATTTCCCCCGGTGAAGCAGAAGAGGAGGCCTAGGGCAGAGCCAAAGCACGCCTTCGTAAGGGATGAGGTAACAAAGATTTTGAAAATAGGCTCTATCCGGGAGGTAAAATACCCGGACTGGCTAGCTAACGTAGTGGTGGTGCCGAAAAAAGGTAATAAATTTAGAATGTGGGTTGATTATAAGGATTTAAACAAAGCATGCCCGAAGGATTCATTTCCGATGCCTCACATCGATAGAATGATCGATGCGACGGCAGGGTATGAGATATTAAGTTTTCTCGATGCTTACTCCGGGTACAACCAAATACGGATGCACCCGAAGGATCAAGAGAAAACATCCTTTATTACCCGGTACGGGACTTACAGTTACAATGTCATGCCCTTCGGATTAAAAAATGTCGGTACAACTTACCAATGCCTAGTTAATGGGATGTTCGAAGAACAGATAGGGAAAACAATGGAAGTTTATATTGATGACATGGTAGTCAAGTCCCTGGAAACAGATGACCATTTAAAACATTTGCAGAAACCTTCGATATACTCCGTAAATACAACATGAAGCTTAACCCGGAGAAATGTGCCTTCGGTGTCCGATCGGGCAAGTTCTTGGGTTTCATGGTGTCCAACCGGGGAACTGAAATTAACCCGGACAAAATCAAAGACATCGAGGATATTGAGGTGGTAAATAACATCAAAGGAGTGCAAAGGCTCACCGGAAGGATAGCAGTGCTGAGTCGGTTCATATCCAGATCTTCGGATAAAAGTCACTGTTTCTTCTCCTTATTAAGGAAGAAGAATGACTTCGTTTGGATACCGGAATGCCAAAAAGCCTTGCAGGAATTGAAAAGGTACTTGTCCAGCCCGCCTGTGCTGCACATACCGAAGGCGGATGAGCAGTTGTTTCTCTACCTTGCCGTATTCGAGATAGCGGTAAGTGGTGTTTTGGTCCGAGAAGAATCAGGTACGCAATTCCCTATATATTATGTGAGTAGAACTTTAGGGGATGCGGAGACCTGTTATCCCCACCTTGAAAAGTTGGCATTGGCTTTGGTAAGTGATGTGGCGTGATTTTACGCCACAATCGATGCTTTTTAACTATAAGTTTTACTTGTTTTTAAGCAAGTCTGTATTATTTTACGTGGTTTTTGTCATGTTTCAGGTAATACGAGGTCCCTAGAGCCTAAGTGTGGAAAACAAGCAAAAAAGTTGCAAAACTGGAATTTACTGGAGGTTCTGGAAAATATCGTGGAAAAATACTCTGCGCGATCGCGCAGAGTACCCACGCGATCGCGCCCACGCGGGAAATGTACTCCACGCGATCCCGCTGGAATTTAACGCGATCGCGCCTACGCGCGTTGTTAATTCCACGCGATCGCACAGTATCGACACGCGATCGCGATGAAGGGAGCAGTGGAAGCTGACGTCATCCACGCGATCGCGCAGACACATGGCGCTATCGCGATGAAGGATTTTCGGCAATTTCGACCAGAACTCGGATTTTGACGATTTCTTCCATTCCAGTACATATAAATAGAAAATTAGGGCAAAACATGAGACATCTTTGGCAGCTCCCACAAGTTGGAGGCTAGGGTTCCTACAAAAAATGTTCTCTCTTCTTTTTAATCCTTGTTGATGGAAATCTCTTGGTGACAATTAAGATTGATACTCTTGTTGTGCTTATTTATTCATTTGCATTGTTCTTAATCAAGTAAGTGTTTGCTATTTTAATTATTCTTGTTCTTGAATGTTTTCATTGGATTAGCTAACCTTTGAACTCGCCCATTTACTTTGTTTGAAACTCGGAAGAGGAAGAACGGAGTTGGGATAGAATAATTAACATGAATTTGGGGCGTTAACCCTCATCTAATGGAAGTTGACCTAGGAATAGGCAATACCACTTGTATCCATATTCGGGTGTTCTTAATGCTCCTAATTGCTTGAGGGATCTTCAATTGGGTAGTCTAGTTAATCTTCGGAAGAAGTTAATTTAGAGTCATTATCCGAGGCTAAATAACATAAACTTGCTATTATTTACAATTCGTGAAATAGATTGGATCGTTACTTGAGAAGTAGTTTCCCTTCTTCCATTCTTGTTGCCATTGATCAATTTACTTGCTTTGTAGATTAGAATTTATATTTCCATATTTTATAAAAACCTTATCAAAAACAACCATTGATGCGTTCGGGCATAGCTATTGTTAGTGATAATTCCTAATCTGCTTAAATCACCTACATATTGTTCTCTGTGGGATTCGACCCCGACTCATAGTTGGGTAAATTATATTTGCATACGACCGTGCCCATTCTAATTAATAGGGTGGATTTGGACGTTATCAAAAATGGCGCCGTTGCCGGGGAACAATTTGGCGTATTTGGGCTAATCTAGGAAATAAGCTAACTTGCTTTGATCCGAACCAGTAAATATTTGTGTAGTTGTTTTCTGTGTTTTATTTTATATAAAAAAAAATGGCATCTTTCCATGAAAACTTGTTTAGTAATGACTTTTATTGTGAGCATGGCCAAATTGGTGAGTTCAAATTCATGATGGAGTGTCTACTAGGTGAGGGTAATGAAAACCAAAAAGCTTTTGAAGAGTACTTGGAAACTAGTCTCCAACTTGGTTTGATGAAAGAAGAAGAAAATCCTCCACGGGCAAATCATTATGAACTACCTAATGCTCAAGATAAAAGGGTAAATCATGAAGATGAGTTTATTGGGAATGCCAAAGAAAAAAATGAACGGGAGTCAACCATTGTTCTGTACAATATGGTTGGTGTTGACCCCAATCCGGGGGAAAAACAAGATGTCATAGTTCAAAAAGTTCAAGAGCCTTATATTCTGCAATTTGAAAATTCAACAAGGCAAAATGACATTCCTCACTTGAAAGCCAAGAAGTGTAGAATGAACAATATTTTACTTGGCGTGATCAGATATTTACCACCCCCCACTGCTCGTGGTCACAAACTTGATTCCAAGTTAGGTGCCCAATTCAAAAGCTCCAAATGGCGAGAAAAGCGGTAAAGTTGGTATCCGTCGTGCCGCGACGTTAACTTAAGCGCTTGGTGGGAGGCAACCCATCGTTTTTAATTTTTTTTTTTTTAATCATTTTTTAAATTTGATTTTTTTTAGAATTGTTTAGTTTATGATTTATGACTAATCTGCAAAATTTCACAATTTTTGGAGTTGTTTTGAATAGGTGGAGTTTTCAGAACAGCCACAAATCAGTAGCTGCTGGTTTCTGCTTATTTTCTGAACTGCTGGTTTTTGCCGAAATTTACTCTACGCGATCGCGCAACAACCTCACGCGATCGCGGTTTAAAAAAAAAAAAAAAAAAATTAACTCAGCGCGATCGCGACCGAAGGTCACGCGAACGCGCTGAGGCGCGTTTACAGGTATCAAAACAGATCAAAAAGGGCATAACGGCTTAAAACATCATTTTCTTCAGTTTTCCTAAAAAAAAAAAAATCTCATTTTTCTCTCAAATTCAACTTCAAAAATTCGGAAAATTTCTTCAACTTGCAACCACAAGGTATGTGATTCCTCCATTATCTTGTCCCTAGGGTTGTTTTTATCATCTTTCCATGTTAGAAATTGTGAGTTAATTTTTTTTTTTCTCCATTTATTTAAGCATGAAAATTTGATGAAATTGTTGAAATTCTTGTTATATAAATTGTTGTTTGTTGTTGAGTGATGTGAGTTGAGTGTTGGTTGCTGATATAAGAAAAAAATTGGGCAAAACACAAGCTTAAAATCGTTGAATTGAAGGCACAAAATTGATGCCCATAACCTGTTTGTGAAAATGCTTCGCTGAATCTGAAACGATTCAGCGCGATCGCGTCCTGTACTGGCGCGATCGCGCTGAGTAAATGACCAAAACTGATGCGAACGCGTAATGTTGAACCGCGATCGCGGTTAATGAGACAATAAAAATGTCGCGATCGCGCCAGTTCCTCACGCGATAGCGCTGGAGGAATACCGCAAAATGCCGCGATCGCGCTGCCTTGTCACGCGATCGCGTTGAAGGAAAAGTCCCAGTTCACAGACAGAATGCTCGCACAGAGCTGTTCCAAACTTGGGTGCCCAAATGTCCTTAATCCAACTCCTCATTATACATCATTATAGGTGTTCATATGCATTGTGTTTGCTTTGTAGGTACTTAAACTCAAAAAATGGCTTCATCATCCAGTGCTGCCCAAGTACCATTGATTGAATATTATGACACCACCACCTTCCAGTCAGCAAAATGTTCAAAGCTATATGATAGACTGCTGGGAAAGAGCTTCATTGAAGAGAGGGGCTTTGTAACAGAAAGTTTGGAAGAAAAGATGCCCGAGTTCTATGGAAGGTTGGTGACAAGCGGCTGGATACGCTTTGCAGATGAACCAATCAGGGAAAATCATACCCTGGTGCGGGAATTCTACGCAAATGCTGCAGAGGCAGACATTACACATAGGGCAATTGTCAAAGTCAGAGGTGTGGATGTCCTGTGCAATGCCTCAAGAATCAATGCCTATTATAATCTGCAGGATGGTGACAACAGCGAGATGGCACAGATGTATGAAAACCTGCGGCAACAATGGTTTGTGACCCACCTTCACGGTGGGGAACAACCAAAGTGGCTAAACACAATGCAGAAAAGGATTGACTCTGCAGAGTTCACCGCTGAAGCCAAAACTTGGCTTGATATTGTCACATCCAGGGTGCTGCCTTCAAAACATGATTCAGAGGTGCCGCTTGAGAGGGCTAAAGTAATTTGTGCTGTGATGGAAGGATTGCCTGTTGACGTGGGGAGACTCATTATGCAGGAAATCCGGGAGGTGGTGCTTGAACGGACCAAGAGCTTATTCTTCCCATCATTGATCACTTACTTGTGCTCCACTGATGGAGTGCCCACGAGACCAGGCGACAGAGAAAAAGGGCCTGCTGGACCGATTTATCCGTTGAAAAAGAGAGGGCCTGGTAATGTACAGAAGAAGAGGAAGATTGATATAGCAACATCATCATTTGAGCAGTTCACATCTACTGCATCAGATTCTATTGGTGGGGCATCAGCCCCTCCCATGGCTATACCAATCTTTCCACCACTGCAAGAAGCCGCCAGGCCTTTCCAATATATCTCCACCCAGGTCCATGGGGTGGACAATCGGATCCAGCAGCTAGTAGCTAGTCTCCCTGCGGGCCCACATGGCGAAGGCACATCTATAGCTCCCTCTGTTCCTATTGGTCCGACATTAGCAGGTGTGGTGGAGGACATGAAGCATATCAAAGAAAAGCAAGGAAAAATAGAGAGGAGGCAGAAAAAGGCAAGGGAGCATGCCAAGAAGCAAAGCAAATTCCTGAACAAAATGATGAGCATTCTGAGGAGTGTATGCGGAGCACAGCACGACGAGGAGGAAAATGAGGACGATTTTGTCCTGCCAGAGCCCAGCAGCTCCAGTTCAGAGAGTGAGCAGAGATGACCATAGCACGCAGTGCTAGGAGGTATGAAAAAAAAAAGTTTTTTCTGTGTTGATGTACTGCAGTGAGGACACTGCAAGTTTTTTGGTTAGGGGTAGGAACCTCCTTGGCTTTTCTTTGCCAGAGTTCTTTTCCTGAGGAGAGTTTTATTTTGTTGAAACTGGCATGTTTAGGATGTTGCTTAGGTTGAATAGAATAATTTTGTTTTATTTGGTACTACTTGATAACTAATGGCATGTATTGTGTTTGTTGAAATTTTTGGACCCCTCGAAAAATTGAAAAATGCATACTTAGAACAGTTATTGTCTGACATGATTGATTCTTTATATGACATTGTGATTATTGGGGTGTTGTGTGTGATGAATTACTACTTAGGAGGTCACAAGTGTAAAAATTATTGTCCTTATGCCGATGTGTGTGTGAAGTGTTAGTTTGATTCTGTTTATGCATGTATAATCTAGAACTTGCCCGGTTGGTCTTGTTTGAAATACGAAAGTTAGTTTGGTTGTGAAATGATCTTAGGCTTTCTTTGGGTAAATAAGTCACTGTGCCTAAATAAGCCTCTCCAAAAGCTGAAAATACCCCTAGTTTCCCCTTTTGAGCCTTTTTGACCTTTTTCTTGGCTAGCCAATTATGAAACCTTACCCTCTGTGAAATTAATTCATCTTCACACCCGTTCCCTCCTTGATGCTATTAATTAGATGAGGCAAAATGTCTAAGTTGGAGGTGAATTAAATGTGGAGTACATGTTCAAAACATAAGTTGGGGGTGGTGGAGTTTGCTAGTGAAGATTCGATGTGGTAGCTGCATATATATATATATATAAAAAAAAAAAAAAAAAATCAGAAAACTGTAACGCAAAAAGAATTCTAGGTTGGTTAGAAGTAAAACCACATCGAGGTTGAAAACTGAAAGAAAATAAAGGGGTGGAAAGAAAAGAGGCGAACTAAGGTGAAAAGATGTTGTAGTGTTCAAGGAGGGTGAGTCACTAATATCCAAAAAGTATCCGACCCGTCCCTAAACCTACATTACAAGCCGAAACAAGTCCTAATGAGATCACAACCGAAGAATCCTAGGATGAGAACATAGAAAATAAGGGCAAGCCTATGGTATTTGCATGTGTAAATATGAATTTTCTTTGTGAGTGTGAGTGTTTTTCTATTCTCTTTCATCTTCGTCCCATTCTTGTCGTATATATGTGTGTTGGGACATTCTTTGGTCTATGTGAGGGCATAAGGATGAAAATTGAACAAAATAAAGTGACCGCCTAAAGTAGCGTTTGTGTGCACCATAATATGTTCGATAATATGATGTCATTCATTGAAGCTTCATGGTTAGTCGTAGTGTTCTTGAGTTGTGTATGTTGCTTTAAAACAGAAATTAGGGTGGTCCTTGGAAGAAAAACATGCATGCCGGTAGTTCAGAGTCAAAACCAATATAGACATTGTTATTCTATGATATCTAGGTATTAGATTGAGTCGTGGTTTGTATGGCTTGCTTGAGGACAAGCAAATACTTTAAGTTGGGGGTGTTGATGTGGCGTGATTTTACGCCACAATCGATGTTTTTTAACTATAAGTTTTACTTGTTTTTAAGCAAGTCTGTATTATTTTACGTGGTTTTTGTCATGTTTCAGGTAATACGAGGTCCCTAGAGCCTAAGTGTGGAAAACAAGCAAAAAAGTTGCAAAACTGGAATTTACTGGAGGTTCTGGAAAATATCGTGGAAAAATACTCTGCGCGATCGCGCAGAGTACCCACGCGATCGCGCCCACGCGGGAAATGTACTCCACGCGATCCCGCTGGAATTTAACGCGATCGCGCCTACGCGCGTTGTTAATTCCACGCGATCGCACAGTATCGACACGCGATCGCGATGAAGGGAGCAGTGGAAGCTGACGTCATCCACGCGATCGCGCAGACACATGGCGCTATCGCGATGAAGGATTTTCGGCAATTTCGACCAGAACTCGGATTTTGACGATTTCTTCCATTCCAGTACATATAAATAGAAAATTAGGGCAAAACATGAGACATCTTTGGCAGCTCCCACAAGTTGGAGGCTAGGGTTCCTACAAAAAATGTTCTCTCTTCTTTTTAATCCTTGTTGATGGAAATCTCTTGGTGACAATTAAGATTGATACTCTTGTTGTGCTTATTTATTCATTTGCATTGTTCTTAATCAAGTAAGTGTTTGCTATTTTAATTATTCTTGTTCTTGAATGTTTTCATTGGATTAGCTAACCTTTGAACTCGCCCATTTACTTTGTTTGAAACTCGGAAGAGGAAGAACGGAGTTGGGATAGAATAATTAACATGAATTTGGGGCGTTAACCCTCATCTAATGGAAGTTGACCTAGGAATAGGCAATACCACTTGTATCCATATTCGGGTGTTCTTAATGCTCCTAATTGCTTGAGGGATCTTCAATTGGGTAGTCTAGTTAATCTTCGGAAGAAGTTAATTTAGAGTCATTATCCGAGGCTAAATAACATAAACTTGCTATTATTTACAATTCGTGAAATAGATTGGATCGTTACTTGAGAAGTAGTTTCCCTTCTTCCATTCTTGTTGCCATTGATCAATTTACTTGCTTTGTAGATTAGAATTTATATTTCCATATTTTATAAAAACCTTATCAAAAACAACCATTGATGCGTTCGGGCATAGCTATTGTTAGTGATAATTCCTAATCTGCTTAAATCACCTACATATTGTTCTCTGTGGGATTCGACCCCGACTCATAGTTGGGTAAATTATATTTGCATACGACCGTGCCCATTCTAATTAATAGGGTGGATTTGGACGTTATCAGTAAGTGCTTCAAGAAAGCTCAAACCTTACTTTTAATGTCATCCGATATGCGTAGTAACTACCTATCATCTGAAGAACATCATGCATAAACCAAAATTGTTGAGTAGACTGACCAAATGGGCCGTAGAAATTAGCAGATATGATATCGAATATAAACCCCGGACGGCCATTAAGTCCCAAATCTTGGCCGATTTTGTGGCAGATTTTACCCCGGCTATGATCCTCGAGGTTGAGAAAGAACTTCTGCTAACTTCGGGGAAGGCTTCGGGTATTTGGTCTTTGCACACGAACGGTGCCTCAAACCTCAAAGGCTCTGGGCTAGGCATCGTCCTTAAAACTCCCGCCGGAGATGCCATTAGATAGTCGATTAGAACTATTAAATTGACTAACAACGAAGTCGAGTATGAGGCTATGACTGCAGGTTTGGAATTAGCTCGGAGTATGGGGTTCAAAGTGATTGAAGCAAAAATACGACTCCCTCTTGGTCGTTAACCAAGTAAATGGCGTATTCGAGGTTAAGGATGAACGAATGCAAAGGTATATGGAGAAAATCCAAGTGATACTACACCGGTTTAAAGAGTGGACCATACAACATGTACCTAGGGAGCAGAACAGCGAAGCCGACACATTGGCCAGTTTGGGCTCTTCAATCGAAGGGGAAAATATCAACCCCGGCACTATAGTACAGTTGGCGAATTCGGCGGTAGAAAATGGGCATGCTGAAATAAACACGATGGGTCTAACTTGGGATTGGCGCAACAAATACATCGACTACTTGCAAGATGGAAAGCTCCCGAGTGACCCAAAAGAATCACGGTCACTAAGGACAAAAGCAGCACGGTTCTGCTTAATAGATGGCCAAATTATATCGACGGTCTTTCTTCGGGCCCCTGGCCAAGTGTTTGGGTCCCGGAGAAACCGACTATGTGATGAGAGAAGTCCATGAGGGGACTTGCGATAATCACTCCGGTGCAGAAGCCTTAGTTCGAACAATTATCAGAGGCAGTTATTACTGGAACCGGATGGAAGAGGAATCGAAGAATTTTGTCCGGAAATGTGATGGGTGTCAAAGGCATGCCTCGATGATTCATCAGCCCGGGGATTTGCTACACTCGGTGATATTACCTTGGCCCTTCATGAAGTGGGGAATGAACATTGTTGGTCCTCTGTCATGGGCACCAGGTAAGAACCGTTTTATTTTGTTTATGACTGACTATTTCTCCAAATGGGTTGAAGCGTAGGCCTTCGAAAAGATTAGAAAAAAGGAGGTTATTGACTTCATATGGGACCACATTATTTGTCGTTTCGGCATCCCAGCCGAGATCACTAGTGATAACGGTCCTCAGTTCATTGATAACAAAATCAATGATTTCCTCGAAGGGTTGAAGATCAAGAAAATTGTATCAACTCCGTATCACCTAAGTGCAAACAGACAGGCAGAATCCACGAATAAAACAATAATTCAAAATCTAAGGAAAAGACTTGAAACATCGAAGCATCACTGGAGGGAAGTGCTATCGGAGGTATTCTGGGCTTACAGAACTACATCAAAATCAAGCACGGGAGAAACGCCTTTCTCGTTGGTCTACGGGGCCGAAGCCCTCATTCTCGTAGAAGTTGGTGAACCGAGTCTCCGATTCAGATACACCACTGGTGAGTCAAACGAGGAGGCCATGGCTATAAAACTCGACATCACGGATAAACTTCGCGAGAACGCGTTGGTCCGTATTGCATCCCAGAAACAGAGAATGGAAAGGTACTATAACCGGAGGGCCAATTTTTGACATTTCCAAGTTGGGGACTTGGTGATTCAGAAAGTCACTTTGAACACCAAGAATCCCAATGATGGAAAGTTGGATCCGAACTGGGAAGGGCCGTACAAGATAACCGGAATAACGGGTAAAGGGTCGTATCAGCTGGAATCCATGGACGGACAACGGTTGCGCAATAACTGGAATGTGGCTCATTTGAAAAGATACTACTACTAAAGTATGGACATCTATTCTTGTGTTTATTTATTATTAATCTTTCCTTTTTGCAGGAAATCGAGTACCGGATGAAGTTAGGTGCTAGGTCTGAAAAGTCGTGTTGCATTGTTTTTCTTAGTACGGTTTTGTCCCAAAATGGGTTTTCCGACAAGGTTTTTAACGAGGCAATAAATACAACGTGTTACTTGATAAAAACGAGGACAAGTGTCCGGAAACTCGGGGCTATACCCTACGAATGGGGACTTGATAGTGCTTACCCGATCATGCAGTTCGGATAAACACTAGGGGACTGCTATACCCACATCGAGGCTTACCCCGGTTAATAGAAAACGAAGCATCTCAACAAAGCAAGTGAACGTTGTTAGTGTAGCCCCGGAGAAGTTCTCGAAATTTTGTATTTCTCATCTTCATCTAAAACCGGACATTTTGTATTAGGTATCAATGTAAGGACCAAACGATCAAAACGAATCGTGTCCACTTAGTAGTTGCTACGGCAAAACAGAAGGAAACGGACGAAATCTTCATATCACGTATGTGCAAATACTTGCAATATAAAGATTATTGAAAATTCAGATTATTGCATTTCGGATATGTCTTCTTGTTAAACACCCTACCTCGATGATTACCACCAAAATTAGACATCATTTTATCTAAATACCCTATACCGGGGACTATAGTCAAAGTTCGATAAAGGCAACAAGGTTGATAACGTCCAAATCCACCCTATTAATTAGAATGGGCACGGTCGTATGCAAATATAATTTACCCAACTATGAGTCGGGGTCGAATCCCACAGAGAACAATATATAGGCGATTAGGAAAAGTAGGAATTTTCACCAACTACGCTAAAGCCAAACGATGGATAATGTTTTGGTTTTGTTTGAGAGAATTATAACTAATGCAAAAATGTAAACTAACCTAGAAAGCAAGTAAAATGATCAATGGCCACAAGCATGGATACAAGGGAAACTACGCTAAAGTAACGATCCAATGTACTTCATGATTTACAAATAATGGTGAGTTTATATTACTTAGCCTCGGATAATGACTCTAAATTAGCTTCTTCCGAAGACTAACTAGACTACCTAATTGAATATCCCTAAAGCAATTAGGAGCATTAAGAACACCCGAATATGGCTACAAGTGGTGTCGCCTATTCCTAGGTCGATTTCCATTAGATGAGGGTTAACGCCCCAAATTCTTGTTAATTAATCTTTCCCAATCCCGAGTTTGCCTCTTCCAAGTTTAAACCGAAATAAATGGGCAAGTCTTAGGGTTAGCTACTCCCTTAAGAATCATTCAAAATGAGATTAATTAAAGAAACAATAACTCACTTCATTAGGAATAAAATTATTCAACACATAAGCAAAACAAGAGATTCAATCCAAACTTTAATCAAGAATATTTCCATAAACGAAATTCAAGTATTGAAATGAAATACTACACACATAAATATTCAATACATAGCAAGAGTAGAAGAAATGGGTAAAAAATTTCTCATTGGTGTCTCCAAATCTTCTCTTCCAAGGTGTTGGTGATGAATCCTAGCCTCCAAGAACTTGTGTGTTGTGCCAAAGATAAATGTTTTCTGCCCTAAGCCTCTATTTTATTCCCCATTTTTCAGATTTGCAATTCTGCCCGTTTTTGCAGATCTGGCCCGTTTTTTTTGCAAAACTGTCCCATTTGGCCTCTTTTTGAGTTAATTTTCACTTGGTTTCTTCCGATCACTTCTAAATCACATAAAACCTGTAAAATAGATGTAAACGATATTAAATGCACTATTTTCTCAAGCAAACATAGCAAAAATATAAGATTAAAGAAGAGATAAGTTGGTAAAATACCAACTTATCAAACCCCCAAACTTAAACTATTGCTTGTCCTCAAGCAATTCAAAACATAAAATCTCTTTCTAAGGAATTTACTCAATAGTGCACCAACATCATACCAAGTTAAGAAGTCTACTTTAAGCACAAAAACATGACTTTGATTGGTACCAACAATTAATTCAAAACATATGAATCACCAACTTCTTCTTAAAAACTTCATTTTCTTTTCAAGTGCTCAAACACCAAGTTAATCAAAGTAGCAATCAAGTCATGACAATAAAGCTTCAAAATTTGCCTCCTTATCACAAAACAACTTTCTTTTGTTCATTCCTCTCAATTGGAAAATGGAACAAGTTCACAACTTAAATTCTCATGTGCCCTCACACTCAAGAGAGAATCCCACACTTAGAAAATGTAATTCAAAACACAAATGGGATATTTAAATAGAAAGAATTAACTCTCTTCTCTCACAAAGATGTTCAATTGCACAAGTAGTACCATAAGCTTGCCCTTCATGTATTTCTCCACTAATATAGACACACTTGGTTCAAAATCAATTAGGACTTAAAGGGTTGTAATGTAGGCTTTTGGTTAAGGTAGGAACATAATTTGGAAATAGTGACTCAAAAACCTCCCTAAGCACTACAATTTTCAACAATCAAAGCATACTTCCTTTGAAATTTTTTTTACCCCTTTCTTCATTTTTCCTTTCACCACTTAGTCTTCCCATTATTCACACACTAGTTTTTTTTTTTTTTTTCATTGCACCGTAACACCGTCGACGGACCGTCGATCGTGTTACGGGCCGTATCTCCAACCGTAACTCAAGTTATTCATTTATAGCACAGGAACCGTAACTCATTCGACGGACCGTCACACGTGTTACGGTCCGTAACACCTCACCGTAACACCACCCAAATTTCCAGAAAGTTTTACATGGAAATCAATGGTGTTACGATGGGTGTTACGGTCCGTAACACACGTTACGGTCCGTAACACCTCACCGTAACATCATCCAAATTTCCAGAGAGTTTACTTGGAAATTTAATGATGTTACGATGGGTGTTACGGTCCGTAACACACGTTACGGTCCGTAACACTGAACGACGGAACCATTTAACAGTTCAAAATTATTATTTTTTCGCCTTTAAAGTAACTCCCACATAACAACTTTTTCCAACCATCACCCCCAAACTTAGGCTTTTCGCCTATGTTTGCACTTTCAACGCACTTAAGGAGGTAGGGTACCAAAAGATGGATCAATGAAGAACAAAAGATTAAAGCTTGTAACATGGTTGCCAAAGAAAAGGTTAAAGGCTCAAAAGGGGTTGACTAGGGAAAATATGCAAAGGTAGGATATTTAAGGCACAAAAGCGGTTCAAGGAAGGCCTAACATCATTTTTCAAACCAAGTGTAGTCTAGGATTTCGCCTTGAAACTCATTCCGGGCAAGTTCTAGACCACAAATAATGCAAAAGAACTCACAAATAAACCTCATCACACATGGCACATGAAAATTCAAGTAGAATATGTATCCAAGAACCAATTGAAACAAATGAACTCAAAAAGTCACTCATAGCCTAAAGAGACTAATTAGTGAAAGTAAGAGCCAAAAATTAAATCTAAAAGTCACAACAAGAAACCTTACTTCAATCATTTTTCTTTTTCAACAATCAAGAGTTCATATGTTAAGGTTTAAATAAGTTGGTACCAAGCAAGCCAAAAATTAGTCAAGGGGTAAAAAATCACATCCCAACACCATTTTTACTCTTAAACTACCTAACTAAGAACAAAAATAAAATAACAAAAGTGACTAATTCACAACATGCAAAACGAACGAAATTTTCAAGCATTTGAGCAAGTTCCATTTGTAACGTTTATCCACAGCCACACCAACAGTCACAAAATAAGCCCGACAAGGGCACACAATCAAGCATAACCAAAATATAGCGTACTACCACATGCCACCCCCAACTAAAAACATTGCAGTGTCCTCACTGCACAAGCAAAAACTGGACAGTTTTTCAGAACTGGACAGTTTTGCAGAAACTGGACAGTTTTGCAAAAACTGGACAGTTTCTGCAATTTTCAGCAGCTACTGGTTTGGGGCTGTCCGAAAATTCGACCTGCTCAAAACAACTCCAAAAATTCTGAAACTTTGCAGATTAGTCAAAAACCATAAACAAAACTATTCTAAAAACTCAAATTTCAAAAATAATTTAAAAATTTTAAAACGATGGGTTGCCTCCCACCAAGCGCTTAAGTTAACGTCGCGGCACGACGGTTACCTTTTACCACTTTTCCCTCCATTTGGAAGATATGAATTTGCGCCCCAACTTTGAATCAAGATTCCGGTGATGCTCATGAGGCGGTGGTAGGAAAGCAAAGAGGCCAACTTTTGGGTATCGCATTTTGCACTTCTTGGCCCGTGAGTGAGGCATGCCATTTTCTCTTCTTGGCATAGCAAACTTCAAAATGAAAACGCTTTCTTCTTCATCTCCAAAAATCTCCATTGGCTTGATTGGTTCAACTTCCATATCATCCACCAAGCACAACGTTGAAAAATGGCTAGAATGAGGTCCAACGCGCTCAAATTCTAAATTTGCATGAATTTTTTCATCCTCACCCAAAAATGAACTAGAGTCTTCAAAAATTATTTTATGAACTTTTTTATGCAACTCTAGTATCATTTCTTCAATCTCGACATCTTGCATTATTTTCGGATTGGTCGGTTGGCAATTCACCATTAGCTCATGAAAATCAATCTTGACCTCTTCTTCATTGGAAACCAACTCAAAATTATGATCCATGGCCCTTTGATATTGAGCATTACATGCTTCAATCTTTGCATTCAATTCGGCCTCCAATTTCCGGATATCAATTTCAAGTAGCTCCACTTCTTGACTTTGCTCAACATGCATTTTTAGATATTCTTCCATCATCCGTGAAAAGCCTTCACGGTGATCCCCATAGACTTCAAGATGTTGAGCTTGATTCATTAGCCAATCTTGGCTCACCATTTCCATTTTGTCAAGATTTTCTTCATGGTGAGAATCGTCCAAAGCTTGTAAAAATCCTAACATGGTGAAATCCATGTTTTGGATAGTTTCATCATCTCCATTTTGAACTACTTCCCACCATTTGGCCACAATTTTCCCATATTTTTCATTTCTCTCCATAATGCCACTTAACATTTCCTCAATTTCCTTTTTTCGAGTGTTGGAAATTTCTTCTTTATGACTTAGCTCATTTTCTTCAAGTTGAACCACTTCTTCAATTTCACAACTCTTGTTGTGGTCACAAGAATTTTCGGGCTCATCTTGTAAATTTGAAATCTCTTCTTCAACTACTTCATTTTGAGGAATAGGCACATCCATGGAAATTGAAAAATTTTCATCCTCAAGTGATTTGTTCATTTCTAAAATGGATTGCCCGACGAGTTCTCGCTCCTCCTCCCTTTCCCGGTCAAAGTATGCTTGGAGCAATTCCATGATACCTTCATATCCGGTACTTTGCCCTTCGTTTGCCATATCATTGTTCCTATCAAACTCAAAAGCACAACTAGTATTTTCATTAGAACAACTTGGGGGAGGGGAAGGAAAATAATTAGGAAAATCACTCCAATGCCCATTTTGATCACCACAAAAATTTGATACGCTCAAATTACACCTATTAATGGCGTAAAGCGGACGTTGTCAAATATAGTAACCCAACAAGGTTGGGGTCGAATCCCACAGGGAATATGGAGAGAAAAGAGTACTAATCGTATGCGATACCAATCTTTAAAGGCTTTAATCCTATTCCGGATAGTTTGAATTGATTGTTGAATAATGTAATTGAATACTTTGACTTAGAATGTAATTAATATGAGAGAGAGACTAAGGTTGTGTTTCCCAATTTGATTAGATATTATGCTTCGGATTTCAATGTGATATACTTCTAATGGTTGTTCTAAGAATATGCACTTGATCTCTTAAAGACTTCTTAATGTTTCCCAACAGTTAAGCAGTATTTCCTCTTTATGATTCTTCCGAATATAAAAGAGTTACAATCGAAGAGCGACCAATAATGCCAATTTAGACTTATTCTTATTCCTAAGTTAGTCTATTAAACGAGGGTTAACGCCTCGAGTCATTGTTATTCAATCTTACCAATATTGACTCTCTTTCCCAAGAAAAGTCAATATAATGGCTTCGGCTAATGCTTGCAATCATTACCCAACGTTACAACACAAAGATAGAATAAATAACAACAACCATTATGCATATATCAATAATAGAAACCCATTCACATAATACCCATCATGGGATTCACAACCTTAGAATTGAAATTAGCTACTCATAATGTTTCTTGACAGAAAAAGCTTAAAGATTAACATAATACACTTACAATACTAATACAAGATGGAATGAGAGTGAAGTTGTTGCCTTAAATGCTCCAATCACTTCAAGATTAAAAATCTAGGGTTTATGCCTCTAAAATAAAATCTGAAAAAAATTAAAACCCTACATTATGTATTTATAGAGCCAAAAATCGCGCCAAGTTTCTGGACAAAAATGCCCTTACGCCGCATTGTTACGGACCGTAACTCAGGTTACGGTCCGTCCTTCATTTCGTCATTTGACCACTTCGACGTTACGGCCACCATGCGACGGACCGTACCCTGTGTTACGGTCCGTCCTTCTGAAGCGTAAGTGGTGACAATTACTTGGCAACTCTCTGGAAATTTGGACGATGTTACGGTGAAGGGTTACGGACCGTAACATGAGTTACGGACCGTAACACTAAACCGTAACACTGAAGATTTTATTGAAACTCTCTGGAAATTTAGCTCATGTTACGGTGACATGTTACGGACCGTAACATGAGTTACGGACCGTAACACTAAACCGTAACACTGAAGATTTTATTGAAACTCTCTGGAAATTTAGCTCATGTTACGGTGACATGTTACGGACCGTAACATGAGTTACGGACCGTAACACTTCACCGTAACACTGATGGTTTCAATGAAACTTTCTGGAAATTCAGGCCTTGTTACGGTTCAAAGGTACGAACCGTAACATGAGTTACGGACACCGTTACGGTCCGTAACATGAGTTACGGACCGTCGCTTAGCTCAAATTTGTCCGTTTTTCCAGCATTACTTCTCATTTCCGATCCTTAGTTAATCAACCCTATAAAATACAAAAATAACATAAGAAACAATATAAAAACACTTAAAATCAAGCAATATTTCTAGTTACAAAGGCATAAAATGTGCCAAAATTCACGGCACATCAACACCCCCAACTTAAGCTTTTGCTTGTCCTCAAGCAACTACAACAATACTCACTACTAACACACGACATCTTAGCAAAATAAGAATGACTACAGTGGTTTTGGCATGTGTTCCTAGCACGGACTCTTCAATTCAAGAAAAATATTTAGGCTCTTATCCATCTCCTATTTGTGACACAAGATGCACATTCCGGAAAAATGTCAATTCACTATGCAACCTCAATTAATGACATAATCATAGTACGGGGGCCTCTATGCACATGAATTTCAACTTCCGGAAAGCCAGTTACTTTGAAACCTACAATCCTTATGCCCTCACATCGACCAAAGAATGTCCCAACACACATTTACGACATAAATGGGACAGAAGACTAAAGAGACAGATGAACACTCATACTCACAAAGAAATTTGCATACCATGCGTGCACATACGATAGGCTTGCCTTTATTTTCCATGCATTCAACTTTGAACAATTTGATCGTGATCACATTAGGACTTTTTGGGCTTGTAACATTGGCTTAGGGACGGGTAGGATGAATATTTGGGTATCGGTGACTCACTCTCCTCGACACTTCTTTTTGACTTCATTCACCATTCTTCCTATCATTTCCGACCCTCCCTTTTTAGCGTGGATTTATTTAGAAGTTTGAAATTTTTTTTTTTTTTTTTTTTTTATATATATATATATATATATATCCACGCTGAATTATGTCCCTTTATATTCGTGATTACCCCAACAGGCCTTTGACCTCATTTTCCTCATCTTTGACTTATCACCCCCAACTTAGGCTTTTAGCCTCATTTTCCGCATTTTTGACTTGTCACCCCCAACTTAGGCTTTTAGCCTCATTTGTCAATCTTCCGTGTCAAGGAGGGACTTGGTGCCAAATGGGTTTATTCGAAGAAAAAGTCTATAGGCTCAAAAATGGGAGACTAGGGATCATTTTCTGTACGGGCCAGGCTCATTTAAGATACTTTGGGGTTAATACAAAGAAAGCCTAAGATCACTTCACAATCTAATTCTCCTTAGAATTCACGCACGACCAACCGGGCAAGTTCTAGATTGCCGGCATCATATGCAAATAGAAGCTAAAAACTCACAACACAATGGCATAAGGATTGTTTAAATACTCCGACTTCATTTCCGTTTGAAGATTTCACATACATAAACACCCTTTCTTTGCAATGTCATTAAAAGAACCATACATGTCAATATCAACAACTCAGTTTTGATGTACATCACAAATTATTTTTCGGAGGGATATCATTGAACTTGTAAAAACCATTTTTATCTATGCTAGAAACACGGACCACCACCACTTAAGTCAGCATTACTTTACTTCTATATTAAACATTCTAAACATGCTAGGTTCAACATACACACAGCATTCTTCGGGAATAGAAACACATAGCAAAGAACAGCCGAAGAACGTCCTAACACATACTTGTTAATAAAAACAATACCAACAAAACAAAACAATAACAATTGTCTTAAACACATGCTTACTATCACAATTTTGATAAGATATTTACCAAAACAAAACAATAAAAACAATATCCAGTATACTAAAACAGCAATCCCAACAACCAATCAGCAAATACCACACCCCCAGCTTAAAAGCATGCATTGCCCTCAAAGCATCAATACAACGCAGTAAAAAATTTGGAGGGCCTCCCTGGAGCGCACTAGGCACTCGGATCTGTCGCAGCATCATGGGGTGGAGCAGTGGATGGGGGAGAAATACGGTGAGCCGGCTCTGTAGGCTGAGTTGAGCTAGAAGTAGCTCCTGCGGTGTCGGAACTTAACCGGGACTCCTGGCGGATTATTTTCAAAGTACGCCGCTCCTCTTCCTCATTCTGTGGGCGTAACTCAGCATATGGATCAAGACTTTGGAGAGTGGGCTCGAGATCTGGCGAGGCTCTGCTTCGCTTCCCTTTGTCCAAAGAGAGGATATCCTCCTCCAACTCCTCGTCGTGCTGTTCCTCAACCGTGTCATCGTTGTCATCATCCCCTAGTAAGCTCTGAATCGGCTGGTATAGGGTCTGTACCAACTCCGTGTGTACTTTAGGAAGCTGGTCTGTCGCCACAGCCACTTCCTGGGCCTTCAATTTCTGTACATCATCCTTGACAGACCGCAACTCACTCCGAATAGCGCCCAATTCCATAGTAGGGTGTGTCCTAGTCAGCTCAGTCATCCTGCGCTCAATACCATCTATCCGGGAGTGGATTTGTAATGATTGTAGGTGGTCCGCAGCCATCTGTTCTTTTATCTGTTCTTTTATCGGTCGCAGCGCTACATCAATAGCCCTTTTTGTGTATAATTTTAGCTCAGTCATGATCTGCTTGACCTGCCTATCTGTGCGATCCGCTTGTAAGACCACCGCCCCAAAATTGTCCCGGTTGAACATCATTTTTCTCGCAAGCTCGGGTGGGACTCCTGGTGTTGCCTGCGGTGGTGCTGGGCTTGCTCCAGTGGAAGAGGTAGGACCACCCGAAGTAGGTGCGGCTGGAGGTGGCATAGGATGTGTAGCATGATCAGCCGGTGGAGCCTCAGAATCTGTGTGCTGATCCGCAGCAGCTCCCTCTTCACCCATGATAGCCAAGGGTATAACATCTGATCCCGTAGGCCCCTCCGGCACCTCAGAAACCGATGCAGAGGGCAACGAACCCTGGCTGAACACCTCATCTTTCCCTTTTGTGATGTCATAAATATGGCTGGCAATCACACTGTGATCGATATGGGGTAGGGGTTCTGGTTCTGCACGCAAGCATAGTAGCGTAAGCAGGCATGGATGAATGAGGGAAGTGGCCGGCTGGGTGGCTCTCTCTCGGAGGTCTTCGGCTATCAGTCGCCCGAAGTTGATCTTATATCGCGACATTATGGAAGCCACAAGAACAACCCTGTCTGGAGTCAAATAATTATCTGATTGGGTAGGACGGATTCGGAACAGAACCATTTGCCACCAAAACTTTGCCTCTGGCGTTAGGGTGTTTTTCCAAATCCGCGTGGTGGTTGTCAACTTTGGCACTATGGCCCATTCAGGATCTGTTGTCCGTGCAATAACAGAAGCTACCCATTTTCGGACGGGGATTGTATCCTTCTGTTCAATTTTGTAGGCAAACTCCCCTTCTTCCGCTGCTGTAGGCTCTATATAATCTTCCCCGAATAGTGTTTTATTTATAGCCGATGGAGAGACATCTATCTTCTTTGTCCGGAATACAACCTCATTCATTGCCGGTACTTGAGTTGCTCGCTGCCCTTTCTTCACTACTTTGAATACAGCTGCCCCATATGAAGCGTAGAATTCCCTAACAAAAACCGATATGTAGGACCCAACGGGGTTTTTCAAAAACTCCAACTTGTGGAATCGGATAGTATCACTAATGCCGGGATATCCTTCGATTCCATCGAAAATGACATTCCGTTCCTCGAAAATACTCCGCCTTGGGTCCATTCCCTCACCTTTTACCCGCTCACACCCCTTGTTATACAAATCTTCAGATCCCTCCACATTAAACCGGAGGATCTTCTCAGTCATAGTTTGCAGCCGAATGTCAAGTTTCCTTCTTTCCTGTTCGCGCTCTTTTTCGCGCTCCTCCGCAGTAGACTGTCTAATGGGTGGTTGAGGTCGGTGTGTTGGTGTGATAGCCCGCTGGGGTTCACTTTGGCTCGACGAACTCGACGAACTCGACTTTCTTAACTCCTCAATCGAGGAGGAACTTTCTGATTGTGGGTCTGGTTGGCTGGGTGCAACTGGTGGGGGTGGCTTGCTGGGTGCGACCGGCCTCTTTTTAGGCCTGGCGTCCTTGATCAGATCGTCGTCGCGCAGCCGTGAGGTTACCTTGCTTGCAGCACGACCTTTTCCTTTTTGTGCGACCTTAGGTGAAGCCTTCTTTGATTGTCGTGGTTTACCCATACCTGTGGAAGGAAAAGTTAGATATGATGTACGAGAAGTTGTAAAAAATTTACACCTTATGAATTTAAGCCAAAGACTTTAATTAGGTCAGGTACCGTAACACAGTCGACGGTCCGTATCATAGTATACGGTTCGTAACGTCGCACCGTAACGTGATCAAAATTTCCAGAAAAGTTACTGGAAATTTGAGAGGTGTTACGGTGTGATGTTACGGTCCGTAACGTACGTTACGGTCCGTAACACATAATGACGGGCAACAGAGTAGCAAACAAATGGCTTGGCCAAATTTTATCGTTTTAAGCATGAGGCCAAGATTTCCGACTTAATGATCCATGGGTATGTTGTGAAACAATATTATATCCCCTCACATGCCTCGGGTTACTCAGACTTCACCCGATTTTATTAAAGTTTTCATTGGGGACTTGTATCGAACAGTTGGTGGGCAAACCGATTTAGTAATTTCACGAATGAAACCTTCAACCGGATTTGCCCTCCAATTCAGTGGGAAGCAGTTGCTTGTACCCACGAATCATTTAAACAGCACCAATACCAATCCCAACCCCCAACCAATGTCAAATCCCCCATAACTTATCAATTTAAATGCAAACTCAATCAACACAGCCCAAAACACGAATTTCAACACATATTTTACGAAATTACTCATGAGCATCATAGAACTCGCATTGATAGCTAAAAGAAAAGAGTAAAGACATGTAATACCTGATCGTTGGCGATTGTAAGGATGAAACTCAACTTAAAACAGTGATTGTGGATAAGAAAATAGTAATGAGATTTTAGAGAAATATGGGGGAGAATGGAAGGAGGATGAAGAGAGGAGGATGTGAAGAAGAGAAGAGAGGATTTATGAGGGAGAGGGAGTTGAAAAACGTGTGAAGAATCGTTATAATTTGGAATGGGAACCGTCGGTAATGTATTTAAACATTTCCGACAATTACGTTACCTGTTACGGACCGTATCATAGGATACGGTCCGTATCTTGTGTTACGGTTCATCAAACGACCCCGTTTCGTTTATTCATTAATGACCTGGCAGTCCAATCGACGGACCGTAACTCGTGTTACGGTCCGTATCACCTGGCGTAACATGTTGAAAATTTCCAGTTAAGCCCATATTTTGCATCAAAGTTACGACACAGTGTTACGGTCCGTAACACGTACGACGGACCGTAACTCATACCGTAACACTCTTCCTCACCCTTCAGTGATTTTTTTATTTTTTTCTTTTTGCCTGTTACGCTTCATGATACGGACCGTAACAAGAGTTACGGGCCGTAACGTGGAGCGTCTCGCCTTGGATCACTTGGTAGTTATTTGGTCCCTTCAGTTCTCAAAATCCCACCACATTAGCACATCAACAACACAAAAGAATACAATGAAAATATAAACTTTAAACTACTTACAAAGCGGTAAATGTGGGTTGCCTCCCACACAGCGCTTGGTTTAACGTCACGGCTCGACGTGGTACCTCATTTTCGAGTTCAGGAGCCATATTTCAAACGATACCTATCCACGACCTTACCATCATCAATACACCAATGGTAATGCTTCACTCTTTGTGCATTCACCTTAAAAGTCCGAGTGCCATCCTCGGATTTCACCTCAATGACGCTTCCATTTGGGGACACACTCACAATTTCAAAAGGACCAGACCAACAAGACTTTAACTTGCCTGGAAAGAACTTCAGGCGTGAATTGTACAACAAGACCAAGTCTTTTGGCTGAAAATCCCTTTTTAGGATCTTCGAGTCATGATAGTATTTCATCTTTTCCTTGTACAGTGTTGCACTTTCATAGGCATTGTACCTAAATTCATCCATCTCGTTGATTTGAAACAACCGCAGCTTAGTTGCTTCATGCCAATCCATATTCAGCTTTTTCAATGCCCAAAGGGCTTTATGCTCAAGCTCAATAGGCAAATGACATGCCTTCCCAAATACCAACTTATACGGTGAAGTCCCTATAGGCGTTTTGAATGTCGTGCGATATGCCCATAAAGCATCATCCAACTTTTTAGACCAGTCAGTGCGATTCACATTGACCGTCTTTGCCAAGATGCTTTTTATTTCTCTGTTTGAGACCTCAACCTGACCACTCGTCTGAGGATGATATGGAGTGGCAACCCTGTGATGCACGCCATATTTTTCAAGAAGATCAGCAAATGGTTTATTGCAGAAATGAGATCCACCATCGCTAATAATAGCTCTAGGAGTGCCAAATCTAGTAAAGATGTTCTTTTTGAGAAACGCATTGACTCTCCTACCATCATTGTTAGGCAAGGCCACCGCCTCCACCCATTTGGAGACATAATCCACTGCGACAAGAATGTATTTCAGGCCGTAGGAGCTCACGAAGGGCCCCATAAAATCAATTCCCCATACATCAAATAGCTCCACCTCAAGAACAAAGTTCATCGGAGTTTCATGCCTCCGACCTATTGTGCCCTGGCGTTGGCATTTATCACAAGAGCGTGCCAACATATTTGCATCACGATAAATGGCTGGCCAGTAGTAGCCACACTCTAGCACCTTGGCTGCTGTTCGATTTCCACTGTGATGTCCACCAACTGGAGAATCATGGCACGCTTTCAAGATGTCCATCACCTCAGATTCCGCCACACATCTCCCGATCATATTGTCAGCACACGTTCTGAATAAGTAAGGCTCATCCCAACAATACTGTCGGCAGTCTCGCAAGAACTTCTTCTTTTGATATGTCTTCAACTCTTCAGGAACGATGCCAGTTACCAAATAATTGGCAATATCGGCATACCATGGTGCCACATCATTGGAAATGACCAAAACTCTTTCATCCGGGAAAGTGTCATCAATATCTAGCACATCACTCGGTCTCCCTGGTGCTTCCAGTCTGGAAAGATGGTCAGCTACTTGATTTTCTGACCCTTTCCGGTCTCTGACTTCAAAGTCAAATTCTTGTAGCAACAACACCCATCTTATCAACCGAGGCTTAGCATCCTTTTTCGTCATCAAATAGCGCAATGCAGCATGGTCAGTGTGAACCACTACCTTGGCACCCAACAAATAAGCCCGGAACTTTTCAAAAGCATAAACAATAGCAAGTAATTCTTGCTCCGTTACTGTATAGTTCAGCTGGGCTCCATTCAATGTTTTGCTGGCATAATAAATTGGGTGCAGGATTTTGTTTAGCCGCTGACCAAGCACAGCACCAATTGCAAGACCACTGGTGTCACACATTAATTCAAAGGGAAGTGACCAATCTGGGGACACCACAATCGGTGCGGAGGTTAATTTCAGCTTCAACTCGTCAAACGCCTTGATGCACTTTTCATCAAAATTGAATTTGGATTCTTTTTCTAAGAGTTTGCACATGGGATTTGCAATTTTTGAGAAGTCTTTGATAAACCTTCTATAGAATCCGGCGTGCCCCAAGAAACTCCGAACTCCTTTTACTGAAACGGGCGGAGGGAGTTGTGAAATCACATCGATTTTAGCTTGATCAACCTCAATCCCTTTTTCTGAAATCTTATGGCCAAGGACAATGCCCTCCTTGACCATAAAATGACACTTCTCCCAGTTGAGCACGAGGTTGGTTTCCTCACACCGTTGCAGCACCCGATCAAGATGACCCAAACATTCATCGAATGAATCTCCCACCACCGAGAAATCATCCATGAAAACTTCAAGAAATTTTTCAACCATATCAGAGAATATGGACATCATGCATCTTTGGAAGGTAGCTGGTGCATTGCAAAGACCAAATGGCATCCGGCTGAAAGCGAATGTCCCATAGGGACAAGTGAAAGTAGTCTTTTCTTGGTCTTCCAACGCAATGTTGATCTGGTTGTATGCTGAGTACCCATCCAAGAAACAGTAATAAGATCTTCCGGCTAGCCGATCAAGCATTTGATCAATAAAAGGCATAGGGAAGTGATCCTTGCAAGATGCGGTATTCAGCTTCCGGTAGTCCATACACACTCTCCAACCGGTGACAGTCCTTGTTGGAATCAACTCATTTTTCGAGTTAGGGACAACAGTGATGCCCCCTTTCTTTGGCACACACTGAACAGGGCTTACCCAAGGGCTGTTGGCAATCGGGTAAACCACCCCAGCATCTAACCACTTAATGATCTCCTTCTTCACCACCTCTTGCATCGGTGGATTTAATCTTCTCTGATGTTCAACACTCGGCGAACTTTCCTCCTCCAACTGTATTCGGTGCTCACAAATTCCGGCGGGAATCCCCCGGATGTCTGCAATAGTCCAACCCAGAGCTCTTAAATGCTTTCTCAAGACTACGATGAGTCTTTGAATTTGGCCCTCATTCAGAAGCGATGACACAATAACTGGAAGAGTAGCATTTTCTCCAAGAAATACATATTTAAGATGTGATGGCAGTTTCTTGAGTTCCAGTTTCGGTGGCTCAATAATTGATGGTTTTGCTGGAGGAGTTGTTCGTTTCTCTAGATCAAGAGACAATTTCTTGGGCTCATAAGAGTAAGACCCCAGACCTGTGAGTGAATTCACTGTCTCATTATATCCCTCCATTTGGTCGGCATCAAAATTTACCAAGATGGCCAACAATGCTTCGCTCAAGCATTCTTCCTCCATTTTAAATTCCACTGCTTCATCCACCTTGTCAACAGAGTTTATGACTGAAATGCTTTGATAAGGACTAGGTAACTTCATGCCTTTGCTAGCGTGAAAAGTCACCTCCTCATCGTTCACCCGGAACTTTATTTCGTGCTTTTCGGAGTCCATAAGAGCCCTCCCTGTGGCAAGGAAAGGTCTTCCCAGAATAATAGGAATTTCTTGATCAATAGCACAATCAAGAATCACGAAATCTGCCGGCAGTAGAAATTCCCCGATTTGAACCAGCACATCATCAACTACTCCAACTGGCCTTTTTATCGATTTGTCAGCCATCTGCAACCTCATGGTAGTTGGCCTTGGCATAGCTAGCCCCGATCTCTTAAAAATTTCCAGGGGCATAAGATTTATGCTAGCCCCGTTATCACACAAAGCCCTGGCAAAATTTTGCTGCCCTATGGTGCATCGAATTGTGAATGCTCCAGGATCTTCCCTATTTTGCACAGTGGTTTTGGAAAGAATGGCACTAACGCGGTGAGTGATACCCACAGTGTCGTGTTTCAATGGCTTTTTCTTCTTTGTTAAAAGATCCTTCAAATACTTAGCAAAGCCAGGCATTTCTTTAACAGCATCCATGAAAGGAATGTTCATCGTCAACTGCTTGAGTTGATCATAAAATCTCAAGCACTTCTCATCTTCTGTTTTTCTCACCAACCTTTGAGGAAAAGGCGGTGAAGATTCAAACAATTGGCTCAAAGGGCGAAGAGCACCGGAAAGTTTTGCCTTCCCCTTTTCCTGGTTTTCCACCGGTTCCTTTGGTTTATTAAGATTCAGCTCTTCTTCAACTACAATGGGGACTTCCTCCCCTGCTTCTTCCTCGACAATATCATCCAATACACTAGGCTGCGCTTCTTTTTCAACAATTGGTTCCAGATCAATTGGCTTCTTATTGTCACCCTGAAGTATTTTTCCACTTCTGGTGCTAATGGCAAGTACATTCTCCACAGAGTTCACTCCACTACCTTTTGGATTAGGAACTGTATCACTCGGTAATTGTCCCCGTTGAGGAGTATGCACTTCTCGGGAAAGGTCTCTGAATTGCGCTTCAAGCTTCTGAATGGAAGCTGAATGCGATAGTTGGACCTGGGACATTCCCTTGATTGTGCTCTCTGTTCTGTCTTGATTCATCAGCATTTTCTGCATCATACTCTTCAGTTCTGCAGAATCATTAGACGTGTTACCAGCAGAGTTAGTAGCTGAATTATCTTTCCATGGCTGGGAATTGGATGCTTGCCCCCTAGGTGGAATGTAGGGGTTAGAGCTCTTGTTGCCATAATTATTGTTATTGTAATTCCCTTGATTGGGATTACCCTGATCAGTTCTTCCATAATTCTGTCCTTGGTAATTTTGTTGAGGCCTTTGCCATGGGTGATTACCGGAACCTTGGTAGTTTTGCCGTTGATAACCCCCTTGCGAGTTATTGACATAATTCGCATCCTCATATTGTGGCTGCCCCTCAAGATAAGTTTCGTCAGAAACTTGATACATTCCGGGAGCATGAGGTGGCATCTCATCGATAACGTTTACACATTTGGCCTCTTTCTCCATAAGCCTTTTGGATAATAAATCCACGGTGGTTTGCAGTTGAGCGAACGCATGATCTCGCTCATGATTTTCTTTGGCCACCGCGGCCACAGAGGGACTACCATATGATAGGAATTCGCTATCAGTCGAATGCCAGGCTTGATTATGGGTAGTAAGCTTGTCGAGCAACCGGGTGATGTTGACAAAGGTTTTGTCCATAAAGCATCCCCCAGCTGCAGTGTTGACAGCTATTTGATTCATTGTATCTAGCCCCTTGTAGAACTTCTCTGTGAGAATTGCATCTGGAAATCCATGATTCGGAGATTGAGCTAGATAATATTTGAACCTCTCCCATGCAGCATATAGTTGTTCCCCTGGAAGTTGTTTAAACCCAAAAATCTTATCCCGAAGCTCAGCCTTTTTGCTGGGTGGGAACCATTTTTTTAGAAAGATATTGGCCAGCTCATTCCAGGTATGAATAGTATTGCTCGGGAGCTTTTCATACCATTCCCTAGCTTGGCCAGCTAATGAATATTTGAAAACCCGCAGTCGCAGTGCATCAGCAGGAACAACACCTTGAGATTGTTGGGAACATACATGCACGAAATTCTTCAGGTGTCGAAGGGGACAGTCTTCCGAAGAATTTCGGAAATAGCCTTCAAGTTTCAATAGCTGATAGATAGAACTATCAATTTTGAAATTAGCATTTCCTGTTCTTGGGGGAACTACAGCAGAATCATAATCAGCTTCGTCGATGAATTCTGCAAATACATTCTCATCCTCCTCTTCTTCTGGTGCAGGATGGTTCACTTGGATCCCCCCTTGGTTCCCTTGATTGCGATGGGGTCTTCCAGCCATGTTCACCTGGTTCACTAAAACAGCAAACGAGGTGTGATGGAATAGAAAAAGTTTTAAAGAATAGTACACAACAATTAGTAATTTCTGAACCGTATTCCCCGGCAACGGCGCCAAAATTTGATACGCTCAAATTATACCTATTAATGGCGTAAAGCGGACGTTGTCAAATATAGTAACCCAACAAGGTTGGGGTCGAATCCCACAGGGAATATGGAGAGAAAAGAGTACTAATCGTATGCGATACCAATCTTTAAAGGCTTTAATCCTATTCCGGATAGTTTGAATTGATTGTTGAATAATGTAATTGAATACTTTGACTTAGAATGTAATTAATATGAGAGAGAGACTAAGGTTGTGTTTCCCAATTTGATTAGATATTATGCTTCGGATTTCAATGTGATATACTTCTAATGGTTGTTCTAAGAATATGCACTTGATCTCTTAAAGACTTCTTAATGTTTCCCAACAGTTAAGCAGTATTTCCTCTTTATGATTCTTCCGAATATAAAAGAGTTACAATCGAAGAGCGACCAATAATGCCAATTTAGACTTATTCTTATTCCTAAGTTAGTCTATTAAACGAGGGTTAACGCCTCGAGTCATTGTTATTCAATCTTACCAATATTGACTCTCTTTCCCAAGAAAAGTCAATATAATGGCTTCGGCTAATGCTTGCAATCATTACCCAACGTTACAACACAAAGATAGAATAAATAACAACAACCATTATGCATATATCAATAATAGAAACCCATTCACATAATACCCATCATGGGATTCACAACCTTAGAATTGAAATTAGCTACTCATAATGTTTCTTGACAGAAAAAGCTTAAAGATTAACATAATACACTTACAATACTAATACAAGATGGAATGAGAGTGAAGTTGTTGCCTTAAATGCTCCAATCACTTCAAGATTAAAAATCTAGGGTTTATGCCTCTAAAATAAAATCTGAAAAAAATTAAAACCCTACATTATGTATTTATAGAGCCAAAAATCGCGCCAAGTTTCTGGACAAAAATGCCCTTACGCCGCATTGTTACGGACCGTAACTCAGGTTACGGTCCGTCCTTCATTTCGTCATTTGACCACTTCGACGTTACGGCCACCATGCGACGGACCGTACCCTGTGTTACGGTCCGTCCTTCTGAAGCGTAAGTGGTGACAATTACTTGGCAACTCTCTGGAAATTTGGATGATGTTACGGTGAAGGGTTACGGACCGTAACATGAGTTACGGACCGTAACACTAAACCGTAACACTGAAGATTTTATTGAAACTCTCTGGAAATTTAGCTCATGTTACGGTGACATGTTACGGACCGTAACATGAGTTACGGACCGTAACACTAAACCGTAACACTGAAGATTTTATTGAAACTCTCTGGAAATTTAGCTCATGTTACGGACCGTAACATGAGTTACGGACCGTGACACTTCACCGTAACACTGATGGTTTCAATGAAACTTTCTGGAAATTCAGGCCTTGTTACGGTTCAAAGGTACGAACCGTAACATGAGTTACGGACACCGTTACGGTCTGTAACATGAGTTACGGACCGTCGCTTAGCTCATATTTGTCCGTTTTTCCAGCATTACTTCTCATTTCCGATCCTTAGTTAATCAACCCTATAAAATACAAAAATAACATAAGAAACAATATAAAAACACTTAAAATCAAGCAATATTTCTAGTTACAAAGGCATAAAATGTGCCAAAATTCACGGCACATCAAAGGTCGCATTGAACCAAGCCAAAATCTTTTAACGCACTCGAATGGGGACTACTATATTAAAAATTGATAAGGCAGGGATTCAGGTGTACGAACCTAATCTATAATAAGTAAGTTGTCGAAAAACATCGGTCCTAAAATGCTTAACGTGATTCAGAGACGTCTGAATTCACAGAGCATAAATAAGTCCCACGGGCAAACCACTGGATCAAATCCCCGGACAAAAAGTACTGGACGAAGAAAAAGGCCAATATTTAGGCACAATCCGAAAAAAAGACTTCGAGCCTTTGTTTGTTCCTTAACGGGATTGACGGTTAGGGCAAAAGTCATAACAAGCATTCAGATAAAAGAATAAAGAGATTTGGAAAGAAAAGTGCACATTCCATATATGAAGGTTTTTTACATCCAATTTTTTTGCAAAGATAAAAAACAAAAAACAAGCCAAAAAGGCAAAGGCAAAATAAAGGATAATGTAGGCCCTGGTCTACCCGGTGTGACTGGAGCCGGAGTGTTCGGATAACGTTCTCTCAGAATCCTCGGAATCAGTATCGAGGGCTCTCTTGGCTTCCCCCTCGATCGTTCTGGCTTCGAGTATTAGGGCCGGGAGGTCCCCAAATCCTTGTTGGACTTGCTCAAGGGTGGCCCTCCGGGACTTCCACCGTTCATACTCAACCGCAATCGTGGTATGAGCCTCGGCATCGTCTACATTCTTAAGAGACTCAGCTAAGTCGGCCTCAGCCTGGGCCAATTTAGCTACTAATTCTGACCTCTCCTCATCGAGGATTCTTTGAACTTGAGTAGCCGACTCAAGCTCGTCCTTCAGAATGTCATTGGCCTCGACTGTCTCCTCGAATTTGGTTTTAAGCTCGTCGCATATCCGGGCCCTATCCTTGGTTTTTTGCTCGAATACCCTTACTTTCTCCTTGTACTCAGCATTCTTGGACTCAAGCAGCCTATGCCTCTCGGCCATCTTCACAACATCATCCTTGGCCGAGTCCAGCTTACTCCGAAGTTGAGAGATAGTGTCATCGAGTTCAGCAAGACTCGAAGAAAAACGGGCATTGTCTTGGCTAAGGCCAACCTTGTCCGCTTTCAGGAGCCGATTCTTTTCGACCATTCCGGCCAACTCATCCTTCAACCGAAAATTTTCAGCCTTCGCTGCTTCGAGCTCGGGTTGAAGGTTGGAATGGGCAGCCGCCCGGTTCAGTTGATCCTCCTTTACTTGCAAAAGGTGTTGGAACTTCTCCGTTTCTCAACCCTGGGCATCTAGTTGGCCCTTAAGGTCGTCAACCTCTTGCTGAGCACGGATGAAGGCCTCATTGACGAGCACCACACTTGGGTAAAACCGGAGCTAAAGTTCACATTGAATTGTGGAAGGATTGGGTGATAAACTTACCCGGTTGCCCGCGTGCATGCTCTCGTTAATAAGACTCTGCCAGGGGACTCTGGCCATCTTCTGCTTGTCTGAGTACGAGATGAGGGGCCTCAGATAGCTTGCAATTCCCACAGGACGGGACAAGAAACTGCAATCCTCGGGGACAGTAACCATGGTCGATCTCGTCATCCTCGGTTCCACACTCGGGGCCGGGAAGACATGCATTAGACTTTACCTTGAACCAGTTTCGGTGGACCGACTAGCTACCCTCGTGATGCGTGGGATAAGGAGATGTCCGAAGCCGACTGCTTCCCCGGTTGCAGGTGGTGTATCCGAGAACATGTCATCAAGGTTATCTAACCTCGGCGTAGGAAAATTTGGAGCAGCCCTAGCGGTCTCGGTAGAGCTAGGTGGCTCAGATGTTGCAACTGGGTCACCACCGGTATCCATTGGAGCCCCGGTGTCTGGTACCAGCTCAGCACTTTGTTCGGCCTCGGCAGTCGAAGCGAGCCCGAATCTTTTAGTCCGTTGCAGGGGAGTTTCCTCAGATGAAGCATCACCTGAAATGTCAACATATTCAATTGACCTTAGAGGAGTCGGATAAAGAACTTCTTCCCCACCTGTGTGCAAAGCCGGAGCTGAAGGTCCTTCCCCGGCTGAAGGAAATGGCGGAATGGTGGCTTCCTCCCCCGGAGCAGAGGCGACGGAGGGAGCTACACCGACCCTTCGAATAATGAAATCGGTCTCTGCTTCATCCCTTAGAGTCTAAACGACGCTCATTGCCCTCTTCTTCGGTTTTTGCCCTTTGTCCGAGGGCTTTCTCCGCCTTTTATTGGCAGCAGCGATAAGACGAGATGTCCCTGCTGAATCGAATTCAGGTACCAGAGCAGCAGGCTCGGTTGCTGGCTCCTGTCTTGGCTCCACCGAGCCCTTGGGTAAACCTGAATACCGAAGAGGTTATAAAAAGGAAAAAGTAAAAGATACAACATATTCCAACTCAAGGAGAGTATTACCATGATTTTGGGCAATCCATCGGCCACGCAACAGGTTCCCCCATGTCCGTTCTTCATGGATGTGTTGACCAAGGAGTGCTCCAACCCATTCATTTGTGTTCTGGACAGCCGGAGGTATCCATGCCACGACTGATATAAAGAGAGAAGGGGAGAAATAGTGTGAATACAAGTGTGACAAAGCATTCAAGATTAATTATTGAAGGGAGAACTGAGAAACTTACGATTATCGTTCCACCCCTCCGGGAAGGGCATATAATCAGCCGGAATAATGTTTGCGGTCCTCACCCGGACGTAGAGCTCTAACCAACCTCGGTCTCTGTCTTCATCCATCTTCGAAAAGATCGGGTTCCGACCTCGCTTGGCAAGCTTTATCACGCCCCCTCGGAATAGCCTCGGGGAATATAAACAGATGAAATATGTCATCGTAAATTCCCTTTTTATATTGTTGGCCAACAGCCGGAGGCAGGCCACGGTCCTCCAAATTATCGGACCAATTTGGGCCAAGGTCACGTTGTATGTCCAGCACATATTCAAAATAACCGGGTCAATTGGGGGGTTGATCTTGAGTGTGACGGGATAGGTGTAAACATACAAGAAGCCTTCCCTATGATCGGTGATGGATACATCGGACCTGATCAAGTTTATCCTCGGTAATAAACGAAGGGTATCGCCTTACATCGAACCCTCTATCTGCAACTGGAGAAGGCTTCTTGGCTTCAAATTCTTTGTTGTAGTTGGGTTTGGACGGTACTATGTCCGAAGAGGTAGGTTCAATGACGGTTTTTCCCTTGGGTTGTGAGGTTGGCTCGGCTTCTAGGGAAGAAACCGAGGGAACATCCTGGGAGGTAGTTTCGGTATTGGCAGACATTTAAAAGATATGGGAAAGGAGATTGATGAATTCGAAGTAGGACACGAAACAAATTGAAAGTGTAAGAAGGGGTGAAGAGGCGATTGGAAAAAATTCAAATGATGAGATGAAAGAAGAAACACATCAGCACTTTAGATCAAAGAACAACAATGGAGAAGTTGGCAAAGTTGGTCTATTTTTACGATCAAAACAAGCCAGAAAAGGTGGTGATCACGATTGAAACAAGCAAGAAAATGGGAGAGGAAAATGATTAGAAATGGAGAAGTAAGAAGGTGAAGTGAAAGTGGTAAAATGAGAGGGTAAAAGCCTTATATAGACAAGGGGGAGTGAAACGGTTACAGAGGTCAGCCAACCGGGGGGTGCCACGTGTCCCACAATTAATGAGACATGATTTGAAGGGACGTGCGTTATGGCGGTTATCGAGGTTGGCCATTCGGGATGAGACACGTGGCTGATGGCAGAAGGACGTGACACAACTGTTCCCGTCAAAAATTAAAGATAAGAGCGAGCTTGTGAAACCACCGGTTTTGTGACTTATCCACTTCCCATTACTCCGATAAAAATACGGTCCAAAAAGTGTGGGGACCATCTGTATATGGTAAAAAAACGGATATACGCAAGACCGGTGACACCAGGGCTGGGGGTAAGATCAAATGAGCACGAGTATGATCAGTCTTTTCTTCAAACCGGGGATTGCGCCAGATATGGCTGATGAAGAAAAGAGAAGCAAATTTGTTGGTCCGGTGCCTCCGGACCAAACTCTGCGTTGTCGTTAGTCCGGTTTCGCCAAGTCAAGTTTTCGTGGCCGTCAGTCCGGTTTACCAGCTGCAGAACAGCCACGCGTCAAGACCGTTCTTCCATCTTGTACTGACAACCGTACGGGTGTTAGACCGTACAGTCATATCTTATCCTTTTAGGGTTTCTTTATTTCAAAAAGGGCTTTGTGTAGTATGGGAGGCGCATGAGGCAAAACTATAAATAGGGGACATTTCCCTACTTTTAGGGGTTGACTTTTTTAGATCTAGAACATTGTAATAGCAAATATATATTAAAGCATTATTTCTCTCTCTTTTAGTCCGAAACAGTGGATTTTTGTGGTCTTAGCTTATTCTTCTAACACCATTAGCTTAATCATCTATAGCAACATATTCATTCAAGGCATTGATATATATATATATATATATATATATATATATATATATATATATATATATATATATATTACCTAAATTCGGGGTAAACAATATCGAATCAAAATATGTCAATTTATCAAATTTGTTTTTAGGGGAAATAGCAATTTTAGTCCCTGTGTTATAGCTTTATTCCATTTTGGTCTTTGTGTAATTCGACTAGGCATATTTAACCTTCAATTAATATATAGATGCTATTTTGATCCTCAAACTAACATAAGTTAAAAACTCAACGGAATCATTATTTATATTCAAATAAGAAAGAGCAAAAATAAAAATAAAAAATTGAAGTTCGAGTTTACTTTCAAAGGCAAATTTGAAAATTGTGGTGCCCAAATCACTGGTTTCAATACAACTAACTTGATAGCACCTCTTTTTAATACATATGTCCAGTTTGCGCAATATATACAATAGTACAATTCAACTAGGTAAATTAGAAGAGAGAAAAAAAAACATGAAGAGACATCTATAAAAGTACCTCAGGCAACTCTTCTAACAGAATCAAAACTCTATCAGCTTACGGCACAACCTTTGCGGGTTCATATTTCTTGAAAATAGTATTTATTCTCAAAGAATTTCTCGTTAGACCGTTCAAAACCCAAAAAGGGGTAATGAGAAAGTAATAGTAAATAACAAGAAAACATAAAAATGACAGTAAATTTCCTCAAGAAGGAGACGGGGTTGTACACTTGTACCTATAGGTCTTTGGGTAGAGAAAGAAAGAAGATTTGTGGAGTGAGAAGTGAAGGGTTTAGCCAATATAACGAAGGTAGAAGCCATAGATAAGGAGAGATGGGCAGCATTAATCTTAATTCTTTCTTTTCTTTTTCTCAAAATTATTATTTTAAAATTATTAAAAATAATGATTTCGAGTTTTCAACTTCCATTAATTTAAAGGGTCAAAATAGCACATACATACTAATTCATGGTTAATGTAGAGTACTAGACTGTCACTGAATATTGAACAATGACATAAGTTGAGGAAAAAGCATACTTTCAGACTTTAAATTGATGTTGAATTAATAAAGTAGTTAGCAGTTTTTTCAGTGGCAGTAACATGGAGACAAGTGGGGCTATTACCAACGTTTGATAGAAAATATTTTCCTTTTTGAAAATTTTTCCTACCCCAACACACCCTCCACTAAACATCTTAGTTCGTTGCTCTCTCTTGCCACTCTCGAAACTTCCCTCTTGCACTCTCTCATTCTTAAGTATATTCAATGCATTATTCCGTTAATTTAATTCTCGTATTATAACCTCATATTTTTATTTGGCATAATATATAAACAGATTCTTAAATTTAGCCTCGGCAGGTAAGTACGCTCTCCAACTTTAGGTATGCACAAGCAGACACCTCAACTTGTATAATGTTGAACACATAAACACCAATGTTAATGTAGCAATGACGTGACCCTTCAAAATTTATGTGTCACATTAGTGTCACGTCAGCATTCGTGTTCACATGTTTAACTCTAGATAAGTTGAGGTGCCTACTTGTGCACACCTAAAGTTAGAGGACATACTTATCAGCTAAGGTCAAATTTAAGGGTCTATTATTTATATATTATGCCTTTTAATTTAGTCTAACTTGTTCATTATGCCATTTAATTTAGTCTAGCTTGTTCATCGACTAAACGATCCCTTACTAATTTATCCTTGGCTTTGAAAGTGATCTTAATGTTTGTCGTTGGTCAGTAAATATGGAATATTACAGGCCCTACCAGGCTAATGTGTGGTTGTGAAGCAGCTGATGTGGGACAAATCTTGTGATTTGAGGATAAATGATTAGGGTTGACCCAGTCTCATATTATAATTGTAATCAACTGGAGAGATAACTATTACTATAACCATATCCAGTAAGGGCTGGCCATGGGTGTCCCAATAGAAAGGAGGCACGATAAATCAAATGAATATTAAGATATGTTGAAATGATTTGTTATTCCTTAAAATGGTGAAATTGAGCTTCTCTTTGTTCCCTTCATAATTGATAAACGGTGCATCACTTTTGGAATATTGCGTTGCATCTTCATCTCAATCACTCGTTTTGTATTTCCTTTTTTAGAGTGTCACCATAACCTTGCTTTTCCTTTTTGGAAACAAACTTTTCCTTCTATACATTACATTCCCTGCATCTGATAATATTCTGTCTTTGTTTATCTTATCCGTTGAAAATAAGATACATGTCTCAAGAATGTTCCATCACTACTAATGCTTTATATATCTTAATCTTCTTATCTTCATTGGACTAAAACGAAAATGTTATCGCGTAAACTTAAACAGAGGAAGTTGATAATTCAAAATTTTGTCTTTTTATCTTTTCTTTTGACAACCAGAGGGAATTGATAGTTAGCAGTGTTTTAAGAGGCGAGGAGAGGCGTTTTGCGCAGCACGGGGCGAGGCGTAAGCCCAGAGGCACAGGATATAAGTTTCATAGATCTACGGGGCGTATGTCTCATGTATATTTAATATTATAATTTTATCACTAAAAAATAAGAAAAAGTAAAATTTTCATTAAAATTTTGCAATAAATTCAAATAAATCACCAATAATATTTTTAAAATTACTATAATTATTATTTGAGAAAGGTGACAACACAAACAATGATCATAACCTTAATATTTTTTAAGATAAAATCTTCATTCACTTCATTATCAATCTCCACATCTATTAGTCCTTCCATGCACCCTCAACTAATATTTGCATTGATTTTTATTTATATATTTCAAAGAAGGAGAAGAGTAAAGAGTGTAAGACGACAAAAAATATATAAAGGTGCTTCAGTAATATAGTGCTATGAAATCTCTATCATATCAATTTCAAACATAATCATCTAAAAAACCTATTTATGACTGTGTTATTTTATACCAGAATTTGTAGACAATAAAATTTGCGGCGAGAAAATAATAATCAAGACAGGAAAATATCGCAACAATCTTTGTATTTGATTTCAGAATATGAGTGTTACAATCTCTATTATTCCTCTGATTTGTCTTTTCAACAATAATTTCAAGGGCTTTTGAGCTTATTCTTGAACTTGATGGATTTGATCTTGACTTGTACTTGAATTCAAGGGCTTTTGAGCTTGATCTTGAATCTGATGGTCTTGATCTTGAACTTGTACTTGGATTCAAGGGCTTGAAGCTTGATCTTGAATCTTCGTCTGGATCTCTAGAACTTCTAGAGAAATACTTGAATGCTTGAATGCTTTTAGCTTGTAGAGAAATCCGCAGCGTTTGATCCACGAGCTCTCCCTTGCTTCTTGTTAAAATTTCTGTCCTTTTTCTGAATTATGAGACCCCTATTTATAGTTGTAGGATGAAGGAGTTGTGATAAGGACAGGCTTCTTTCGACCAATCAGAATTAAGCTGACATGTCGATATTTGATTGGCCGGAACATGTCACTTGTAAACATGGCGCATCTTCATTGGCCTTTGATTTGACTAGGCATGCTGCATCATTTTGACACATGGCATGATCCTATTGGCTCTCTCGCTTGACTTGGCGTGCCACGTCATTTGACATGTGGCACCAATTTGGGCCTCTAGGAAGATGACATCTTGAGCTTAGCAAAGTGGGCTCATTATTTATAACCCAAATTAATGGACTAGCCCATAAAAATTGGATTATTAATCAAATCCATATTTATTGGACTTAAATAATTAACCCAATTATATTAGCCCATAATTTTTTATTTGGACTAATATATTTTGAATTTACCATAATCCGAATTTCTTATGGATTTAATAAAATTTCGTTATCTACATATATATTTTAGGAAAATTACTACAATATGAAAACATGATAACATGAAGTATAAATATCATTACACCAATAATAAAAATTATAATTTGTAGCAAATATACACTTAAAACAATAAAAAATTAAATTTAACCCCCCGGGCGTACACTTTTGTGCCCGGGACTTACGCCCCATATTCTAGGACGTAAGATCTATGAATCTACATCTTTCATTTGCATCCTGGAACGTTTTCGATATGTCCTTCTTCGAGACTCGACCCGACCCGAAAACGCCTTCGGAAACACTGATAGTTAGCGTCACGCACAATTGGCACCCAAAGATTAGAGTGAAATGTCCTTGTGCTAAACTGCTACAGTAACTAGTAATAATGAGTAGAAATTGCGGCGCCAGAAATTTCCTAATTTCTGAAACCAAATATGGCCCCTCCTTAACTAGTCATAGTCATCCATAATTTCCTAAATAAATTCCTACAATGTAAGTAGGCACGAGGAAAAAACTGTAGTATACGAATTGAATTGGTTCCTCCTTAACTAATCGTTCATAATATTAGACAAATTATTGCATATTTGACAAATTCACCAAGAGCATAAGTTCATTTTTGTCCATAAACATTCGAATTATATGTAATACATGTTTAAATGATTAGAAATCATCTATTGCCTCCCTCAATTTTGGATTTATATATATTAAGCTCTAGCAGGCTAGCTGGAACTACAAAACATCATGTGTTTATTTCTTTAATGATAAGACTTTCTTATTAGTTTATACTGAACATGGTTGGCACCTCTTACTAGTACATGTATCAAGTACTTCTGCTTAGTAATTTTAATTTGCCCGTATAAAGTACTCATACTCTTCATAATTCGGAATTCTTTCTTATTAACAACCCAAAGTTATGATTGTGAAACAAATACTCCTAATCATTGATTTTTTTTAGTCATTGGATCAAAGGTTCTCATATCACACTGGCCTGATCATCACTCTGTGGTAGTTATCAAGATGAGGTACCTTTTTTCCTCCTATCCTAAGTTTGGATGATAAAGAAAGGCATCTTACCGATCAAGCTTGAGCCCGTTTGGATTGGCTTATAAGTTGCTTATAAGTTATTTTCAGCTTTTTTGAGTGTTTGACTGGCTAGCTTAAAGTTATTTTGTGCTTAAAATAAGGTCAAAAAAATAATTGAGTCCATTTGACTTAGCTTATCTAAAGCAGCTTAATTATAAGCTGAAAACAACTTATAAGCCAAAAAAATAAATTAGACTACCCAACTTATTTTTTTTAACTTATAAGTTGTTTGCAGCTTATAGGCATAAGCTCATCCAAACAGGCTTACTAAGCTTTTAGGGAAAGGCTGCTGAAAGTGGCAAGCGTGAACTATGAGAAGAACCTTCTAAAAATTTCACACAACCACAGGTCACTCACACAAAAATAAAACACCATTTTCATTTATATTTGCAGAAGTTAATTTTAAGTTTTTGGGCATTTACAACCACAGATAATACTTTCCCTACAGCTCATCTTAATAGAAAAATAAATAAAATATCTTTTGATGCAAATATTAAGATGAATCCACTTTCATATTCACTTCCCAAGTTTCTACTTATCATTTTTATCCTTTCAAGAAATAGTGAGAAGAAAAAGACAGCTAGCATGGGAACATAAAGGAGATTTGATTTTTATTTTATTTTTTATTTTTTCAATTTCTATTTGGGTGAGTGGGAGTGATGAAGTCATTTAGATACATTTATTTGTCAATTTTGGAGGATTTGAATAATGAAGTTAGTGGTCTAAAAATAATGAAGGATAAAAAGTAGGAGATGAGTGTGGGTTGTAGGGCCTGACATTCCTTCAATTCCACCATGAATTTCTTTGGCTACTGCTACGCTTTGATTCTTTAAATGTAAGAATTGAACGTATAAAAGGGCAAGAGTTTAAGTTATATACAGTTAAACGCCTATAGTATAATTATTTTAGATACAATCAAGTCATTGGAAGAATATTTTACAAGTAAATCTTATTAAAACATGATTTATAATTTTGAAAATATGGTAAGATACTGATAGTATAAATAATACTAGTATTCTAGAGCCTGTTTGGATGGGCTTATGTCTATAAGCTACAAACAGCTTATAAGCTAAAAAAAATAAGTTGGGTAGTCTAACTTATTTTTTTTGGCTTATAAGTTGTATTCAGCTTATAAGATGCTTTAGATAAGCTAAGTCAAATGGGTCCATTTTTGAGCTTATTTTAAGCACAAAATGACTTTAAGATGACCAGTCAAACACTCAAAAAAGCTGAAAACAGCTTATAAGCAACTTATAAGTCAATCCAAATGGGCTCCTAATTAGTCCAAGCATGAGATTTTTCATATTTATGGATTTAGTGATTTACCTTTTTTGTCTTTTTGTGACTGGAATTTCTTTATGGTGAAGTTGTGTCGCTCACACAACGGATAATTTGGGATGAGAAACTAATGTATTTATAATGTCTCGTGAAGACATTCCCCAAAGAGAAAGAGTTTTGAGCTATAAGTAACGAATGTTATCTTTTTATAGAAGCCTCGTGGAAACTTATTATGGCTAAATACAATGGATGTAAGTTGTACATACGCAAGTCCGGAACCTAAATCACCCGATAAAAGAGAAGTTGAACTAAAATACCCCAACCCCCCCCCCCCCCCAAAAAAAAGAAACAAACTTGATGCCAAACTACTCTTAACGCAGCAAATTGCTGCGTTATTGTACTTAACCGTAAGGGCACAGTTAAGTCCAATAACGCAGCAAATAACTGCGTTATATAACCGTCTTAAAAAAATCACCGGGTTCCACCACTGGTCTCCCACTTCCACATAAACAAATATACAAACCGCCATTAAATGGCGAAAAAGCTCGGGTCCCAATCAAAAAACGGCATTTTAGATTCAAATTTCGTTTGGAAAGTAAAGATTCTCGGTATATTCAAGTTAAGGAACAAGATTCGAAGGTTGAATTTCGGAAAAAGGCGACATACAACTCGATTCAAACAACCCTACAATAAGCTTCGATCAAGGTATTTCACTATGAACTTTCTAATTATTTTGTTAAATACATTATAATTTTAAGCATGATTCACGTTTAGTAGCTCGAATTTCAAAAATGGATTGTCTTTTCGCATTTTTCGGCTCGTTTAGAGCCTGCCATCGTTTTTTTGTCTTGTTAATTTATTATTTGTTAATTGATTATGAATTGTTTATTACTTGTTAATTTGTTAATTGTATAATTAAAAAAAATCTAGTAATCTCCTATTATTTGTTAATTATGCCATTGTTAATTTATTTATTTGTGAAATTATTTATCCCATGTTAAATGTTAATATGCTAATTAATTATCTAATTTTATGTGTTAATTATTTAATTAATTATTAATTAGGTAGTTAATATGATTTCTTGTTAAATAAATTAGTTCTTTATTACTTTAATTGTAGTTAGGAGAATAATAGTTAGCAATTGCTAATTAGTAATTAGTTAGTTAATATAATTTTCCGCACGGTAAACGAGCATTGTTAATAAAATTTCACTAAAGGATTAGTTAGTTAATATAATTTTCCGATAAAGAATGTTAGTTAACATAATTTTCCGTTAAACAAATTAGCTATTAAATTAAAATTAGATATAATTATTCACAAAAATATAATACAACATAATTCTCATAATCTACAAATTTTGAATAAAGAAGGACAAACTAAATCCTTAGTTTTGGATTGAAACATTATTTATATAATTTCCCTATAAATGATTAGTTAGTTAATATAATTTTCCGATAAAGGATTAATTAGTTAACATAATTTCCCTTTAATTTCAAGAATAATGAATAACTTAGTCTGTAGAGATACGACACCTCTATAGATCCCAATGTTCGCCCAGCGCCCGACAATAGATCAGTACTTGCTCTGCAAGATTATCATAGGTCCGAGCTATTATGGGGTGGTGTTATACAGATGGGGACGTTGCTTCATCCCTGGGCTAGATATGGCGTGGATTCTTTTACGCGAGTGCCCCTCACCTCCTCGCGTCTTGGAGATACTGTTACGGGGTGGTATCTATCATTGCCTCTCCGTTGGTCGGGTACAGCATGATTGAGCGCTTGTGACTGCCATGGTTGAGCGGTGAAGGCCGGAGACGCACACCTTTCATCTTCGCACTGGTGAGCCCACGATCACACTTCAGGATATTGAGGTCATGTTTGGATTGCAAATAGATAGATACCCATTATACAGTCGAGCTGAGCCTCCTCCTGGTAATACATGGACGACGGAGTTGACTAGGCTCACCATTTCGTGCATGTGGGCCCCACTACTATCTCAGGACAGAGTCGAGTGAGGATTAGTGCCCTTTGTCAGTATTTCCTTGACTTGCCTCGTGCTCACGACAACACTGATCAAGTGGTTGTTGATCGTCATGCCCATTTGTATTTGCTCATTATATTCAGGGGCATCATGTTCCCGAACACATCGGGTGCCTAAGTCAGCTTACGATATTTGATCTTCTTGGAGTATCTGGACAACTTGAAAGTACTGTTTTGGCGTACCTTTACCGATGTCTATTGGCGATAGCAGCGATGTGTGTCGATTTTTTGCTTTTCTCCAGGTAATATTTTAAGTGTGTGTTCCTTTATTCTAAATATACCTCTTGAAACGACAACAAAAAAATCACATTTTTTAATATCGCTTTCAGTTATGGGTGTGGGATAAAATGCTTTTTTTCAGCCCGTACCTAGGCATGACCTCCCGAATGAGATGCCCTATGCGGGAAGGTGGACGAAAGGGTTTGATCGGGATATGGATATTCACTGCAGTATTCTTCCATTCAGGGACCAGCTTGATTACATGACGGACGATGCAGTGAAATTTTTTAATTTTACATTATTACTTTACTTATTTTATTTTCTACTTATTGATCACCAATTTGTAGTTATATTTTATGCAACTATTTTTATGGAGTCGTACGCTAGTTTTTTGGATAGATTGCCAGCCTTTTGCAGGGTTGGTCAGGCCGTGTGGATGTCGAGATGTCTATTGATAAACCTGAACATCGTTGAGGACCACATGCCTAACCGCGTCTTACGACAGTTTAGGCATCGATGGATTTATACCCCTCGCGTTCATTATGAGCTCCGCCATTACGCGCGGGATGATCGATCAGCCATCAATGATGCATTTCTGACTTTTATGGGTGTCCAGCTCCAGTGTTGGGAGCACGGGTTGGGGAGTTTAGTGGAGGCCGGTCATGCGACTTCCATAAGGGATTACATGCACTGGTACCAGCAAATCACACGCCGCTTGATTGGTAACCCCGCTTTACGTCCCCCGAGGGATATAGGATACGAAGCACTCGCGGGGTAGTATAAGGCGTTGGTAGGTTTATCGCACTTAGATTGATTTAATAGTATCAATTATTACTTTGAAAAATTAACTAATTATTACTGTTGAAAAAAAATACAGCTGGTGACCATGCAGTGACTGCTCATATTGAGGTTAGACCATATATCTAACCCCGAGGAGGCGGGGCTTGCTGAGGAGGTTGTACCGATATCGGAGGAGGGTATCCGGCAGACAGAAGATATTAGGCGTATGCATGATCCTATTCCACAGGGTCAGTATCAGGCAGCGCGAGGAGGAAGACGTCGTAGAGGTGGACGGGAAGTACAGTCAGGCAGAAGAGGTGGTGATATAAGAGGACGTGGTGCTACT
Organism: Lycium barbarum; assembly: GCF_019175385.1. NCBI lineage: Eukaryota > Viridiplantae > Streptophyta > Magnoliopsida > Solanales > Solanaceae > Lycium > Lycium barbarum. The sequence goes on along the minus strand of NC_083337.1, from coordinate 157,165,852 downwards.
AGAGGACGTGGTGGTAGAGGACACCATCTAGTAGATGAGCCCGATGAGGCCGTTCCCATTCCAGTCCAGCCGCAACCGTTCGAGCCCAGCCGCAACTTAGTTGGTCTGTCACTTCATCCCGACCGTCGATACTTGCATTTACGCCGACACGCCTATTTGCGGATATACCCAGGTCTTCATCTCAGCAAAGCCAGAATAGGTACCTTGGGGTACGTGATGACATGGATTGGGATGCGTTTTGCGCGTCATTACATGAGGATCGACCAGTGAGGAATGTAGACGGTCCCAGGTTTCTTGATTTCTCATAGTTTCTTATCTCGGTGAATATTTAAAATACTTTTTTAAAGCATTAAAGTACTTATTTTAAATATATATTATATTTATTATTTTCTCATTTTTCATATTTTAGGATTCGCCGACAGTAGGTCCATCAGAGCCACCCACTCAAGCGTTTTCTCATGAGCATGCCGAGTCACAAGTGTCTTCTCATCATCCTGCCGAGCCACAGGTAATATTTTTAGTAAAACTTAATTTTATTCAATATAAGTTGAATATTACCTCAAACAGCACACCACTCCAGCTTCAGCCTCTCAGCATGCCGTGCATGAGACTACTTCAGATTCAGCACTAGACCTACCTCAGGAGCCTTCTCGGGAGCTTACTCAGCCACCCATTGATACACACATTTGATTTTTTAACAAACATTAGTGTATTCAATATAAACAAAAAATTGGTGCTAAGTTTTATTTATTTTTCAGGTTTATCCTTCAGCGCCTGCAGTCCTGTCTCCCGACGAGGATGATTATGTTGAGGTCCAGTTTCCCAAACTGGACATTCCAAGCGTACCAGCTGTACGAGATCCCAAGAAGAAACACATTATGCTCAAGGGCGCAAGGGGAAGGGAAGAGCGAATGATCATGGCTTAGAGCACCCTGTTATTAAAAGGAGAAAGGGGGATGGGGACGATGGCGAGGGCAGTGGGGATGGTATTAGCCTTAAGCCTCAGGATAGTCTCGAGCATGTCACATGTGGAACCCATCCACGATAGTGTATATGAAATTAAGTTCTACAGTTAGAAGTAAATGTTATATTTTTTGCATTTCTATTTCTATTTATAAATATTATCTTATTCTTTATTATCGTTTATAATTAAATCGTGTGACATCATAAATTAATCATAAAAATCGTGACATATTCGAAATAGAGTTACGCATTAATTTTAAAATAACACGCTTAAATTTAAACCCTAAAAATTTAAAGCTAATGATAGCAAATTTTCAAACAAAAACTTACTTCGAGCACTTTTCAACCACTAAAACAACGATCCGATCTTATGCGTATCCTTGATGTATTGAGCTTACATTATTAATCGCACAAAAAAAAAAGGTTCTATATAAACTATTGACGTTCTGGAGTCTCGAAACATGAGTAATCTATGACCAACGTACGGAAAAATGGTGAAAATTGTTGGAAATCTTACGGAAAATACTTGATCATGAACCTTGTTGGAAGATACTTGATCAGGAACTTTGCAGGAAATTCTCTAAAGCTTGAGGCATGTCAATTAAGACACTGTCCTTAAGGATATTTCACCCGATGTGGGTATATCTCCTAGGATTCAACAATTGAGGCATGTCAATTAAGACACTGTCCTTAAGGATATTTCACCCGATGTACGTGTATCTCCTAGGATTCAACAAGCTCTTCTAGTACAAAACTAAGAGTCAGAATCTAACAAAAATTAAAGGAAAAAATCCAGCACACTAATATGGTATAGAAGAAAGAACTCAAGTAAATCTCTGCTTACTCCAAAAGAAAAGGAGTAGAAATATATAGATTGATAGAAGATGGCTGTGGATGTTTTCAGCGGTAAAAATCATTATTGAAAGTAAAGAGGCTATGGTACATTGATAGCAAATCATGTCCGGACCCCCATTTTGCTAAGAATCAGCATTTGTAACGGTAAATATATCTCATAATAATGTCCATTCAATTTGGATAAACCACATTAATATTGTAAAATAATGGCTCATTAATATATATATTAAAATAATGGATTAAAAACTTCTTTTTGAGATATTAAACTCAATTTTCACAATAAAATTTTTAACGAAAGAGAGTAACTAACCCCCAATTTTTTTTTTTATCAAGGCCAAATAACGCAGGAAATTCCTGCATTAAAGGTACTTTGGTAACAATTTTTTTTCTTGGGGTATTTTGATTTTTATTGGGTCATTTAGGTTCCGGATGTGTACATGCAGGGGCGGAGCTAGCATAGTAGTCGGGGGTGCGGCCGAACCCAGTAACTTTGGTCTAAACCCTGTATTTGTGTTGAAAAATTAATTGAATATGTATAAATTGTTAATTTAGAACCCTGCAACTTAAACGAATTAGAATCCTGAACCCACAAGTCTCAAATCCTGGCTCCGCCTCTGTGTACATGCGCTTACATGTTATCTACCTCTTTTTTTTTCAGTTGACTAAGGACACGTAGTTACACTTACACCTAGGGGTGTCAAATGGGCGGGTTGGGCTGAAATTGACCCAATTAAAATGGGCTGAGGTAATAAATGAGTTGGGCTAACATTGGCCCAAAAGTTACTTGGGCTGAAATGGGTTGGGCTGAACTGGGCTAAAAATGGGCTGGGTCATGACCCGCCCAGCTTGACCCAGTTTTTTTGAAGGGTCTATTTTCTAGAAAAATATTTTTCGAGAAAAATATTTTCGCGGATTTTTCGTGAAAAATATTTTTGAGGAAAACATTTTCCGTGGTAGATATTTTCGAGAAAAACATTTTTCATGAAAAATATTTCCCATCATATTAAACATATTTTCGTGAAAATATTTCCCTTCATATTAAACATACCACAAACTTGTAAGATACATGATACAAGAAAAGTGTATACATAAAAAATAAAAATAAAAAGTAAATCTCAAGCAGTAAATCCAAATTTAAGTAAATCTTAAAAATGGGCTAGAATTGGGCTAGTATTGAGCTAAGATGAAGATCACTTTAAAATGAGCTATGTTGGGTTGGGCTAAAATCAGCCCAATATGAAATTATCTTGAGCCCAACCCATAAAATTTTGGACGAATTGGGCGGGCCATCACCTTTTGGGCCAAATTTAACACCCCTACTTACACCTATTATATGCAGGAGTTAGATGTAGTTGTGTAAAATCATTTGACATTATAAGCATGTGACCAAGTCTTGTAAATATGTTATTTGAAATATGCTTTTTTCATATGTGCTTTTTAAAAGTTTATTTTGAAAAGTACCGGCTTGTGTTTAACTAATTAATTGGAAGAACATTTTTATCAATATTAGAGCAACAACTTTTAAGCCGAAGATCTATCAGAAACAATCTCTCTACCTCACAAAGATAAAAATAAGGTCTGTGTACATCCTATCCTTCCCAGACCCACTTGTAGGGATTATACTGGGTTTGTTGTTGTAGTAGAACAACAATTTGTGCTTGACCGAGGTTTCAAAAGTATTTTTGTAGAAAAGACTATTTTTTCAATGAAAACTACTTCTGTCACTACTCAAAAGCACTATTTTTTTCCTTACTAGAAGTTGACCAAAAACATCAACTTTCTAAAATAAACACTTTTGGCTTTCCACGAGCTTGGCTAAACATGCTGTTAGACTCAGGTAGACCTACATCTTGTAATAAATAAATTTTCATATGCATACATATTAATATGGTATAAATAATTGGACAATCCTATTACAATTATTTTCCCTTTACACAGCTAATAATTTTAGGGAAAGAGGAAAGATTCAAACTCTTGCAACTCAAATTGTGACTTAAATCACTAATTATCTAGCTGGAATAAATTACAAAACTATATCAGAAAATGTTCTTGCACTATTCCTAAAAGAGGTATAGTTTTTGCCCATTTATTTCATCATCATTTATAGAAATGTAATGAGTTGTACTACTATAGTACCAAAGAAAAGTTAGTTTCTTTTCTAAATATTCTACTCAAGTGTAGTTACTGGCTTACAGCAAGTTTACCACTTATTATTGCCACTCTCATTGTTGCAAACTCCTAGTACTCTTGGGAGCCAAAAGCAACCAATAGCTATCCACCATTTCAGTTGTGTGTATATATATATATAATAATAAAATAAAAAAAGAAAGAAAGATCCAAAGCAGGCAAGTTTGTTTTTTCGAATTTCTTTCCTAGCAAAATAGTACTATTCTTTATTCTTGAAAATATGTAGTACAAACCCTTTTCTTTGTTTTTCTGAGAGCAAGAAATTCCTAGGGGTATTGGTTGGTGTAGTGGTACCTCAGAAAAACCAAGTGGGGCTTCTTGATTATTGAGGTCCTACTTCCCACTTGTTGTTTTCTGCCCTTGCCCTGACCCCTTTTCACTTTAATTGACATTTATTTCTACTATCCAATTAGTCTTTCTTCCTTTTTGTCCATTTTCTACATCTTTGTTACATTTTGCTAGCCCTTTCTTGGTTTGCTCTAGTTGTTTATCCAATAAAGGAACAACCTTTTTCAAGATTGTAGATTGGTTTTGTGTGTGCAGAGTATTTTTAGGCTCAATTCTTGAACTTGTCTTCAAGATTGAGTCTTTTTGCTGCTCAGGTGTGAAGTAACCACTTAGGTTCTTGGATTTGATTTGGTCAACTTTTGGAAGAGCTTAAACTCTGCAGTTCTTGTTATTACAGGTCTCAAAGGTAAGTGATTTGTAACTGTGATTCATGATTGGAGTGAGACAATGGAGAGGTTTATGGCCAGCCTTTTTGTTTCTTTAGTACTAGTACTAAGTATTGTGGTTTAGTGAAAACTACAAAAATGAAAAATTTTCTCAAGAAACTTCATATTGGGTCCAATCAAACTGAGGATTCAGAAGGGTCAACATCCTCCTCAAGGAGCAAGAGATTAAGTGATGATTCATCCCCTGAAAAGCTTTCAAACTCAAGAACCTATCATGGGTCTGACAATAAACCTTTTTCAGCAATTTCAGGATGGTTAAATTCAGTTACAAATCGGAACAATAGCCCCAGTCCCCCGTCTTCCTCAAATGTGAGTAGAGGGAATAGAATGGAACATTCTGGCTCTGCGAGTATCAGTGGCACGGATGGTGCTGCTTCAGATGCTGTACAGCGTGATTCGGAGTCTAGCAACTCGAGGGATCCTGGTATAGAGGAAGAGTATCAAATTCAGTTGGCTCTTGAGTTGAGCGCGAAGGAAGACCCTGAGGCAGTTCAAATTGAGGCTGTTAAGCAGATCAGTTTAGGCTCTTCTGCCCCAAAGAATGCTCCAGCGGAAGTTGTAGCATATCGGTACTGGGTATGTTCGTCTCTGTCTATTTGATTCCATTCATATCACAACTCTTAGCTTACTTTGATCTAGGCAGTTAAAGGCATGGCTTAGCAAGTCTGTTATCTTTTAGGTAAATATATTGTATATGCATTTTATTTCACAAACAAAAAAAAAAAAGGAAGAAGAAGAAGAAGAAGGAGGAAATGGACATGTCATTGAATCCCTTATGATCTGACTTAGCATATTGAATTGATTTTACCTTGCTGAGATAAGTTGCGTATGCGTTGGCATCTACTGATTTAGTTGTATCAAATTCAGCCTTTAGAATTCCAGCATTGGCAGTATGATGGTAATGGTAGTTGAGTCTTGATGTTGATTGTAGTTGTCAGTTTCCTTCAGGTGTTGGTTATTAGATTCATTAAACCTAATGCTGAATTAAGCACTTAGATTCTCGGCATTCATCTTCTAAGTCTGGGGTTGGCCCCTTAGCTGACTGGAACATGAATTTTACATAGCTGGTTCAAATCAGAGCAAAGACAAAAAAAACTCTAGTTGATTTCTTATCATCTACCTAAGCCTTGATAGGCAGAGCTACCGGGTACTTGTCCTGGTTGGAGGTAGAAATACCTGGAGGAATAGTCCAGGCACAATAATTGTCACAAAAGGTGAAATTGAAAGAAGTTAAAAGAATAGTTCGAATTGCAGCATTTAGGATGTATACTGTCTTCTCATGGAAGGAACACCAACACAAATACTCATATCATGAGGTCCCTGGGATGTGTTATAAATTAGAACCTATTAGTAACACGAATAAGTTACCGGAAATGAGAATTCAAAATCACCAGTTAAGATAGTGGGAAAAAGCCGAGTTTAGCTTGACTGATGAATTAAGTGATCAATGAGTATAAATACTTGATGGATATAGGTGAGGAGAGAGGGATGACAAGCACGGCCTCTGCTGACATTATTGGACTAGAAATTACGAAATAATCAGAAAAGGATAAGCTTTCAAATGTGGGAGAGGAAACACTGGCAAAGACTACACATGAAGAACACAAGCTGTCTAGATATCATAGTCATTGCAATGCACATATGTTCCGGTTTTTATTATTTTCCAAATTCCTCTCTGGTGTTAAAGTGGAACCAATAGATTTTCCGTCTTAAACAACCCGAAAGAAGGCATATTAGACAGCTACATTATCTTAAATTTTGAGGGATTGATATTGTGGTTGTATAAGTTGCTCTATTGCTTCATCAAATTAGTTTTTAGTTGTGCAAAAGTTTCCCTTTTCTAGTCCTTCTTCCTCTCTAACACATGACATATCTCATTATAGATTTGTCAATGCTTCACAGAATTACAATGCTCTAAGCTATGATGACAAGATCCTGGATGGATTTTATGATCTGTATGGTGTCCTGATGGAGTCCAATTCCTCGAAAATGCCCTCCCTCATTGATCTGCAAAGAGCGGAAGTATTAGACCATATCAGTTGGGAAGCCATCCTTGTCAGTAAAGCTGCAGACTCCAAGTTGTTGAAACTTGAACAGAGAGCTCTAGAGATTGCTGTTGAGGAGAGGTCAAAACTCATAGATTTTTCAGACAGCTGTTTGGTGCAAAAGCTTGCTGCGCTAGTTTCTGACCACATGGGGGGCCCAGTTGTGGATCCAGAGAGCATGTTGCTTGCATGGAGAAGTCTTAGTTATAATCTGAAGGCAACTCTAGGGAGTATGGTCTTGCCTCTTGGTTCTTTGACCATTGGCTTGGCTCGTCATCGTGCATTGTTATTCAAGGTACTAAGCATTTTGGACTCTTAACACCTACAGCAGTATTTGATTATTATAATTAGTGTGATGGATCTTTTAGTTTCTCATAACGTAATATTCCTTGCTTGTTGACAACAAAAATGCATGAAATATCTGAATACACTCATATCACTTCCAAAACCTAATTTACTTATATAGTTGGCTAAGACTAGGAATGTATAACTATTTAAAGAAGGGAATTATACTTGTCGTGAAGGATGATTGGTTCTGTGGATGGAGAATGGGGTATCAGTTCCTCTTGTGCAAAAGTGAAAAAAAAGGATAAAAAACCCACTAAACTCATTTAGGCAGAACGTCAACAGAGGACCATGGTTCAGTTCTAATCCGAATTAACTCCAGTATTTGTTCCCAAGTTCTTGATCTTTCCAACTACTTGTCAATATTCTGCATCCACTGCTTCTGTGTTTGTACCTTATTGTTCTCTTGATCCTTTTTGTAGATATCAATATCTGTATGATTTTACTTGTCCATAGTTTTATTTAGGTTTTATGCATTCATCTCAACAGTGCTTTTCTTTGTCCACTGGAATCTGCTAATCAACATTATTATTTTTATTTTTGATACTTCCTCGTCCGCTTGCTAATGTTCAACCATACCTTTTCATTTGCTGTGATTTGACTATAACGTCCCAATTTTTTTTTTTTTTTTTTTTGTTTAATTGTAAATTGTATAGGTTTTGGCTGATAGTGTGGGGATCCCTTGCCGATTAGTAAAAGGAAAGCAGTATACCGGTTCAGATGATGTTGCAATGAACTATGTAAAGATCGATGGAAGGTTACTGCTATTCACCTTACCTTCTTTCCTTGATTCTATAGTTGCAATCTTTTTCGATTATGTTCTCTCAGTGGTGTACATATTGAAACTTTGCCAGAATTTTCAATTTTCTTTGAAAATTCTTCATTGGTTGGTATTCATTGCACAAATACACCTTCTGGGTTAGTCAGAGCAAGCATCAGCCTTATCAAACATGAAATATATTAGCCAAGTGTCAAGGTAGGAGCTACTTAAGGCGCATGCTTTAACGGAAAAGGTGCAGAATGCAAAAACAAAAAAGATATACATAATTGAAAAGGAAGTGCAATGAAGTGAAATATATGAAGTAAAAACCATGCCATATCGATCTTAAGTTTCTGATCAGATGCAAGATACCTTTTTAAGTTTCTCATTAACAACTAGTTTTTATCACACATAATAACTTTAGAGTTCCTGTTCGTTATTGCTAAAGTGCTCATTTATAAAGTTTCTGTAATAATTAATATATTGTCTCGCAAGCTGCATCTACTGTTTTGCGCCGGGCATCTGAGGCTCATAAACTAACCTAAACTTTAAGAAAGCTTTTGGTTGGCTGGTTTAAGGCGCACACCTTAGCGTTTTCACTGGACCACCACCCCAGCAGGCATTATGTGCAGCTTGGCCTGTGTCTCACTTTAAGGCTGAAGCACCCGTGCCTTTGACAACAATGGCAAGCATACTATTCAAATTTTAAGAATGAACTCATGAAAAGTTTGTTTACTCAGGTGAAAACATTAAAAGCAAAATATCTATAGTAATTAAATTGGAATGTGAATTTATTTCTCCAATTTCCTTCACAATTTGCTGCATTTTATGGTCTTAAATTGGTGATGTTGTTTGTATGCTGCAGAGATTTGTTGATATATTGTTTTTGACAATTTTTTGCTGGAATAATTTCTTCTGCTGGAATTATCTTTTTCTATTTACAAAGTAGATGATACATTTTCAGGGAGTATATTGTTGATTTGATGGCAGCCCCCGGCACAATTATTCCATCTGACACATGTGGAGTGCATAGAGACTGTGAAGAATCTATTCTCTCCATCAGTCCATCCTCCAAAGATGTTGATTCTCATCCGGGTTCCTTCAGTAGTGGGATTGCTTCTTCATTGGAAGATCATTCAGACTATGGAACGGCAGACAAGAGATCCAGGTTTGCAGAAAGCACTATTGCAGAAAATGAATCTCCCTCTTATGGTAATTCAGAACAGCAGATAAAAGCAGAGAAAGAATATTATAATACCGTCCATGATTTTACAAATGCTCTCGATATGAAGGAGCAAGGACAGGAAACTTCTTCGGGAGCTGGGCATACAAGATCTTCTTTTACACATGCAAGATCTCCTTCCTGGACAGAAGGTGTTAGCTCCCCAGCTGTACGCAGAATGAAAGTAAAGGATGCTTCACAGTATATGATTGATGCTGCCAAAGAAAATCCACAGCTAGCTCAAAAACTTCACAATGTTTTACTTGAAAGTGGAGTTATTGCACCACCTAACCTGTTCGCTGAAATCTATCCAGACCAATTAGATGCAGAGGGAAAATCCAGGCTAGAGGAAATAGAAAGTAAAGAAACAGATGGGTTCCAGAAAATCAGGGATCAATCTGATGTGAATCGAGCCCGCTTCTTACCTCCTCTGACTTATCACGGTCCACACTCTAAAGGCAATGCACGCGGACCGTTGGAACCTCAGCCAGATGTGAGAGAAGTTGGTGGACAGCAAGCTCCATTGAAACATAAGGAAAAAATGCCTGTTGCTGCCGCCGCCGCCGCAGCAGCTGTTGTTGCCTCTTCGATGGTAGCTGCTGCAGCCAAGACTACTAACTCTCATACGGACCTTCCTGTAGCAGCTGCTGCCACCGCCACTGCCACAGCTGCAGCAGTGGTCGCAACAACTGTAGCCGTCGGTAAGCAATATGAGGCACTAGGAGGTATATCTGAATTGTTTGTTCCTTTTTTGGAAACATGTGCCATTCACCAGTTAATCCTGTTGTCTTCCTTAATCATGCAGACTCTGAAAGAGTTGATGGAGATGCAGATACTGCTATCAATGAGCAACAGGGAAGTGGTCATTCAGAGGGTGAAAGAATATCAGATAGGTCAAGCGGTAGTGCTAAATCGGATGTGACATTTGATGATGTGGCAGATTGTGAGATTCCATGGGAGGATATCACCTTGGGTGAGCGTATCGGACTTGGTATGACCTGCATCTCTTTTATGGTTTTACCAGATCTGAAAGGTTCTTTGGTGTAGGTGATTTTAGACTCCGTAATCTGACACTTCTCATAATCTCTATGTTCTAGGATCTTATGGAGAGGTCTATCGTGGAGAATGGCATGGAACTGTAAGTTCATTATCCTTGTGCCAATTGGGTTTCTTTTTTTTTTTATTTTGGGTCTGGTTCTAAAGAGCTTTATGCGGTATCTGTTCCCTCCATGCATAAAAAGGCCGAGCTTTCTATTTCATCTAGCTGAATAATTAGATTGATTGCAAGTTAAATCTAACAGATTCAAGTTGAAGGTGAAATTTTCTAGAACTTATTAATGAGAAGATTCCTCTATCTTTTTGCAACTTATTAATGTATGTCATAATTTCTCATAATTTACTAAAATGGAAAACATGAATGAGTCCGTCATAGGTATATTTTGTTATATTGGTTTAATCTATGTGATGCATAGTTGTTGAAATCTGTTATATACTTGTTTGCAGTGGATATAGAATCTGTATTATCTGCTTGCTTTCCCTTTTTTCATTTTCATAAATTTTGGGGAGTCTCATGCCTCTTTTGGAAACTCTCTTGTGGATCACTTTTCCATTACATTCTAGAAACTGTTTAAACTTCTTCAAATCTGATATGATGACGCCTCTGCTATTTCAACTGCTGAGTTGTTTGCTGGACATGTCTGGTTCTGGGTCAAAACATGTGTTGCATACACATAATCTTCTAGTATAGCTTATCTTATTCGTTCTTGCATTCATTACTTACTGTCATCAACTATAAATGGAAACAAATAAGTTGCGCTTATGTATTCCTCATTTCTTCAACTTTGAATTAAGACAAATAGATTAAGCCTTCTTATTTTCAGGAAGTTGCTGTGAAGAAGTTCCTGGATCAAGATATAACTGGTGAATCCCTTGAAGAGTTTAGAAGTGAGGTATTACCCTTCTTGACTAACATAGGCCACTATCAGTGTTTTAAATAGTACAATGCCTGAAACTACTATCATGTCCTCAGAGATCTTAATCTTGAACAAATTTTAAAAGCTGATGGCAAAATCTTGAATGAAGTTATTGTTTTCAGTCAAATGCACAATTAAAAGCTGGTGTTTCTTCACATAAGGTGTAGTGACTATGCAAATAACTAAATATGTTCAATCAGTATGAAACCTGTTTTCTGGTCTATATACAAGTTCCATTCATCTATATAACATGGGTATGGATGCAGGTATTGAATTGGAAAAGGATAACCTTATGATGACGCGGATTTTTTTTTGAAATTATTGGAATACAATGCTAACCTGCGGACTGCAGTATATTACTATTTATATCAAATACGTAAAAAGAATATTGAGAGAAGCATTCACATATTAACTTTCGGGCCAAGGCCCAAGTTTTTTATTGGAAAAGGCAAGAGTGACAGTTCTGCTGCATTATTACTGAAGCTGGTGAACATTTTTGTTCCTGATGTAATTTGGGGTTAAACCATTCTCTAGACGAGATGACTCGGCAAGGAATTACCACTAGTTACTATATATCATGGTGATTTAGCTATTTATATTAACAGTTCTGCTGCATTATAAACAAATGATGAACATTTTCACGAGATTTGCTTTCTGAAGGCTGTAGCAGGAGATATTGTTTGCATTAATCCAATTTAATCAGTTTCTGTCACTAAATAAATCCAGTTTCCCCTAGCTGTGGTGATAGAATCACAGTGCTTCATCTTCTGATGTGTTACTTAGCCTAACTTCTTGATTACCATTTGATTTGTATTCTCTATATTCATCTTGTGGCTTGCAAGGTGCGGATCATGAAACGACTCAGACATCCAAACGTTGTTCTATTCATGGGAGCTGTTACTCGTTCTCCACATCTTTCAATCGTTACTGAGTTTCTTCACAGGTATTTTAAATACTACGGGCTGAAATTTTGAAGATAATTAAATTATACCTCATTTTTATGGTGGTTTTGGTCGTCAGTTAATTTGAAGTGGCGGTTGTATGTTAACTTGGAAATCTGAAATAGAACCATCAGTTAGCTGGGAATTGGGACTGGTAATGATTACTTTGAATTCATAATATATCTTCGTCTGCAGAGGTAGTCTATACAGATTACTCCATCGACCCAACAATCAGTTAGATGAGCGCAGAAGGTTGAGGATGGCTCTTGATGCTGTATGCTCGACTTTTGTAATTTTTAATTTCTCCATCTGTTCAATCCTTCTATAGTTTGTGACTTTCTGGTGAATGTGCTTTACTAAATTAACAGGCTCGAGGGATGAACTATCTACACAACTGCACTCCGGTGATAGTTCATCGAGATTTGAAGTCTCCGAATCTCCTAGTAGATAGGAATTGGGTTGTGAAGGTGGACTTCCTTTAACTCTTAAACCTCGGAAATTTTACTGCTTGCTTTTCACTAAGAATCCATGTGATATTTTTTAATTTCTGACTCTTAGGTATGTGATTTTGGACTGTCAAGAATGAAGAACAGCACATTTCTTTCTTCCAGGTCGACTGCTGGGACGGTAAGCAGGATAGTTGAAGTCTAATGCTTTTTCTGTTTGATCTGCAATAAACATGCACCTTAGGACATTCTTAGAGCTGTTGGTCTTGCCAATATAGTTTTGACATCTTTTGATGTTTGATATTTCTTTTCTATATAGTGTTTTTTGTTCCACACCTTGCCTGGTATTTCTTTGTAATCTTTTGATGGTTGATATTTCGGCCCTTGGAGAAGATAAGGTGTTGTTGGTCCTAATACTCTCTGGCTTCTGAAGGTGTTGCGATTGACATGTTTCTCCTTCAAAATATTGTTGCTATGATCCAAGGTGTGAAAAATAACTTCATGAGATGTTTAGCTTTTCAGGGAAGAGTATCTCGGCTTCCAATTCTATATCTAAAAACTTGATTTCAAATTTATCAAAAATAAAATAAAATATATACTTTGTTGTTTGTGCACATGGTTCATTCTCCTAGAACAATACCAGTTTCTGTTTTGATATTACTTATGCTGTTTTATATGATCTTAGAAATAGAAGTGAGTTTTCTCATTCTTTAGATCTCTCAAGGGAATTAGCTGCTGCTTTGCTGGAATATATTTGCTCATGTTGGTGATTGGTGATGAGCCAATTATGATTAGAAACAAAGCTGTACTATTTGGTGTTAACGTGGAAGACACTAATTATAATTAAGCTTTGTGCAGCACAAAATAATTGCAATATTGAGGATAGAACGTTAATGCTAGCAGTAGTACACCAATTTCCTTTAGATATGTGGAGTATTTTTTTTTCTTTATGAGTTAACTTTACATGCACTGAGTGTAAACTTTTGGTTATTTAGTGCAGATTGGGTACTGTTTACTTTTTATTCTTGTTTATAAATCTTTTTAAGATTTTCTTTTGTACTTTTGAAATGTGAAACATTTGATTATTTTCGATGCTTGCTATTTATGTAATGGTTTTCCACATCAGATCTGATAATTCTGTGTCATTTTGTTTCTCAGGCAGAGTGGATGGCCCCAGAAGTGCTGAGAAATGAACCTTCAAATGAAAAGTATGTCCCAAAAGCATATTACCTGACTGAAAATGTTGAATAAAGATGCAGTATAGGGATTATAGAATACATCAAAATTTAGTAACTATTCCCATCGATATAGGGTGACAGTTTGACAAATAAGTTCATTCACTCTGTCTTTTGGTATATCATTGCTGATGTTGATTATCAATTGTGCCATGCAGATGTGATGTATATAGCTTTGGTGTCATACTATGGGAGCTCTGTACTTTGCAGCAACCATGGGGAGGAATGAACCCAATGCAAGTTGTTGGTGCTGTGGGATTTCAGCATCGCCGTCTTGACATACCAGAGGATATGGATCCGGCTATTGCAGACATTATCAGGAAATGCTGGCAAACGTGAGTTTCTCTAGTGTTTCAGTCGTTTCTGTCTTGAAGCCACCGACCTGGAGGTTCTTCATTATCTTTTGCTCTCTAATTCTGAATTTTGATCAGTTGGTTATAACACAACATACTGGATACATAGGATTTACACTTAGACCTCTCTATAACAACCATACTCTATAACAACATTTCACTATAACAACCAGGTATTCTATGGAACCGATCTTTCATGTTATGTTATATTTTATGCTCTCTATAGCAGCATTTCGCTATAGCAGCCAAAAAGAAAAATCCAAAGAAACAACACCGTTATAGAGAGGTTTGACTGTGTATAGCCGACCTCAACTAATTTGGCATTGAGGCATAGTTGGTTGAATGATTGATTATAGTACAACATATACATAGCATTTATATAGCCGACCTCAACTAATATGGGATTGAGGCGTAGTTGAACGATTGGTTGTGCTTTTTATATGTGCAGAGATCCAAAGTTGCGGCCTTCATTTGCCGAGATTATGGCTGCTTTGAAACCACTACAAAAGCCTATTACTAGTTCACACGCACCAAAACCACCAGCTGGCAGAGGTTCGGGAAGGGTCAGCCATCGCGAAACTTAGAAAATCCAACCGCGGAGCAGGGCTAGTACCGAAGAACGTAAACAGACGTGTATTTTTCGTTGGAAAAGACAGGTCCAAATTTGAGCACAAGAAGCTAAAGGAAGACATTAAAGAACCTGACAATCACATACTTCATATTTAAGCCAATTGTGATTCTTTTGTTTAATCCCTTTACGAGTAGTATTTTTGGCATTGTTCCCCCTAGTCCTCAAAATTGTCTATCTGCCCTTGTATATTCATTTTGAATCTCTTGTGTAATTAAAAAAGAAAAAAAAAGTGTTGCTTAGAAGAAGCTCAAGCTCTTTTCTCCAACAGGTGTGAACAAGTTAAAATGAGAACTGAGAAGCATGTAGTAACTAAAAAAACGAAAAAGACAAAAACGCCTCTTAACGGATTCAAAACAGTTTAAATTTATCCTCGACTTTTATTTCCCTTAATTTTAACTTTGGGTTAAAATACCTCTCCTTCCACCTGTTGGATCCAATTGTTCTTTTATTTTTCGCATTAAATTGCCCCTCCTTCCCCCTATTATACCCCAAATTGTCCTTTATGGTTAAAAATACCAGCCTTTTAACAGAACTATGAGATGATATGTGAGGGGTTTTAATTAGATACCAAGAAAATTAAACTTTTTTTTAGGAAACACATCCTAACTTGTACTAAAATTTGAAAAGATAAAAACAAAAGGAAGGGATCAAAAGTGATACACTAGCCAGATAAACAAGAAAGGAATCAAAAGTCATGAAGAAGAGAAAATGTCCATCAAAAGGTCCAAAAATTCCACAAGAAAATCCTAAACCACACAAAAAGCCAGTCGAATATGAGGACAATACTAGTGGTGACGTATAACGTTTATTCAGAACATGGTCAAATACAGTATAAGTAAGCATTTCTTTAAACCAAAAAAAAAAGAAGGGGAATTAGGAGAGTCAATGGGGACAGTTATCGACTCCCATTTCTTGGGCCTAACTGCCATTGTTACAGTAAAATGATCATCTCCTTTGCTTTCTTCATTCTTTGTTCCTTCACACGTTTACATAAATAAAAATCACTCTAATTCTCACGTTTGTCTCTATCTTGGCAGGTGGCTTACCAGTTAATCTTTTTTATAATTACAGCACTCCTCAAGTTTGATAAAGTCACTGACTTCGCTGGTAACAACTTCATCTGTTTCCCTAACATTTTTACAGTTCTTGTCAAATTTATATATCACTATATTGTATTGCTGTACAAGTCAAATTTATTGTGTTTAAAGTACTATCATTTAATAACAAAGGATATTTCTTTTTCTTGCTTCTGCTTCTTGAAACTCAATTCTGGTTTAATAATAATTGGTTTAATCATGGCTTGAGAATGTTCAATGGGTTCTTATAAGCTGATGCGGCATTTTGAAAAAGCCATTACCGGATCTTATAACTTGAGAATGACTTTAAGGTTATAGTCTATAAGATTGAGTTATTTTATAGTGACAAATGAAAGTTGAGTGACTATTATAAGGTGCACACTTAGTTGGATGATACCGGTGAAATTAACCACTCAGGAGATCATTGTGTTCAGATTATATTGCTGAGTTAAAAGAGTCTACTACCATATTTATATAACCAGTCATGCTATATTCACAGTTCACCACAGTACTGCTAAAAGCAGCTAAATTAGAACCCTGATCTCTGACTTTTACTAATAGTTAGCGTCTGTCCTTTTCTCATCTGCACACAGGAGGAACAAATTTTATTCTGCTTGCAGCATTAACTTTGATACTAAAGGGTTCATACAATTTTCGACAGGTAAGTTTTTTCCTCAGTTCTGATTTGACTAACACTGGTTTAACAGTGTCAAATTTCCTCTTTGTCCCATTTACCTTTAGTCATTTGAGATGGGAATTTTGCTTTCAACTAGCACTTCCATGCTTTGTAATGGAACTGCACTATTTCTTCAATTTGAGAATTTCTTGTTCTAAAGAGGTCAATCTTTCGAGTTTTTATGTTTTTGTTGCACATATTGGTGCCATTTTGTGCATATTCGCATCAAGAATGAGCTCAATTACATATTGAAGTGTGCCCGAAGGTTGTTGCATATTTTTTCAAGTCTATTTTGTTGTTCTTTCAGGTGGTTTTGTCTGTATTTGTAGTGATATGGGGCCTCCGACTGGGGCTATTTCTATTAATGAGGTACAACCACCATTCTATCGTATGTCATGTGATAGTTAAAGAAAATGGACAATTGCTCTTTTCATATTAGATCCTATTCCGTTTTTCTCACAGTTCCACATTCATAAAATTCTCTTACATTGTTTCCATGCTCTAGTTGTGTGTGTAGCATCCTTTTTTTGTAACATTAATGTTGCACTGTCTCTACAATTTTGAAACAACAGTATCATTAATACTCTTAGCATACCTCCTCATTTAAATTTCTGTCAAAATGTTACCTCAGCTTCTTTACAGCATGAGCATTCTCTATCCTTTTCTTCTCAACTTCATATACTATTTTAGAAATCATATGATGCTGACAAGAGGTCATAATGGAAAAGAGCCATCAGACAATCATGGGTAAAATAAAGACTAAATAATGCAGCATGATGCTTTGCTTATGAGCCGTCATAATGGAATATAGCCAATAAGAAGGCTCAATCTTGCAAAAGTAATATGATATTTCAGTTTGCTTGATGACAAAATTATTGTGTTCTGTAGAAAAACTATAGCAATATGTTTTTAACAGACATTACAGCCTCTAAGATTTGCCCTTTTTGTTCTAATCAGGATATTACAGTGGGGCGAGGATAGACGTTTTGATGATCAGCGTGACAATCTGGGTAAATTGGCAATATTTTGGATATTTCAGGTTCATTTTCCTTTTTCAAAACCATTTTACCAAATTATCTTGCGTATCGCGGGCTACGCTTACAGCAAGATAACATTTTTCTCACTTAATGTGAATCACATTTAAAATTTCCATTATAGGCAATCTGGGTATGGACTGTGAGTTTACCGGTAACAGTTGTTAATGCAAGTGACTACCAGCCATCTGTTCAGGCGGTAGACATCATTGGTTGGATTATGTGGTCTATTGGAATTTTGGCTGAGATTACAGCTGACCAACAAAAGTTGGCATTCAAAAACTCCACAGAGAACAGAGGAAAGTGGTGCAATGTTGGACTTTGGAAGTATTCACGTCATCCAAACTATTTTGGCGAGGTTATACTTTCAATTCTCTCTTTTGTATTGCTGGGATATATAGAAAGTATTCTGAATTTGATATTCTTGGGGCTAAACATGTTGGCTATAGAAGTCATTTGCCTCTGTGCTGACTGCTGAGGATCAATGTATGCACAAGCATTACATGGGACATCAAGGTTTTAATCCCTATATTATCCTACTTATCTTCATAAAAAATATTCCCGTCACTCAAAATTTGAGGTCCTACTTCCCTTTCCAGTTAGTAGTAATATGATGCCCATTTTTCTTAAATAGAAGTATTTTCCATCCATATGCTTTAGACATCTAAATCTTCGTGTAAACTAATTTTCAGCTCTACTATACTTTACATTCTTTGAAGTACCATATTTCAACTTTCTCTGCCCAATCAACATAGGACCAGTAACGGGGGACGATAGGAGTAATATAAATTTATAGCAACAGGTTGTCATCTTACACAGTGCTGCGCACAAGTCAAATTCTGAAGCTTACAGCTCATCGGTTTCCATCACGCAACATTTGGTTACCTCTTCGTGATGTGTTTATTCCATGTTTTGAGCGATGTAAAGTGTTTTCCACATGACAAATCTTGTTTTTCAAATGAGAAGTACAGAAATGCTTATTTGGATTCTTGCAATCTTCATTTCTTGGTTGTATTTTCTTCAGATCCTTCTATGGTGGGGAATATTTGTGGCTTCGACACCAGTGCTAGAGGGTGCTGAATGGCTCGTTGTGCTAGGACCAGTATTCTTAACGTTGCTGCTACTTTTTGTTAGTGGCATTCCCTTACTTGAGGTGCTGTTATTGACTTGTTACTCGTACCTCTTACATGCCTCTTCGATCATGACCTTATACCATTAAAGTATACATTAAACAGGAATCAGCAGACAAGAAATATGGAAATGTGGCTGAATATATGTTATATAAGAAGACGACAAGGTCAGCTCATAATCTATTTCTCACTGGTGTTTCCCTCATTGTAGATTGAAAAATGGTAATATTGATTAAAAAAATGATTATGTCAGCCCTCTCATTCTGCTCCCGCCTGGATTATATGGAAAGCTTCCTCCATGGTTCAAAACCTCATTCCTTTTTGAGTTTCCTCTATACAGTCGCAATCTTCCCCATGAAGAGCTAAGCTGGTAAAAATTCAATCTTTTACTATGGAAATTTTTGTCAGTGTTGAAATGTGGTGTTTTACATAATCTATTTCACTCTAGTTGTTATTCTTTACTTTAGGAAAGCACTCACTTTGAACTTTGGGAAAGGTGACTTCAAGTGCTCTACAATTTGTTAGTAGATATACTATCTACATTGTTTTTTGCTTGGAGAAGAGCCTCAAATTTTATACTACTTAGTTGAACTTAACTATTTTTGAGTTGCTAATGACTGGAAGGTTTCTTATTCTTTATTGGCAATAGATTTGGTCCTTGTCTAACACTGGGATAAGTTGAGGAAGCATATCACTTGATAGAGATTGAAACAAATAGAAAGATGATGAGTGTTGACAAGACATAATATTTACTTGAACTAGTTTAACTGTCGCACCAATCTGTTCTAGCGCAATTTTTTTTTTTCTTTTTAAAACAAAGAAGGAAGATCAGCAAGATGATGTCTACATAATCAAAATATTTCCATCAGTCTATTCAATCATAACAGCCCGATCACAGTGGCCGCTTCCGCAAGCTAGCACGCCATTCTTCTCCTTTTTTCTTGTGCCACTTGCCTTTCTGCCCCCTTTCTCTCCTTTTCTTCGCTCCATTTTACATGCATAACTTATCTATCTTAACTTAGAATCTGAAGCTAAAATTGAAATGATTCTGACTTTATTTCTCCTGTTCTACTGTCAAATGGCCCTTCTCTTTTCGAGCTTTAAATCTCAATATTTTGTTCAACAACTAGAGTGAAAATCAATAAATGTTGGGCATAGATGGTTCTTGGATTTGGGTGGTATGGTTGCATAACGAGGTGAGGCCGGGGGGAATGTGGTCAGGGCTAATTGGCTTGTACTATAGTGAGTTCAATTTGTTGTTTTTGGCTTTTATTTATTCATTAAGATGTTTTCTGCCAAAATCCTGTTTGTTTTCTCTTTCCAATCACTTGAGAGCATAACAACTCCTGATCCTTAGATATATTTTAGCTTGTTTCGACTTGCAAATATGCATCCATTGCCTCTAATCTGGTGCCTGTATTCTGATTTTGTTTATTTGCTACATTCACCTTTATGTAGATGACTTTATTCTGAATTCATATGGTAATTTAATATTCTTTGCGAGGTACAGTAACTGACCAGCAATGAGGCAATACTGAATGGAAGATGAGGCGACAGCTTATGTTCTGGTGTACCCTCTTCACTTGATTATTCACATGATCCACCTTTAGCTGCTCGGAATGCTATTTAATCAATTATTTGTTCCCATCATTCTCTATTTGTGTTGACAACTGCATTCTCAAATATCAACTTCTATTCAATAGTTTATTCTTTTTCATTCCAAAAATATTTTAAAACCATAGTTTCTCAAAATCATTTGTATGTAATTTGAGAAAATACTGGGGGGTGGGGGAGGGGGGGGACTAGTGGCGGAGCCAAGAATTTGATGAAGGGTGTGCAAATTTTCTTTTTACTTGTGTTAAGGGTGTGCAAAATTGAATATATACTCATTATAGCTAACATTTAACCTATGTACACCGCGTAATTTTCCGACGAAGGGTGTGCACTTGACCACCCTTCGCCGAAGGTGGCTCCGCCCATGGGGGGGGGGGGGACACTGGGGCGGTTGGGGAGTCGGGAGGAGACAATGATCCTGGAATGCAATTTATGATCCCTTCCATAAGTTTTTGGACCAACCAAACATGGCACTCATGGTAAATTGAAAAATATTTTCTGTCGAACACACCCTAATTGTATATACAATGACCATAACTTCTGGAAAGTCTCTCTTTGCAAATAATAACAAAAATCAAAACTTCTAACGACAGTAAAAACTAATCTATTGCTAGAATAGAAATCGTAACTCTTATACAATTTGAACGCTGAAATTAAAATAAAATATTATAGATCTCATCCTAAAGTACTACCACGAAAAAATCAATTAAACCTACTAAAATTTTGAACAAAAAAAAAAAGTTTATTGACCTTCTATTCATACTTGATGCCTGCAAATATCTACTTGCCACCACAGCAGTGCCAAAGTAAAATGAGGCCGAATCGTACCAGACTTGCAATTAAAGCGATTTTGACACATAAATTTAACTTATGTGATAAACAGGTTGGTGGATTGAATGCAAGGTAACATATGAAAACGAATACAAATATTTCAACAACGGTATAGAAAATGTTGCAAAGACATGCTGGAAAACCAAGACAACAAACTGCTCCTACTGCACGTCCTACCTCTACGTTTGCCATCTTTTGTACGGAGAGCTGAGATTTTGACTTTTATACCCTTCAGTAGTGCTTAAGTTATTGATAAATTATGCTTTTTGGTTCTCATAATAGATGATTCAGCATATTTAATTAATTAAAATATGTGTTTTTGGTCCCTACTTTTCTAACTTTCAATAGTCCTTAAGTTATTGATAAATTCTGCTTTTAGTTATTGTGATATATGATACAACATATTTAACCTTTAATTAAGTAAAATGTGTGTTTTTTTTGTCCATACTTTATACCCTTCAGTAGTCCTTTAAGTTATTGGTAAGCTCTGCTTTTGGTTTTTGTGGCATATGACTCCACATTTGGCTTTTAATTAATTAAAATGTGTTTTTTTGGTCACTTCAGCTTCATGTATAAAATATGTTATATTTTATTTATAAAATGATATTACTGTCAAATATGACTAATAATACAAACTTAACGTAACACATGAGTAATTAAGGGATGAAACAGTTAATAATTATGGTAAATTTGTGAATATACACAAGCAAAGGGATCGAAAGTTCACAATTAAATCAATTGGAGATTTAATGTGCTTAGTCAGGTATAATAGGGACTAAAATTAGAATTTACCAATAACTGAGGGACTCTAAGTGTTATTAACCCTATTAAAAATAAAGACTAGTTAATATTTATTAGATTTAAGATCGTAATCACGACTAATTGTATGCCAAGTCTAAATTCATGAGTTTTAAGGAAATTAGGATCCTCCAACGGTTTAAACTTGAAGATATGGTCTTTGACTTGGCACGTTCACACAATCCTTTTAAATTAATTAAATTGATCTCCCTTAATCAAAATTATAAGCTCCGTTGGGTAACTATCTGAAGACTCCATTATGCACGTAGGAGTCAAATTCGCAATGGATTCTCTAGTCTCTAATCGCTTAATTAGCAGTTTCAATTCAATTAGGAACTACTGCAGACTTAAATTTATCATTTTTTTTTTTTACATGTTCTCTTAGTCTCAGGAAGCCAACACTTAAACGCATACTTTAAAGTTTAAGTGACAATACATCTATGGAAAGAAAAGTGACAATATCTGTGATATGATCAGTTCAGGAAGTACTTACATGGTTATTTCTTTTCCTTTTTAACAAAAGGATTGGTCCTTATTGTCCGTGTTTATCCTATAAAGAATTTTGTTATATTGATACCGGGTCGAGTTCATAGGTCAATAGTCCAATATCATATCATCATACACTATTTTAAAAGTGGAGAACCGTGAGTTGAAAGTTGAATTATGACAATATCCTTTAAAAGTTAAACTACCAATTTCCCGTTCCCTCTACCTAAAAGTGCATTACCTCCTACTAATTAAATAAGAACTAATTAATGTCATTCTAAACGTAGTACTCCTATATTAGTTTTGCTGGAACAATTCACTGAAAATGAAGTTGGCTATTAAATTAAGATCCTAAATTAAATGATAAATTACTAAATTATGGCTTGAACCTCTTTGGTAACGTGCCAATTAGTTAGTAGGATTCGTCTTTTCCTCTTCTAAAATAAAGTGTTCATTATCAGTGCACTTTTGATTTTTCTTTATGCTCCATTACTCTAATTTATTTTCACATTTTTACTCTTTGGCTTTTCATTTTCCTATTGCTTTTAAGATGACCCTTTAATGTCAAATTTTCAACTATAAAGAGATTGCATCTCAAAATCGTTTGATATCATTTTTCCTTCTCAAGTCCTTCCATTTTCATGAACTCGACCAATTTGTGAGGCTATGAAGTCGGTGGATACAAAAAGGGAAAGGTATTAGAATTCATTTTAGAATTCTATAGTCTTATTTTTCTATTGTATAAGATTCAAAAAGCAAGTACATTTATTTTCTTTTCACTATTTGGAAGTGTCAAAGTTAGTGTTTTTACTAATTCTATGTATATAGAACAAGAATTAGGAATTTTGTTCATATTTGTGTAATATTGATCTCCTTTCGAGATGACTAATCATATATACAATCATCTCCCTTTCTTTTTTAATGATGTTTTAATAAGTGTTATCATGGAATATTGTCATCGATTATTGAGTGTTCTTTGAAAATTCAGTGTATGTATTTTTTTCAGTGTGTGTTTGTATTTTCCCCTTTCAAATTTCGTGCAACTCATCACATACACATTTTAATAATATTTATAACATTTTAAAGTATTTATTATTAATTATCATGAAATACACGTGCAACGCAGGTGTTCGAAAAACTAATAGGTTAAAATGGTTGAGTTTTATGTTTGCCATTTTTTTGACTTCAAACATTGCGTGTCATCTCCTTAGATTCCAGCTAGTAGTATATATGTTGTGATATACTCCCTCCATTTCAAATTATTTTTGTCTGGTTATGATTTGACGTTGAGTTTAAAAAAGTAAAGAAAATTATTGAATTTTTGTGGTCTTAACTTAGATATGCATAATGTACCAAAATACCCTTTAAATCTTGTGGTCTTAAACATGTCATGTGAAAAGTTGAAATTGAAGAGTTGCTAAAAAGGTGAAGAGACATTCATTTTTAAACGAACTAAAAAGGGCAGCCCGGTGCATTACACTAACTTTAATATGGGATTACCAAATGCCATACCGAATCGTAGTTTGTTTTACCCATTATCGAATTACGGAATTGAATTTTCGGTTCAATATTTGATATCGACTCTCAGTTACCGATTATCGAATAATCGAATCTGAAAGTTGAAAAAATCAAACCGAATACCGAATGCCCACCCTACCTAGAAAGGAGTACGTATTGTATAAAGGAAAAATGTCCAGATATGCCATAAACTTTGCAAAATGGTCCAAATTGAATTTTTCCTCCTTTAATTGTTAGGTGAGATCTACCCTCGTCGTTACAAAAGTGGATTGGATTTTTTTTTTAATTAACTAACGGCAAAAGTTTTTCAAGAAATATATATTTTACAAGGGAAAAAGTCAAATATTCTTGATTCACTAAAAGTTATCTCTGTTGAATTGTGACTTGATTGAATCAAAGAAACAATTGAAGAAGATGAATAGATTTAGTTACCATAGCTTTAGGAAAATATCTTTCTACAAAGACAACATTACCTTCGTGTCAAATTATTTGTCATGATTTTCTTTTACATTTTTCTTTAAAGCATTAATTAGGAGGGTTTTTTATAAAACTATTTTATCCTTCATTGGTATTTGAAACAAGCATAACATCGGAGCATAATTGAGATGTTTGTGATCTTCAAAAATAATAACTATTAAGAGTGAAATGAAAAAAAAATAATTAATTTAGTCTTGAACTTCTAAAATGAACAATAATTTAAGATAATATTTTAGGGAAAAGGGTCAAATATACCCCTCTACTTTAGTTTATTGGTCAAATATATCATCCGTTAGCCAAAGTAATCGAATATACCCCTCTGTTGGTCAAAGTACACAAATTTACCCCTGAATGGATGGAAAATTTTAAATCAGCCCAAATTATCCATTTAACAAAAATTACCCATGCCCCATCACTTAGACCCGACCCGACCCGACCGACAAAATAATAATAATAATAATAATAATAAACAACATTTGAAGCAAAAATAAGAAAATAAAATATCAAATACTTTTGAAAATATATTAATTACTAAATCTTGTACTAATATATGTTGTTATAATATTTTTGAGATCACTATATCTCCTTGTCAACAGTGAACAGTTCTTTTTCTATCTCATTTGCAAAACCCATTTTGAGAACCCAATAATCTGAATCAATTCAGATTTGGTATTATAATTTATTCATTTTTCAAGTTATGTTTTTCATCATATTTTTTGGGTGTCTGCTATTTTTTTGTCCCAATTAACCAGTTTTTTCAAATCGTAATGTTGTTGCAGAAATTATCAAAATGGTGAGATTAGAAAGAAAATGGGGTTTGTGATGACAAATTTAATATTTGCAGTGGGAATTGTTGCATCCTTTGGTACTGGAATATCCTGTAACAAAGGACCATCCACTAACCAGATTAGGTCGCGTAGAGGCAGTGGCGGATCCAGAATTTTCATTCAGGGTGTTCGGAAAAAAGAAGAAGCTAAATATACACTGTAATTTTTTGCTGAGGGTGTTCAAAAGTTAATAAATGCACATAAATACAGAAAATTTACCCTATATATACACTGTAATTTTTTACCGAGGGTGTTTGGCTGAACACCCTCGGCTACACGTGCATCCGCCCCTGCGTAGAGGGGTACATTAGGGTGGGGGGAAATAATTTTGTGAGTCGGGTCGGGTCTAAGTGATGGGGCATGGGTAATTTTTTTTTAAATGGGTAATTTGGGATGATTTGAAATTTTCCATCTATTCAGGGGTATATTTGTCTACTTTGACTAATAGAGGGGTATATTCGACTACTTTGACTAACGAAAAATATATTTGATCAATAAATTAAAGTAAAGGAATATATTTGACCGTTTTCCCAATATTTTAAGACAACTACTTTAGAAATTAAGACAGATGAGTTGAGATGGAGAAAGTAGAAAACTAAATTTCTCGGTAATCATGAACTATAGTAAAACTAGACTATTAGTACAAAAGTAGTCAAGAGAACCTAAAAAATTCAACTTGCAAGAAAAGAAACCAATTGTAGCTCTTACACAATTTGAATGCTGAAATAAAACAAAATATTTAATTAGAATCCTAAAGCACTATTACTAGTAATAAAAAAGCTACATAAAATCAATTAAACCTACTAAAATCTTAAGTAGAATCGCTCATCTTCTCTTCGTACTTGAAGCCTGCAAATATGTACTTTCCCCCTTGGCACTGCCAAATAGAAATGAGGCCGAGTCTCAAAGAAAGTGAAATTGCAAAGATATTAACTAATATATCTAACTTATGTGGTACAAGTTGGCGGTTTGGATGCAATGTAACACGTAAAGCTGAGTACAAATATCTCTAACACCAAATAAAAGGTGAAGTAAAGGCATGCTGAAAAACCAAGACAACGTGCCATTGCTATTAATTGTTGAGAACTGAAATTTTTGAAGAATATTTTTGTAGGAAAATCTTGAATATGCGAAATTCATAAGACACAGGGCCATATTTATAGTTTTAGCAATCTATATTTATATATAATGTAAAGTTAGGCATAAACAAGATGATGTGGTATGCTTATTTGGCCAAGAAACACATTTATCTTTTTTCTCAATTTTAATTTTTTTTTCTTACTTTTGTTCATTTATGTGCTGTTTTAAAAACCCAAAAATCACTTCCCACGATCTGTTAATTATACCTCCACCCAAAAGTCATGCACGTCCTACAATTCTTAATATTATCAGTTTTGAGCTTTTAATGCAATAATGAAGAATTAAATATGGCTACCTTAAATGGAGATGTCCTCTCTTCACTTCTAAAAATTACAAAAAAATTGAAGAGTAAAAAAATGTTCCACTCAAGTTTTGGTTGAAAAGTATCGGTAAAAAATGAAATCAGTGTATTGACGAGGCAACTGTGAAGCGAAGGTTATGACCACCAGAAGAACATATAGAGCACAAAAATTTCTTTGAAAAGTCTGAAATTTGCGGGGTCCGGAACCAAAATGACTCAATAAAAAATCAAGTGAACCAAAATATCCTAACAAAAAAAAAAGTTGCAAAACTACCTTTCGCAGTAAAATTTTACTGCGCTAAAGATTTTTTTTTTGTATAGCGCAGTAAAATACTGCGCTATAGCGAGCATTGAAAAAAAAAATTGGTAAACTTTTTTTTTTTGCAACACTTAATGTGTTTTTTCATACTTTGACCAACGATTAGTCATGTGTCAAGACTTCGAAACGTCAATATTTTATATAGAACTTGATATTTTTTTCTGCGTACAATAATGTAAACTCAATACATCAAGGATATGTAGACGTTCGGATCGTCATTTTAGGGGTTGAAAAGGTGCCCGAAGTAAGTTTTGTTTGAAAAAACTTAGTATTTTTTCCATACTTTGACCAATGATCAGTCGCGTGTCAAGACTCCGAAACATCAATAGTTTATATAGAACCTGATATTTTTTTCCGCGTACAATAATGTAGGCCCAATACATCAAGGATACGTAGACGTTCGGATAGTCATTTTAGGGGTTGAAAAGGTGCTCGAAGTAAGTTTTGTTTGAAAAAACTTAGTGTATTTTGGCCTTTAATTTTTTTTTTTTTTTTTTGTAACACTTAGTGTTTTTTTCATACTTTAACCAATGATTAGTCGTGTGTCAAGACTCCGAAACGTCAATATTTTATATAGAACCTGATATTTTTTCTGCGTACAATAATGTAGGCCCAATATATCGAGGATACGTAGACGTTCGGATAGTCATTTTAGGGGTTGAAAAGGTACCCGAAGTAAGTTTTGTTTGGAAACTTTAGGGTGTTTTATTTTTTAAGATTTTGATTTAAGCGTGTTATTTTTTAATCAAGACATAACTTTAGTTTGAATATAAATCTAATTCAATTTGATAAAAAAGTATTTAAAAAATATTGGGGGAAAAACTAGTTGTAAAGTGGTCAAACTTTAGATGGTCCTAACTTTGCGCTCGGACGTCAGATTTACGCAATTTTTTTATGTTTTTGGGTATTCTAAACTTATTCCCCCTTTTAGGCACTACTACAACGTTAGCTAACCAATTTGGGTATTTTACCTCTCGAATGGATCCTATATTAAGGAGCTTGGTTACCTCGTCCTTGACGAATGCATGTTTTACCTCGGGTTGTGGCCTCCGCTTTTGTTTGACCGAGGGAAAACTCGGATCCAAGCTCAACTTGTGTGTCGTCACGTTCGGTGGAATACAAATCATGTCTAAATGAGACCAAGAAAAGCAATCTGAGTTATTTTTAAAAAACTCAATAAATTCTTTCCTGAGCTCGGGGGTTAACCCCGTGCCCAGGTATACCTTCTTCTCTGGTAGATGGGCGAACAATATGACTTGCTCGAGTTCTTCGACTGTGGACTTAGTGGCATCAGAATCATCGGGCACCACAAAGGTTCTCGGTACTCCGAATTTTAACTCTTCGTCTAGTGTGTCCCCGTTCCGATCTTCCGAAGATTCCGGGATCTGTGATTGCTATTTGGCATTTTTCCCTTCGTTTCGATCTGGCGCCTTTATAGTCTTAATAGATTCTTCAACCGCGAACATTTCTTTTGCAGCCTGCTGTTCACCACGGACGGTCTTGATACCTTTTGGGGTTGGTAATTTCAATACCTGATGCATAGTCGAGGGAACCGCTCTCACGAGGTAAATCCACGGTCTGCCGAGTAATGCATTGTATCCCATGTCTCCCTCTATTACATAAAATTTTATCTGTTGCGTAGTTCCTGCCCTATTGATCGGTAAAGTGATCTCACCCTTCGTTGTATCGCATGCCATGTTGAATCCGTTGAGGACCCGTATTGCCGGCCCGATCTGATCTAGTAGTCCCAGCTGTTCGATGACTCTCCATAGGATGATATTAGCCGAGCTACCTGGATCAATTAGCACACACTTAATTCTAAACTTATTGACAAGGACGGATATTACCAGTGCGTCGTTATGCGGCTGGGCGATGCCTTCCATATCCTCGTCATTGAACGTGATGGGACCATCGGGTCATCATTCCGGATATGCTTTTCCCACGTTATGGAAATTTTTGTGCATTTTACAACCGGCCCAATGGGAACATCAGTTCCTCCCATGATCACGTGTATCACCTACTGAGGCTCTTCCGGCCTATCCTGTTTGTTGGAGTCCAGGTTTTTGAAATGGGTTTTTGCTCGTTCACTTAGGAATTCTCGAAGATGCCCTAAATTGAACAGATAAGCGACCTCCTCTCTTAGCTGCCGACAATCCTCGGTCCGATGGCCTTGAGGATGATGATACTTATAAACAAGATTTTTATCCCGCTTTTCTGGATCAGATTGGATTGGCCTTGGATGTCTTGTTTCTTTGTTTCGGATAACGACCGCCGCTATGGTTGCTACATCGACGCAAACGTTGTACTCGGATAACCTTGGAGTTTCTCTATTTCCCGAGGCTTTATCGACAGCATTTCTATTTATCAATCCACGACTACTTTGGCCTCGATCATTCCTCCTATCATTCTTGCCTGATTCGCTGCTGCGTCTGTTTCCCCTTCGATCGAGCGGGTAAGGCTGGTACCTGTCATATGATGATCTCAAATCCCGATCTACCACTTTCCTCAAACGATCACTCCCTTTATCGGAATGCCATGATATCGAAGCAGCCCTCAGAATCTTATCATCTTCGACCCTGATCTTCGACTGATACCTGTTGTGTATATCAGCCTAGGCGATCGTCGGGTATTTTATCAGATTTTGCTTTAGCTCTATAGATGTGATCGATCTCCTTGAATTGAGCCCTTGGGTGAAAGCCTGAACGGCCCAATCGTCAGTGACTGGGGGTAGGTCCATGCGCTCCATTTGAAATCGAGCCACAAACTCACGGAGGGTCTCGTCATCTCGTTGCTTGACGTTGAACAAGTCTGACTTTCGTGTTTCGACCTTGATGGCCCCGACATGGGCCTTGACAAAAGCATCAGCGAGCATGGCAAATGAATCAATTGAATGCTCGGGCAAGTTATGATACCAAATCATCGCCCCTTTTGACAGGGTTTCACCAAATTTCTTAAGTAGCACTGATCCCCTTTCGTCATCGGTAAAATCATTTCCCTTAATAACGTAGGTATATACAGTCACATGTTCATTTGGGTCTGTCGTCCCATTATACTTCGGGATATCGGGGATGCAAAATCTCTTAGGGATTTTCATCGGTGTCGCACTCGGCGGAAATGGCATTTGAACAAATTTTTTCGAGTCCGGTCCCTTCAACACTGGTGGGCCCCCCGGAATCTGATCGACCCTCGAGTTATAGTTCTCCACCTTTTTGTTGTTTGCCTCTATTTTCTTTTCACAAAACTCGACTCGTTTCGTCAATTCTTCGAGCATTTTTAACAGTTCACTGCTTTTCTCGGGGTAGTTCTTGTTTCCCGTGGGACGTGCCTTTCCTCCGTATCCTGGGTCTGTTCTGATGGGGCAATATCAGGTGCCTAACCCCGGTTATGATCTCTTGCTGGGCCTGCAACTGAGCCATAGCCATGTCTAACTGGTTTTGGAGTTGTTGCAGCATGACCCCGTTATTCTCGCCGGCCGGTACGTTACCCACTGATGATCGTACTTGAACAGGATTAACGGGGCGCGCGTTGTTGTTTGGTACGTCCCCGTCGTCATGCTCGTGATGGCTTGGTTGCACTTAGAAATTGGGAGAATGGGAATCCGACATTTCCGGTATACCTGAAATCAAACCTTAAAGAACAAGTGTAAAATATCGAGCGTAACCAGAATATTGTATTGAACTGCCACTACTATCTAAGGCCCCACGGTGGGCGCCAAACTGTTTAACCTTAAAACGGAGAACAATTAAATTTATGCGTGATGCCAAAGATATGTGGCTAAATTCAATCCAAGATTAAATTGCGAGATAAGCCAATAAATGAATAGAGAAGCAGATCTGACCAACTATTAAGTATGTATGGCCTCGGGTATAGAAACCGACGTCGATACCCTCTGTTAAGTACTTACACGATGAATAATAAAGATGAACTTAAGAACATATCGAAATGGTTTTAGAGGATTCTTATGATTGTTGATATGAACCCTTTCTGTCTTTCTGTTGCCAACCCCTTTAATGGATGGGAACCACCCCTTTATATAGTAGAGGAGTCCCAACTCTAGTACAATTCTAAATAAAGAAAAGAAATCCGGTGACAGTTGTTACCGAGATCGATGCCGAAATATAAGGTTGAGGGCGGATATTTCGGTCTTCTCCTTATGACAATTAACCGCCCTTCCTTTATCGCCTCATCCCCGATCGAGCTCGATGCCTCGTTCCCGATGATCCGGTCGTATCGTGACCGAGCATAACCATGACAACGGGAAACCGAGCGTGCCCGTATCCTCGGTTTTACCCGTATACAATAATCTTTCCACATGGTAGACATAAATAAAGATTGGTGGAAGTTAATGAGGTTACTAAATGGTTGATGGGAGTAATTGCTAAAAATATTTACCAATTTATGGGTCTTTTTTTTAATAAAATATAAATTTATGGGTCAAATTTTATATTTAAAATTTTTGAAACCTCAAATCATGCCTTTTTAGATAATTTGGAGTTTCAAACTATTATTTGAAATCATGAGATAAAATGCATATTTAAATGCTGGTTTTTCCTGGTTTCAAATCATAATTTGAAGCCGCATGTGTACAAACGCCTAATTAATTAAGCAAACACAAAAGCTTTGGTACCAAGTCAGACTCAAAAGGTATTTTGAAGTCAAAAAGCATTCTCGAAAAATGGACTGCCCTTTTAGAATATAAAATATTTATAGTTAGGAGCATATGATCCAACTACCACCTTCCTCCCCCACATAGAAGAAGAAACAACACTATTGGCCGGCGGTGACCAAAACGCGCGGATCAAGAAAATAACGGGCTCCCCATTTAGAAATAACAAAATACTTACGCGTGAACTACATGATAAAGTTAAAATCATTAGAATAATGGAGTAGCTAAATAATTCCAGTTCCAGTTTAATACTAGTATAAAAGCTAAATTCAAGTTCTAGTGGAGTGTCTAAAAAAAAAAAAGAGGCTAAATTCTAGTTAATAAATAAAGCTAAAAAATCTTGCACTTAAATAATAAAGCTAAATACTAAAAAAATTCTGGTAGAGCACTTGTGATCATATTTGCAGTTTCACGTTTCTCAAAAGTGAAATTAGGCTAAAATAGGATAAAAACTAAACTCTAAACTGGCGTTAGGACATAAATTTGGGGGGAAAAGAAAAAGACTGAAAATGAGATGAAATATAGTTTTTGGAAATTTGAAATTTTATTTGAACATGTAATTTTACTGGAAAAGAAGTGAAATATTTTTGACAAAAACTTATGGGCAACAAATTTTTGTGAAAAAAAGCAACAGAAGTTTGTGTCTGCCTTAGAGCTTGTTTGGATAGGCTTAAAAAAAGCAGCATATAAGCTGTTTTTAGCTTATAAACTGCTTTAGATAAGTTAAATTAAACAAACCAATTAATTTTTTGAGTTTATTTTAAACACAAAATGACTTTTAAGCTGGCCAATCAAACAATCAAAAAAGTTGAAAACAGCTTATATATAACTTATAAGCCAATCCAAACGGGCTCTTACTCTCCCTATACTAATCCTGCAAAATCCAACTCTGGTCATAATCCCCATCCACCTCCTCTTTCTTTCCTCACCACCCACGTCACTTTTACTTCACCAGACATTTTACCACCCTGTTTGACCTCTCCATAAGCTCAAGGCCAGAGATCATATCATATCATTGTCGTTCTCTCAATCCCCACCATGGCCGTTGTGCTGATACTGTGTATATCTATGGCAATACTGCTTAAAGTGGCCTATGAAACTTTATCACATTATTATATTACACCAAGACGTATCAAGAAAATAATGGAAGGACAAGGAGTGAGTGGCCCGACGCGTCACTTTCTGTTTGGCAATAGCTTGGAAAAGTGGTCCCTGATTTGTAACTCATTCAATTATGACATGATCGACATCAATCACAACATTGTTGGTCGCGTTCTACCCCATTATGTCATCTGGTCTAGGAAACATGGTACGTTATTTTCCCCCCTTATCTTCCTTAAAACTATCACCAACAAGGCAACAAGTATGTGCCCGGCTCCAATATGTAATTTTGTTTTAACAGGAAACAGATTCATTTTCTGGAAGGGGTTACAACCTAGGATGTGTTTAACGGAGGAACAACTAATTAAAGAAATTTTCTTCGGGTTAAAAACTGGAAGGCAACAACATGGATCCAAAGATTTGATCCGAAGCGGGCTACTGATGGCTTCGGGCGATAGTTGGCGCCATCTTCGACACATTGTTGAACCTGCTTTCTTCCAAGACAAACTCAGGGTACGTACTCGGTCACAGTATATAGTTTTACGTTGGTGAAAACGTTCTAGCTCTGTTTTTGTTGAAGTACTACTATGTGAAATGATTTGTGTTTTTAATAATGATTAACCAGGCTAATGTGGAGGGCACGGTGGCAGTTGTAAGGTTTATGCTCCCATTTCTGGCAAATCGGGTCGAAATTGGCGAGCACATGAGCCTGGTCTCCGCTGATGTCATATCAAGAAAAACGCTTGGCTGTACATACCAGCAGGGAAGGCCGATTTTCCAATTGTTAACCCAGTTGCAGCACCTTTGTGCGCAAACTCGTTTGTCCCCGGTCCGGTAAACTTTTTACCTCCTTTTTTTCCTTTAACAAGAACAGATTTTGGGGTTCTTTCATGAAAAGTTACGTAATTGGACTTTATAATTTTTAGGTTTATTCCAAGTACATACAATAGAGACTTGAAATCGTTAAATCTTCAAGTGGAGAAACTACTGAGGAGATGATACAGGATCGGATAGACATGGTAGAGGAGATAGGACGAAGCAGCTCATACGGAAATGATTTAATGGGAATGTTATTGGATGAGATGAAAAATAGGGGAAGTTCATCAAGCAGTGGACTCAGCATGAATATGCAGATGATTGTGGATGAATGCAAGACTTTCTTGTTTGCAGGATACGAGGGCACTTCTCTTTTGCTGACTTGGACGGTTATGCTTTTAGCCTGCAATCCAGCTTGGCAAGACAGAGTTCGTGCTGAGGTCAACCAAGTCTGCCATGGTAATCCTCCCACTGTTGACCACCTTCGGAAGCTTCTCTCGGTAAGTGCTGTAATTATATATTTGGAGTATAATTTTAATTTTACTCTTTGGAGTTTTATTATAGAAACAGTAGGACTGTCAACATTTTCTCAAGCTCAAATTCTGATTTTGTGTGCTTGAGTTTTAGGTTGTATTTTGACCCATTGAGTTACACTATTTGATAAGCTTTGATTCAATATATATGTCATTTCAGAGGTTCAATTCATTGGGGTCAAATCAACAAAAGGAACATGTATAACCCTAAACTTGGGGAATTTGGATTTTGGACGGATGAATTACCAAAAAAAGGGGATTGATTTTGACACATATTGTGATGGGACACAAATTTGTTTCGACTTCTTATTGTGGGGTTCCAAGTATTCCTAATTGCATTTAGCTTAGGAGAAAATGGATTAGGTTCATTCATTGAATATCAGCATGTTCTTTTAATTAAAGCCAGTGACACCCGTAATTTAAGTATTTATTTGGCATCCTCGTACATTACTAGCTGCCAATGCAATAAGTGCTCTAATATTGTTTGTTTTTAATATTTTTCAGCTAAACATGGTAATTAGAGAGTCGCTTAGACTCTATCCCCCATTTCCTGTGCTTAATCGAATGGCTTTAGAAGATATCAAGCTACGAAATGGCCTCCTTATTCCCAAGGGCGTGTCAATATGGATCCCAATACTGGCCATGCATCACAGTGAGGAGATATGGGGCCAGGATGCCAATGAATTCAATCCCAATCGTTTTGCCTCCGATGCCTCTGCTGAAGCTCGCCGGCATTTCCTCCCATTTGCAGCTGGTCCTCGGGATTGTCCTTCTCAGTATTATGCATTGATGGAGGCCAAGATCATCCTAGCCATGTTCATATCAAAGTTCCGCTTCACCATTTCCGACAACTATCGACATGCACCTGTAACTGTCATCACATTGAAGCCTAAGCATGGGGTTCAAATTAATTTAGAAAGCCTTTTGAGTCTATGAGACATTCTTGCCTGGAGGATACTGAATTTGGTTGCTTTAATTGAATGGCTTGGATTACATAGCAATTTTTACAAAGGAAGCTAAAGAAAATAATTATGAACTAGCCTTTTTACTTCTTTTCTTCTCAATTTATTTTGTGTACTAGTTGATAAGAGGACATTGAATTTGGTTGTATTTTATCACAGCGTGGATTACAGAGCACTTTTGACAAAGGAAGCTTAAAGAAGAAGAATTATGATCTAGTAGCTCTTTTACTTCTTTTCTTCTGCTTTATTTTGTGTACCTGATACAGGTATTAAGATATTTACTGGTACATTGTAGATTGTAGCTTGTAGCTTGTAAGAATTAAACAAAAGTTAAAAGTTAGAAAGAAGGCTTTGAGTGCATGAGACATTTTCAGATTTTAGAAAGAAGGCTTTTGTGCACTTGTGCTTAATTTGGGGGCCCCATCTTTTTACCAATAATAAGCTAAATAGGTTAATTATTTTGGAGAATAATGAGTACCTTTAAGTAGAAAGTATATGTTTACATTAGTTATGATCCCACCACATAACTCCATGTAGTAAAAGAACAATAGTTATGAAACTCTTAATGGAATTGGGGTTATGTATGAGGGAATGTCTCTCTCGAATGGAGGAATTAGAAGACCACATTTTCTTACCTATAAAAGGGAGTGTTTTAGTCATTCTCTACACAAAAAAGAAGAGAGGAAAAAAAATCCTTAGTCTAACGTGTGATTGTCGTGGATAATTTACAAGACTCCACAAGTGATCTTGTAAGAAACTGTTCGGTATTTAGTGATAGTAACACACATCGATCCTAGAGAAAAGGTATGTATTATTCCGCATAAATCTCCGAATTTAAATCCTCATCATGAAAGAAAATAGCGCATAGAGATAGATTGGTCACTTTATGAGAGAAAATATTCAGCAGGGGTTGGTACAAACAGACATTCTAACCAAGGCATTGTTGAAAGCACGGCATGAGTACTTGGTATCCAAAATGGGAGTGATAAATGTTTTTGCACCTACTAATTTGAGGGGAGTGTTGAGACTCGCATAACATGGACACTGCCATTAGACTGCAGTTAGTTAGGATATTAATTAGTATCAGCTAATTAGTCTATAAGTGGTGTGAGCTGTCAATGAGCTATTAGTAAGTTAGTGGGATGAGAGTCTGTTATTAGATATTTTATGTACACGCGTGGGAGGAGTATATAATCAGTAGAGTGTAATAGCATTTGTAAGCTAATTCATTTTCTGCATACAGTTCAATATAACAGTGAATTCCTTTATGCTTGTTCTCTTCTTCTAGCTAAGTTCTACAGGATCTTCCATGGATCCTCTGATTTAGCTTCATTGTTTTTACAACATACGGTGGGTCTTTCTGATATATTAATGATTGTCATTGCCGCAAAAACAAGAAAGGAGAAATAATGAAATGGAGTTTAGAGAGAAGATTTTCACCCCCCAACTTTCTCTAAAAATCAAACTCCCCCTCAACTTAGAATAATAGTCATTCTCCCTCCTTTATTCTAATTGACTTTTTCAAATTCCTATTTTACCCTTACATTATCGACTTGTCTTTTTTTCTTTTACTTCTTTAAAATCATGATTTTTTTAATCTCATTAATCTATGTAACAAATTTCCTTATTAAAAAATAAACATTATTGTAGAGATGGAAAAAGAAAAGTGAGAAATACTAGTTTTAATTATAAGCCCAACAACTTAGGATTACAATAATGAAAAACTCATTCATATACAAATTAGGATTCAACTAATTAAACCTCAATATTTTAGGACTCCTTAAACCTGATGAACTTTGGAAACCGAATTAATAGTACTAAAAGTACAATTAAGAAAATAGGTATGAGTTTCCTTTTATTTCTCAACTATTCGAAGCTAACAATAAGCTCAAGGAAAACAAAATAAGAAAAATAATTGTGTAATTTGTGAACTATAAAACGCATTAATAAGGATGAAGTATGGAACTGGTTGAGGCTATATATTTCACTTGGAAAGAGCATTGGACTTTTGATCCTTAACTATGCGTCTAAATAATACATAAATAAAAAAGTAATTCTTATAAATGGCTTGATTCGCAAAAATAATCAAGATGTATATGTATAATTCCCATAGCTTTTCCAGGTAAATACTTATTTGTATTGGGTGTTTACACCAAATCGATGTAATTTACTATGATTAAGTGATTTAATGAAATAAAATATACATTAATTAACCATGATTATAAATTGATAGTTGTGTAGGTTCAAACACATATCATGCTTCGTTGTTTTAATGTAAACATCCGGTACGAATAAATTTATACCCTAGTGGAAAGTCTCAAAACTTCAACTTGCAAGAATCAAAACAAACTACTCCATTGCAACTCTTACACAATTTGAATGATGAAATAAAATAAAATATTTTAGAATCCTAAAGTTAAGTACGCAATAAACTACAGTACTACAAAAGTATAGTATCAATTAAACCTACTAAAAACATAATAATAAAGTAACAGTATTGATATTCTCTTCATTCTTGAAATCTGCAAATATCCGGATGTTAAATTAACCCTATCGGGCAGCAACATAGCCTAATAAGGAGGAGGCCAAGTCTCACAAGAAGTGCAATTGCAGAAATTTTGACGCATATTTCTAACTTGTGTGGTATACAAGGTGGTGGTTTGAATGCAACGTAACACATGAAACAGATTACAAATATCTCTACCAGCAAATAGAAGGTGAAGCAAAGACATCGCTCAAAACTAGAACAAACTGGTGCTTCATCATTTATGTCTGCCATCTTTGCTATAATTATTGATTTTGAGGGATATTTGTAGGAGAAAAAAAAAAGTATAGAAGTCGTAATAAATTCTTTCTTTCAAAAGGGTGTCTTGAACATGAGTAATTCATAAGACTTAGTGTCATATTTATAGTCATTCCCATACAACCTGGGATTCAACAAATTAAACCGATCCTCAATATTTTAGGACTCGTCAAACCTAATAAACGTTGGAAACGGTATTGTTAATAAAAGCATAAATCAAGAAATATGTATCAATGTATGAATTTCCTTTTATTTATCAACTATTCGAAAGCTACAATTAGTTCAACAACAACATATTAATAAAATTAACTATTTAGTTTATGAATTATTAAGCGCATTAACAAGGATGAAATAAGGAAAGGGTCGAGGTCTAGCTGAAAAGAGCATTCGGCTTTTGGTCCTTAACTATGCGTTTAATAATTCACAAATAAAAAATTAATACAAAGTTAATTATTATAATATAGTTAGACCTCTTTATAAGAGTCATCCTCTATTACAAATTTTTTTTTAGAATCAATTTCATGTTAATACAAATCTTAAAATATTCAGAAAAATGATGTTATTATATAGAGATTGATTTAATATTATATGACTTGATTGACTAAAAGAATCAAGATGTATAGGTATACTTCCCATAGCTTTAGAAAAGTCAAAACTTCAACTTGCAAGAAATTAAAACAAACTAATTGCAACTCCTATATAATTTGAATGCTAAATTAAACTAACTAATTGCAACTCTTATATAATTTGAATGCTAAATTAAACAAACCATATAGAATCCTAAAGTACCAATAAATAAACTAATTAAAAATCTACTAAAAATTATGACAAAATAATTAATGTAAAATTAAATGATCTTCTTTCCATACTTAAAGCCTGCAAATTAATCTCCTCCTCGGCAGCAACAATGGAAAAGAAGAGCAAGGGCCAGTCTGACACAAAGTGCAATTGCAGAAATTTTGATGAATATATCTAACATATGTGGTAAACAAGGTGGTGGTTTGATGAATGCAACGTAACACATGAAACCGATTATAAATATTTCTACCAACGAATAGAATATGAGGCAAAGGCAAGCTGGAAAACCAACAAAAGCTGCTTCACAACATCCATCCTCTATGTCTGCCATATTAATTTACTTCTAGTAATATTTTGTAGGGAGCAGCGATTTTGAGGGATATTTATAGGAGAAAAAGTGTATAGAATAAGGTAGCTATTCTTTCCTCAAGAGTCGAGGGTATGTAAGTATTAATCAAACGCATAAATAAGAAGGAAAGAAGTGTACGAATTATACTAGAAGCACAACGAGAAAATTGGACAGGATTCGAATCCCCTTTCTTATTTCCCCTTTCCCTACCCCTATGTAATAATAACCAAAAAAAAAAAAACTAATTAAAAAAAAAATTGGAAAGCATATATATAAGGAAAATAATTCGCCACCATAAAAGGAAATAAGTATGAATAATAAATAAGGAAATTAGTGTGAATTTGTACTAAAGGTGTAAATAAGGAAAATTTGGTATGAGTTTCTTCCCCCCCCCCGCAATTGCCTATTCGATTTTTGGTTCTAACGCTTTTCCTAAATTATGGTGATGAGTATTCTTCAGATTCACATTCTCCATTGGAAATCGTACTTATTAAGTTATAGCCTGTTTGGTCAAGCTTATTTTCCCTCCCAAAGTACTTATTTTTTCAATAAGTGCTTATTTTAAAAAAAAGTGAGGTGTTTAACCAAGCTTTTTAGGAGAAAATAAGTGTTTTTGGAGAGTAGAAGAAGCAGTTTTTCAAAAGCAAAAAAAAAAAAAATAGCTTTTGTCCAAAAACATTTTTTTGAAAAGTACTTTTGAGAAAAAAAACACATAGAAGCACTTTTTAAAAGTTTGGTCAAACACTAATTGCTGCTCAAAAGTGTTTTTTAAATTAATTGGCCAAACAGAAAGTGCTTTTAGCAAAAATACTTTTTTGAAAAGTACTTTTTAAAATAAGCTATTTTTAGAAGTTTGGTCAAACAGACTATTAGTTCCGAGAAAGATTTATTTCATATATTATACAGTAAAGAAGTTTACACTCTTTATAAATTTACAAATTATAGTAAATTATGAGCAATATCTTGAAATTACCGATTAATATGTATTGCAACAGTTACCTAAGATTCATCTTATTGTGTAAAAATTTCGGGTCCGTGGCATTTTGCACCCTTAATGTGTGCTCTTTTTTTCAACTTGCACCCTATCCTATTTTTTTTTATGATTTAAACCCCAATCTCTTTATTTCCTTGCAAAACAATAAATTCACCCTTTTTATAAATTTTTCATGAGGGAAAAATAGGAATACAAATAATATATCTTTTTTTCCTTCAATTTATTTATTTTATTAGAACTGCAACAACAATAAATTTTATTTTTAAAGCTCTTTTTTTTTATTTTTTTTATTTTAAGTGATATTTCTCTATCAATAGTTGCTAAACATTTGAAGTTCTTATTGTTACAAGTTTGTCGTTTTTCCTTTATAAATTAGTAGTAATTAAATTATAAAGGAAAAGCGACAAACTTGTAACAATAAGAACTCCAAATGTTTAGCAACTATTGATAGAGAAATATCACTTAAAATAAAAAAATAAAAAAGAGCTTTGAAAATAAAATTTATTGTTGTTGCAGTTCTAATAAAATAAATAAATTGAAGGAAAAAAAGATATATTATTTGTATTCCTATTTTGTCCTCATGGTAAATTTATAAAAAGGGTGAATTTATTGTTTTGCAAGGAAATAAAGAGATTGGAGTTTAAATCATAAAAAAAAATAGGATAGGGTGCAAGTTGAAAAAAAGAGCACACATTAAGGGTGCAAAATGCTTGTGTAAAAATTTCATATGTCAATTGCTTACTGTCACTTTCCTTCTCAAGTTATTTCCTCCTTTTATTCTCTATCTCAGATTTTTCATCCCTTTGTTCCCCTGGCCATCCATAGCACCAGAATTAGTTTCACTGACTGTTACTTAGGTTTTATTTTATTATACTAAAGTTAGTATAATTTCTTTTTTAAGTGAAAAAGTCAAATCAAATTTACTAAAGTATCACAAAAGTCATTAAAAAAAAAAAACTGTAATCAAAAGGCTAGTCATTTTTGCCTACTATTACAAATGCTTATTAGAAAGAAATAAAAGAAACATTTTATAGAATACTTAATCAAAATTGAGTGATTCTTTTTTTACTATACAAGATTTTCTCAATAACTTAACTTCCGTGAAAGTTAGAAAGAATTGAGTGACTTTTTGGTGAAAAAAATAGTTTGTGACTTCTAGTGGTATTCAACGTAAGTGTATTTAATAGTCTGTTTGGCCAAGCTTCTAAAATCAGCTTATTTTAAAAAGTATTTTTTTTTAAAAGTACTTTTCAAAAAAACACTTTTAGTGAAAAACAGTTGGTGTTTGGCCAATTAATTAAAAAAATATTTTTGAGCAGCAATTAGTGTTTGTCCAAGTTTTAAAAAGTGTTTCTATTTGTATTTTTCTCAAAAGTACTTTTCAAAAAAGTGCTTTTTGGCAAAAGTTTTTTTTTTAGCTTCTTAAAAACTGCTTCTACTACTTCCCAGAAACACTTATTTTCTCCCAAAAGCTTGGACAAACACCTCACTTTTTTTCAAATAAGCACTTATTGAAAAAATAAGTACTTTTGGGGGAAAAATAAGCTTGGCTAAACAGGCTATTAGAATACCCCGATAACACTATACATATTTGGGTTTCCGGAATTTTCATCGAGTTCTTTTTTCTTTGTGTTACTTTTTTTTTTTTTTTTGGACGATTGCTCTTCTGATGTTCTATGTTCATTTTAGGATCAATTAATCTGAATTCACGCTGCCGGAGATATACTAAAGAGAAAAGAAATATTTCCAAAAATAATCATTTTCAGAATTTAACTCTGAGAGTTGATGCTACTCTTACCTTATTTTTATTGTTGAGTCATAACAGGTGAACAAAGAAAAAGTTCATAACGGAATCTCATATGCTAGAGAAACGCGAAATAGATCTTCCCAAATTTAGCGTAATATTTGTTAGGCAGAATGTGCCTAATATCTAAAGACTTCTTTAGATCTTTTTACACATCAGATTAAAATCATGTGACTATTATTTTACACTCACGCGCTTAACGTTATTTGGAATCACTTGAATTTAGAAAAGCCAAGTACGAATAATTTAAACCAGTTATTGTAAAACAAAATATTATAGAATCCTAAAGTACTACTATAATAAACTATAGTACGACTTCAAAATCACCTAAACCTAGTGAAATTATAACCAAAAAAAAAATGTTAAAGTAAAATTATTGATCTTCTCTTCACATTTTAAGCCTGCAAATATCTACTATACCCCTCGGCAGCAGCAACATCGCCTAATAAGAAAGAGGCTAAGTCTCACAAGAAGTGCAATTGCAGAGATTTTGACGCATATTTCTAACTTATGTGGTATACATGTTGGCGGTTTGAATGCAACGTAACACGTAAAACTGATTACAAATATTTCTACCACCAAACAGAAGGCCAAGGAAAGGCATGCTTGAAAACCAATTAAACCACCTGCCATAGCTATTTGTTGAGAACTGAAATTTTGGAGGAATGTTCTTGTAGGAGTATCTTGAATATGTGAAATTCACAAGACTTTAGGGCCATATTTATAGTAGGAGCATTAAGCCGTTCGTATAGTAGGAAACCTCGTTCCTATACAAATTGGGATTCAACTAATTAAACAGAACCTCAATATTTCAGGACTCGCTAGACCTAATAAACTTTGGAAACAGAATTAGTACTACTAAAAGTATAAATAAGGAAAATATGTATGGATTTCCTTTTATTTCTCAACTATTCGAAAGCTTACAATTAGTTCAAGAACAACAAATAAAAAAATTATTATTTAACTTATGAATTATTAAGCGCATTAATAAGGAAGAAATAATAAAATGATCGAGAGCTAGCTCACTTGGAAAGGCATTCGACTTTTGGTCTTTAACTATGCGTTTAATAATTCACAAACAAAAATTAAACAATTATAGTACAGTTAGAGTGTGAGGCCTTTTTATAAGAGTCATCCTCTACAACAACATTTTGCTATAACGGTCAAGCTTTCTTTAGAATCATTTTTTGTTATATGACTTGGCAAAAAGAAATCAACATGTATAGGTATAATTCCCTAGCTTCAGGAAAGTCTCAAAACGTCAACTTGCAAGAAATTAAAACAAACTATTGTAACTCTTACATAGCTTGAATGCTAAAATAAAACAAAGTATATATAATCGTAAAGTACCAAAAATTAAGCTAATTACTAAAAATTATGACAAAAAAATTAATGTAAGATTAGATGATCTTCTCTCCATACTTAAAGCCTGCAAATTAATCTCCTCCTCGGCAGCAACAATGGAAAATAAGAGCAAGGGCGAGTCTGACACAGATTGCAATTGCAGAGATTTTGACGAATATATCTAACATATGTGGTAAACAAGGTGGTGGTTTGACGAATGCAACGTAACACATGAAACCGATTATAAATATTTCTACCAACAAATAGAATATGAGACAAAGGCAGGCTGGAAAACCAACAAAAGCTGCTTCGCAACATCCATCCTCTATGTCTGCCATATTAATTTACTACTAGTAGTATTATTTTGTTGAGAGCTCAAAAACTTTGGTTGAGAGCTGACACTTTGAGGGATATATATAGGGGGGAAAGGCCATAGAATGTGGTAATTTTTTCTTAAGATTCGAGGAGGGTATGTATTAATTAAACGCATAAAGAAGGAAGAAAGAAGGAAATAAGTATGAACTATACTAAAAGCATAAGTAAGGAATATATATATATATATATATTATGTATTAATCAAAACGCATAAAGAAGGAAGAAAGAAGGAAATAAGTATGAATTA
The DNA here is from genome assembly GCF_019175385.1 of Lycium barbarum. Lineage (NCBI taxonomy): Eukaryota > Viridiplantae > Streptophyta > Magnoliopsida > Solanales > Solanaceae > Lycium > Lycium barbarum. The sequence continues at coordinate 157,122,143 of NC_083337.1, read as the reverse complement.
TACTAAAGCATAAGTAAGGAATATATATATATGGAAATAATTATGAGGAATAAATAAGGAAATTCGTGTGACTTACAAAAGTATAAATAAGGAAATTTAGTATGAATTTCTTTTCTCTTTTTCTTTTTCTCTCTAACTATTGTAAAGGTAACAATTAGTAGCCGTTCGTGTAGGGGCTTAGTACTTCATCGGTGTCTGAAAAAATTCCTCTTTTGCTTCCTGAGTTGGTGTATTGCTTGGTCGATTTTTGGTTAATTTAAAGGTTTTCATACTCATAGTTTTCAGAGGAAATATGGTGATCATATTGAAGAAGTATTCTTCAAAGTCACATTCTCCATTGGAAATCATACTTAATTTCGAGAAAGATTTATGTCATATATTAAACAGTAGAGAATTTTTACACTCTTTAGAATTTTACAAATTATAGTAAATTATGAGCAATTTCTTGAAATTACCGATAAATTATGTATTGCAACAGTTACCTAAGATGTTAACCAAAAAAAAAAAAGTTACCTAAGATTCACCTTATTGTGTATAAATTCCATATAATATTAATTGCCTACTATCAGCTGCCCTTCTCAAGTTATTTCTTCCATTTATTCTCTATTTACTATACCAAAGTTACTAAAATATGTTCGTAGTGAAAAAGTCAATCAATTTTACGAAAGTATCACAAAAATCATAAAAAAATTGTTATCAAAAGGACAGACATTTTTGCCTACTTTAAAAAAAAATATATATTAGAAATAATAAAAGAAACATTTTTAATTTTATGATAATTAATCAAAATTGAATGAGTTTTTTATTATAAAAATTTTGCTCAATAATTTAATTTCTGTGAAAGTTAGACAAAATTGAGTTATTCTTCCGTGGGAAAAACATTTTGTGACTTCTAGTGGTATTAAACGTAATTCAGAATACCCTAATAACATATTTGGGTTTCAGGAATTTTCGTCGAGTTCTTATTTCCCTGGGTTACTCTTTTTTCGATTTCTCTTCTGATGTTTTATATTCATTTTAGAATCAATTAACCTAAATTTTTTCATGTTGCTCTTTTTTTAAATGGTTTTTCTTCTGATGTTTTATATACTTTTTAGGATGAATTAATCTAAATTCACGCTGCAGAATGTATACTAAACAGAAAAGCACTATTTCCAACAAAAAAAATTATTTTCAAAATTTAACTCTGACTCATGCTACTCTTATTGTTATTATTGAACTAGAAAATTTACCAGCACTTCGCGAGGCCATAGATTATCTCATTAAACTTGCAATTAATTTTTCTTTCTAATATTTGGACATTAATATTTAAAAAAAAAACAATTTTTCATAAAAAAAATTAAAATGTTGAGATTATTTTTCCTTGATATATTTTTGTGTACATAAAAAGTATGAATTCTTCGACTTCCCGGCATAATATACACCTGAATGCCTTCAGCAAAATGAAATTAAATGTTCATAATGCTTAACATAAAACAAAAACAAATAATTATATAATGTAAGGCATATAAAAAAAAATCTAAAACAAATTTAGTAACGAATCATTGTTGTAGTTATACAACGGGGTCTCTTCGAACAGTAAATATCCATGCTTTGACGATTAGTCGTTCAAGGCAGGGAAAGGGATCACCGATTAGTCGTCAAATGCACTGATCAATGCGGTACAATTAAATTATAAAATAATAATCAAGACATTAAATATGCATATAAGCTTTTCTATTTCTCTTTTGAATTTGTAATTAACTTCTCTTTATTAAAAAGATTTTATCAAACAAAATGCGTAAAAGAGCATACAAGTTTTCTAAATAAAAAAATGTAAGTAGGGTTAAAGTAACACAAAGCTTATTCACGGAGAGCTAATTGTTGGTAATGTGTGCAGCAATGATTATTAGTTTAGACATTAGCTAAGAACTACACGGAACAAATTATTTAATAAATATTTGAAGGAAAAAGTTTTAAAATAAGATAAATAATATGTGAGAAAATGTTAAAGTTGAATTTGTTGATTCAAATCTAGTCAAATCAACAATTTTGGAATTTTTTTACTATTGACCTCATTAGTATCATGTTAATGATCACCTTTAAGAATTTAAACCAAGTCGAATAACACCACCAAAAGAGAAAAACGAATCCAAAATAGAAAAGAAAAAATTAGATAAGCTATATGATTAGATGATAGCGCGTATTCTTAAATTTATGATTGAACTCTACAGATTGCGTGGATAATCATCATCACATCTTATTCGCATATTTTCCACGGACACAATTGTTAGCACGTATTCTTATTTGCATAAATAATGTATCAATCACTACCATACAACTTTGATTTTTTGGATTTTTCAACTCTGTAATTTTTATCATGAGATTGTTAGATTATTGAACAAACAAATTCAAACGGAGCTTAAACAAAACAGAGCTACTAAAAATAACAAAATAATAATAAGGAAGCATATTAATGGAATAGAAACAAGAACCAATATGACAAATATAAAGTTGTTAAAATAGGTGATGGTTATGTTATGGTTTAAATATTATTTTTTTATGTAAATGAAGCGATTCAATTTGCTTTTCCTTAATTCAATATGATTTTTTTCTTTAGCAAAATTTCAGCCAAATGAAAAAGGTTGGGAACTTGTATCGTACTTTCTTGTCCATGCCAATTACAATTGTTAGTTTTCCTTCTTGAGTCTCCTTGCAAAATTGTCATTCTTCTGCAAAATCATGAAAATAATTATATAGTATTTTTTTTAGGTTGGTTAGCTTCTCTTATCATTTCATTGCTATAAATAATTTAAAAATTTTGAAGAGCGAAAAATAATAATTGAGTGACACCATACATGCACAGTAGATGAAATTGTAGAAGATGCAGAATTACATGCCCAAAACCAAAAGTAGAAGCCAGGGTACTGTTAAACTTCAAAGCGTAAATTAGTGATAATAAGTAGAGTAAATAGAAAGGAATAAACTCTATGTTGATATCTAAGTAATGCACAACATAAAGCAATAACGGCAAAGAAACTCTCTTATACTGAAAAAAAAAAAAGGAATGGACAGTTTAAACAGATAAATTTAGCAGTTTACGATTGATTTTTAATAGAGAAATGTGTGGGCATAGGAATAGGTGTGAGTTAATTCAGCAATAACCAAGGAGAGAGAAAAGTTGAATTTGACACTTTAAGAGGAAACGTCTAAGGAGAGAGGGAAGTTAGTTTTTTTTTTTATTATTATTTTTAAACGTTTCAGTAACAATGAAGGAGAGAGAACGTAAAATTTTGAGACCACTGGTAAAAGGCAACGTTTTGAAACATTGGAGACAACTATTCTGAGAGGTTATGTCTAATCATTATTTTTATTAATTAATTTAAACAATTTAAAAATGAGATAAAAAGCAAAACTTTGAGAATAAAGATAAATAGATTTGCTGATTTTAAAAGCATGCCACGTCGGCGAGCTTATATCCAGATTTATATATTTATATAGATCATAACAGGTGAACAAAGAAAAAATTCATAATAAAATTTCATATGCTACAGAAACGCGAAATAGATATTCCTAGATTTATTGTACTAATTTCTTTTAGGCAAAATGTGCCTAATATATAAAGACTTCTTTAAAAAAATAATTGTGCATCAGATTAATATGAGAGAGTTATTATTTTACATTCTCAAGCGCCTAACGCCATTTGGAATCACTTAGATTATAGAAAAGTCAAGTACGTACAGGTAATGAATTATTATTTAAGGGGTAACAATTATAAAAAAATCAAAAACATGAGGTAGTTAGTACCTGACGTAATTTAAGAGAAATTTAAATAACACGCTAAATTTAAAAGGTCTAGACAACCTTTCTTTTTGTCCATTTCAAACCGCATATAAGTATCTAGAACGCACTTGATACATTATTACCCACACTATTAAAGAAATATCAACATTAAAATTTGACATAAATAATAAATAAATTTAAAATGAAAGCTGATAGTAAAGGCAAGAAGGTCGTGGCATTTATTAGACCAAAAAGGTTATACACTACCGGAGAGCGCACCGAAATCCGGTGTACCTCACCGTTATCAGCCACTCAAAAGTAAGAAAGAAAAAAAAAACATCTTTCATTTAGTACTCATCATCTTCTTAAACTCCTCAAAACAAACGTAACCGTCACCGTCAGCATCAACGGACGTGATCATTCTAGTACAATCTTGAATCGTACAATTCTGTCCCAAACGGTTAAGGATCTGATGAAGCTCCGTTGCAGAAATTCTTCCGTTATGATCCTGATCATAAAGATCAAACGCTTCCTTAAGCTCCTTAGCACCACCGTCAACAGAATCGTCGTTTTTGCAAAAATCAGCAAATTCTTCTAGGTTAATGCAACCGTCCTTGTCGGTATCGATTTCGGACATCATACGTGCAACTTCTTCGGGTGAAGTGTCGGATCCTAATGTTAGGAAAACCAAGGTAAATTCACAATAATAAAGATTTCTTATTAGCAAATATAGCTCTAAATATTAGGATAATATTTTTAGTAAATATCCAGAATCGTGCTATGCATTGTCCTTAGAAGTTAAATGTTTCTCTATGATTAAACAAATTCATCTCTAAATTTAATTAAAGAATACATCAGTGGCGAGCTAGAATATTCACCAAGGGTTCAAAATAGGAAAAAAAAAAAGTAAACACGAGAAGATGTCAAAGGGGATCCGATAGCTAATAATATATATACATAAAAAAAAAAATTTAACTACGTATAAACATTGTAATTTTCTGCCGAAGAGGGTTCGGATCACCCCTAAACCAACCTGGCTCATACCAGCAAGTTTTGAAAGGAAAATAAAATACTACAACAATAAAAGGACAGTTCAACAAAATTAAAAGGCAATTAAAAGAGTGGAAACGTGTGGGAGATGGGAAAGGTGAAGAAAGATTTCTTGAATTAATACTGCTAAAGGATGAATGTCTTGAGAGATTTATCGCCACCCATTCTATGATTATTATGACACTTATTAACAATTGCCGAGTGTTAAAAACATTTGAAATATAAGTATACCTAGGGCTTTGAGTACGCCAGAAAGTTCATCACCGGAGATCATGCCGTCGCCGTTGGCGTCGAAGCGAGCGAATACTTTTTTCACTTCTTCCATGTCTTTAAGGTATGCTGAGGGCTTGGTACCTTCGTTAGCCATTGTTAAGAAAAGACGTTATGTGTGAATTAATGGAGAAAAGACGTTATAGGGAATATGGAGGGAGATTTATGGAGGGGATTTATATAGGGAGTGATATGGAGACATAATGAAGGGTGCCGGGTTAGAGATAGAGAGTTGATTTCTCGTGACCAGTTGAAGCCAACGGATTTAATATTTCTCCCATTAATTGGAAGAGGAAAAAAATACTAGTAATTGTTTTACATAAAATTTGTTATTTACAAAATATTACCCCTTCCGTCCCAAAAAGGTTGTATTAGTTTAACTTGGCACAGATTTTAAGAAATAAATGTAGACTTTTGAAATGTGTGGTTCAAAATAAGCCTTAGATATTTGTGTGGCTGTAGATCATCTCATAAAGTTAAATTGTTTCTAAATATAGAAAAGTGTCAATTTTTTCAGGACAGATTAAAAAGAAAAGGAAGACAATCTTTTTAAAACAGAGGGAATAATTAATATTTTTTTAATTTATTCAACACAAACTCAATTAAATATTCATTCATTCTTAATTAGAAATCTCATATTCGAGCTCGATACGAAGTCCCTTAACACCCCCAATATAAAACATTTTGGCGCGAATCCAATTAAATTTGGTCTGCTCAACGTAACATGGGGTGAGAAATCAAAGAGAAAAAAACACACGATTATATGAGTCGTTAGTGTTCGTTGGCTTGATTTGAGTTTGTTTGTGAAATAAGTCTTTTTTAAGTATTATCTCAACTCGTAGTTACGTATAATTAAAATATCAAATTACGTTACATGCTAAAGTCTTTGTTTTTTAATTTATGAAACTTACCACGATCGAGTACTCCGACAACTCAGGTCAAGAGAATATATGTATAATCGAATCCGCGACTTAAGTAGTATAAAAAAAAATGGAGTGATTGACTAATGAAATTAATATAAATGGAAGAGAAGGAAGTATCATTTTACGTTTTATTAATGGAAAATCAAAAGAGAGTAATTACCCCTTTTTCGTTAAAAATGGAGTGATTGACTAATGAAATTAATATACAAATTTATGGTGAGATCAATTTGATCCGGAGGTCTTGAATTTGAAGTATAAAAATAAAAATAAAATGATAAAAAATGTTTTCCTTTGAGTAGATTTTGTGCATTGAAAACGGAAATTAATTGGAATCTCAAAATAAATATTTCCTTTGTCCTCATACACTTTTCTCTTTAGTCTGTCTAAAAAAAATATATTTCTATATCTAAAAATAATTTAACTTAAAATTTCTCATTTTACCTTAATGAAATAATTTATAGACACATAAATATCTACGATTTAATTTAGACCACAAATTTCAAAAATCTTATTTTCCTGAGGGAATATAGGACATTAAATTGGAAGTTATTAATATCAACAATAGCCACAAAAAGTGGATGGGAGGGTGATATGATCTATGTGACATGTTGGAACCGAGTGAGCCGCGTGGTACGGGGGCGTGTGTAAGACGTGTTGCGTCCTTTTCGGTTAGAAAGATTGACGAACCGGACTAACTACCATTGACTCCATATCTATTCATGGAGAAGATGCCCTACTTTAGTAGGGTAATAATTACTCCGTCAGTTTATTTTTATTTGTTCATTATTTTTAAAATAGATTTATATTTTTATTTGTGATTTTTCACATATCAAGATAAGATAAATTTATTTTTTTTGTTTTATCCTTAACATTAATTACTCATTCTAAATTATTTTCCAAAACCAATACAATTATATAGCAATTAATATGGACATCATGTTAAAATACACTTTATTTATTATTTTCTTAAATAGCGTGAAAAGTTAAAAGTGGACAAGTAAAAGTGAACAGAGGGAGTAAAACTTAAAATCACGCTACAAGTTGAACCAATAAGATTTATTTCTAAAAAAGAATAAGACTTTTATTAGTTTGGTTTTGTGTTTTTATACACTATTTGTAAAATTACTCTTTTATAACAACCTGTAGCATTGTTTTGTTGTTATAAAGCCACATATAAAAATAGAATCTCTAAAATAACTAATAATAGGTCTAGTATTTTAACCAAATTTCCAAATCTTTAATACCGATTTTAGCAAAAGAATATTACATTTCGGTCATTAAAATTATTTTCGTTGAAGGGACCGTGTTTATTTGTATTTTATTTCGATAAAAGTTTTTCATTTTGTAAGGGTCAAAGTATAAAGCATTTATGTGAGACAATAATTTATTCGTTGATTAATATAATTCCTGCCATATGTAATCTATCAAACAATTACTTTTGAGGTCTTAAATTTAATTTTGTTTGTTATGTTGAAAAGATAAAAATAAAGATATTTTCTTGAATAGTTATTTTTAAAGTTTTCATTCTTTAAATTATTATTTTTTTAAAATTTATATTTTTAAAATTTTTCTTAAAAAACAATTTTTGCTCTAAGTCTTAAAGAATTCACTCAATTCCCCTTCTATGAAAAGTATGAAATGTGTAAATCTGAGCGAAATGTTTAATACAGTTTTCATATATAAAATTTTGAGCGATTTTTTAAGCCTATTTTATGAAAGTTGTATACAGTGTTATTGTAATTGTATTAATTTTATAGAAACCTAACATGAAGTTTATACACAAAAAATGTGAGCAAAATTCTAAGCCTTGAGTGAGATATACATTTTTCATATACAAAATTTTGATCGAAAGTTTTAACCCTTGAACCGGATATACACATTTCGTAAAGTTTTCATACACAATTTTGAGCGAACATTTAAGCTTTGAGCTTGATATATACATATTTCATACAACTTTTATACACCCAATTTTGAGGGATTTTTAAGCCTTGAGTAAAAAAAAAAATCAAATTTAAAAAAAAAACATTGTTTATAAAATGTTTTTTTAAGAAAACTTAACTTTTTAGAGAAAAAAAAATGAGCGAAAACTTCATATAGATTTATCTATTGATATATTTTGTAAACTGAAAAATTTCATTATATTTTATTTTGTAAATACTTTCCTTATTATTATCTATATAAAATATAGGTCAATCACCCAAGTTAATAGCAGCCAAATTGAATAGGAAAATTTACAGCCCATAACTACCTCTAAGACTTATTTATTAGTAATAGCTACCTTTTTTTTTTTTAATTATATTTGGTAGCTTAATTATTTGTCAAATTACCATCTATAACTTGTTTTTGTAACTGCAGTATATTTTCCTAAAAATAAGGTACTTCTCTCCCACTTACCTACAATTTTTTTTTTTTTCAAATATTTTTCTCTCACCTATCAAAAATATTTTCTCCCTCATCCCTCTTTCTCTCTCCATTCTATCTCCTAGTCTTTTAAATTGATTTTCTCTCACCTACCAAATTTATTTTCTCCCTCACCCCTCTTTCTCTCTCTGTTCCATCACCTACCCTAGATCTCATTTTCTCTTACAACTAAGAAGAATCCTATAGTAGTAGCAGCAGCCATGGTCAATGACGGGCCCAAAATTCAACCAACTAAAAGTGTAACACTTTCACGAGTAGCCTATTTGAATCCCGCTATTTAATATGTGTACCGTATTTAAATTTATTTTGCACATTAATCACTTGGAACAACTTCTTAAGTAAGGTTTTGTGGATGACATAGCCTGACTATTATATGTGCCTGAAGTTTAAGCAAAAATGACTGAACTCCGAATATTGTGTCTGAATTTCAGCCATATAAAATTTTAAACACTGCATTTTTGTAGTTGCTCCAAAGTGTGTAGGTTTATAAATTTGTGTGCACTGCAGGCATGTTTGCGGTCTCATAATTGATTATATATGCATTTTGGATGCTACAATTGACAGGTGATTTTGCTCACATTTTCGAGTTTCAACGATATGAAATATATGACTAGTCATCAATATAATTACAGTCATCCCTTTCTAAAATAGTTTTTTTATATTTTTCGCCTTTTATAACGATTGATTGTTATACATATATGACAATCAATTTCCTATATAGAAACTCGTATGTAACGTTATAACCAAATGTTATCCAATTTTTTTAATGTTATAAAAGAAAAAATATTTAAATTTAAAATATCAAAACGTAATAGCTTAATTTTAGATTTTATGACATGAATAATTTTTAATCTATAAACCAATAATTGTCTCACATAATTGCTTTGAATTTTGACCCTTTCTAGATGAAAAGCTTTACAAATATATGCAAATCGTTCAACGAAAAAATTACTGACCTAAGTATGCTTGATGTAGTATTCTTTGTCAAAATCGGTGTATTAAAAAGTAAATATATTAGGTCAAAATCGTAGACCAATTGTAGTATCTAAGAAATTCTATCTTTGTGGCTTTATAACAACGAAATAATATAACAACGAAATAACATTAATATTCTTTCTATTATTTTATGAATAAATGACTAGCAACGAAAAGTGAAAAATAATAGAAATCAATTAAAATGTGTAATGTTTTTATAGAGGGATGCTTTTAAGAGTATACAATTATATTGCAGAATATGTTATTATAGGTAAAAGATTATAACATAGTGAAATATAGACGGTGAATATATTATAGAGAGGTCTAATATCTTTATGACACATGGTTACTCGTTGGAGGGTAAGGATGCCTTATTTAACCGTAATTTTTCTCACATGTCTTTTTAATATTTTAATTATTATAATTTATATACTTTTATTTACTTTTTAAATTAATACATTTCGTTTCAAATTTGAAGTATGTCCAGTTTCATACTGAAAGTTAAATAATTTAACTACTACTTCTAATCGTGTCACATAAAGGTTGTAAAGAAACTCAGAGTTAACATTTGCATCTGTGACTGATTAGCTCCATTTAGCTACGGTTCGCTTAAATTCATCAGATAAGTGAGTAGTATAGTAACGTTTTCGAATGTACTCTTTTCTACATTTTTGATTTCTGAAGATTGACCAACAGAGGATAACAAAAAAAAAGTTGGTAAATATTTTCCATTGTGACAATATATCAATAAAAATCTCTATTTTCAGAAGGCTAGGCTCAAAGCAAAGAGCTAAAGTGCCCCAGAAATTAGTAACTCAACTGACATTAAAAGCGGTGCTAACTCAATCACCAAACATCCTTTTTTTTTTTTTTTATAAGGTTCAATCATTAAACACCTTATAAGCTAGTAGTACATAGGCTTAATAAAAAGAACTTGCTAGTATTAAGTTTCAAAATTTGAAGCAAAAGGGAAAACCAATGAAGACAACAATTCAGTAAGAGCAGAAAAGTCTTGACATCATTCCTAGAAGTAACATTTAAAATGGGAGCACCAAGCTCATATTCCGGTAAAAGCCTTTTTCCCCCCACCAGCAGAACCATCTGGAACCACCTTTAAGACATTGAACCTCACGGTTTTGGACAAAGGCCTGCGAAGAAGAAAATGTTATTACATTATACAGCAAAAATGAAAATTACTGTAGCAAAATCAGAATAGGATGGTCCTAACCTGCACTGTCCAATAATAACATGATCACCCTCTTTCACACGGAAGCATGGTGATATGTGAGCAGGAATATTAGAGTGCCTCTTCTCATATCTGAAATAATGTGCGTGTTAAAACAAAACAAAACAAAAAAAAAAAAAAAAAAAAGCAAAGCAGCCCACATATTTAAAGTGACAAGCTCTTGCCTCTGGTACTTCTTGACATAATGTAGGTAGTTGCGTCGAACAATGATGGTTCTGTTCATCTTAGCACTGTGGCATGTACCAGCAAGGATACGACCTCGGATGGAAACATTGCCAGTGAATGGGCATTTCTTGTCAATGTATGTACCTAAATTTAAAGGATATACAAGCTGACTTGAAATCTGAGGAAATCTTTGTTTCTAAGTCGGTCTAAACTATCCAAACTCTAGAGAACATTACACTAACAAGCATCATGTCCACATAAAAGTCACAAAGATAGCTATTTAGGAAGTACCTTTTATTTTCTATTACTTCTATTTAGTAAATAAATGCCTGCATAAGCAACAATTACAAGATAATGAAGGTCATACATCAAGTAAGATGGATGAAAATCAGTCAAGCAAAAGAGAATTTGTTCGAACCTAAGCTGAAGAACAACAATTCAGTACATCACAGCTGGAATTTTCAGCTTCAAAGTGAGGCTCGGAACTCAAATAATACATCATCGATCGGAGTCACTGGAGCCGAGAAAGAAAATCCTTGGATCTTACCTAAAAACATGGGTTCTTCACTTTCTAAGTTAGGGCTTCCTAATCGTGGATACTTCCCCTTTTCACACTTTTTATTTTGTTGTGTGGGTTTGGTTGGTGTTTTGGGTAGTGGGGGGGGGGGGGGGGGGGGGGGAGAAGAACTTAGTACCAGGCTGTTCCAATAACCATAGAAACATTTTCTGCTTCTTTCTACACCAAAGGCATGATCCTAAATTACTAAAACAGTGGAAACCGGTCCCCCTTTTTTATAGGCGAGAACAAGAGACCTTCCAGGCAGCTCTTATTGGGTAATTACTACTCAAGTTTAGTTTTTTTTTGTTTTTTTTGTTTTTTAATTTCAGCAGTAACTAAGTTTCAAAAATTACAACTCCAACATTTAACAATAAATTACCCTTTTAATCTTTAACAGGGAGAAACAGTTTGCCCTTCTCATTCTTCTATCATAGATGACGTTTAAAGCAGCTAGAAACAGTTCCTATGTTCCCCTTTTCTGATGGGCCTGAAGGGTGCTAACTATATACTTTCTACCAGCCTTCTAACTTCTAAGCATCCGAGCTCTAAAACTCCCAAATCCAAGGCTATTTCAAGCTTAATCCTTTTTATAGGCAAAAACCCACAGAGTAATCTTCCAAAATCAAATTTCCAACTGAAATTTTAAGAGGACATAGCTCGCAGCAATAGAGTCTAATAATAATTGCCAAATTGTTCACCACGGACATTATTTATAAAAAAGAGCCCAGCTCCAATGTGCATACAAGGCAAATCACTTTGTGATTGAGCATACAACAACATACCCAGTGTAATCCCACAAGTGGAGTCTGGGAAGGGTAGTGTGTAACCACTGGAGCTTAAGTTGATAGTAGTGTTTTTGAATATTAGAGAATACAAGATCATATTCATACATAGTATGCTTCACCCTTCTCTTTTCTATATGATAGGTAAAGCAAACAATGAGTTACAAAGAAGAGCTCACGGAGAGAAACGACCAAGCAACTAAAAATAGTTCAACAACACCACGAAATATTTATGCCACAGTTGACAACAGAAGCCATCATATCTTAAGTTCACAGGGTATTATCCTGCAAACAATTGGTTCTACAAACTTTAGCCAAAGGAATGCAACACTGAATGGCCAAAATTATACTCCATACATCACCCAACTCCTGCAAATTAGAGACCAATGACAGCAAATATGGCGAGGCCAGTACTGCTTGTCCAGAACAAATGGCATAAAGGTGCATGTGTACCAAGTTCAACACTTTACCGGCATTCGATTGTCTGAATTATCAAAAATACAATTTCCACAAAAGCAGATAATACTGGGTGACCTGCTCCTTCCTGTATGGATATCACAAACATTGTAAATGCATTGAAGGGCATGAACTACTGCAATTTCTAAAGATTAAATGTTGAACATACATGAAGCAAAGCCTGCCTTTCTTCACTGCGCAGGTTATGAAAGAGGTGGCTTACAATAAAACGGATTGCTGCAGAACAGAATAAATAAATATATCTATAAATAAAAGTAACGGGCCTCGTTAAAATATGAATAAGCCAGAAAACTTCAGGGTAACCCACCATGGAAAGAGTTAGATTTGCCAGATCCATTTGCACCAACTTCACAGAAGAAAAATTAAAACAGCTTAGTTAAAAAGTGGCACAACTAAACTTCATGGAGAATACTAAGGGTATAGATGACGTTACCAACACAGTTAACTCTCGGACTGAAATCTTCAGTGGCTACTTGTTCCTTATAACTCTTATACCCTTCAATTATGACCTACAACGGAAGAAATGCCCCAATACGAAAATTACCATGAAACACTCTAGCAAAGTTAGCATCCAAAGAACATGAATATACAGAGAATTAATTGTTGACACATAATTTGGGGTCTAATTACCTGTTTTATATACATGTTGACCGTCCTTGACCTATTCTATCACTGCAGAAGCAAATCGCAACCCCCCCAAAAAAAAAAATAGTTATGACATAAGTGGTCGTTTGTCCATGAATATTTTTTACTTTTTTCCGGAAATCATGTTTGGCCATAAAATTCCGGAAATTTTTTCATTTTATTTATTTTTTCACTCACAAAAATTGAAAAACAACTCCAATTTGTATTCATGGCCAAAACAACTCCAATTTCACTTTGAAAACAATAACTACTTTTTTATCAAATACTCACAATTTCCATGGCCAAACGGATCAACAACTAACAAATCAAAAACTATTACTCCAATAAAAGTTTCAGAGAATTACACGTTAGAAGAAGGCAAAATACATCACCTGAAAAAGGATTTCACAGTAGAGGCTATGAGAAGTATAAAAAATAGAGAAAAGGAAGTGACTTAGACTAAATAAACTTGTTATAAAAGGAGTTACAAGTGCATATTTCTTCGTTATTTGACAAAAACAGAGATTCGAACTGGTAGTAGTATTTATTAAGCAGATAATTCTATGCTAGGGTTTTTGGAAACGAAGGTGAATTTAAGTAATTGAAGGGTTAAAATGAGAAGAAAAATACTTCACAAAACTTACCGAGAGCGAGCAAAGTCGTTAATGGTAGTGGGGGGGTTGTTGGACTTTGGAGGGAATGAGAAGAGAAATATGTTTGACGAGCTTTGATTATTGGAATTTAAAAAAAGAAAAAATTGTTTCCCATTCGATTCCATGTTCTGTATTTTCATTGAACCCCGATTATACTAATTCGAGCCGCGTAGAGCGGAATTGAAATTATTAACATAAGTTAACTGAAATTATTTTTGGAATTTTGAGTATATACCTGGATTTTTTTTTTTACTCATCCATAGAATAACAATAAAAAACTGAGTTTAATCCCATCGTCGAATCTTTTTGATCACCTTCGAAAACAAAGCGGAATTTCGTTTTGACATGATAAATAGTGATGCCCACCTGCAGAGCGTAGTCCTCCCTACAGCCTTGAAGTAAACTATTTCTCAAGTCTGATCTTATCCCCAAGTTTTTTTGCAAAAGGAGAGGTTAGTATCCCACAATTTGTTCGTCTATATAGTTGAAAAAATATATTGCGTAAAGTTAATAGTTAGGTCGACCGACTATAATAGTCACAATTTTTAAAGATCATCAATTCAAGAGAATCATACGCAAGAGATTTATAGAATTAAGAAAATAAATAAACTGCTAGACAATTGATAATAAAGGCATTTGAATGCAAAAATCATAAGTAATAACTATCAAAGGGTGTGGTGAGAGATAAGTACCCTCTTAATTAGAGTTTTTATAATCGAGTTTTGCAAATAGAGTTATTTTGGCAAACTCAAAAGTGAAATTTTATGGTGCAAATTTAAATTAATTAAATTTCACGTCCAAAACAAGTATCGAAAAGCCGACCTTAGAAGGAAAAAAAAAAGTGCAAAAACAATAGACTGTAGTAATAAGTATCCAAAATAATCATTAGCTAACTCATTTTGTCTAGTCACTTCTTTGGCTATATATGATTAATTAGATGCCTTGTGCTGGTTTCTTTAACAAATGTTCTTGGAAAAAAACAGAATGTCTGAAAGAAGTCTACATATTAAAAAGATTCATAAATAATGGGCATTTCTTGTCAATGTAAGTATCAGTGTTATCAAAGGCGCGCTTAAGCCCTGAAGCGAGACTCAAAACATGTTGAGCGCTTCGTCTCGCTTTATGTGCGCTTCAATATCATCATCAAGGCTCTAAGACATACTTTTCCTTGTCAATGAGCCTCTCTTGGAGAGGTGACACTAGATGATTAATATTTCACTTTATCGTAATATTATTACAATTTCTTTGCCCATATATTTGTTATTCATGCTTATTATTATTAATCTTGGACTAAACATATATATATTTGTATTTTTGCACCATTGCGCTTTTTTTCATTAAAGCCCATGTTTTATTTGCGCTTTGCGCTTAAAGCCCCAGCTAACCTTAGAGTTTTTTTGCGCTTTTGATAAGAGCCTGTTTGGATGGGCTTAAAAAACAAACAGCTTATAAGCTAGAAACGGCTTATAAGCCAAAAAAAAAAAAAAATTGAGGTAGCCCAACTTATTTTTTTGGCTTATAAGCTGCTTTAGATAAGCTAAGCCAAACGGGTCCAATTAATTTTTTGGGCTTATGTTAAGCACAAAATGATTTTAAGCCGGTCAGCCAAACACTCAAAAAAGCTGAAAACAGCTTATAAGCAACTTATAACTCTAAGCCTCTTAATCCTCTATGGCAAGAAAAACACCAAGGGAATACTAATTTTCTGAAGACTGCTGACAATACAACAAGGAAAAAAAATACGCAGTAATATACAATTTGCAAAAAATCTAATAGCCAATTTACAGCAGGCAATTCAAACTACCGGAAACATGTCGCTGCAGAAGCTTTTGAAACCCTGGTCTATTCCACCTAACACCTGAACAACAAAATTGAGAAGGAATTCTATTAATCAACCACATATTAGTAAAATTAATTTAACTTCTAAATGCTACATTTTTTATAACCACCTCCTAAATGCTACATAAACATGCTTCCACCAGTGATTCTCAATCCAAAAAAAACAAACAACTAATAGCAATATAAATGTTTAATCGATTTAAAAAATTCAACCACTCATGGGATCCTCTTCGATCGCAATAAATTGGTCATTTTCTTCTTCTTTTATTTCTCACTATTTCCACTTACCACTTTCAAATTTGTCAAAATCTCAGCTTCTTCCTTGTCAATAACACTGGAACACATGTTAGTAAATTGATTTAACTTCCAGATGCTATATGAACATGCTTCCACCAGTGATCTCAATCCAAATAAACAACTAGTATCAATATTTAATAGATTTAACAAATTCAACAACTCACGGGATCCTCTTCGATCACAGTAACTTGGTCATTTTCTTCTTCTTCTACTACTATTTCTCCTTATTTTCCCGCTTATCCATCAGTCCGATTTCTCGTCTCTTAGATCCGAATAGAATTAAACCCTAATCCCAAAATCCCCCAATTGTGTTGCAGTTTGACTTTATGAAACATACGGGTAGAGACTGGTGGATAGGGCTTCGACTTTATGATGGACCTTTGGAACCCAACATGTTACTTTCATTATATTAGAATGATGCTCATGACAGAATAATCAACAAAAAAGGAGAGATAAATAACTTATCCTCCATGTCATCTCAATAACCCGAGTTCCCAGCTAATAAGAATAAGAAGTTCTACAACTAGTATGTTTTCCCTAATGTACTCAAAGTTATCCGGTATTATACGTACCAATTATGATCCTAGGACTAAATTATCCCACATCCAAGATAGCCAAACGCAGGTGATTTCCCATTCAACAGGCGAATCAAGTTAAAATTTTAATAGAAATAAGTCTTACTAAGTTATTATTTTCCAATAAACTTCAAACAAGCAACACAAGCGTAGTAACTTTTGCACTCATTTTTAGAACATTGAGAATCTGCTGATAAGAAAGTTAACTTGTTTGATCTGTGTTTCCTTGTAATAGGTTATTGTGTCTGTGTTAGGAGGATGATGGCAACCACTCGAGCATGTTTAAGCCCATGGATGGTATGCTCAATAGGTGTTGGTAGGTGATTAACAACTTTTGACAACAAGCTGAACATTTCAAATTTGGCATCCATGGGGAGGTTAAATGATGAGTCAAAAGGCTTTATGTTTCACAACTTGGATATTTACAATTGCAAGTGTGCGTCACATGGTACATTCTTCCTATTCAACCTTAGGCGTATGCTGACTCAATGTATAAGTCCATTGGCGATAGATATTAAATTGTTGAAGTTTGTGGTTGCTCCTGAGGAAACTTCAAACATTTTACTCTTCTTGCAGAAGAAATGTGCTAAAGAAACAGTTACAGGTGTTCTTGATTAAATTACGTTGCAAGATATATTTACTGGCTGTGTATCGCAATGCCCATGCTAGTTTCCTGTGATATGTTAAGAGTTAGCTATGATATGTTTTGGGCAATGAACCAATAGGCATCAATCTACATTTCTAGCAGACTAAGCTCAAAACAAATAGCTAAAGGGCGCCGCAAATTAGTAACTCAAGTGCCAGTACAGTAGAGAAGCGCTGCTATATAATTCAATCACCAAACATCCTTTTCTTAAAAGGCGTTCAATCACAAACATCTTACAACCCAGTACATAGGCTTTAACAAAACTTGCTAGCATTAAGTTTCAAAATTTGAAGCTCGAAGGAAAATTAATGAAGCAGAGAAAGCATAAAAGTCTCAACATCATCCCTAGAAGTAACAACTAAAATGGAAGCACCAAGCTCACATTCCGGTAAAAGCTTTTTTCCCACCACCAGCAGACCCAGCTGGAACCACCTTCAAGACATTGAACCTCACGGTTTTGGACAAAGGCCTGTAAAACAGAAAATGTTACCACATACAATAACAGAGAAAATAAAGAAAATTACTATAGCAAAATAAAAACAGAACGGTCCAAACCTGCACTGTCCAATAATAACATGATCACCCTCTTTCACACGGAAGCATGGTGATATGTGAGCTGGAATATTGGAGTGCCTCTTCTCATATCTGACATATTAATTTACATGTTACAACTAACAAACGAAGAAGTTAAGCAGCTAATATATTTAAAAGTGACAAGCTCTTGCCTCTGGTACTTCTTGACATAATGTAGGTAATTCCGTCGAACAATGATGGTTCTGTTCATCTTAGCACTGTGGCATGCACCAGCAAGGATACGACCTCGGATGGAAACATTGCCAGTGAATGGGCATTTCTTGTCAATGTAAGTACCTAAATTCAAACAGACCAAACCATTAGGTTAGACCATAGAACAAAGAGAATTAAGCAATCATAGCCATTTTAAAATGCAGAAAAAAATGGCTTGCAATATACTTTTCTATATTTGAAAGTCAACATTAAGTTCACGCAACTTATTGTTAACAGGGTTTTAAAAAGCACGTAAATCTAAAAAGTCGTTGTGGAAAATTTACCATCTAAGCCAAACATAACTTAGGTGAAAGAATCCCAACGGATTATAAGCAATAACAAACCACGTTAAGATTCACAAGCAGAACATGTACAATTCTTTCTTATTGGCAAAATGATGATCACATGTACATAAATTAATCACTGTTGCTTTGTAAATATTTACTATCTTGGCAAATGAGAAATGAAAGAAGCATAATCCAGGTGAGGTTTTGGCTTTTTCAAGCCCTACAAGTTGCTTTTGGCTTGAATCATATGATGTACATCGATCAAGTCCATTGTTGGACAAGAACAGCAGAGAGGCAAGACAAGATGTAGGATACTTTGATCTACACGTGGCAAGCACGGCCGATGTCATAGCTAGTGTCTCCAGTGACAGTCTTGTAATTCAAGACTGCATTAGTGAAAAGGTTAGCTTAATTTGTTCTTTCATTATTCTAAGTTTAGTAAAATCATTCGAACATTAATTAATAATGTTTATAATTTGGAAATTAATACAGGTTCCAGTTTTCTTGATGAACGTAGCAACATTTATTGGGTCCTACGTGGTAGGATTCTTGATGATATGGAGGCTGGCAATAGTGGGATTTCCTTTTATTATTCTCCTAGTGATTCCAGGTCTTATGTATGGGAGGGCTCTTATGGACATAGCCAGAAAAATAAGGGACGAATATGGCAAAGCTGGAACTATTGTGGAGCAAGCAATTTCTTCTGTAAGAACAGTATATTCTTTTTTTTTTTGATTAAGCACCGGGTGTCCGGGTCTCTTAGAGCCCCGACTAATCCCGGGGGTGCACAGGCCCTCGGCAAGGAGTTTCCCGCAAGTGCACTACGGTTAATTCAGGTTTTACCCAGTCCGATGGCCCTCAGAAATTGTTTGCACCCAGTGGGTTTCGAACTTGAGACCTTGAAAGGGAGCAATTGCCACCAGGCCAACCCCTGAGGGTTATAAGAAGAGTATATTCTTTTGTGGGAGAAAGCAAAACTATAGAAGAATACTCTACTGCTCTTCAAGTCCGTTAGGTTAGACCATAGAACAAAATTCAAACAGACCAAACCATTAATTGAGCATGAAATGAAATGAATATTGACCTTCAGTAGCCTCACGAGGAGTCTTGAAGCCTAAGCCAATGCTCTTAAAGTATCGATTCCCTCCCTTTCCTGGCCTCTTTCCCTTACCAGTCTTCTTTGAGCTGCCAAACAAAAAACTCAAATCTTAGCCTCAAATTAATCTAATTTACGGAATTGAACGAGCATTGGCGAGGATACTGACCTTAGAAAAACACCAGGCTGCTTCAAAAAAGCCTTCTCAGTCTGCAACACAAAACAAATTCATTAGATTTTTCTCTATACAAACTCATAATGTGTGTGTGTGTGTGTGTGTGTGAAAGAGAGGAACCTGCTCCGCCATGATTGAATTAAACGAGGAGAGAGGCGCGGCACCAAAAACCCTAATAGGCAGCAGAGAGTCAGGACTTAGACAAATATAGGCAGGATTGCGATATTGACTGTGGACTGGACTTAGAAAATGGGCTAATTTTTACGGATGGGCCCAAAATCCAACCAACTAAAATTGTAAACTTTCATAGGTGCTCTATTTTAGTATGGGTCATTTGCACGATACCTTTCAAAGGCAGTGGTCTCTAATTTTTTGCCTCTTCACTGAGAATTTCTTGAATTCAGGTTCGAATCTTCGCTCAATCAAAAATCGCAAGATAGAGTTTCGATTCGCAAGGCATGCAAAAATCTACCTCATATAGAGTTTCAAACTCTACCTTTTTTTTTTTTTTACATAGTTAAAATTTTACAAATCTCTGTCTTACGATTTTTTTTTTTTACTGAACTGGAGTTCGAACCCAAAACCTCGGGGTATTAGGCGAAGGAAAAAATATTAAAGACCGCCAAATTGAGGGTGAAAAATTAAAGACCAGTGCCTTTGAAGGACAATCCACACAAACAAATGTTTTAATATCGCTATTTAATATGTACCCATGTTTAAACCTTTTTTTTTTTTGGTACGTCAATCCACTTCAGAACAACTTCTTAAGTTAGGTTTTGTGGATGACGAAAGCCTAAGTCTAAACAAATATGTATGAAGTATTTAATGGCTAAATTACTAAAATTCAGGCAAAAAATGATTGAATTCATTCACGCATAGCTGAAGTTCAGGCAAAAACGAAAAACTTCAATCATATGCGTTTGAAGTTAAAAAAAAATTTAAAAAAAAAAGAGACTAAACTCCAGGTATTGTGCATGCACTTCAACCATATAACCATATAAAACTTGGGCAATTCTGCGAATTGCCCTTCTTTTGGGGTAGTCTTTAAATTTTACCCCTCATATTTGTGGTCTTTAAGTTTTGCCCTTCGTTTGAAAACCTGAGGTTCTGGGTTCGAACCCCCGCTCAGGCATAAAATATAAAAATAATTTCACAAGGCGGGGCTGAGAGGAGTGTATACCGGATCCAGCATAAAGTCCTTAAGGAAAAACTAAAGTTATGCCCAAGGGGGCATAATTGTTCCTCAAGGCATAGTTTAGTTATGTCTTATGGGGCAAAACTTTTCCTTTAAGGAACTATGCCTTATGGGGCAAACTTTTAATTAAGGCGTAACCAAAAGTATGCCCCATAAGGCAGAACTTTTCCCTAAGACATAGACTTTGCCTTATAAGGCAAACGTATGCCCCATAAGGCGGAACTTTTCCTTAGAGCATAACTAAAAGTTTACCTTGAAAAGTAAAATAAAATAAAATATATGCCTCAAGGCAAAGTCTGCCTCCTCCGGCATAACTTTAGTTTTTCCTTAGGGATTGTATGCCGGATTCGGCATACACTCCCCCAGCCCTGCTTGCGAAATTATTTTTTTATTTTATACCTGAGCAGGGGTTCGAACCTAGAACCTCATGTATCCAAGCGAAGGGCAAAACTTAAAGACCACAAATATGAGGGGCAAAATTTAAAGACCGCCCCAAAACAAGGGCAATCCATGCAAAAAAATGATAAAACTTTAGATGAAGTTGATGTGAAGTGTGTAGATTTGTAAATTTTTGTCCACTGAGGGATGTTTTAAATAGCGGTCTCATAATCAAATTATATATGCACTTCGAGATTAAAATTGACGGGTGATTTTACTCACACTTTTGAGTTTCAACGAATGTTATGTATGACTAGTTGTCAATATAATAATTAGAGTCAAACCTTTTTATAATAGCCTTTTTCTCTTGATTTTTTTCGCCTTTTATAGCGATTGATTGTTATATATATATATATATATTTATTTATTTATTTTACTTTTCAAGGCAAACTTTTAATTATGCCTTAAGGAAAAGTTCCGTCTTATGGGGCATACTTTTAGTTATGCCTTAACTAAAAGTGTGCCCATAAAATATAACTAAAAGTATGCCCCATAAGACGAAATTTTTCCTTAAGACATAACTAAAAGTTTGCCTTAAGGAAAAGTTCTGCCTTATGAGGCATACTTTTGGTTATGTCTTAATTAAAAGTCTGCCCCATAAGGCATAGTTCCTTAAGGAAAAGTTTTGCCCCATAAGGCATAACTAAACTATGCCTTGAGGAAAAGTTATGCCCCCTCCGGCATAACTTTAGTTTTTCCTTAAGGACTTTATGGCGGATTCGGCACACACTCCCTCCAGCCCTGCCTTGCGAAATTATTTTTTTATTCTATGCTTGAGCGGGGGTTCGAACCCAGAACCTCAGGTATCCAAGCTAAGGGCAAAACTTAAAGACCACAAATATGAGGGGTAAAATTTAAAGACCGCAAATATGAAGGGCAGAATTTAAAGACCACCCAAAAGAAGGGCAATTCTGCAAATTGCCCGTGAAATTTTTACAAATTTAGTTGGTTGGATTTTGAGCCCATCTTGCAAATTAGCCCATATTGCAAGTCCATCCAGAGTCTCTATCTCAACCTGCAGTACATAAGCTTCTCTAAGCCGCATCACTTACTAGTGCTGCAAATTAGGGTTTTTGCTACCTCGCATCTCTTCTCTAACCCTCTATAGTTTTGCTTTCTCCCACAAAAGAATATACTCTTCTTACAGAAGAAATTGCTTGCTCCACAATAGTTCCAGCTTTGCCATATTCGTCCCTTATTTTTCTGGCTATGTCCATAAGAGCCCTCCCATACATAAGACCTGGAATCACCAGGAGAATAATAAAAGGAAATCCCACTATTGCCAGCCTCCATATCATCAAGAATCCTACCACGTAGGACCCAATAAATGTTGCTACGTTCATCAAGAAAACTGGAACCTGTATTAATTTCCAAATTATAAACATTATTAATTAATGTTCGAATGATTTTACTAAACTTAGAATAATGAAAGAACAAATTAAGCTAACCTTTTCACTAATGCAGTCTTGAATTACAAGACTGTCACTGGAGACACTAGCTATGACATCGGCCGTGCTTGCCACGTGTAGATCAAAGTATCCTACATCTTGTCTTGCCTCTCTGCTGTTCTTGTCCAACAATGGACTTGATCGATGTACATATGATTCAAGCCAAAAGCAACTTGTAGGGCTTGAAAAAGCCAAAACCTCACCTGGATTATGCTTCGTTCATTTCTCATTTGCCAAGATAGTAAATATTTACAAAGCAGCAATGATTAATTTATGTACATGTGATCATCATTTTGCCAATAAGAAAGAATTGTACATGTTCTGCTTGTGAATCTTAACGTGGTTTGTTATTGCTTATAATCCGTTGGGATTCTTTCACTTAAGTTATGTTTGGCTTAGATGGTAAATTTTCCACCACGACTTTTTAGATTTACGTGCTTTTTAAAACCCTGTTAACAATAAGTTGCATGAACTTAATGTTGGCTTTCAAATATAGAAAAGTATATTGCAAGCAATTTTTTTCTGCATTTTAAAATGGCTATGATTGCTTAATTCTCTTTGTTCTATGGTCTAACCTAATGGTTTGGTCTGTTTGAATTTAGGTACTTACATTGACAAGAAATGCCCATTCACTGGCAATGTTTCCATCCGAGGTCGTATCCTTGCTGGTGCATGCCACAGTGCTAAGATGAACAGAACCATCACTGTTCGACGGAATTACCTACATTATGTCAAGAAGTACCAGAGGCAAGAGCTTGTCACTTTTAAATATATTAGCTGCTTAACTTCTTCTTTTGTTAGTTGTAACATGTAAATTAATATGTCAGATATGAGAAGAGGCACTCCAATATTCCAGCTCACATATCACCATGCTTCCGTGTGAAAGAGGGTGATCATGTTATTATTGGACAGTGCAGGTTTGGACCGTTCTGTTTTTATTTTGCTATAGTAATTTTCTTTATTTTCTGTTATTGTATGTGGTAACATTTTCTGTTTTACAGGCCTTTGTCCAAAACCGTGAGGTTCAATGTCTTGAAGGTGGTTCCAGCTGGGTCTGCTGGTGGTGGGAAAAAAGCTTTTACCGGAATGTGAGCTTGGTGCTTCCATTTTAGTTGTTACTTCTAGTAGTGGCGGATCCAGGATTTTGAATCAGGGTATTCGGAAAAACAACTGAACCAACTTTTGCATTTGTTCAGGGTGTTCAAAAGTCAATATACGTACATAAACACAAAATATTTACCCTAAATATACACTGTAATTTTTTGCCCAGGGTGTTCGGGTGAACACCCTGAGTCTTTACTACATTCGCCCCTGACTTCTAGGGATGATGTTGAGACTTTTATGCTTTCACTGCTTCATTAATTTTCCTTCGAGCTTCAAATTTTGAAACTTAATGCTAGCAAGTTTTGTTAAAGCCTATGTACTGGGTTGTAAGATGTTTGTGACTGAACGCCTTATAAGAAAAGGATGTTTGGTGATTGAATTATATAGCAGCGCTTCGCTAATGTACTGGCACTTGAGTTACTAATTTGTGGCGCCCTTTAGCTATTTGTTTTGAGCTTAGTCTGCTAGAAATGTAGATTGATGCCTATTGGTTCATTTCCACAATTGGAAACTTTCTTATCAGCAGATTCTCAATGTTCTAAAAATGAGTGCAAAAGTTACTACGCTTGTGTTGCTTGTTTGAAGTTTATTGGAAAATAATAACTTACTAAGACTTATTTCTATTAAAATTTTAACTTGATTCGCCTGTTGAATGGGAAATCACCTGCGTTTGGCTATCTTGGATGTGGGATAATTTAGTCCTAGAATTATAATTGGTACGTATAATACCGGATAACTTTGTCCGCAAACCAAATGACTCCTTAATGTTTTTCTCCACTAACTGAGGTTGGTGTTTTCTAGATTCTTGTTTTTAGTTTTCTTTCGGTCAGAGACTTGTGATTCTTATGAACATACTAGTTTTTATAAATTTTTTGAATTGCCTTACAACCGTAACTACGTCTTTGTGGAAGTGCTTGTACCATAGCAGTCTTGTTGGATGACTAAGAATTTTTTTGATGCTAGAAGAGACGGAACTCAATTGCAGAGCAATGGGACTGGGAACATGCACTTCAAATTACTCAAATGAGGGCTTAATATTAATCCAGCCTGTGTATTCTGTCAAACACAAATGGAGTGGAGATCGTATATTTGTAGAATGTCCATTTGCTACAACAATCTAAAATATAGTCCTGAAGAGAAGGGGGATCCATGAGGCTACCTAATTGTGTGTGAGCATGACAAGTCGACCGATCCATAATGAAAGAACCTGTAGATAGAAGCCATTTGTTGATCAGTGGACTCATCCTCAATACCGTTTAGGCTCTCCAGTTAAGTCAGTTGTCCGCCACTGGGATCAACATATAGGAAGTAGTTCTATTCAGAATTCAAAGGGGAGGTCAGTTGCTGATAAGATTTTTAAACACATTACACATCTATGCAGAAGTCTCTAGAGGAGCTGAGAGCATATGTAGGGTGCATAAATGGCGAATGTTAGAGCTACTGACACGATAGTCTGAAGTTATAGTCTTGGTTGTATTGATTTTAGTTCCCTCTCTAGGATAGATGACTGTTAGTTTCTTTTCAATTTTTATTTGACGTTTGATTCTGTTAGCTAGATGTGTTGGCTAAGCTATATGGTTTGTAAATTTTACTTGGTAATTAATACAAAAGTTATTTACTAATACCTCTTGATTTCAAATAGTCGATCAATTATATGACGGACAGTGTTTTTTCATTTAATTCATCTATTGCCTTCGTTATACTCCCTCTGTTTCTAAATAAATGGTGTTTTAGGTTTTTTATTTTATTTCAAAATAAGTGGTGCTTTAGGATTTCAAGAAGAACTTGATCTTATTCTTTTAAAATTACCCTTATTTACATAATCAAGAATCATTAAGTAATTTTTCTTTCCGGACATTTAATCATAGTAAGCACAATATTTTATGCGAAAGCAATAGTATCCACATTATAATGTTCAGTAATAAATGTTTCAGGTTGAAGTTTTAATGACACTCCCTCATTAAATGTTCAATAGTAATCACCTTCTAATATCCAAATTCCAATATCCCAATGTCAGCTTAGAAAGAGGTAAAAATGGAATCCAAATGTCAGCTTAAAAAGAGGTAAAATTTGATTAAGCATAAGTTAGTAATAACACTTCTATTTTTCTAGAAGTGAGCAATTTTTTAAGAATGTGCATAAGCTAAAAATATCACTTATTATAAAAAGAATGGAGTGCCAAATTAAAATTAAAACATTCTAAAAAGTGGACATACCTCTCATTGCTGTGTTGTGTCATATAAAGTGGACATATGAAATAACCAAACAAAATTACGTACAATTATACCTCTTAATAACAATCACCATCTATAGCAACATTTACCATAATAATCAAGTTTGCTTTGAAGTTGATTTTTTATATTACACAACTTTTTACCGATAATTAACAACATCATCCTTCAATATATTTTTAACGAGATTCAAGTCGAAGTGCAAAACACTTCTAATTGTAATTCAAGCTCATCAAGAAATCATCAACTTCGAGAAAATATCATACTTCATGTTAAGTGTCCTATATTGATGGAGAAAATTGGGTGTCGTTCTTGTACAATCTTGAATAATTTTCACGTTTTGAATTATTTTAATTTGATTTAAGTCCTATCATAATAATATTAGAGCAAGACACATTCCTATTCTTGATTCATTTAATATTGAATTCATATGTTATGTTGTTCACTAGGGGTGTCAAAAAAATAAAAAAAACCGACCGAACCTAATCATACCGAACCGATTTATAGTGTTTTTTTCAATAAAATCGTGGTTTTTTTTATTTAAGCTTAAAATCGTCCCGAACAATTAGGGTGGTCTTTTTAATTTATTAAAGAAACCGAAAAAATTCCGAACCGAACCGAATAGCTTTACATGTATGAAATATATTTTATATTTACAAATATGTTAAATTGAATATATAAAATATATTTTATAAGTTATGTTTCAAATATAAAAAAGGATTTTGGCCATTGGACATATATGTATCATATTCAACTTGTGGTTTCTGTGGCCTATAAGCTGATATTTTTTTGGCTCAATTGATCAACATTGGTGTCTTTGGACATTTACTCTTCTCCCTAGTCAATCAGTGAGGGATTCACGTCGTGATGATGCTATCGTTGTTGTCTTGCTACTTGATATAACACATTTCAGTTTAATTACTTTATGTAATTTTTTAATAGCATTTACATTAAATATTTCAGAAGAAATAAATAGAAGTTTTATTTGATGGTGTGCTCCAAATAGGTTTGTGGAGGCCTGCGTCGTTACATTTTAATAAAGGTGTATTTTTAGGTGAACTGTAAAATTAAAATAACCGAAAATTAACCGAACCGTACCGATATAGAAGAAAAACCGAGATAGTGGGACGATTTTGAAAAGTCTAATTTTGGTTATACAAAATAAAACAACCGAAAAATTGGGATGGTATAATTTTTTAAAAATAACCGACCGAACCGTCCCATTGACACCCCTATTGTTCACGCTTTAAATGTTCAGATCAGGACATGCGAGATAACACTTAAAATAACTCTTAAATGTATATATAATATTAATGGAGGAATTGAGTTGTTTTTCGCCTTAGGCAAGGCTCACCTCTTAAATTAAGTTTTGGACGACCCAGAATTTTGAACAAGCGAATAATAAAAAAAGAAAGCAAAGTTTTAATAGACCCTATAAAGAATCGTACTGGAAAGGACAAGGGAGATTTGTCCCCTTCTCTTTAAAAGTTCATACGCGGTCACAAAACAAATTGCTTTGATGTCACACTATCTATCTTTGGAATAGTTAAAGTGAAATTTTTTCCAAAAAGCTGCTACTTTAGAGCCCGTTTGGATTGACTTATAAATTGCTTATAAGCTATTTTCAATTTTTTTGAGTGTTTGACTGATCAGCTTAAAGTCATTTTGTGCTTAAAATAAGCTTAAAAAAATAATTGAGCCTATTTGACTTAGTTAATCTAAAGCAGCTTATAAGCTGAAAACAGCTTGTAGGCATCCAAACAGGCTCTTAATCAACGAAATATTAAGATAAGTTTTATCAGTATGGGTGTGTTTGCTAGAAAAATGATTTTCATTAAATATGCCGGCACGAATAGCAGTCGAATTAAAAAGAGTTCTTTCTCCAAGAGAGGACCAATACATAAATGTTATTCTTGAAGAATAAGATTCAATCAAACAGCACATAATGACACAAATCATGCCTAAAGGCAGGTACTAGATAATGATATAACATTGGACAATTCAGATTTGATTGCATAAATTAACACAGAATATCGTGACATTCATGATCACTTCTTCTTGGCAATGAACAAACCCCATCTCTGCTCACCGGATGAAGTCCTGATTAATTTGGCCTTCCAACCTCCAACTATATCATTGTAGTCTTGCTGTATAGTCCAAAATCAGAAACAAAATGAGATGAGATCTTACATAAAATATCATATACATTTCAAAGAGGGTGCAGAATATATGACAACACACTCACTTCAGAAAACTCCTGGATAAACGACTCTCTATCCTTCTCCACAATATCTAACTCTTTCTGGAGAACGTTCATGAACTGCAATGCAAGTAATAGACATTTTAGGTTTGTATCAGTGTCTTCCAAGCAAAGCACGTGACAGAATAAGAGTTTTAAGTTCAAATGTGATGTCAACCTATTTGCAAAATCAGGTCACTATGATAAACATCCGAGTAATTAATAACCTCGCAACAAAGATAACTAATCGGACCACAAGTTAAACTACACAAATAGTGTAAAATATATCTATACTATCGGTTTATATAACTTAAATCTGAAATAAAGAAAGAAAAATCTAAACAGAACACGCACCTGTTCAGTTCGATCCTCAGCAACAACTTCGTTGAAGCCAGCATCTCTGAGCATCTAAATTGTGCAATTATAAAAGTAGCCCTGTCAGTGAAAAACACTAGCAGAGAAGAGGATTGAGGCACATTAATTGTATGGGATAAATGTGTACCTGTCCATATGCTTCGACATCATGCAAATCATAACCTCTCTGTTTGATATATGCTGCAAATTCTTCTGATGCTGGTCCTGCCTTTTTGCAATAATCACTTATGAGGACTCTGCCTCCAGGCTTCAGCCACTTATAGAAAGATCTGAATAATGCAGGTTTGTCCTGCAAAGACTCAATAATTATTCAACCTTTAGGCCAAGAAAGAATTGTGGCAATGTAATGTTGTAGATGCTATCAAACTATTCACACTGGAGATAATGTATGGTACTTTGAAGGTCTATGTACCAAAACAAGATGAGTAAAACATATGATAACTTTTAGAGCAGGTGCACAATAACCAAGAAAATGAAATGAGATACTGTGTAGCAGCCTGCTAATTAATTACCTGGATGTGCAGGATAGTGTCCCGGCTGTATATCACATCGAATGATCCTTCAGGATATGTTTTCTCTGTGCAATCAGCAACCTCAAATTCAACCGCGCATTTGCGACCAATAGCACGTTCGAAAGCCAATGAGATCATGTTAACTGACAGATCAATGCCGACAACATGAACATCATACTTCTCAGCCATGTAAAAGTCGCCTCCACCGATGCCACAGCCAACATCAAGGACTTTTTCGCCAGGCTGAAGATCCATCATGGCAACAAATTCTTTGGTGGTGTCTGTTCAAAAACAGTACAGAATAGTATAGAATATTAGATAACTGCTTGGACTAAATTACTGTTTTGTGGAAAGAAGAGAACTTGCAGGCGGATATGTCCTGAGAACAGGTGCGCAAGCCCTCACCAGAATGATAATTCAAAGAAAGAAACTATCTTAAGTAAGCTTCAGGTTCACTGACATAATTAAGGATTCTATAGCATATTGCATGAAGCGACATAAATGGAGTTGGGGAATTGAATAGAGAAAGTGGTGTAATCCAAGAGGCTTACCGATTCCTCCTGTGCTCACAAAGCCTGGCCCAAAGACTCGTTCATATCGCAGTATGCCATTGGACTTGTACTGAACAGTGTCCAAGAAATGCTGGAATCCCCTGTCATCCTCAGAACGAACCTTCTGCCATATCCAGCAAATCTGCAATTTGCAAACAGCAAGAACACATTGATTTACTTGTCAGGTGAATAATATCTAACCAATAGGGTAATGATGACAGCAAAGTTATACCTCATTTTGATTCTTTTTGTTTCTTACATAAGTTTCAATGCACTTATATCCGATGAGAGAAAGTTCATATGATTTTCCAGCACCATCCTTTGAATTACATTCTTGGAAAACCTGCATTAAATTACAATCAGAAGAAGAAAATCAAACAGCAGATTCAAGCAGTTTAAGTTGAGCTAAGAAAAAGCACGTGACTATTGTTTTTGGAGGGATCTTTTGCTGTCATAAAGCAAGGACTTGAATGAAACCATTACTATACAAACTGGTATTAAGTGATCATCCTTTAACTTTTCACGCACTTATCACAGCTAGAAACTTATTGTGAAATTCTTCATAAATTTACAGAAAGAAATTTGTTTATAAAGGATTTCCGCAAAGAATGTTTTCTTTTCAGGAAAATTTACTGGGAAAAGAAAAAAAACAAAAGATCAAAATACACATAGAATTAATGTAAAACTCTAGTCACGCATGCGGTAATTTTTGAGTGTAAATGGAAAACACTTTATAAGATGACCTTTGTATAAAATCTAGGCTCTCGATAGTGGGTTGGGTTGTTCTTTCCCTTGTGGTCTCCTGATTGATGGAAGCATGTCTCTCTAAAAAGTATATAGCCACCAACTTTCAACCATTTGACCATTCTCTCTGCAAGGTCCTGAACCTGAAAAAAGGGGGAAAAGCAGTTTAAAATGATAACTAGTAATCCGTCTAATAGGAAATTCAAGACAAATATATGAAGAGAAAGGGAGATCCTAAGAAGTTCATTTTACCAGAATCATCATCCATAGTAGATGTTCCTATCTACATTTGGAAAGTAGTATAATGACTGTAAAATGTAGGCTTGTTGGGAAAACTTTACACAAATTCTCCAGTTCTCTACAGGGATGATACGTTCCAGTTCCAGAAATTTGGGTGGTGGTGGATAGATTAGAGGTTATAACCTATTGAACATTATTCTGTTTTCAGCCACCCTACTGCAAGCATGATCTGGCACAGAGGCTACAGTTTGATGATGATATATGCATGTCACATGTTAGATGCAGACACTGCGACAGAAGTTATCGGACATGAGACTAAAATGATATTGATCAATCATGTCAATTCAAATATCATATGTCATTGACATAGTATAGTATCATATGTGTCTAGTGTCATACTTCCTTTTTAGCCCAATCATGACTTTTACACAATCCTCTTATTGAGATAGGCTTTTAACAAAAGTCCGCCTAGAAGGAACATAAGTTTTGAGGTGTTGTTCATTTTATACTGACCATGTCATAGGCATCATGTCCTGCCTCCTAGATTTGAGCTTACAAATAATTTACTAGTCATCAATTTTGTACTGTGTGCAACCTTATTGAACTTTTCATGCAGGAAGCAAGGAAACTGGAAAAATTACCTCTTCGTCGGAAAGATACATCAGTAGCCAGTTAGAAAATATCAAGTCCACTGATTCAGGTAAAAAAGTCAAATCTGGTGAAGTCACATCAGCACACATAAACTTGACATTCTTGTGGTGCCCGTTGATGTTTTCATTCTGCAAGGAAGCAAATTAATAGTTAAGCAGGTATATGAAAATCTATTCACTAAATTTGTCACGACTGATCTAGCATGAAGCATCGACAAGTGAATCTTATGAACCAGCTCATTCACACGTTCATATAACTGAAACAGAAAATTCAAATGTCCCATAGGAAATGCCACAAACCTTCTTAATCACGTCTTCAATAAAGTCCACCGCTACAACCTCCCCAGCCTTCTCGGCTAAGTCCCCTGTGAAACGGCCAATACCAGCACCCAATTCCAACACGGATTTCCCTTCATATGAGGGAAGCAGTGAGAGCACCTACATGAAAATTCACAAATCCCAAATATTTGGGTGGATAGGTCAATATATTTTCTTACAGCAAGTCTCTGTGACTTCACAAAATGAACAAAAACAAAATGTGATAATACAACCTTTTGGACAAAATGAAGTCAAAGGTTCTCAACCTTCAAAAGAAGAGAGGTTGTAATAAGCAAAATACATCAGTTAAAACTAAAAACAAAAACCGCCATGCATAACCATTGAACTTTGACAAAATAAGTTGGTTTTGGATCAAAATCCCTCTTCTAATTATTGAAGCCCAAATTCCTAATGCAAATAAGCTGCATAAAGTATTCAAAATAAGACTAAATATAATTAAGAACTAAGCTGAATGCCTCAGCAAAATGCTTGGCAACTATGAATCAAATTAGTAAGTGAGACACACTAAACCTTTATCAGACCCAACTTCTTTGGTCATAGCAATCAAATAAAAATTCAGAAAGTGCACTAGTATTCCATGATACCAGAAATGCTAGCACAGTCATACAAAGAAACCCTTTATCTTGACTTTGTGTCTTGAAGTCTAGTGGATTCGAATTATGACTCGACCCTGAAAGGCTCGTGATGCAACCCAAATTGGAGAAAGATAAGAATCTGTATTAGTACCAGAGGTTCAGGGTGACCAGTGCGTGATTGCGGAGCAACCCCTGAAAGTTGCATGATCCTAGTGTGATCAGAGCACGGTCAGACAACCTGAATCCGAGTCCTGTTATGGCTTCGTCTATTTTTTAGTCCTATTGACTCTGTAGGCTAGGGATCTGATGAACTATTTCCTTGTAGGCTTGGTCGAACTTCGTTAAATTCTTGTGTTATTTCTTCTTCTCTATTTGCTCTATGTGATTGTATGCTAGTTAACCATTGATATATATTCCCGATTCCACAACACTTTATCTAATAAAAAAGAAGGCCCTAGTTAGCAGTAACAAACATGAGAAAGTAATAGATAGCCAATCTTGATCCAGGCTTTGTGCCACAAAAGACTTGCTACTGAGGGGTCCCAAGCAAAGCACCCCCACACTTTTGGTAAACGGGAGACACCATTTTGAATTCGACCAAAAGTAATAAGGTTTCACACTCAGTTAAGTATGAAACGATAACATTAACAAGGGACATGGAAATAATTACTATACAGCAAGAAACAGAAACATATACCTCAGGCCTATCCTCTTTATCAAGATCAGATGCTTCAGAGTCCAGCATCATTGCCTCCAAATTGAGTTCAGCAGTTTGCTCCATCCAATAACTCTTTTGAATCTCACGCTCTTGTCCTACACACCACCACATTCATAATCAAAATATTGTAGCAAATTTCCAACTCAAACAAAATCCAGAAACCAACAAGTGAAATTCTGTATGATATATTTGGTAGCCAAAGACAGAATTATTTTAGTTGATGGTTGTGATAAAGTTCCAAATCACGACTTTTACATGTTGTGATATCATGTTGAACTCTGTGCAGGGGGGATGCAATGTTCCACGACCAGGTTCATTTCAATCCAGTACTTTCGAACAAAGCATAAATTTATATGTAAAAAAAAATACGCTAAAATTGCAATAAATAGTATAAGCCTGAACACGTAATTTTAAACATAAATAAATTCAAATGATTGAACTCGTAGATTTTAAATCCTGAATATGGTCTCATGTAAAAGTTTTAAAGTTATTTGAGAACATTCATTACCTGGAGCAGCAGCATCAGTGGCAGCCATAGTTGTGAAAATTCACTAGAATCTTGTGATCTTTTCAATTGGACAAACTGGACGTAGAGTTATGGTAGTTAGCTAAAAAGGTTAACAACCTTCAACAGCAATGCGAGATCTAGAAAAGGTTCTTGATTTACAATTACTAATTCTACCTCTCTGCTGCATCACCTAAACCAAAATATGTTAATGAATTTGCTTAGCTGTGGCTTTGCCTATTTATAGGTGACGACAAATGTATTGAAAAGAGAACTCTGCTGATATTTTTCTTATCTGAGGAGCTGTGGAAGTTATTTTTCACAAGTTAAAAATATTAGCTTTCTCATGAGCATGGAATTTTGGCCAAATAAAATAACATCGTAAAAGTATTAAATTGATTAATCAGATACTAATTGTTACTTTTCAAAAATATTTTTCGTGCCTAATCAAACACCATTGTATAAACTGAAATGATTTTTTTTTTTTTATAAAAGTATATTAAATTTTTACTATTTTTAACAAAATTCCTCATTCCGCCAATGTGGTTGAAAATGGGTAAATTTTAGCTTTCATGAGCAAGCTTATGTTTTTTTATATCAGGGAATACGTGAGTGATATTTATTTTGAATTTAATCTGCTTTTATTTTGATCGTTGTTTTTTTATATATAGTGGTAGCCTAGTGGCTGTATTTTTTTTAGATTAAGAGCCTTACATTGGATCAAGAGAATATTATATTGTGTGGTCATCTTTCTCGGGTACACATTTCAAAGACAAAAAAGTCATGCAGTTTGATCATTAATCTAGATTTAATCATTTCTCACTTCCTTTTAAAATACCATGAGATTTTTTATTTTGTCTTCTTCACAAGAGTCTTAGTGCTGCCACAAATCCCAAAGAAATGATTAGTTTAGATCACGTGATAGTACTATTAAAATCCCTTAAAGATAATTAGACGTCATTTTTGGTACTATTAGAAGTTATTAAATTTGAGATGTCTATAAGTTTGTGCAAGAGTGTTTATTACAAGTATATAGCAACGAATTGAAAGAAAGTCTGAAACCTATATAGCAAAGATAGATCGAGTATTCCAAAGTTCAACCTACTATATGTCCAAATATTGGCATCTCATACTGTATTATTTGAATGTAGGAAAAAAGACATTATTGATTTCTTGTGTGGATCCAAACTTTAAAAATGCAAGGCAATAAAAACAAGCTGTCCACTGACACCCTTGATGACTCATGCTTTTGAGTATGAAAAAAGATAAATTTCACAAACCAACAAAAACCAGGGTCCTTTTCTTCCTCATTTTCATTTTTCACAATCATAACTTCACAAACTCCATCATTTTTTGGGAATATTCTCTTTTTTAATGTCGGCCTAGCCCTTCCAGGTTGTGTAAGGGCGTGCAGAAGATATAAAGAAACTTTCGGATGGGTCCAAGACAATACACGAATTGGGAATCTCTTTATATGCATAATTTGTGCCCTTAATTACTTTCCACGACATGGTTCAAAATCTGAAATTTATGAGTTCCTCCTACATAGCTTTCAAGTTAATACTGTAACACTAACTGATTTCACAATCAAATATTCATAGATAAATTTAATAGATTTCTATATATAAGATCTGAATAAAAGTTTCGGAGTGTATCTGTGTATGTAAACCGTAATCAACCCTCTAGATCCGACCCGTATAACTACCTTATATTCATTATACATGGAAGTACATGCCATTCATCTACCATAAATTTTTGTTCATTGGCCCGCATTTTTAACATTAAAAGCAGATGAGCTTCAAGAAAGTGATTCTTTTTCTTTCTGTTTATATAAAGTGGTGTATTAAAAAATTCATATTAAAGCAGCTTATCGGAGGTGTGTGGGATAAAAATAAAGGCCTACACAAGGGTTCAATAATTGGTGCTATTTGGTTCAGTCCAAACTCCAATGAACAGAATTGGACAGCATTTTATGGATAGACATCTCAGAATTTGGATCACAACTATTTTCCGTATACTAACACCCCCTAAAATATTAGACATTCCACACAGATTAGTTTTAGAATGTAAATGTTCTAATCCTTTCACAATAAATTAACTTTTGAAATTGTGTGTAATGCACACTTCCTTTCCAAAATAAATCACACCTTGTACTGCATTTATGTACAGCATAGGTGTAGTATTCCTTAGATTCCATATCTTTTAGGTATTTAACTTGTCTAATTTCAAGATATCTGTATGTGTAGATAACTATGTATATGATGACACTAACTATATCTTTCTTTAGCCCCCATATATATAACCAAAGCAATTCCAGCAAATTACTAGACAAAATATAAAATGTTCAAATCACGTATAGCTACTAAACTATAACCTTCTGTGCATTGCTGCAGAGTACAAAGGCATATTCATCGAACTTGGCCTATAAGTCAAACTCGATTATCAGATCCATGAAGAGTTGAAGGGATGTGGGGCGAACCAGCTTACAATAAGCAACAGAAAACAGCTGCCGGATACATATATCCTGTGCATTCTATAAACGCTTGCTGCCAGGAATGTCGATCCACTGAAGTTCGAGTTCAACCTCTCCACATTCCACGTTTCTCAATCTCAAGCACATATCTTGCACAACTTTGTTGTCTTGCCATACCACTTTGCTCTCCTCAGACAGACAGTTTGACCTGCACGGCGTTGCTCTTGTGATCACTGTGCCACATGGGAGGCCATCTAAGTTCATTTTCAGAGCATCTAAAAATGGTTTGATATCAAATTCTGCATCTCCCATTTTGTCATCCATGCTGAACATATCATGATCGTATACAGTCTGAAAGCAAACATAAATGCATGAAGGATCATCTATCTGAGAGCATTCCTAAAAAAAACTTATTGGAAGAGGAACCTTATTCTACTGCAGCAATAAACTTTACCAGCTTAACAGGAAGATTTGCATCTGAAACAGAAAGGGTCAGATCTTCATTCCACTCAGGATTAACATCCTTCTTTATAACTCGTGTCTTCAGTTTCTGCATTCAAATTGTAGATGTAGGAAGTTCAAAGTTGCCACGAGATATTAATAAAGACTACAGAATAGGAAAGAATTTGCAAATATATCCCAATATTCCAATTTATTTATCATGTCCCAATCCAGTTTGAGATTTTGTGAATCTACTTATAAGAATGATACATTATCCAGAGCCTTGGATAAAAAAAAATTGCTACATGTGCTCTGGTTATGCCTTACTACAACAATAGCTGATATATAATCCTTCGTTTATAAAAGTAACTGGGCATTACATAAATAATTCTTCCAACACTTAATTTAGAACATGTATTCAATAGAATTGTAGTTGCTCTTTTTGGAAGATCACAGGATTCCAAATGAACGGGTTTGGATGTAAAACTGCAGGGACTTCTGACTTATGTTGCAAGCAGTCTGCAGTTCTAGAAAGTAGAAAGTCCAATAACAGTTTTAGAAATAATTTAATATCTCCCTATCTTTTACCATCATGAAAAAGAAAAGACTTATTTTCATCAACAAAGAAAGTTGAATCTTTTAAAACCATTCTGAATCCCAATATACTAAAATACCGAAAGCTAAAACTACATCTATATACCTTTCAAACATATTTTCCTTGCTAGAGAAAAGAATATCATACAATCTGTTATCCTGTCTCAGGAGTACTACTACTTTTAAACTAACGGACTTATCCTCTAGAAACATTAAAGCTAAAAGCACTCTACTAGATAAGCCGAGTAGACCAGTGCCAAATATGGGTGAAATAATTTATCTACCGACGTAATGTAAACCTCTGAAGCTATTCTGCTCCGAACTGATTTTCGCCTTTAATGCCAATCATTGGCTCATACAACTAACGAGTGAGATAAGAGAACAATGTGTTAGTTATATAGCAGTGTCCAGAAGTTGAAAGAATGCATATATCCAAGAGGAGCAAAATTATGGCGTAGTTTTTGTTTTTAAAAGCAATCACCTAAAATTACTAGTTCACTGAGCAGTATATTTTCATAGATCCATAAAAAGAGAGGAAAAAAAAACAACCTCTTTTCCTGCTTTCCTTATGGCCTGCACAAATTGGCTACAGCACAAAGACAATCCAGCCCATTTATCCAATTATATACTTTCCGAAATTCAAGCACTTCTTATGGAACCAAACTTCTCAAATCTCCAAGGCCAAAAGGACTTGGGACTGAAACTAACACACTGAATACTTCCAGGGGTGTCCTTAGTCTTGTATAATTACTAAAAGCCCATGTCTCCACTGCCACACATTCTAGAAAACAAAGACTAAAGGTGGATAGAAATGTGTGAACACTGTATAGAATTCAACATCCCCTTTTTACAAGTCATGACTTACAGGGCCATCTTAACTGGGATTCAACAAGAAAAGAACGTGGAAGCACAACCATACCAGTTAATGATGTAGGCCATCATCTGAAACGTTAATGTAAATCAAAACTATAGGAAAAAAGGTCAGATTTTTTAAGCACTTCATATAATTGCTATAAATGACTTTAAAAGTAATATCTTCATATGTCACATAGTAATGGATTGGAGGTATCTCTTCTCAAAAGTATGGAAGTACTCGCTCTTCCATACTTAAAAATTAAGGTATCTCTTCTCAAAAGTTTAAAGGTAGAGGCGAATCCAGGATTTCAAGAGGATGGGTTCACCTTTAGTTCGTTGCAGAGCCTGTGGGGTTTTTTTATTTCTTTTGCTTTTGGGACTTGGGTAATTAGAAATAAAGGAAATAAACACAGCCCCTAACAAGTGCTCTTGACAATGTGTTCCATCAGTTAGTATTAGATATGTTTTCAGAATTATACACATAATATATCGAGTGACCATGTGTTCATGTGACCCAAAAATTATACCTAAATTCGCCTCTGCCGCTTTAAGATATGACGTTCGCCACCATAAACAACATAGAGTAACAGTTAACACAGAGTCAATGGATGATCAAAGCATCATATAATACAACTCCATGCAAACAATGATTCCATAAGTTCAAGCAAAAAAAAAAAAAAGCGATTCGTAAATAACCATAACCAGAAGAAATCCAACCAACCCAACATCCACAAAAAGAAATCCAAAATGCACCCATTGAGAGAGCAAAAAAAAAAGGCAGAAAAGGGGGAAAGAAAATTCAGTCAAAGGACCAAATTTGGATACAATCAAACGCAAACAAACATACGACGACAACAACTAACTATTTGGGATTGGCTATATGAATCTTCAATACCCCTTTCAGAAGCCAAAAAAAACATAACTCAAATTAATTAAAATTGAAA
This sequence comes from Lycium barbarum, assembly GCF_019175385.1. Taxonomy (NCBI): domain Eukaryota; kingdom Viridiplantae; phylum Streptophyta; class Magnoliopsida; order Solanales; family Solanaceae; genus Lycium; species Lycium barbarum. The sequence continues at coordinate 157,083,364 of NC_083337.1, read as the reverse complement.
GAATAGAAAGAGTGTAAAAAAGAAAGAAGAATGGTGGACAAACCTGTTTACCCATTTTGACAACAACGTAAGGATCACTGCTGCGGACATCACGTACAGCGAGGTTTACACCTCTCTTGATTTTTATCCTTAAAAGACCCAAAAGATTGTCCATTCAGGATTTTGGAATTCCCTCCTCTCCTGTTTTATTTATTATATTACAATAAATATGGTGTCGTCTTTGCTGACACCATAAACAATCTAGTCTCCCCTCTTTATAGAATTAAACTAGTGGTATAACCTACTTATTTTGTAATTAATACACTAATTACTTAATTAATAAGATAAGTCAAATCTTTATTTCTTTTTTTGCTTTTTTCTCCTTAACACCCTCCCCACCAAGTGAAAGTCTTCCTCTAGTGAATCTGCAAAAGATGTGAAATGACAAGGAGTTATTCAAAAAAAAAAAAAAAAAAAAACTTAACTACATGTATTAGAGAAACACCCATAATTTAGAGTATTATTTTTACTAGTATGAATTGAAGAAATTAATGTATTAATCCACTTCAGACAGCTTACATAATGCAGCTCTTATTACCAGATGATAAATTAAGGAGGATCCAAGTAATCCAGCTCTTATTAATAAAAACAAATTACGTACAACATTAAGTATATACTTTGCGAGGCAATCAAAGATCAGAAAATGAAATTAATTATGACTTCTTTCCCATAGGGACAAATTGAAGAGCAAAAGCTTGTTGAGGCCTGCACAGGGCGGCAAGCATTTCCCCATACATAATTTTACATAGGAGGCAGATAAAGGAATCGAAACATTATATTGCATAAATAAGTAAAATAAATTTTTTATTCATATACTACAAGATTTAAATTCCTTTAACTTAAGAGAAAGAAAGATTCAAAATCTCATGTGTTACATTTTTATATTTATTTATATTTTATCGTCAAAATTTCTGGTTCCGTCTCGACCACCACCGAGGCCGAGGGACCTTGTATCATAAGAAATGACTAATTATTCTTTTATTTAAATTGAATTATAGATCCAATTCCATTCAGACAAAACTTGTAATAAAAATTAAGAAAAGAGAAGATCAATTATTTCCTTGACTTGGAGAAGATGGCAACAAAATTCCATTTTCATATGTAAAATCAAGTTAGTATTTGATACTTACATTTAAATAATCTTCTTTATGGAGGAGCTAGCGCTGCCTAATTACGGGAGGAAGAAAGATAGGAAGTTGTTAAGGTAATGCCTATTGTTGTATTTCTTGGGGGATATGGAGTACTTCACATGCAAAATGAAAATGTATGAAATAAAAGTCAAGGCCGCAAAAAGTTCGAAAATATGTAGCTGATGAGGAATTGTGGTTCTTATAAAGTCATGTTTTGATTTGATGTGTGCTTAATTATAGTCCACTAGGCAAACGATTTTAGCGATGTTTATACTCACACCTAAGGGTCTTTTCATGGTTTTTTTTCAATTTATTATTCCTAAAAAAACGAATAATATTAATGAAATTAAAGTCACGTAGAAGGGGAAAACCTGAAACATCTTTGAACAAAATCTCCTTCTAGTAGGAAAAAAAATGTACTATTGTTACAATGCTAACTAATTCTCCCCTCCCTTGGAAATTGCTCGTTTTAGAACAATTCTCATCTCTGTGTTACATGTATGCAATATGTGCATGTGTTTTTATGCACGTGATTGATTATATTATAGGAGTATAAGTATCAATTGTTTGACAGTTATTAAAGTTACAACATTAAATAATAAAAGTATAAAAGAAAAGCACGTAATATCATCAAGGGTTGTGGTGAGATAGATAGAATTTTTCTATCTTTAGTTAGAGTCAGCGCGGCTCAATGGATTTGGAGGTCTAATATCTTAATAAGTGGTTACAAGTATATATTTAATAAAACTAACTTATTGTATATGTCGCACGTGCATTTCGTATCGTGCAATATCCCACAGAAGAAACTTATGAAGGGATATAGAAAATCAAATGTGGACGTACAATTGCACATATTAGACTGGCCTTTAACCATCCATGTAAGAACAAAGAAGAGGCATAAACATAAAACGTCAAAGAAACTATATAAAGGGATGTTATTGAATCAAAATAACATGAATCAAAACCTCAATAAAAGAAATCATATGAACAAAAAGTTATTGAGGATGCTATTTTCTTTACATGTGATATTGGCACGGCACAAGTATATATTTAATAAAACTAACTTATTGTATATGTCGCACGTGCATTTCGTATCGTGCAATATCCCACAGAAGAAACTTATGAAGGGATATAGAAAATCAAATGTGGACGTACAATTGCACATATTAGACTGGCCTTTAACCATCCATGTAAGAACAAAGAAGAGGCATAAACATAAAACGTCAAAGAAACTATATAAAGGGATGTTATTGAATCAAAATAACATGAATCAAAACCTCAATAAAAGAAATCATATGAACAAAAAGTTATTGAGGATGCTATTTTCTTTACATGTGATATTGGCACGGCACAAGTATATATTTAATAAAACTAACTTATTGTATATGTCGCACGTGCATTTCGTATCGTGCAATATCCCACAGAAGAAACTTATGAAGGGATATAGAAAATCAAATGTGGACGTACAATTGCACATATTAGACTGGCCTTTAACCATCCATGTAAGAACAAAGAAGAGGCATAAACATAAAACGTCAAAGAAACTATATAAAGGGATGTTATTGAATCAAAATAACATGAATCAAAACCTCAATAAAAGAAATCATATGAACAAAAAGTTATTGAGGATGCTATTTTCTTTACATGTGATATTGGCACGGCTCAATCAAATTACAAACTCTACAAACTTGTGTGGACATTGTAATCTGATTGAACCGCACCAATATCCCATGTTGATTCAAAATGTAAATTACCTCAAAAACACTTAACTCAATTGACAAGTTTGTCTGATTTTAAACACAACGATTTGGTTAAAACTGCTTGAAGCATAGTAGAACAAAAAGTAGTACAACTCTATATAGGATCAAATTCCTAGAATAAGTCCAAAAACGAATATGTATAGTTTTAATTGTTAAGTTTTGTGGCATCGGGAATTAAGACCCACTTCGACATTGATTGTAGCATCAATAAACGGATCAAAATTATGATAGATTCTAATAGACCAGGTCGTCTATATATATGGTCAATAACTGCTCATAGAATAATGAAAGAAAATAAATATAAGTAAATGTTAAGTTATATACACTGTCAAATTTCTACACCAGCCATCTTTACAAATAATATTGTCAGGATGGAGAAGAGGAGTTGATTTCTCAGGTGGTCACTCCACTAATAATTATTATCTCAGATTGTCAGTCTTCTTCTCGGTTCCAATTTTCATTAACAATGAAAGTGACTTTACGAGAAATCACTCTCAAGAAGGGGGAGATGCCATTGGCAGAACCGCATTTTTCGGAATGATCAAAGGGAATGGACAAGCACAAAGTCCACAAATATGTCGACGAAAAAAAAAAAAAAAACTTACATGATTTTCTGTATTTATGTACTTAGTCTTGCCGTCCAAGTTAAATTCCCTTTATTGTTGCCAGTTCACATGGAAATATCTTACTACAGTGAGATTAATTAAACAAAATGTCAGCTCCATATTATCAAGTATTAAATTTGATTATTGTTGAGATTCATCACTCATCAGAAGGATTATTTAGGAACCAGGAAACTATTGAGACTTCCATGAATTAGAAATTAAGGAACAAGAAATTAACCTGAACAGAAAAGCAATCGCCTCGGGTAAATTGACAACTAATGTATACGTTTAGTGAACTACAAGAACAATTCTCCAGTAAAAATAACTTGTGCCCGCTGTTTAGAAAATGGAGGTTTTATTTCCCTTTTTTTTTTCCAGAAAACAACCAATTCACAATGTATACCAGAAATTTCCCAACCCAGCTTGTATAAATGGGAGAAATGAAACAGTGAAGAATTGTGAAAGCTATTGACATAGGAGTAACAATATTGTAAAAGCACTTAGCAGAATCTTACAGAGCAGAGACAGTGAAGAAGTGACTTCATACTTGTTAAAAAATTTGCAACATGTATAATCAATTTCATTTTATGTGCAGATTTTGTGTTACTTTTGAAAGATGAAACAAATTAGTACAAAAAAGGGAGCTTGATAATCTATATGAACAAATAGAGTTTGCCTACTTTTGTTAGAAATATCTCGCTTGTAATAGTAATGATCTTCTTGATTTCAGAACCTTAACTAATTCGGTCCAGCGTGACCCTGTATTTTATTATGATGCATAACAGTATATGATAAGGGACTCTTTACAGTTTACCCTCCAAAAAAGAACAAGATTTGCCTCTGTAAAACAATGGTCAATGGCTGAATTTTGACATAGGAGCATAATGCCTACGTAAAGTTGATGAGTATTGGATTTGTTACACAAAGTTGGAAAGCGAATATTATTTTCAGCTTACCAAAATATGAGGGTATCACTGCATTCCAGGTCTCATAACTAAGATATAGCAACTAACATGAAATAATTTTCTAGATGATCCTCTTGAACTAATAACTATAAAAAGAAATGTACATTACTTCTTTGAAAAATTAACAGAACTTTGAAAAAATCTTTTCTTTACACTAGCAACAGCAAAAACCTACAAACACCTAAAAGATAAAAAGGCTCTCTATCACGATTACAGGGAAATAAAAATCTATAATCGTCATATCTAAAAGATAATTAATGAAGTAGGGAGGTCAAAAAGAATAGTACAATGTAATTAATTACTACAGTAATCTTCTGATACAATCTTCAACTCGCCCGCGACTACATTGTTTTGCCATCTCCAATATTTCACACTAATTTGTAGCAGGAAGAGGACTGGAACCTGAAGAGTTCACAGTAAAGATCCAGTTGCCAGAAACAGGTGTTGTTTTATATTGTGAAGTTTGCTTGCTATTGTCATATGGTGATGCACTCACTACCCTGAATTTGAAAGAAGAAGACAATCAAATCTTTCCTCAATAATCAAGTATCCTAATACACACAAAAAATTACACTATCAATATATTTAACTTACTGTAATACCATATATGTTAGTTATTGTATAAATATCCTTTAGACGTCACTAGATAGAACTTAAAATCCGAGCTCACCTTTCCTTGCGCTTCTCCAAGAACCTAGCCAAAGATGCCTTGCGAGCCTGAGGAACAGCTGTAGAAAACAAAAGGGGTATCACATTATTGTACTTATATAACAAGCGCATAAAGCTAAATAAAAATATAGATAAGTGGCCAAATATCTTTTACTTTTACGAATTCACTTTGTAAACCACCAAATGTACCTGATAAGCTATGGCTGGGAGGACGAAATTCTTGAGAACTGACAACGTTTGATGGCTCTGTTGTGTTAGAAGGAGATTTCAGGACTCCCGCTGATCTGATAATAGTTGTTTCATTCGTATTATTAAAAACTCCAACAGACTTGGATGTACCGCGTGAATTTATAGGACTTGGGCTGGAGAAACTAGGCGATGTACCATGAAACTTGTTTACATTGACAAAAGCATCAACAGAAGGAGATTTAGGAATTGTCTGAATTGGAGATGCAGTAGATGTTGTACTTGGAGTAACAGGCGGTGCATTTCCAGCTAGTAACATAATAGCTTGAGCCTGAAATACCAAAGAAAAATAAATTACAAATAAAAAACAACATTAACAAAAAACTGAAGAGACCAACATTATGATTTGTGAGTCCCATATGATTGAGAGTATTATTTACCTTCTCTGGAGAAATATTGTCATAAACACAGACTGAACCACCATAAAAGATGGTCAACTGAGCAGGTCCAGGTGAAGTTCTAGGGGCATCCCTGCAGTACAGACAGTTTTATGGCTATAAGAGTATGTCATTAAGCTAAAAGAAGTTCAAATTAAGAAAGGCATGACTATTCTTTTTCCAACAAATTAAAATGTAAATTGTGTCATATAAAATGGAATAGAGAGTACTCCCCAAAATCGATTTTTATAAAGGCTAGTAATGTACCTCAATTCAGTAGTGCCCACAATACCACTGAGTGTTGGAACATGAGTTGAAATGGGGCTTGGTATTTGGGCTGCTCTAGCAGGATTTGGATTTATAGTAGAAATAAAATTGCCCTGATGATGTGTTTGGTTTGCAACCGAGTACTGTGAACTAATTTGATGTGGAGGGTGACTTGTCATTGTATAGTTCGTTCTACTTTGCATTTCTAGCATCGCGTTTTTCTGAACCTGTGTGACACTAGTGCAATATGTTCGATGAATTGCGTCAACAGGTTCAGTAGTTGTGGTTATAGTCACCAATCCAGCTGATGCAAGAGATTCGAAACCAGTCTTAGGCTTATTATTATTCTCTTGAGAAGTAGTACCCTTGAATGAAAGGTATTGAGGATGACCCTTGTTAGAGAATGACCACTGCATCGCGGAACTTCTGGCCACTGCTGCAAAATTATAACACAAGAAAATAAGTACAAGCGTAATAGTCGGTCGCATCAATCAGTAGAAGCAATTGTGCTGAATTTTTATTCCATCGGTGAATTTTAACTTGTTTTAGCGGATAACCTACCTTATATTTCAGATTGCTAATTTCATATTATGGAACAAACGGTTAATTATTTATCATAGCTATCTCTTAATTGACATGCCAATGTCAAAAAAAAAAAAATACAAAAGGTAAATACCTTAATACCAATGTCAATTTTTAACTTCTATCATGGCATTCAATATTGTACTAATTATATTAAACACCAAATACTCAAGGATGTGATCTAGTGGTCAATTAAGTTTGGTTGAGAACAATGAGGAGGTAGTAACACAGAAGGTCACCCAAGTTCTATCGGTAATGATCTCTCAAGTTCATGTTTCTTTATTTTGTAATAAAGAGGTCACCTAACTTTTCCTATATTACATCAAAAGTCACCCAATAAATATTTGACAAATAAAATATGACATGGCATTTAATTTTGTCCACATGGACTTTTTTTTCCTCAGTCCACGTGGCAAAAAGACCCGACCCGACCCAAACCCAAATTAACCCTTATTAATCCTATTCCCTCTTAATTAAAATAGAGTTTCTCTGTCTGGAAAAAAAATTGGCCCATCATTTTATTAAAATCGTGTCGTCTTCTTTTTTCTTCTCTCATTTGGCGTGACTAACGAGCAAGTTGGCGTTACAGAAGGTTTTGAGAGTGTCAATAACGAACAAGTTGAAATCGCGGAGAGTGTGAATGATGAACAAATTGCATTTTCTTGTGTTATGTGTGTGCCAAGTGATGTGGGTGTTTTAAAAATAGGCAGGGCTTTTCAAGAAAAGAGTCGTGAAGGACTATGTTCGAGAAGTCACAATGAAGTCTTAAGGGTTAAGGAAGGAAACGACGACGACGGGATTTTAATAAATGATGGGCCAATTTTTTTAAAAAAGAGAGATAAAACTCTATTTTAATTAAGAGATAATATAATTAATAAGGGTTAATTTGGGTTTGGGTCAGGTCGGGTCTTTTTGCCACGTGGACTGAGGAAAAAAAAAAAGGAAAAGTCAATTTGGACTAAATTAAATGTCATGTCATATTTTATTTGTCAATATTTATTGAGTGACTTTTGACGTGATATAGGGAAAGTTGGGTGACCTTCTTGTTACAAAACAAAAAAATATGACCTTGAGAGATCATTACCCCTAGTTGGGTGACTACCTTGAACAATGAGGCCTTATGTTCAAATTCTAGTGAACGAGAAATATTAAGTGATTTCATACTGAGCTTTAATCGATAGAGTTAGCCGGTACTTGTATTGATGAGAAGTAGCAGAATACGCATAAATTAGTCCAAGTGCAAGCAAGCTAGCTAACCCGGATATCACATTTTTATATAATAAAAAAAATACATTAAACAGTAGCTCAGTAATTAAATTGGGCAACAGTACACGTTCAGTAAAGACAGATGAGGAGCCAACCCATCAAACAATATATTAATGTACCAACCTCTGTATTTTTAGTTTTTGCAGGCCCTTTTAATATTTAAAAATGCTTCTCAGATGAATAATCCCAAGTGCTCTGTCAGTGCAGCTGAAGAAAAGGGGATGAACATGTGCGTCGAATTTAAAATTGGCTTGTTAAGTGCATCTGATGCGAGATATATAGTACAAACACTATGATATTGCATTTATAAAAGCAAGATCTGGTCAAAAAAATGCAACAAAATATTTTACGCATTTTGGTCTGCGCTCTAAATCTAATGATCTGCAAGACGTAATTGTTTATTGTTTATTCCTGTTTCCCCAATAGCACCCTAGTTTATTTATAATTTATAATGTTAGGTGACTTTATGTGCGCGCAGCACAACTCATCTCTTAATTTAATTTTAAGTTTTATGTAAGATAAATTTAAAGATATCTATATACTTACGTCATTTATAAGATAATTACAAGTAAATCATACTATAAAAACTAGTACCTGATTATTTGACATAATTAATAGTATTATTATTAACTACCATACTATAACATAGTAAATTACTAAGAAGCATCTGTATAATATCAGTACATGTAACTTAAATCTTAAATTTTTTGATTCGCTAATAGACTAATGAAAAAGCTCAAAGGTGCATGTTATAATGTGCTACATATGCAACTCAGCCAAAAAGGAATGCAAAAGTAAACCACGTTGAAGGGAATCCAACGTAATAAACACCAAAACCATAGTTTGCACAAGCAACAACTAACATGACAAAAATAATAAAAGAAGAATTAACCTAATTAGTTATACATCCAATCTCTTAATATTAAAATAGTTGACGGATGTATAATATATGTATTAATTCATGTATAATAATGTATAACATGTGAAATCACTATATATTTCATGAGGAAAATTACAGCCAATATCTTCTAATGATCTAGCTTACAAAATAGTCAACAAATATATAGGTTTTATATATTTATACTTAAATATACATATACCATATATGTAATACACATATACTGTATGTATAGTATATACTTTATGTATCGTATACATATCAGTGTATAGATTTTGTACATTTTGCCTACTGTTGGTAATTAAGTTTGGCCAAAGGTGCATATGCGTAATAAACAGTAAATCCAATCAGCTATTCGTGTAAAGATCCCTCAAAGGACCTCCTTTTATTTACCAATTGAAGCTTTATTCTTGCTGGAAAAAAGACAATTTTTGGTTTAGTTCTGTAACCATATGTTCTGACCTACATGCAGACGCCCATTTTTTATTTTAGTTTCTTGAGAATTCGTATGGAGTCAAAGCTCATTATTGGCTTTATTGCAGAGCAGAGGTGTTAACAGCTAAACTAAAACTAAAAAGAGACCAAAACAACAAACTATAACTAAAAGATTCATTGATTTTAGGAAAATGAAATAGAAAAAACATGAAGGAGCAAAAGATTATGATATATATATACCTGCTGGATCTGTTGCCGGTTCTTCAAGAATTTCCTGTTTTACAGTCAAGCCCATGAAATCTCTCTTCATTTAATCTTCACTGCTACAACTTCACAGTTGTTGAGATTAGGACAAATTTTCTATTGATTAAGAAAAAGAACTTGGAAGAGAAATGAAAGGAAAATAGGATAGAAGGATTTAAATGAAGCTTCAACTTATAGATTCATTTATAAAGATTCGTCTCCCAACTATTCAGACCCGTGGAAAGCTCACATTTTTTATTCTAACTTCAATGTATTGTAGTAGGTCTTCTTTGTGAAGTTTTCATATTCACTAAAAAATAAATAAAGAGTTTTATACAGCTGTACTTAACATTGATGCATGCACAATGTTTTCGAAGAAATAAATTTTAAGTAAATTATTTTTTCTTTTATGATTGATTTATTCAAAGTACATATTTTATGACCAAATATTGTACAGGACCACTTACTTCATTTATATTCTTCAATATTTTACAACGAATTGCAATAGTCAACTTCCATATTTTGAAGCGAGTAGCGGTAAAGGACTAAAAAATATGATGATTTTCCTGGTTAACTATAATTATAGGCATTTTATAGTAATTTTATTACTATTACTTACTTCATTAGCCAAGTAGCTAAACATTTGCAAAAACTTGAGAAGCTTTTTAACAAATTGAGTAAACTTGAAATTGTAATGTAATGGTTAGCATATTTAACTTACGATGCCACATTTATCACTCGAGTATAAGGTATCAATATCCTACCAAAACTCTATTCTTCTACTACCTTGCACGACTTTTATATTCGTAAATCTATCTAATCCTAAAAAAATACTTTATTTGTTTAATTTTCTTATGACAACATCCAATACAGAATTAATACATCAATTTGGCTTTTATACTCCTATTATGTTAGTGATGGCAAAACATTTAAATTAATAATGGAACAATTAGTTTGATAGAATGCCGGAAAAACTGTTTGATAGATAGATAGATAGATAAAACTTAAAATTTAAATTATTTTAAGAAATTAAATTTAATAAAAATGTAAAAATAAAATAAAAAATAGACGTTTCAATTTTCTAAGCTTCCCTCCCCGGACCCCGCGCATAGCGGAAGCTTAGTGCACCGGGCTGCCCTTTTTACTCCCTCCGTTCCATAATAAGTGGCACGTTAGCCAAATTTTTTTGTTCCATGATAAGTGTCACTTTAGAAAATCAAGACATAAATTGACTAGTTTTTTTCAATTTTACCCGTAGACAATAAAGTAACATTTAAATGATAATTGGAAAAGTCACAAAGTAACTTGATATTGTTGGATTCTCAATAACAAAAGGTTTATTTCTTGTGCATGCTCTAATCGAAGGGTAAAAATAATTTATTTTTATTATATAGGGGTAATTTGGTAAACTTCACATTAAATTATTAGTTTCTTAATATGTGTATTTTGACTAAGGTGTCTTATTATGAAACGGAGGGAATAATTTTTAACTAAAATTAAATTTTGAAGATGAGAGTTGCTAAATTGTCACACCAATTTGACCTAAATTTGACCACACTTACGTAAAAACTACCATAACCTCTATTGTACAATTTTAAATTAAAATAAACTTTGAGAAGAAAAGATAGAATTGACATTAAGTAAGCATAAATTATTAAATTTGACCTAAATAGACATATAAATTTACTTCAGTTGGACTATTATGGCCAAAATAGTGTGGCAAAAAGATTTCATTGTTTCTCAGTGACAGCTATCACTTCTTATCGATGAAAGCACCGAGGAGCTTACTTTCTCCTTTTCCTTTTTTTTTTTTTTTTTAAATTAAGTTTTTGATTAGAGTAATAGTTACGGGTGTAATTAAGATTGTTCATTTGTATACCTAACGAAGTTTTGTAAGTAGTTCTTAATAAAGTAATAAGAGCCCATTTGGATTGACTTATAAGTTGTTTTCAGCTTTTTTTGAGTGTTTGGCTGGCCAGCTTAAAGTCATTTTGTGCTTAAAATAAGCTCAAAAAAATAATTGGGTTCATTTGACTTAACTTATCTAAAGCAGCTTATAAGCCAAAAAAAAAAAGTTAGATTACTCAACTTATTTTTTTTAGCTTATAAGCTGTTTGCAGCTTATAGGCATAAGCCCATCCAAACAGGCTCCAAGTCGTGTCAAATTTGGATCACTTAATTAAATAATCATCTAATTTGACAAATACTAATTTCTTGCTTTAAAGTAGCTAAGAGGAGTTGTTTACTAGAAGAAGCATGTTACGCACTAAAAATATCTACTATTGTTTTTAATATTTTAAGTTACGTGTATGTATTTACAATTCATCAAGAAAAAAATATTAATTCAGGAAAACCAAGTCAAAAAGAGAAATAATTATTGTTCACTTGATAGACTTGTTTAATACTCCAGCATACCAATTCAAAATTTAATAACTCACGTCCTTTGGAAGTGATAGAATATTTATATTTTAAAAAGTCATCCAAGAATTAATAATTGAACAATGAACATGCAAGTAGAAATAAATTAAGTACACCGTGCAAGTTAGAGAGCGTTTATTTTTTTATTTTTTTTAATAAATTAATGAGCACCTGTCGTGCCCAAAGTGGTATATTCTGAGAAGGACCATTCCAAAAGAAGCAACAACAACCCATGTGTTTTAAATAAAGAAACCACATGACTACATGGCCACTTAGGCCAGTTAACCGGTTAGAACCGGATCGGTAACCGGTTAACAAACCAACCGGTTTCCAGTTTAAAAATTGAAATCGGTCATCGGTTTCGGTTTACCGGTTAAATAACCGAAATTGGACCGATCCGGTTCGAAAGCGTCAAAACCTCTTTTTATTTTTATTTTTTGTATATTATATATATATTATACTATTTATTAGTATATTATAGGTATATTTACATATGTTATATTTATTTATAAGTAAGGTTTATATATTAACTGACTAACAGCAATACGGGCAGCATATACGTATATATATATATATATATATTAAGTTATATTACATATACCTAAAATATACTAAGAATATATTAGATGTATATTATAAGTATATTCTTAGTATATTTTAGGTATATTCCTAACTTAATATAAGTAAAAATATGAACACAAATAAATAGAAGAAAGCTCAATGAGCCATATATTTTATTCATTCTTGGATAACATTTATTTGCAAGATGTAGTTTTTTTTAACTTGCAAATAATACATGAATTGCAAAGAAATAGTAGAATAATAAAATCACCAATTCTCAATCATTTGGTTAATTTCCCCCATATCATATTCGGCCATGGAGATATCTTCAAAATCTTCCATTTGGTCTGGTCCACTTGCTATCAAATCTTCAATCTCTTCCTCTTCGCCTTCCTCCGCTTCTAAGTTTTGGTTGCGTCGCTCCGATCTAATCCAATCGCGAATGCACACTAGTACTTGCAAGCTAAAGCCGGATAATGAGTGTCTATGATCTCAAATTTGTTGTCTTCCTTGGCTAAATGCACTCTCCTAAGCCACGGTTGATACTTGAACCGTAAGGATATCTCGAGTCATTCTTAAAAGTATCGGATGACTTGCCTTGCATTTCTTCCACCATGCTAAGACGTCCAACTCATCTAGTTCCTTGATATCCACATTTGGCTGCATCAAATAAAAGTGATATTCATCAAAGTTTGCATTACAAGAAGGAGTTGGATGTGAATGTAAAACTTTTAAACCCGACAAACCCTTTTCGCTACTTTGAGAAGTAGTAGGGCGTGGATCAACGGGTGTAGCATGTTCTTCCAAATTAGAATAATGAGTAAAAACTTTTCTAAACTCGTCATCAATAGCGAGTTCGGCTTCAGCTAAAGATGGTTGAACTCCCTCTTCAATTTCTAAAAATGTATAAATTTTACCAACCAATGCTTTAGTATAAGACACGTTTAAACAAGATTTAAAAGAGAACCCAATATAAATAAAATTGAGATGGGAAAAAAAAATACTTCTTAAATTTTGTTGTCATATCAAAAATAGTCGCTTGATAACCGGGTTTATATTTATACTCTTGTAAAACTCTAGCTATTTCAGCTAAGTAGGCTAAAATTTCAGTTACCGTGGGATAGAATTGTTTAGAAAAAGCAAGAGTTGCATTATAAATTTTTTCTAAGAGTTCAACACATTTCTTAACATCTTCCCAATCCATAAAATTTAACCAATCATCGCTATTAATATTATATTTGTTGTGAACTTGTTGTATGGGAATCCTATACTCATATGCTTGTTGTAGCATAATGTAAGTATAGTTCCACCTAGTCTCAATTTCTACTTAAATTTTCCTAGGTCTAAGGTTATTTTCCACACAAGCATTCTTAAAATCTCCAATTCTTCCCCGATTAGCATTACAAAAAAGAAACGCAACCGCATCTCTAACTTTTTGAATAGAATCGTCAAAACGCACAAGACCATCTTTAACAATTAAGTTTAAAATGTGACAACTACATCTTATATGAAAAATATTTCTTAGCAGAGGGTTTAGTTCTCTTTTTAAAAGACCAATCGCCTTTGTATTATTAGAAGCATTATCTAAAGCAATACAAAGTGTTTTTCTATAAATGTTAAAAAATCTCATAATAGTAGACATTGAATCCGCTAAAAATTTTCATCGTGACGACCTTTTCCTTCATCATATTAAAAAGCTATAATTCTTTTTTGCATAACCCAATTGTCATCAACCCAATGACATGTAATAGCAAAAAAATCTAACTTGTTAAGACTAAGACCCAAATCAGCGGTAAGAGAAACATTACAATTTAAAGAATTAAATACATGGCGCAAATAAAATCTATATTTTTTATACAAATCTATAACATCCGCTCTACAAGTACTTCTAGGAATACCCTCAAATAACGGATTATAACAACGTTGAATGTAAGTAACAAACCCCAAACCCGAAGGAAAGGAAAATGGTAAACAATCATAAACTACCATTTTAGCTATTTCTACACGCTCTTTTTTCTTGTCATACTTAAAATTTTTATTGGTTCGTGGGTCTATCGTCATTTGAATACCCCCCACATTTGAACCCGTTTGCTCTCCCCAAACATCCATATGTTTCTTTCTCATATGATCATTTAGTGTACCCGTTCCACCATCCTTACTAGTTTCTTGCTTAAAAGTAAATACTTGTCCACATAAGGTACATTTAGTTGTTTGGCTTTCCCTATCCATAGTCATAAATTTCCAAATTTTAGCGGTTGGCTTACGAGTTCTAGGCAGTTTGTCTTGTGTATGTGATTGTGCAGGACATGTATCTCCTATGAAATTTTCGGGGGGTTATGTTTCATCATCATCATCAATTTCATTAAAAGTGTCGGTATAATGTTGTTGCATTGCCTCATGACCTAAAAGTGGATTATTTCCACCAACTTCAATACCTAAATTAGGTGTTTCTTCCACAAATGTTTTCTCATTAAGCCCACGCCTAACAATAACACTACTACCGGCACCACGTCTAAATCTCTTCGCCATTATTAAATAGAATTAATTTAAATCACACTCAAATAAATCACAAGAAAATAAATTGCAACAAATTAAATTGCTAGAATTAAATTGCGAAAAATAAAGATAGAGTTGGAACGAAAGTACCAAATTGCCGGACTAATTTCCAACAAAGTGAAGGCGGCTAGAATTGCAAATCCACAAAAGCTACTTCGGATTGTTGCAAAATCACTAGCTCCACCAACAATATTATAATTGCAAAATTAATAATTGAAACTATAATAAGACTTTATAATATTTATTTGAGAGAAATTTAAAGTGGCTAATTGTTGCAAAGTAACTATAATTGAGAGATTGAGATTTGAGAGAAAGAGAAGAGTGAATTGGTGTGGATTAAAATGGAAATGGAGAGGGGTTTATATAGGGGTGGGGAATGGGTTAAAGCGTTAAACAAAAAGTTTGAGGGGTTGGGGGAGGGGGGGGGGGGGGGCAAAAAATGAGTTTGGGACCGTTTGGCAACAGCCATTTTTGCAAATGGACTGTTGCCCAACGGTCCATTGGGCTGCCCCAAGTCCCTAACGGCTACAATTAAAAAACAAAAAAAAAAAAAAAAATCCACTGGTTTAACCGGTCCGGTTCCGATTTTACCGGTTTAACCGGTTTCGGTTTCAAAAAAATTGAAACCGGACCGATATATAATAAACGGTTAACCGGAACCGGTTCAACCGGTTTCGATTTTACCAATCCGGTTACCGGTTTGAACCGGTAAAACCGAATCGGTTGACGGGTTTATGGCCAATAACCCCCAAAAATGTTTTTAAAATATTTCTTACATCTTATACACGCCACCCATGACTCTCCTTTAATATATATTTGTGTTTTATTAGTTAAGAATAGTGGGTGATCATGACTAATGACCGTAGAAAAGAAGATGCTGATATTTCCGCTCCAAACCCAAATTATGTTGCTCTATTTGTTTGGTTTCTTAATATTTTATTATCTTATTTCTCTTGCAGTCTTGCATTGATTATATATTTTTTTAGCCGAGGGCCTATCAGAAAAAACCTATATCCCATAAAGATAGACGTAAGGTCTGCGTACATCCCACCCTCCCCAACTCCTATTTGTGAGATTACATTAGATATGTTATTGTTGTTTGTTTGCGTATTACAGAATTACAAAAAAGAAAAGTTTCAAAATGATGCATAGATGGCGAAAAAAATACATAATGGTCCTTTATATTTGAGGTAGGTTCAAAATGGTCCTTTAAATATGCTTCTGGGCAGTTTTGATCCTTTAAGCTTATAAAAGTTGAGCATTTTTTAATATTTGTCAAATATTTAACAAACTCTGGTAGTTTGATTTAAAGGGAACAATGAATGAAAAAAGATTTAACATGAACTCACATTTAGAAGTGTATCTTTTGTTGTTTATGCTATTTTTGTCATTATTTTGAATTTAGTGCAGTTTTATACGGTGCAATTTTTACAACTTTTTATTTTTTTGTATAGTGATGCGCCTCTAAGATTTGACGGCACATTCTGATTTTTTTGGCTGAATCTTCTTCTTTTCATTGTTCCCATAAAATCTGACAATCAGAGTTTATTAAATATTTGAGGGAGATCAAAAGTGCTTACTTTTGACAAAACTTAAAAGATAAAAAATTGTTCAGAAAAATGTTTTTTTTAGGGACCATTTGAACGTACTCAAATATAAGGGACCATTTTGGGCAAAGGTGCAAATATACCTCTCAACTTTGCGATTTAGAGCAGATATATCCCTCGTTACAAAAGTAGTGTATGTATACTCCTGCTGTTACAAAATGGTGCAAATATACCCCTGCCGTTACAAAATGATGCAAATATACCCTTTTCGTTGACGGAGTTTTTTTTTTTTAGAAATCATTTAGGTTATTTTTTAATTAAAAAAAATGTCACGTGACTTTAAGAAAAAGTCTACCTATTTTTTTTAGTAGACATATTTTTCTAAAGCCACATGGTGTATTTTGTTTTTTGATAGGTCGGGTCTGGTTCGTTTATAAAAATGGGTAGACTTATTTTTTTTTAAGTCACGGAGATACTTTTTTAAATGAACCATACCCGACACACCAAAAAAAAAAATTACCATGGCTTTAGAAAAATATGTCTACTAAAAAAAAAAAAAATAGGTAGACATTTTTTAAAGTCACGTGGCATTTTTTTAAATTAAAAACTAACCTAAATGGTATTTAAAAAAACTCCCGTCAGCGAAAGGGTATATTCGCACCATTTTATAACGGCAGGGGTATATTTGCACCATTTTATAATGGCAAGAGTATATATACAACACTTTTGTAATGAGAGATATATTTGTTCTACATTGCAAAGTTAAGGGGTATATTTGCACCTATGTGTACTTTCATTTTTCTAAGACAAATTTTGGTAAGATGCGCTAGTTGTTTCCAAACTTTTCAGTCTTCTTTTTGTTAATGTTGGCATCAATAAGTTCAAAGTACAAGATTTATACGGCATCAACAAACGATATTTGAATTTATATTTTTACGCTGGTCCAAATAAAAGTTTACTCTAGTACTTGTGTATAAACTTTCCAATATGCTGTTTGAATTTTAGCAGTGACAGTCAACAAGCAAGATTCATTCGGCATCAAGAAACAACATTTGGATTGAAACTTTTACGTTTTTCAAAATAAAGAAAGTTTTGTTAATTTAAATGCAAAATAACATGGTTGGCAAAAGTGTATGCTTGGTATAGATATGTCAAGACTATGATTCACATATATAATTCCACAAGAGTGAAGTAAAACTCATAAGACTAATGTATAACGTAACTTGTCATAAACAGTCAAAGAAGAAAGAATACCTACCAGATTCTATCCTTTCCTCTTGATACAGAATACCGACCAGATTCTATCATTTCCTCTTGATACCTTTGAAAAAAAAAATCATAAGAATTCCATATGATATTGTTTCACTATATTAATTTTAATTTCATTTTTTGTGTGTGTTCATCTGTCAAGTTGTATTGCTTCTAATAAGAGTTGAATAAATGCCAATAAGGTAACCACCTACACTAGGGATTCGTCCGTTGCACGGTGTTTAATCATATCCCTTTATATTTTTTTATTGTTGTTTTTCTTATTTTCATCATAATCATCGTATATTATTATTATTATTATTATTATTATTATTATTATTATTATTATTATTATTATTATTATTATTATTATTATTATTATTATGTCACTCAATCTCTACTTATGTGGATAAGAACGACAATTTGAGTAATAGCAGTCGAATGGGAGCGGTTTTCTTTTTATTTTTCTAAAAAGGGATACGTTCAAGTACTTACGTCAAGTTATTATCACCCACAACGATATTAAAATAAACCCACGAAATTTAGAAATTATGATTTGCGCAGAATCAATATTCTAATGAAGATGACAGCCATCTGGATTACTATTATTATTATTATTCTTGTAAAAAGAAAAAATCTTTTAACATTTTCGGTTACAAAACAACAAAAATCCCATTGCTGGTGAAAACGAGATGCTTTTTGGTATCAATTTTGAACTAAAGTACACCCACTACCAGAATAAATTGATTCATTTAAGCTGTATTACGTAAATGTCCTTTTTGTATGTTATCATATATAATTTTATCTTTCTTTTTTAAAGTTGTCTAAATGTAGCTTTTGGGACTGACAAAGGGAGTAATATATTGTCGTCTAACGTTTACAAAATTTTAATCATGATTTAACGTTTTCTCATCAGATTTTTCAGTTTTCTCAAAAAGAGGTTTTTAGTCAATGGTTTAAAAGATCTATTAGTTACAAGAGAAAAAAAAGATGGTCATTAACTAAACAATTATCCCAAAAGGATAATCAATGAATATCCCACGATTCATAGAGACAATCTAGATTTCAGCACTACGAAAAGAAAAAAAATTGTTCATATACGTCGGACGCATTGTTTTATTTTCACATGCAACAATTAAATTTGCATTGCAATTGTATTGTGCATAACTTGGAAATAAGGCTTTTGAACTTAACATGTTATTGTTAAAGCAGCAAAAAGAAAGGAAAAAGGAGAACAAAAATTTGAAAATCTTATGTAAGATGCTTTAAAATTAAAAGAACCACCTTTTTTGAATCCCATGAGGAAGAAATCCAGACATGTTTTTTTCTTGTATCTTGCATTTTCATTAAAGTAGACAAGGGAAATAAACGAATTATCATTTACATATCTTCCATTTCCCTCTCTGTTACACTTTCTTTCATACTTGATTTCCAAAAAAAAAAGGATTAGATTTTTTTTTTTTTCAGCGTGACCTTCTAGTAATTTCAGTCATTTTGATTTACTTCACACCTTTGAAAACATTCATTCCGTCAGTTTGTTTTTTGTACTTCCTAACATTTGGGCCATATTTGCTGGCATCGTCGGCGAGATTACCACTGGCCTTGCTCATGCTGTTTGGCCCAAAAGGTAACAACACAATACAGATTATGTGAGCCCACTAGTATAATGTGGTGAAAATTGAGCGGGTTGGCCACTTTTTGGAGAGCGGAGTGTCCAGATATTTTCCCCTTTGATTTAATTTTTTTGCGCGGATTGCCCTTCTTTTGGGGTGGTCTTTAAATTTTGCCCCTCATATTTATGGTCTTTAAATTTTGGCCCCCATATTGCTGGTCTTTAATCTTTGCCCTTCGCGTTGCAACCCTGAGTTTCGCACAGAAATCATGAGGTTCTGAGTTCGAAACCCCGCTCAAGCATAAATTAAAAAAAAATCGCAAGACAAGGTTTGGGTCGTGTGTATGCAGGACCCGGCATACACTTGTTAAGGAATAACTAAAGTTATGCCGGACCCGGCATACTTATACCAAGTCTGCCCATAAGGCATGAGTATGCCATGTCCGACATAACTTTGGTTATTCCTTAACAAGTGTATGTCGAGTCCGGCATACTTATGGGCGGCCTTTTAGTTAAGCCTTAACTAAAAGTTTTTTCCTAGTTATGCCTTATGGGACAGACTTTTAGTTAAGGCATAACTAAAAGTATGCCCCATAAGGCATAACTCCTTAAGACATAGACTTTGCCTTATGCCAAGTCTGCCCATAAGGCATAACTAAAAGTTTGTCTTATAAGGCAAACTTTTAGTTATGCCTTAAGGAAAAGTTCCGTCTTATGGAGTCATGGGGCATACTTTTAGTTATGTCTCATGGGGCAGATTTTTAGTTAAGGCATAACTAAAAGTATGCGCTATAAGGCGGAACTTTTCCTTAAGGAATAACTAAAGTTATGTCGGACCCGGCATAACTATAAGTTTCACCTCTCCGACATAACTTTAGTTCCGCCTTATAAGGCAAAGTTTATGCCTTAAGGAAAAAATTCGCCTTATGAGGCATACTTTTAGTTATGTCTTATGGGGCACACTTTTAGGCATAACTAAAAGTTTACCTTGAAAAAGTAAAATATATATATGCCTCCAGGCAAAGTCTGCCCCCATCGGCAGACTTTTGGTTAAACATAACTAAAATTCTGTCAGTGGGAGCATGGCGAAATTCAAACTCTGGCTTGCAATTTTTTTTTAAGTTTTTGACTGAGTGGGGGTTCGAACCTAGAACCCATGAGTTTTAGCCGAAGCGCAAAATTTAAAGATTAAAAATATGAGGGGAAAAATTTAAAGACCACCCGAAAAGAAGGGCAATTTTGGGAATTACCCCTTTGATTTAGGGGCGTCATTTAAGTAGTACCCATAGTTTATTTTTATTTTTTATTATTTAATAAATATACCTACTTTAAAACCACTTTAGATATATGAGACTGAAGCTGCAACAATTCTTAATTGAAGTTAGACAATCTTAGGACATTTTTTTATTGAAGTTATAATTTTGGTAAGTCCAACTTCAGATACTTTTGACTAAGTTGTTTTCATGACAAAGCCTAACTTCAAGCATATAATGAATGTGCTAGCCAAGATCAACTTCAAGCCCTTTTTACTAAAGTTGTGGCCTTGGCAAAGCCAAACTTCAAACATATAATGTTGTTCTTCAAAGATTTTGGCATCAGTTCATGCATATGTTTGGTTGCACTTCAACATACTAGCATTAAGTTCTGGTGAAATTTCTTTTTGCCCGAAATTAGCAATTTGTTCTATGAATTTCAACAATCCAACGGACAATTCAACACCCAAATCTGTCTCCAATGAGTTCAATATGAAACATAAGTTGCAGATATCATAAAGAACAAACTGTCATCATTAAATTGCCAAAACAACAACATATCTGAAAAACTCATTTTGTAATAATGGTGATTTGTAATTATTTTCAAGCTATTCCAACAACAGCCTTTTTTATTATATAATTTACTTTTCATATTTGAAATTCAAGGCCAGCTCTTCAAAACATCACACTTCAATTGAAAAGTTGATGTATTAAATCTTTACCTATTTGAATTATGTAACTAGTACTAATATATATGACTTTATAATCGACCAAAATTTTAAACTATGCAAACACTTTCCTTATATGAACTATGCAACATTACTATAATTCTTCGGAAACACACAATAAGCTAAGGCAAATAAGCTTTTTCCTTCCCAAAAAAAAATCATTAAAGATTTATGAATGCAACATTCTTATAATTGCCTCTACTCACAAGCTGTAACTGAACTATACAATTATCTATAGCATTTAAACAACAATTATAATGGTTAGATATGAGTTTGTAGTTTAATGACAAGGTACTTGTGCTAGATAAACACAAGAGATTGTTATTCAGTTAACTAAATATGATTAATATTCATCACTTTTAGGAATTTAAATTAGTTTAATTTATTCTTATTTTTCTAACACAACCATATTTGTTTCTAATATACATGTGATTTTCTAGATCTCTGTATTCACCAAGATGAGGTATGCGCGCAACGGACGTGAACAAATATTAGGCTAAATGCATAAGTAGCCCCTTAAACTTGTCCATTTTTTTCATTTAAACACTTAAACTAAAAGATTTTCCTATTGAACACCTGAACTCAAATTATAGTGTCTATTGAACACAATTTTTGCAGCAAGCCTAAATGCTTTATGCGTGATGTTTCAAATGCTGCTAATGTGGCAATGTAACAAATAAGATAATGAGCCCGTTTGGATTGGCGTATAAGTTGCTTATAGGTTGTTTTCAGTTTTTTTGAGTGTTTGGCTAACTGAGAATACCATGCCATTGTAACCACCCCATTGTTTATTAAACAACTACTCCATTGCAGTCAACGTCGTGTATTCTATTTCAGATTCTTTTATACAATTTTCATAGTCATTTTACGCTTAATTTCTAGTAGAACTTGTACAACAAATCTTGGTAAAATGAGATCTATGAATGTTGATTTATAGAATTAAACTTGTTCAAGTTTCAATCATGCATTCCCAATTTATGAATAGGTGTGTCAATGGACGAAATCCGACAGCCAATTGCTGGCTCTGAAGTAGTAAAAAAGGGCAAGTGGGCAAGTAGCGAGCAGGAGCAGTGTTGGGCTTTGTGGTCGTTAACGGGAACACTCAGATCTAAAAGGAAAGGAAGGAGGAAATCTTTTACACCGATGTATCGTACTCTCTCGACCAGGTCATCATAAGAAAATACGGAAAAATCTTTCCAAAGTGAGGGCCAGAGCTACTTGGGTTTAGCCCGCTGAACATCATTTGGATGGGTTGCTTAGGTCAGCTGTTCCCCCTCAAGGTCTCTCTCCTTTAGGTTCAGTCGAAGAGATCGAAGCGAAGTACCCGCGCTATATAGAGGGAGAAGAGCAGCAGTATTGAATAATAAAGATCCACTACGTGCCTTGTCGACGCTAAACAATCAGAGACTCCCTTTTTTTTGGTTTAAGGGCTGCTCGCCCTACCGAAGTACCAAAGGCTTTCGAGGCTTCGGGTGGGGCTTCTTATACCTAAACGCAGCAGGCCCCGCGAGTAGTCGAACAAATGAGAGGTCTCTCCCTTGGCCTTTGGAGAGGAGAGGGCAGAGAAGAAAACCGGTGAATAAAAAAAATAGATCCAAGAGTCCCCCCCCTGGGGAGGGGAGAGGTTTTGTGATTGCAGTTATTAATTTCCGTACACGAAATTTGTCGCGAACAGTAAGCTAATCAAATCAATATGACTGGTGTGCCAAATGCAAAGAAAGCAGAAGATGCGGCTTAGCCAGCTCGCTCTAGTCCCCTACGATAAGGATGAGAAAGGGCGGGCGGTCGTCCGTCGTCCTAAAGTAGTCCCCGCGAAGCTATCGTTTTAACACTCAGAAAAAAAACCTAGAAAAGAGGAAGAGTCACTAAGACAAGAGAAAAAGAACCGCGCTAGTCGAAATTTTCTAGTCGGTGGAACCGGTGAACCACGCGAGCTGGTTAGATGCGTGGGGCAGAGGGCCCGTAGTACCCCATTTGATTGATCCAGCCTTTTCAACCACTTGACTGGTTGGAGAGGGGCGGACGAGAGTCAAAGTCTGCTTATAGAAAAAACGAAGCTTCACGTATGAGATTGCCTTGTTTTCCCCTTTCCATATTTACGAGGTAAACACCTGTCGCATAAAAAGAAAATGCATAAATGCATATATAGTCTCTCTTAATCTTAAGGTGAAACGTCTTTCAGCCCGGGCAGGGAAGAGAACGAAAATGGACCGCAGATGGTAGTCGTGGTTGATTCGAGGATCTTAGTCGTAGTAGTCGGCCCAGAATGCCTCTCTTCTTTACGAAAAGACGAGAGGGAACCCCGGTAAAAAAAAAGGCTTGCTTCTTTCTTGATGGTTGAACGGAATCAAGAAGATTGGAAAACTAAAAAGAAAGCCAGGGCGTCCGGTGGATGAAGTCTACTTTTGTAATGTCAGGCTGAAAAGGGGGGATAGCACTAGAGAGTCACCTTCACAACCTTCTCCCTTCTGTCCCTATGTTGGAATAAGGTAAGGCGACGATATCTTCATCGGAGATGAGCGGGTGGCTGAGCTCCATAGACAAAGAGACGATCTAGACCGAAAGACTCCCATACTATTCTTGCGAGAGCTGGAGAAGCGTCTACGGGTAAAGCACCGTATCCATATAACTGCTTGCCACGGGTCCTTAGGCCCCATTGCTGGAAAGGCTCGGCTTCAAAACGTACGTGGAGCTTCCGCCTCATACGGCTCCTCTAGGGATGGAGGTAGGCCCGATGAAAGTCAGGATGAAACTTGCTTTCATTCAAAAGGGGGGAAGGATTTTGAAAAAAAATGAACCCTACAGCAAATAACGTGGGTGTTTTGTATTGTATCGAACCCACCCCCCCACCCCCACCCCCACCCCCCCCCCCCACATGGTAGCTCGCCCTTTCTGTGCAACAGTCCACCAGTAGCGGAAGAGAGGGGCTTGGCTTACGGCCAGGTTTAGAGCAGC